>NC_140168.1:59936399-60536399 GCF_963971535.1 Notolepis coatsorum | reverse complement strand
TGGAAAGACGATGAAGTCACTAGTCAGGACTCAGGACAGGAGTATATTATAGTAAACTGAGGATGGACAGATAATGTTGATATTCAAATATAAAAAATTTCGAGAGGAGTGGAAGTTTGAAGACAGACTAGACTACAATATGATGCAGGGGTGGTGAGTTGAAACAGTGTGTGTGAATGAATGAATGTAAACTTTATTTAACAGATTGCAGAATGGGTACAGTACAGTACGGCTCAATACACACAATTGTTAAGGGGATGCAGACCAGAGAAAGACGTTTGTCTTGTTTACATCAGGGTCCCCCATTGTGTGTGTGTGTCCCAACCGACCCCACTTCTATGTTTCAATAAATTATTTGCATTTAAAACTATTAACGCTGACTCATTCCTTCAGTCCACTCAAAATTATGCTAATATTCCTTATGTTGTTTATGATATTAATTGAAAATAGCATATGAGAGTATTACTATTATAGTAATAATAACACATGGCGATATACTAAATGACAGCCAAACATGGCACTGCAACTAAATAACACAAATACAATAGGCACATTTGTGACTGTTACAAATATAACATGTTTTATACTTGTGCTACAAGATTTTGGCCTGTGCTACAAAACTATCAACCTCTGTAGCACCAGTGCTATGTGCAAAAAAAGTTAACGTACAGCCCTGGGTATGTAGACTAACCTAGGCTCAGACTTGTGATGGGATAGGTATGTAGACTAACCTAGGCTCAGACTTGTGATGGGAGAGGTATGTAGAGTATTAACCTAGGCTCAGACTTGTTATGAGATGTAGACTAACCTAGGCTCAGACTTGTGATGGGAGAGGTATGTAGACTAACCTAGGCTCAGACTTGTTATGAGATGTAGACTAACCTAGTCTCAGACTTGTGATGGGAGAGGTATGTAGACTAACCTAGGCTCAGACTTGTGATGGGAGAGGTATGTAGACTAACCTAGGCTCAGACTGGTTATGAGATGTAGACTAACCTAGGCTCAGACTTGTTATGAGATGTAGACTAACCTAGGCTCAGACTTGTTATGAGATGTAGACTAACCTAGGCTCAGACTTGTGATGGGAGAGGTATGTAGACTAACCTAGGCTCAGACTTGTTATGAGATGTAGACTAACCCAGGCTCAGACTTGTTATGAGATGTAGACTACTAAGGCCTAACAAAAATAATAGTTGGTTTCAGGTTGGTTGTCAGTTTGGCCATGGGTAGGTAGGGAATTTATTTTATTTTTATTTATTTTTTATTCTTTCCCACGGCGACTATGGATAGGGAATTTCTTTATTTAATTAACCCTTTCACTGCCACACATCCGCGGAGCTAATGATGCTAATGATGGAGCATCGCCGTCGGTTGTGTGATAGTAAAGGGCTAACCTTCTGTATTGTCACAGTGAAAGGGTTAACCGGCTGTCGTGTGGCAGTGAAAGGGTTAAAATGTTCACAACAACATGGATGCATGTACTCTGCCAGCATGTTTAATATCCATAATACTAAATGTTTGACTAAGATTTCTATGAAACTTTATTCTAAAAAAAAAAAAAAAAAAAAAAAATGATTTTTTTTTTTTTAATATATAATTTTTTTTTTTAAACTCATAAAATATATTGGGTCGCACCTAAATCGGCAGGGTCGGTCGGCAACCTGAAACCAACCATTATTTTTGTTAGGCCTAACCTAGACTCAGACTAACTTGTGATGGGAGAGTGATGTAGACTAACCCAGGCTCAGAGTGATGGGAGAGAGATGTCGATTAGGCTTTAGTTGATCAAAATGTTGTAGAAAAACCTTTCCACATGCAATCAACCTCTTTAACTCAAATGCTTACCAGAGATGTGCTTATAATCTTTCCAGATACAACTAATTCATCATGGAAAAAAACACAACAAAAGACTAATTGACTAACAAAGTCTTGGTCAACTGAGACCAAACACAGACTGATTTATCCACTAAGACCAAACGCAGGCAGAGTACTCGACTAAGACATATTTTGACACCATCACAACTTTCATTGCTGTGGTTATTTTAGTAATATTGCTGGTAACTGGAGACAGTGCCAACATCTTCTGTCTTCATTAGTTGTGTTATCTCTACAAGGGGAAGTTTCTCTTGCATCTTCTTCTGAGCCCAACAAGCAGCACTCAGTCAGTAGGCTCAGCATCACAGCTTTAGCCACGATGGTCATTCACATCGGCACGTGTTTAATGGCCGCGAGGCCACAGCGTAAAGAAACATCATCTCTTTATTCTCTTACTTCCAAGGGGACCTTTATCTGACTTTACGTGAAACTACTGATCTCGTGGTGTTTTAACTCCAAGAATGTCTGTCATTCTGGTGTGAACAGCTGCACACAGATTGGTGCCATTTCACAGGCTTTAATTTTTTCCTCTTCCACAATTCTTGAGAATGCGTTCGACTCATCTGCTGTTCGTCAGCTGTCTCCGGCACAGGAAGCCGTAGGGAGCGGTCTTAGGGACAAGAGCCAATCAGATTTCTCAGAAGCAGCAGCAGTAACGGGGCCAACAGGCTGTCGGGGCTGTGTGTGTGGGCGTGCATGTGTGTGCGCATGTGTGTAGCATATTATATTATGGCCAACAGGCTGTGTGTGTTTGCATGTGTGTATGCATAGTGTAACATATTATAGTAGGGCCAACAGGCTGTCATGGCTGTGTGTGTGCATTTGTGTGTGTGTGTGACATAATATATTAGGGCCAACAGGCTGTCAGAGGTGTGTGTGTGTACACAATGTATGCGTGTGTGAGAGAGAGAGAGAGCTCTTAACAGTAGGGCTGATCTGGTAACTGTAGATCATCTTTAAATGCTCAGATTAACACACTATAGTTCCAATAAACAGATGGAAAGGACTGATGTAAAGATTACTATTCAACATTATTCATCCATAAGCACAGCTGGCCTATTATACCATTATATGATATTAGTCTAAGTGCAGTCTTAGGGTGTTTTCTCATTGGGAACGGTTGCTCCGTTCCGTTCCAATTCGTCCCCTCCAGGGCTCCAGGCTTAACTTTTTTCACCACCATCCCGAAAAACAATTGTAACCGTCCCAAAGTGAATGTAAATCGTCCCAAAAATCTAAATGTTGTGTCTTTACTTTGGTTTTTCCGTCTATAGTTGTTATTGCCATAAAGACACCATTCAAATGATTAGGAAATAAATAATCATCTTTATTTGAAATAATTATTTATTTTAACAATAGGCACATTATATCAACAGGTAACAACAAAGTATACTATATCTTTCTTATCTGACTCTGGAGGAGACACGAAGCGTGCACACCTCCCATGCATGTTCTTTTAATCCTCTGGAACGTCTCCAGATTTGATTTTTTTTTTTAATTATTATTATTATTTCAAAACAAAATTATTAAAAGTCAGTACTCAACACACAATGCATAATGAAACTAACAATTAAGATGGCTAAAATGACATGCAAGCACAGAAACAGAAAGCAAAAAAAATATATAATAATACTTTACCGTATACAGTGTATATCCAACGAAAATTACCAATTATACCAATGTCTTATACAGGATATACCCCTAATACCTGTTATCTAAAACCCTACACACATGTGCTCCAGCTCGAACCCCCCCCTCCCGGACCCCTCTTTGGATAGTACCTCCATTATCCCTCGCTCCTAACCAGACACTACCATTATAAGTAGGGATGCCCCAATCACGCTTTTTGCCACCGATACCGATCACCGATCGTCTTGAGCCATATCGGCCGATACCGATCCGATACCGATCGTTTTTGATTAATATAAAAAAATATATATATAATTTTTTTAATTTTTTTTATAAAATATATATATTATATAATTAGACTTGTACTTGTAGTTGTATTATCTGCGAGACAACGCCACCACGCAACAAGTCAAAATGCTCGCTATCTCCACTGTCTGTGTGTATACTCTGATCAAATCACATTCGGCTCTGCAGATTTACCCTAGGCTCTGCAGATATACCCAGGGGAGGAAACTAACTTTTTGGCTTACCAGCCAACTGGCGAGTATCTGATTTTTTTTACCAGCCAAACAGATTTTTTACCAGACAAAAAAAATCGCTAATTGTGATAATTACTTCTTTGTATGTCTTCGTCTAAATAGATTTTCAATCATAGTAAAATAATCACACCGTGTCTCTACTCTTTAAAATATGTATTAGCATAAAACATTAATCTCTACTCTTCACAATATTAGCATAAAACATATTAACATGAAAGAGGTATCTATTCTGGACTGGGTTGGGCTGAACTGGGCAGTGAAAGATGCTGGGTTGGACTGGGTTGGGCAGTGAAAGAAAAAAACCGAAGTATGTTGTGAAGTGTATAGATAGATGTGAAATATATAGATGTAGCAGTAGTCTATCTGTATGTCATATGTTATGATTAATTGAAAATGCCGTACTGTATTGTACCCATTCTGCAATCTGTTAATAAAGTTTTCAATCAATCAAGTTAACTTTGAACCTCTGTTGTCAAGCCTCGTCAATGTTGTGTATGCATCTGGGTAGGCACACTGTGCCTTTAAGACAGCACGGTGGTCTTACGACAGTACCGTCGTCCGTCAAGTGTTGTGATAACGTCAGTTGGGTTGGTGTGCTGTTGTACACAGTGCACTGGTTGAGCTTAGCTAGCCCCTTTCGTGACTGCGATGTGCAAGCCAGGGGCTTTTGAGCATGAAATAAAATGTCTAACCTTACGTCGTAGTCCGGTGCTTTTTTGGAAACATTATAGTCATAACAGATACACCTAGCTGGCTGCTTTGAGCACACAGGGCTAACGTTAGCTAGCAAGCAGCTATCGCTAAAACTAGAAGCTAACCACTGTATACATTTCCAGTAGACTAACATTACACCTCTGTGATTTAAATGTGTCCTTAGTAACTTATACTCGAGGGTTGTACTAGGGTTGGATGCAGTTCCCCGTTGGTCAGTCTGTCTGTTTTCCATCTTCTGCTGTGTTTAACGTTATCCGTTTGAGAGTGCTCCTGATGGCTAGCCTAGTAACGCAGGACTTTTATCATTATATGTCCGCGGGTTGGCCAGTACTGCGCAAACTTTTATTAAACATTATATGTCCGCGGGTGGTCTTGTGCAGTGCTCTCGTGGCACTGTCAACTAAAGCGAGCACTCAGAAGACGCGCACCGTTTGCCAGTGCAGTGATTGCAGAATGTTTTTTTTTTTGTATACTCGCCAGACTGGCGAGTGGTCTTCATGAATCACTCGCCAAACGTAAAAAATACTCTCATTTGGCGAGTAAAGTGGCCTAATTTCCTCCCCTGGATATACCCTACTCCCTCAGCTATCCCCGTTAGTGACTGCGACGCAAGCCGGGCTTCGAATATGCATCGAATGAGTGTTATAAGACATTGATATCAGGAGCTGTCTGTAGCTACTGCTAGCCGGAAATATAACGTTAAGACAACGCCTCAGTGAACTATTTAGTTGAATGGGACATTTCGTTTTGAACAGTGAGCTAAGCTAACGTGAGCTAACAGAGGTATCATACACTAGTACTAGATAACTAGACTATTGCTGGAGCATTTGTTGATATCAGGAGCTATCAGTAGCTAGCCGGCTAGATACCGTTCAGTTAGACAATGCCTCATCATGTATTAAACTAAAAGTGAATAGTTGACTGGGTCATTTTGTAACGGTAGCTAACGTTAGCTCATGGAGGTCCCGTCCCACTAGACTAGACTAGACCCGTGTTTACATGCGTGCGGGAGGAGCTGGAGGAGGAGCAGACGCGCAGCACTGTGTGCAGCTCCCGGTGTCTGAGACAGAACTCAGCGAGTGAGATCTGTTTTGACGATCGGCGAAAATAAAGCATTATCACCGATCACCGATCGCATATTTATACTGATTATCGGCCGATAACGATCGGTGGCCGATCGATCGGGGCATCCCTAATTATAAGCTAGCTTTTATTCTCTCCACCACTTCTAACCACATTGACATTTTGGATTCATTGAGACCCAGAATTCTTGCTGTAGATATTTCTTGATAAATCACATCGAGATATGTAAGAAACCAAACTTTCCGGCACATTTTTTTCGGTTGAAACCAGCGTGATGCGATCAGCTTTTTAGCTACTGTGATACCCGATAAAACCAATCTCTTTAGCTGTGGATTTACTGCAAACTCAAAAACATCATTCAATAGTAATACAGAGGGGTGTACTGGTATATTCCAAGATACAAGTTTTGATAATTGTTGGGTCACATCTTTCCAGAATGCCTTAACTGGTGGGCAGTCCCAATACATGTGCATAAATGTCCCTTCGTCTCCATTTGTGCATTGGGAGCATTTGGAGTCTTGTTTAAGACTCATTCTGTTCAGTCTTATAGGAGTCAAGTATGTCCTGTGAATATAGTTAAGATTGATTTGTTGATGGTCCGGGTTCCTTGATGTAAGTCGGACATTTGCCCATGCTCCTTGCCAATCAAAGTCACTTTCCAGGTCTGGTATATCCCTCCTCCAGACAGAGTCTAGTTGGAGGGTTTCATATGAGGACGTTAGTAATTGATGATAAAAACCTGAAACAAAACCTCTCGATGTCTCTCTTTCATAGAAGAATTTGTGGTATCTGTGGTGTTCAATTGGTATGTCTAATGGAACACCGTGAGACTTCAAACATAGCCGTAACTGTATGTAAAAAAGCCATGTGGACTTGGTGAGATTAAATTTTGTGCATATTTCTCCATAACTACAAAAACCCTGGTTGTTAAAAACATCCCCTAATGAGTGTATGCTTTGCTCTTCCCATATAGGGAATCTTATAGGACGTTTTTCAATTAAGATTGCATTGTTATTGAATAAGGGAGTGTGATTGTGCCATTTTTGTGGGTTAGGATATTTTTTTGTGTTTCACGCCATATCCGGATCGCATGGGTAATTATGGGGCCAAATTTCCGCTCACAGTGCTTGATTGGTAGTTTAGTCTATGCTATGTCCTTCAGTCTATGTGGGGCTACTATGTTTTCTTCCAATTTTCTCCAGGATACTAATGCTTGGGGATCAAACCATGTTGTCAATGGTCTTAATGTGTACGCCTTAAAATAGTGGAAAAAATCTGGAAATGCCATGCCACCAGGGAGCGAAATTAACTTTTTGACTCACCGGCCAGTGGCGGGTAGATGGGAAGAGTCTACCCGCCAAGCATATTTCTTACCTGCCAACATTTTTTTGATTAAAAAAATATATATACATTTTATATAAATTTTTTTTTTAAATAAAATATATTATATAATTATACTTGTAGTTGTATTATCTGCGAGACATCGCCACCACGCAATAAGTCAGATAGATAATAGATAACGTTAAGACAATTTAGTTTACTGGGACAGATGGATCAACGTGAGCTAGCTAAGCTAGCTAACGAGGGACCGGAGGTATTATGCACTCGAGTAGACTATTGCTGGAGCATTTGTTGATATCAGCAGCTATCAGTAGCTAGCCAGCTAGATACCGTTAGACAATGCCTCGTCATGTATTAAACTAAAAGTGAATAGTTGACTGGGTCATTGTTTAAACAGTAACGTTAGCTCTTGGAGGTCCGATATAGACTAGAGCAGATGGAAGTAAACAAGCCAAATGATTCCGATTGGTCATTTGCTTTTTTTCTCATGAAACCAGTTACGTCACTCTACTGTGATTGGACCGTTGACTTGAGTGTGATGTGGGACTTGTAGTTTTTTAACGATCTCGCGGCGGAGAAAAAAAAGACGAGCGGCTATAATCTGTACTCGCACAAGAGTATCGTTATGAAGTTATGAACTACACGCCACACGGCGGGCAGCCCTCTAAGTGTCATGCGCCAAAGGTAAAAACAGCCCGCCCCTGGCGGGCGGCAGGCTTTAGTTTCGGTCCCTGCATGCCACCGTCTGCTTTATTTCTCTGTGCGGTGGATCTTTTTATACGTGGTGGTTTGTTATTCCAAATAAATTTGTATGTGGAGGAGTGTAATCTTTTCCAGTAACCCTCTGGAGGGGGTAACGGTAGCATTGAACTGAAGAAGTTGATTCTAGGTAGTACATCCATCTTAACTATTGATATCCTTGCCTGTACTGAGTTTTTAAGTTTTGCCCACCTGTCAAGGTCGTCTTTGATTTTGTTTTGGATTTTTGTGTAATTGTGCTTCACCGTTTGTCTTATGGTGGGGAATATTTCCACTCCCAAGCATCTAAAATGTTTTACCATAGGTATCTCACCTGGGAGGGTTATATCTTTTTTTGCAGGGGTGTTAAGTGGAAGGAAAGCCGACTTCGGCCAATTTATCTTAAATCCCGATAAATCACCAAAGTTCTCAATCAACTTGAGTAGATGAGGCAATGTGGTGTTGGGGCTTTGCATGAACAATATTACGTCGTCCGCATATAAACGAATTTTTTGTTGTGTGCCCTTGATTACGATTGGTTCTATAGATTGGGATTGTCTTATATATTGTGCTAAAGGCTCTAATGATAGATCGAATAGTCCGGGACTAAGAGGGCAACCTTGTCTGGCTGAGCGTGATACCGGAAAGATTTTGGAGATGATTGTAAGATTTGACATCTTGATGACGTATATTGGATGAGTCTCGTATATACGGTATATCTTAGTTTATGGCTTGGAATGAGAACGGTCTGTGTCTCATGTGTACACATAATGGCTAGACGGTCATAGACCACAGGAATAACACAGATGCATTCAGTGATATTGACAGTAGTGGAGAAGATGGTAAGCACATTTCCCATAATGTTGTCGTGTTCCCTTTTAAAGGTGATTGCAGGATTCTTTAAGTAAACGCATATAGAAGATGAACAAAGTAAGCACAGTGTAAATGTATATCATAATCTGCTACAAGGTTCATATTGTACTATATAATGTATTGTCTTTCTTTTAAGACCTAGAAAAAGTACAGTGAAACGTGTGATACTGGGAATCACGTATGCAGCTATAAAATCGAAAATAATTAACAAGTATTTTGATAGTCTCTCTCTCGAGGGTCCCAGAGAGAGACTGGGGGACCCTCGAGTCTCTCTCTTCCCCCAGGCCATCAGAACACTGAACACTGATCTCTCCACACACAAGCACACGAACACACACACGCATTGTATTTTATTCGTATTACTTTTTATCATGTCTAAATGTCTATTCTATTTTATCTATTTTATTATTTGTATTTTTACACAATCGAGGCAGGCATGGCCACCTTAATTTCACTACATGTCTCGTGTATGTATGTGACAAATAAAAAAAACTCTTGAATCGGTGTCCCCCTATGCACCCCACCATGGAAACCATTGAACCAGCCAAGCTGGTGTCTGCACAGTTGGCTTGACGTAGAAGTGGCCATACCAATAACATCTCCCCAGTCCACAGGCGCCATTGTTTGGGCTGGCTCCTCCGGCAGAGGGAACGACTGCTATCCTATTCAGCGGGGAAGACCTCGTATTGTTGTCGGATCTCCTCATGTCAGGTTCTTGGCAGCAGGAGGGCCGTAAAAACTGACTAGCTCTGAAAAGTCTTTTTCCAGTCTCTCCATTATTTGAAAAGGGATACCTCCGCTATTTATGGACGTCAAAACGTCTCAATGAATCTCTTGCCAGAATTCCTTCCAACTGGTGGAGGTTCATCCTCTCGTCTCTGCGATTCACCCATCATAATATGATGCCGTGTCATCGGATAAGAAAAGCCGGCCTAGCATTTTATTTACTATTTGTGTGAAGTCGCTCATTTATTTTCTTGTGTTTTTCCCCCTCTTCTTATGTTTGTTCCTGTGCGTTCACCCCCCGCCTCCCTGGGATGAATGTGTGCATCTTCACTCCTCTGTCTCCGTCTCACACGTGACACCTGCGCTACCTCTACGACAGCTGTAAGTATTGTGTCGCTGGCCGCACCTCTAGGGAATCGGGTTACTCTTAAACTGGGTGGTCAACCATATGGAGGGACTCCCTTTTATAGATAACAAAAAATATATTAAGCCCCCCCCCCACACACACACACTGACTCAGTTAGTAGAACTCGCCATTACTGGGGAATGATGAGCACATCTCTGGCATCACGATACATATATTCTAGGGGTGGAACGGTTCACAAAATCAATGGTTCGGTTCGTATCACGATTTTGATTGTTTTCGGTACATCGTTTTTTTTTATAAAAACTAAAAAATTAACACCAAAAATTTTAACATGCTTCTCATGTATTTGAAATAAAAAAAAAAGTTTACAGCGGTTTGCCATAAATAATGTTTGGCACACAAAGACCGAACTGACTGAAAAATATAGGCTACATTTGTCAAAGTATTAACTTAGTGCAAAACAAACTAAATAATTAAACCTTTCTATTTTTGTGGCCACATTATAGACAAAGGCCATCAACTTAAAGGGGAACTCCAACATTTTGGGAAATTTGCTTATTTAACATCTTCCCTGGAGTTAGACAAGAAGATGCATACCTTTTTTGTCTCTGTGCGAGTGTGCGTGCATTTTAGCTTTGGGAATAGACGCTCCGTTAGCATAGCTTAGCTTCATCACTGGAAGTGAGGCAGGACAGTAGCCTTACAGTGTATTGCAAGGTCTGACATTGACCAAATTTGATATGCATGACCTTGGTGGGCTCTAGGTCAACTCCTGAAAAGGGGGTCAATGTCAGACCTTGCAATCAAAAGTTAGGGGGCGCACTGAAATTATGGCAAGGGTTATTAGCCCCCTAACTTTTGATTGCAAAGTCTGACATTGACCCCCTTTTCAGGAGTTGACCTAGAGCCCACCAAGGTCATGCATATCAAGTTTGGTCAATGTCAGACCTTGCAATACACTGTAAGGCACTGTAAGGCTACTGTCCTGCCTCACTTCCAGTGATGAAGCTAAGCTATGCTAACGGAGCGTCTATTCCCAAAGCTAAAATGCACGCACAGAGACAAAAAAGGTATGTATCTTCTTGTCTAACTCCAGGGAAGATGTTAAATAAGCTAATTTCCCAAAATGTTGGAGTTCCCCTTTAAAGTATGCATATGCTCAACCAGCACTAGTCTTTCCTTTCTTTAAAATAAACACAAAAATGTTTAAATTCCCTGATTGTCAGTTCTTAATGGAAAGATTTGTTTTCCGCTTGAAATTAAAGTGCAGTATTTGAAATACAATGAAAGGAATATGGCTGGATTTCTTATCAAAAGGAAAAGTGTCAGTTATTTAAAATAAATTTATATAAACAAACAAATTAGAAGGCCATCAATATAAAATGCAGCATAAATCAAACTAACACTGTACTGTTTCAAAACAACACTGCTCTGTTCATTCTATTTTTAAAATATGTACATTGTCTGTCTACATTTATTTAGACTAACATTATTTAAATATTGAGTGCAACACAGTAATTATTGTGACACTGTGGTGGGTTAACGTAATTCGGAGTTGGAACCATCAATGGGTTGGGGGACCGCACGGACAATTTAGTGTGTCGTACCACTACCTTCAGACCTTCTCGACTCTAACGTTACCGGAGTTGAATCGAGTTGATAACATGCAGTGGAAAAGCGGCAATAGTCCCGGTTGGAGTTAGTAAACACGGTTGTATGTTAGCCTTCTTGGATGTTGAATAAACGCCTATCATTGTCTTTCAACACCCCGCCTCTCAGACTCCCATTTTCTCCTGTGCTAGCTAGTAGATACGGTAACATTTCACTGGCTATATTAGAGCTAGCGAGCTACCATAGTTAATTATATTTCGCTTGCCATTTCCACAAACTGACTAGCACCTGCTGCTACTGCTGCAGCCAGCGTGTCACCTCTCTCGCCTCCCCTGAACCGAAAAATACACTCACGCCCCAAACCGTGGAGGTCGTGCCGAACGGTGTACGGTTCTAATGCGTATCGTTCCACCCCTAATATATTCACAAATATGCATTAGACTTAGATTTGAAGAGGTCCTTCTGCATAAATTGCATTACGTTGCCGGCGGAAACGCCACTTTACAGGTTTGCAGATTGAAGAGTCTATTGGATTAGTCGATACAATTCTGTGACTATTCATTCAAACATTTATTTAAACTCTGACACTGAGGTTACCCTCATTCACAGCGACAACGAGCTTACAAGACGTAGTTAATCATAATTAACTACATTAATTCATACATATAGGGCAGGCACAATAAATAATAATATAAAAAATGTATCGTTACAAATCATGCTTTTAAATGTAGCAGAAGAAAGAAGAAGCTTCAGAGTCAGTTGGAGCCTTGGAGGGCATTCCAGGTGTTGGAAGCATCAAAGGAAAAAGCGTTTTATTCCCTAGTTCAGAGCAAACTCCAGGAACCCTAAGAACCAACCAAGATACTTCTAATATTTCAGTGAATTATTTCTAGTCCTTTACGATTAAAAACAAAAAAAAAACATTCTCTCCTAGTTGAGAGAAATTTCTTTACTTGAAGTCGAAGATGGCCCCACTACAGTTTTCAGAAACGGGTTCAGAATCAAGTCCGTGTGCACGCCTGGCCCGGGGCCCTAAGAACCCACAGCCTACCTATGAATGCAGAATGTTTTGACAGGCCAGCGGTATCGCAGCTGCTGTAGCAATAAGCACACGGCTCGGTAGCCCTTTTCTTCTTCTTCATCCGTGTTCTGCCCTGTTGCCCACGTCGGCCACACGGGAGCAAGTATTAACAGTGTTTTGTTTCGGTCTACAGCAACAGAAGAACCTGGAGGGCTACGTGGGCTTCGCCAACCTACCCAACCAAGTGTACAGAAAGTCTGTGAAGAGAGGCTTCGAGTTCACGCTCATGGTTGTGGGTGAGTCGCGCTCTCTGATGGAAGCCTGTTTTTATCATCACCCCCCCCCTTCCCCGCCCCCAAGATATAACATTCATCTTTAGTATTTTTTTTTCTTTTTATTGTTCTCTGCTGTTATTGTTTATTGTACAAGTCCTTGAGAAATGCACAAGATCATTCAGTCAGGGGAGGAGGAGGTATTAAATGTTTGCGGACACATCTGTAGAAGAGTGTAGATATTACCCCCCCCCCCCCCCCTCTCCCTCCCAAACAGCAGACACATTTCATGTGTCTCCCAACGATATTGAGTTTCTCAGGAACGTCATGCCTGGGAGCGCTGGCAGCTGGCCGCCGAGGTGCATTAGAGATGGTTTTGGTTCTAGTTGGATAACTTTTTCACGTAAAGTGAGACCAGGGGGAAACTATATTTTAAAACAAATGTTTCCCATTGGGCAATGAAGGCAGGCCCCCCCCCTCCCTCCTCCACCAATGTGGTGCGAGTGTGGTGTATGCCTTTTTGAATTGTGGTTGAGAGGGGGAGGGGGAGGTTTTCCTGTCATTCCATTCATGCAGCCAGAGCTGGAGCCGGGACAGCGGCAGGAGGGAGGGAGAGGCTTTGACTCCCAGCGCCTGGCCGCTCTCTGGGCCCTACCTGCGCAGGAAGCCGGCATCCAACGCCTATGTGAAGTCACTTCCTCTCCCCTCTGGACTAGTGACGACCAGTGCCCACCCACCTTCGCAGAGCCTGCCTCCTTGGCATTCCTGAACCCCCCCCCCATGTCTTGTCTGTCGAGCAGTCGAGCAGTCATGCGGTCACGCCCTGGATTTTCCCCCCTTCCTTGCACTCTCTCAGGAAACGGGCTGTTATGGATGTTGTACGGCAATTTTGTCTGCAGCATGTTATTAGGATAGCAGGGTAATTGGCGAAGTGGAGCGCTTGTCATGCCACAGGAGATGAGGCGTTGGATAGAGCACGCTCTGCCTCACAGCCGGGCCTGCTTTGCGGAGGGATAGTGGGGCAGGATGGAGGGATAGCGGGGCAGGACGGAGGGATAGCGGCGGGGCACATTCTTTTCCGGGAGGACCTCTTTGGGGCGGGGATTAACTTGGAAGATTTTTTACGGCAACATTTTTGTTTGCTATTGCAGTGTACTGTTGAGGGGGCCTACGGCCTTGCAGTGTACTGTTGAGGGGGCCTAAGGTTGTGTTGTTTAGTGGGTGTGAAAGTGGGCCACAGCTATTCCTGGTGAAAAGTCAATATTTGGCAATGATTTGCACTTTGGCAGGATGTGACCTTGATCTTAGCCACTGCTGCTGTAGCTCGTTGTGTTTGGTGTTGGTTGATACGCACAGCGGTACATGTATGCCCTTTTATCCCCTTTGGAAAGAATGTCCCCATATAAACACGGAAAGCTTCTGGTATAATTCAGGGATTTGATACTTGACAGGCTATCTTTGAAGCAAATTGATGGGTTTGCCAACAGATAGGGGAGACACTTTTGTCATGCGCCAGACTTGTTAAAGTTTTTATTGTCTTGTGCCTCTTTTGAGGGGAAAGTCCCATTAGTAGAAATGCTTGCTTGGAGACACGGTCTACTCCCGAAGGTAGAGGAGGGAAATGGTTGCCTTTTAGACTACAATGAAACATTACACTAAGCCATACAGAAACCACCAGACTACTTTTCATTTCACCGGCATATTTGTGCCCAATAGAGTTGAAGCACCGTCAAATGAATTAACATAAAGCGGTCTTCTGTCCGCAAGCTTTTCCTGCTTCCCCTTCCACCAAGCCTCTCTCATGCAGTGGGAAGTTCCTTTGAATAAGCCCCTCATGGTTTACACAGCTGCTGGAAATTTCCTTTAAAGGAAGCGGTGCTGGCCGCCGAGCGGGTTGTCAAGCGAGCAGGCGGGTCTCGCTTTAATGGACTCCGGTGGCAGGGCTCGGCTGGTCAACTGACTAATGCCACGTTTGAATCACTTCATTATTTCTCCGTGTACAGTAACCGGGGCCCCCATACCTCACAGGCACCCCCCCCCCCCCACTGGCAGTAAGTCTTGTCTAGGATTGGAGCTTTCAACAGCTGGCTTGTACCTGAATGTGAAATAATGGACTAACCAGCCAATTGTTCAAATGCATCCATGCCGTGAGCATCTGAATAGATCGTTCCTACAGACACTGATGCATGCCGGGTTGCTGTATCTCTGTTTTTGAATGTTGGTGCACTGGGCTCACACAGCAGTTCTAGGTGAAGGGTCATGCTGTTCATCAAAGATATGCCAGCACCATCACCTACACCAGCGCCATCACTAAAACTGTACACCAGCCTCTATCGCTAAAACTCGTACACCAGCCTCCATCGCTAAAACACCTACACCAGCCTCCATCGCTAAAACTCCTACACCAGCCTCTATCACTAAAACTCCTACACCAGCGCCATCACTAAAACTCCTACACCACCCTCTATCACTAAAACTCCTACACCAGCGCCATCACTAAAACTCCGACACCGGCCTCTATCGCTAAAACTCCTACACCAGCCTCTATCACTAAAACTCCTACACCAGCCTCTATCACTAAAACTCCTACACCAGCCTCTATCACTAAAACTCCTACACCAGCCTCTATCACTAAAACTCCTACACCAGCCTCTATCACTAAAACTCCTACACCAGCCTCTATCACTAAAACTCCTACACCAGCCTCTATCACTAAAACTCCTACACCAGCGCCATCACTAAAACTCCGACACCGGCCTCTATCGCTAAAACTCCTACACCAGCCTCTATCACTAAAACTCCTACACCAGCCTCTATCACTAAAACTCCTACACCAGCCTCTATCACTAAAACTCCTACACCAGCCTCTATCACTAAAACTCCTACACCAGCCTCTATCACTAAAAATCCTACACCAGCCTCTATCACTAAAACTCCTACACCAGCCTCTATCACTAAAACTCCTACACCAGCCTCTATCACTAAAACTCCTACACCAGCCTCTATCACTAAAACTCCTACACCTGCTGAATGCTCTCTCGTCATCCAGAGAGCAGTTATCCTTCCCCACAGCTAATCTAGATTATGTAATACTTCTATGGTTATGATGAATTTGGAGAATCCCTTCCCTGTTGCAGACGAGCCAACCACCGCTCTGAGCAGGCCATCATTAGCATCCCCTGACTCACCACCACGACACCTAATGTAGGAGGACGAGTTGGCAGGGGTGTAACGAGACAACGAGACACATTTTCAGAAGATTGAGGTTACAATCCTATTCGATTTTTCAAACCTTTTATCTGTTAAAGCGACTATAAAAAATTTCAGGCTAATTCACTTGATTAATGATTGGAGGAGGAGTGTTAGACTTCAGATATTCATGTTTTTCTTTAGAACCACTGGTTTGAATGACTTACCGTATAAAAGACACACAAGGAACAGAAGGAGAATCGACAATCCAATTTAGCATTTCAATAATTTGTTACTGGAGAGCCTCCTCTCCTTCCCACGCCTGCAGGTTCTGGACCGAGAGCTCCTACTGGCCCCGCTCCAGACACAAAGAAGCCCCGAACCTCTCCCAGGATCTGTTTTGGACCTGCTTATACTCTCGTCAGCTTCCCGTCTCCCCTAATTAAAGATGACAGTTTTAAGACTCATGCATTTCAGCACCACAGCCCCCCACCCCAACCCCTCCTGTTATTCGTCAACGAGAGAACTCCGTTCCCGTTTGGCCGTGAAGAAATATCTTCGATGGTACTGCTCATATTTATAATAACAGCTCCACGGCTACGACCGCAGACATTTCCGTTTGCGATTGCGAGGTCACCGTGGCTGTGGCCTCTTGGAAAATGTTTACGATTTAGAAGGAGCATGTCGAGAGAGAGGGAGAGAGAGAGATCCTTTTGTTTGCCATTTTCTCTTGCCTCATCCCTCCCGTCTCCCCAACCAAGAGTAAATCCACCCTAAAAGAGAATGGTGCCTTTTTTTTATTTCTATAGTGTTGTACAGCTTCAATTTGTGAATAAGAACATGTCTCTTCTTAACCCTTTCACTACCAAATGGTTAACCCTTTCACTGCGTCAATACAGAATGTTAACCATTTCACAACCACACCCGGTTAACCGTCTGTAGTGTGGTAGTGAAAGGGTTAACCTTCTGTAGTGTGGTAGTGAAAGGTTAACTTTCTGTAGTGTGGTAGTGAAAGGTTAACCTTCTGTAGTGTGGTAGTGAAAGGGTTACCCTTCTGTAGTGAAGGGTTCACTTTCTGTAGTGTGGTAGTGAAAGGGTTAAGTCAATACCAGGGAAACGAGACTCCAGTGATGATGTCATCGAGGGACAAAGCCTGGAGCTTCCGCGTGCACGGTGTATAGTAGAACAACTCCCAGGACGGTAGCCATGGCGATTTCACTAGAATATGGGGACATTTTCTGATTCAGAGCAGCAAGCCCCACATTTAAATGTAACTCATTTGGATGTAATAATAATGGTTCAAACAAAAAAAATTGACGAGCCCAGAAAATCAGTCACTAGCGTCATCAGACCAACTTCAAAAAGGGTGACGCATCGCAAATTCAAGACTCGACGCTCCCGATTTTTCGCTATAAGGGAGACGGTCGTGTCTACGCTTATAGATAACGACCGAACTGCCTGAGATGGTCGGGAACGGCACGGTGTAAATTCTTGTTTAGCTGGCGGCCGTTGTTTTTGAAGTGGTTGGCAGCGGTTAAGCCCACGCTTGGGCAGGGCCGCTTCTAAAGGTCGGAACTAGCAGAAGCCCAGAGGGTCCCCTGTGCCAGGCGAGCGTGTGTCCCTGCCCCTTCCCTCACACTGCTTCCTTTGTTCAGAAGCTCTTCACCCCCCTCCCCTCCACCACCACCACCCTCCTCCTCCTCCCAGTGTTGCTAGGCCTGCTGCTGACTAGCGTTGGATTCCTCCTCCTCGCCGACGTGAGAAACCACCTGGGATTGTTCACCCCAGTCAAAAAGCAGCTTGACTCTCCGCTCGGGTCGCGGAGCTCAAGTAATAAGAGGTGTAGTTCAACGTCGGCAACGGAATGTTCCGAGCAAGATCTTTTTTTCATTTTCTTGAATTGAACCATATGTATATCCCAACGGAGTTGTGGAAATTCTGGAGAGAGTATGCAGAATGCATGGGATCATTTCTAGGTCTTGAAAAGTTGTGGAATTACAGTACAGGAAGGATCGGTGGGGAGACTTGTCAGTCTTGATATTTGCTTTCCTTCGCACATTGTCATTTTTGTTCATCATACAGAATAATCTTTATTTATTTATTACCATAAAACATTAAGTGTCTCTACTCTTCACAATATTAGCATAAAACATATATTAATCACACCGTCTCTACTCTAGGATATCACATATTAACATGAAAGAGGGAACTATTCTGGACTGGGTTGGGCTGAACTGGGCAGTGAAAGATGCTGGGCTGGACTGGGTTGGGCAGGGAAAGTTGGGCTGGTCTAGGTTGGACTGGGTTGGGCTGGACTGGGCTGGGCAGTGAAAGAACCAAGCATTTCACTGTAATGTAATAGCTAAATAAATGTTGATATTCCTGTTCGGGATCGTTTGGTTTTCACAGCTATGCTAAATGTTTGGCTTGATGAACCCCCTGTGTTGAAAGAGGGCGAAGGTGCGATGACTTATCGTGTCGGCCTCAGGCTTCCCTTCCCTATAAATCTGTGATCAGATTCCTGAAATGCAGACGGGAAAAGAATGTGTAAAGGGATGGATCCTACCGCCCTGGTATCTCTCTCTGTCTCTCTCTTCCCCCTCTCCTCCGTCTCATGTTAAAGCATGTCTCTTAAAAGAGGTCAAAGGGAACCATTTCCTGCTCTGAGAAGGAAAACAACCAAAAAATGTATCTGAAATGCATCAATAATCTCAAACCGCGAGGGAGAGGGAGAGTGCGGTTATGGAATCCAAGGGCCGATACGACATCTGGAGATTGTGTCATGTTGTGCCTCAGTCTGGCATGAAGAACAGGGGATTAGGGAACGACCAGTATGGTGTGAAATGCACCTCTTGAAATTAATCTCTACTAACTCACTCACTCACACACAATGTCTCTCTCTCTCTCTCCTCTCTCTCTCTCTCTCTCTCTCTCTCTCTCTCTCTCTCTCTCTCTCTCTCTCTCTCTCTCTCTCTCTCTCTCGCACACACATGCACTCTCTCTTTCTCTCTCTGATTTACAGGGCCTTAATCTCTCCCTGTTTTTCTTCCAGGGGAATCGGGGCTGGGGAAGTCGACACTCATCAACTCCCTCTTCCTGACAGACCTGTACTCCCCAGAGTATCCCGGTCCCTCCCACAGGATCAAAAAGACTGTCCAGGTAAATGTTGTCCTCCCCTCTCACCTTCAGAGCGGACTGTAGTATATAGACTGTAGTATGGCTTCTCTGTCCTTTCCTCCAGAGCAGATTGTAGTATACCATTATCTGCCCTTCCCCTTTGTAAGCAGACTATAGTATATACTATAGACTGTAGTATACCTTCTCTGCCCTTCACCTTCAGAGCAAACTGTAGTATATAAACTGTAGTATACCTTCTCTGTCCTTCCCCTTTGTAAGCAGACTGTAGTATATAGACCAGGGGTGGGCAATTATTTTTCCCAGGGGGCCGAATGAGCAACTGAAAATATGTTGGGGGGCCGGGCCAAAATTCCAAACTCAATTATGCATAATATACATTTTATTTCTATATAAAAAGCAGTAAATGGCATTGTTTTGACCCCTGGTAAGAGTGTATGTTATTATTTGGCAATTAAAAGGTGAGGTTAGCTTTCAAAAATATCATTTATTCAAATAGAATTTATTTCCAAAATGATAAACAAAGTGTGAAACATTAATAACAAAGGGCATTTTGAGTTTCATATACTATTGAAACAAGGATTTTCTTAGCTTTCTAAAGACATCACATCATCTTATAGCAAAAATAAACAAGACATGTCACTGAACTGTGTAAAGAAAAGTGTCCCAGTTTTGTAGCCTTTTTTACTTTACATGCCTATATTAAACATTTAATGTTTTCAGAACTGTGCAAAAAAAAGAAAAAAAATATCAAGTGTCCCATTTCACTTGTTATATTTCCACATTTTAGTGTTCTTCAGTTATTATTTTTTTCATTCAGTGTGAGAAATCCAGTCTCTGTTGAGCTTTAACAAGTCCATCAAAGTCAGGTTGCATGTCTGAGGTGGAGATGTGAAGCACAGCTGCCAGATGTTCATCAGTGAGAGAGGATCTGTACCATGACTTGGTAAACGTCATGACTGAGAATGTCTGTTCACATATGTAGGTGGATCCAAAGAGAACCAACATCTTCTGAGCATGTCTCCTAAGCGTATATTGTGCGTGTGAATGTTGACGCGGGCCGTACAATGCCCAGGTCTGGACTATAGTATACCTTCTCTGCCCTTCCCCTTTGTAAGCAGACTGTAGTATATATACTATTGTATACCTTATCTGTCCTTCCCCAGTGGAGGCACTGACTGATGAATAGTTTTCACCCATGACAGGAAATGGCTTTTTCTTTTTCATTATGAGGGGAAAAGTTATTTCCTCATTCTGTTGGTTTAGTTGGAAGGGAGTAGGCAACATCTTTTGCCCGTCTGTAAAGCTGTACTTCTGTCAAAGTGACATTATTGGCTAGTAGTTGCATAGTGTTGAACAGGGCTGACCTTCGATTTATTTTTTGGAATTCGAAGCTTCAGGGTCGAGATTAGATTTTAATTTGAAGCTTCAAAAAAAGCTTTAAATTTTTTTTTCTTTTTTTTATGTTGTGGGACTTGTACAGCACTTTGTTAAACTTTGTCAGTACTGTAAAGTTTAAACCTTTTTAAATCTTAGACAAACTAAACACTTTGCTTTCATGAAATATTGTAAGCCATCATTTGAGGCTTTATAAAAGCAGCACAATGAACACATCTGTTAGTGCCGAGTCCGACCTCATCTTAAATAACAAACAGCATTGCTTGTTGTAATTAACAAAGAGAGGCAGAGTTGATTTGGCAAAAAAAAAATCATATGTCCCTGTCCCTGGAGCAGTTAGGGTTTCAGTGCCTTGCTCAAGAGCGCTTTGGCAGAGAGATGGCGGCAGTTCACCCTCATGTTGGTGCTGGGGATCAAACCAGCAACCTTTCGGTTACCAGTTGGCCTTCCTACCTGTAAACCACCTGCCAAAGCTTTTAGGTGCTACTGGGCCTAGACGCACAGAGAGAGATGCCATCTGCTAATGTTCTATTACACAAAGCCTACAAACATGACCCATAACATCACAAGGCGATGGTGACGGGAACAAGGATTAACACCTGGATCAAAATCTGTGTAGTTGTACTACAGTGTAGTTGTTAAAGGGGCACTTCACCAAAACACAATGCCAAGTTATTTTGCACATAATCTCACACATCCCAAAACTCTAGAAATCTGTTTTGTACACATTAATTTAGTTTTACAGTTACTGAGGGAAAACAAGTTTGAAGTCAGTGATGTTATTAGGGATATTTAACCCATGTGTTGTGTTAATTACAGCATCATGATGTACATGGAAAGAAATATCAATACCTGTCTTATATACCCTATAATTTCATATAGGGCTGGGCAATTAAAAAATTGCGATCTCGATTCATAGACCTATGCAATCTCATTTCTAAGTTATGACGATTTCTTTAAATAAAATAAATATATATATATTTTTTTACTTTTTACTTTACTTTTTAAATGATTTTATTGAAAAAATAAGAATCGTGAGAGAATCTCAATTCTTAGAGAAAAATCGTGATTCACATTTTAGCAAGAATCGCCCAGCCCTAATTTCATATATCAAACCGTTAAGAGTTTTGGGATGTGTGAGATTTTTGTGCGATATAAATCAGCATTGTTTTTTGGTGATGTGAAGCTCAGGAACAGCTATAATGTACTGAATTGCTCAAAAGATATTGCACAGTGTGTCTGGGTTTTTTTCAGTTCTCCAAAACGTAGGTTATTGTGTCTCTGCGCTGAGCTGCTAGTCCTGCCTGTCTGTTCCTTCAGGCTGTGCTATAAAACACGTCACTCTGACGCTGCCAGGTGAGCTGTCGGAGCCCCCAGGCTTCCAGCACAGGTGTGTCCTATAACCTTTTTTTCTGTTGTTTGGAGCCCGGGACATCGCAGGCCCTTCATTAAATAGTTACTCTGACATGTCGCTTAGCGAGGCTGCTCCGCCCAAGCCAGCGCCGCCCATGTTGTATAACAATACAACCCGTTCATCCGCTTTATTGACAAAGATGCCATACTATTGGTTTCTGGTGGCATGATATCACGGTGATATTGGTGTGGTTGCCGGGCGGGGCGCTCGGTTGTGACATTTGGTTTTGTTCCCAGCTAATCACACCTTTGGTTGCAGAAAGGTGCTCTTTAGCCTGTAGGCTAATTTATTAGAATCTAATTAGATAAACGGCATTGCTCACGGTTTGTTGATAAGTGGTGGCACAGTTGAGGCTACAGTAGGGCTGGGCAATATGCCCAAAATATCATATCAAGAGTTCTGACGGTGTAACGGTATATGCCGGTATTTAGTTGTGCAGTACAAATTACAACACGATATGATGTCTTTTTTATCTTTATTTTAGAATCAAATTTCCATTGTCCTATTTAACTCAGAATTGTCTTTTCTTTTACATTTTAATACTGCTGCACTGGAATCTTAACTTTTTTTTATTAACTAACAAATGTACAGTATGTGTATATATATATTTTTTAACGATATGTACATATTGTAAATATCCATAACTTTGCATGGAACCATGGCAGTATACCTTCATATTCACCTCCCGGTTAAGCTACTATTACAACATACATAGATGGGGAAAATCATAATTTCCAAAGAGATTTCCTTTATTGTTGTGCTTGTTGGGGGGACAGTTCTGTGAAGTGGGAACACAAAAACACGCTAGAGGAGAGAGCCAGACTGACTGTTTGTTTGGTGGAAACAGACTCATCCTGGAGCTGCTCTGTTGTGAATGTGGAAGAAGCACCGTGACCGGATCTGGCATTTCCTGTGTCCTACCTGTTGGCTCCTTTTTAAATCTGCAAAGAGAACCGACACATTCTCTACCCATTTCCCACCCGAGGCATTTTGAGGGCTGGTCCTGGGCCAGTGCCTTATCTCGAAACCAGTTTGTTGTGTATTGACATCGGCCAGGAAAACTGGTTTCAAAGCAGCGGCACGTCTTTGCTGGTGTGTGGAACCAAGAACCGTTAGGTCGAGGGCTGGTGGCTGGATTATATTACTTATATTATATTACCTCATATTGTTGTTGATATACCTATGCTGCAATGAACATACCCCCCCCCCCCCCCCCCCAGCGAATCTAATAATGTGCTGTCAGAACATGTTTGTAGGTATTTAACGTTCACTATTATTCATTTCCACTCCTTCATCCGCTGATGAGCCGGAAATGCCTGGAATGCGCACATGTTGTGTGTTCACTATTATCTTTTTGGGCGAAACGGGACGGGTGACGTAGACATACCTATACAGTGATGTAATGAGTTGGCTCTCTGGCCCGTGGGGAAGCAAACTGTTTCTCCAACTTGCGAACCGGCACTAGAACCAGCCCAGAACTAGAACCAGGCTGCCGTTGGTTTTTGTGTCTCGTCCCGTCACCTGATTCATCATCAGTGGAGCGTCTCCGTTTAGTTTTTGTGTCTCTGGATGACATCACAGATTATAGCGTCTTTAGTTTAGACATATTCCTCTCTGAAAAGAGCTCACTGTTGCTTGGTGGGGTTTTTTCCAGTATCGGCGACTAGACCTCTCTAGCTATTTTTATGGCCAAGTAAGGGAGGTACTTCCTTCAGTCTCCCACGGCATGGAGAAATTAATGGGTTATTATTAAACTAGCTACCGGTAAGTTGTCTGTGGTTCACACACAGGCTCTTTACCCTGAATGAGGTCATCTAATATTGTTTTCTCTCTCTCTCTGACAATGCAGATTATTTAGAATTTCGCACACGGCAGGAAAGATTTGTTATTATATTATTGTTTATAGAGACATGGTCCAGCCAACATATGTCTGTATGTTGTTGGTGTTTGTAGGAATGCTGTTTTTGCTAGATTTTCATCAGTTTAGCTGTTGAATTTCCAACGGGGTTGGTCTCGATACACTTTCAATTTAAAAGCTCTGTGATCGGCAAGTAGACTTTGGTTTCTCTTTACATGTCGAATAGATTGAACTGAAAGTGGCCTGAGGCCAACCCTGACTCAACTAAAACAACAACGTTTACTTACTTCAGCTCAGAGTATCAAGTGTGTAATTTCAGCTGCATCCCACACAGGTAAAAAACACCTGATAACCTGGACAATTAATAGAGACTTATGACTCTGTTGTTAAGTATGAATCTAGCCTTGACCAGGGCTGAGCAGCTTGACCAGGGCTGAGCAGCTTGACCAGGGCTGAGCTACCTTGGACTCTAGGAGCCTGTATGAATCTAGCCTTTACCAGGACTGAGCAGCTTGGACTCTAGGAGCCCGTATGAATCTAGCCTTTACCAGGACTGAGCAGCTTGGACTCTAGGAGCCCGTATGAATCTAGCCTTTACCAGGACTGAGCAGCTTGGACTCTAGGAGCCCGTATGAATCTAGCCTTTACCAGGACTGAGCAGCTTGGACTCTAGGAGCCCGTATGAATCTAGCCTTTACCAGGACTGAGCAGCTTGGACTCTAGGAGCCCGTATGAATCTAGCCTTTACCAGGACTGAGCAGCTTGGACTCTAGGAGCCACACACAAGCACTGGTCCAGATTCAGAGAGAGATTGGCAGAGAGAGGTAGAGCGAGAGAGAGATGAGAGCCCCAGGGAAGTGCAGTAGCAGCAGCCCTCCCGCACTCTGCTCGCCTCGCACAGTAAGAAGAAGAAGTTCCCTTGGCCTCATTATGTGAGCTGCAGTGCAACACTGGTGCCTGGTTGAGAAAGGAAAAGGATTTGACAGTAAGGCCTAGATAGACGCTGAGGATGGAGGTGGCTTTTTTTTTGATTGAATTGAATACTGTTAATGATGTCAGTGTTTCAGTGGCATTGGATGAGGTGGAAAAGACCTATAGAAATATAGGGGTATAACTATCAATACAGAAAGATAGGTGTATAACTATCTCTACACGGAAAGATAGGGGTATAACACAGAAGGATAGTTATACCCCTATCTTTCTGTGTTGCGATAGTTATACCCCTATCTTTCTGTGTTGCGATAGTTATACCCCTATCAATACAGAAAGATAGGGGCATAACTATCTCAATATAGAATGCTGAGGGTATAACGATCTCGATACAGAAAGATAGGCGTATAACTCAATACAGAAAGATGGGGGTATAACTATCTCAATATGGAAAGATAGGGGCATAGCTATCTCAATACAGAAATATAGGGGCACATAACCATCTCAATACAGAAAGATAGGGGCATAACTATCTCAATATAGAATGATGTGGGTATAACGATCTCAATACAGAAAGATAGGAGCGGCATAACTATCTCGATACAGAACTATCTCCTCTTGTTCTCATCCCTAGGTCTCTGTTTTTCTCTGTTTAACTGGTATAGTGACCGAGAGCAATGAGTCATATTCCACCACGCGGAAACAAATCAGCATTGTAATGTACAACCAAGGGGGGAAACCTAACAAAAGGCTGTTTAAAAACATGAAATATCACCACGTCAAAGGATTATTGTAGGACCCTGCGTCTACCAGAGAGCAAGGTATATTGACCAATAATATACAGTCACACGGGAGGGAGGAAAAGTAGCATTTATGGCAAAAAATGGTTTAGAACTAAAATGATGATGGAGCAAGTTAGCTGTGATAGCAAGCTAGTTAACCAAGAAACTTGCAAACATAATACTGTAGGCTATAGATTTTGTGCTGTATCTCCTAATGCTTACCATGACTTGCTGCACATGTTGGCATAGGCTAGGTCAGGGTCCCACAGCCTTCCCATTCCTGCTGCGGATGCCTCGCATCTTATTGCCTATATCCACTTTTCTCTCCTTAAAGGCTGTGTTTCGGTTCGGAAGCTTATGCAAACGTAGTTCTGGGTTCTTTCTCCTCTTGGCAGCGCCTCCCACCACACAGTATATTGTGTTAGCTGACCGAAATGACAAGGAGGCACTGTCTGTCACACAATACAAAGTCAATGAAGAGTGATGGAATGTTTTCCCCTCTGGCGTGGGTGGGACCTGTTTGCGCTCTCTCTTATGGTATGGTTACTTCTATTGGCATAAGGTTTCATTGTTTACAGTGTTTCTTTTTCTGAGCCAAACCAAGCAGTGTAGTGTATATATAATCTATAATTGGAGAGCTCTCCGTATGAATGCATACGTAATCGGAAATGGAGTCAAATCGTGACCTCAAGATCGGAATTTGTATTGCATCTGAAAATGTGTGTATCGTTACACCCCTAACGACAAGATCATCCACTGGTATTGCAGGTGGTTGGATGCGCGTGGGCGCCACCCCGAGTGAGCTTATTATCCGGATGAGTAACAATGTTCCATAGTGCTGTTGGTAGCCCTACGAGAGGTATGTGTGTATCATGTGGAAGGAAGAATCTACAGGCGAGCCCTGAAAGACGAGTGCCAAAGCTGTACAAGACATCGTATATTTCCCCCCAGTTTGGCTTTAGCTTGTTTGATCACACGACCGTGTGTGTATTTACTGACACGGTCTGTATGTACACAAGTCATGTGTTGGGAGGTGATTTGTGTTCATATAGCTGTGTGGATTAGTGTGAATACTGCGTGTGTCTGTGTGTGTGAACTCCCAGCGAGCGTGTGAGAGAGCTGACGGCAGATGATTCAGAGCAGCCGTCAGGACCGGTGTCGGCGGCAGCAAAGCAGCCGGCTCCCTGCCAAGACCTCATGTCTCCACACCACAATATTTACACCTCTTTCATGCTCTGGAGGCGTTCCCCGTGTGAGCAGCGGGGAGGCGGCGAGCGGGCGAGGGCCGGGCTGATGGACGACGGCACGGCCCACTGGCCCCGGCTGACAGCTCCGTCGACCGCTGAGGCCAACGCTGTGATTCAGTCTCTTTTTAGTTTGTTGGTGTATTCTCTGCAGTTACATCACTATGACTAGTACTAGTATCGGGAGGATCTGCGTAATGAAGCCGATTTTAGGCTATAGAGATGAAAAGTAAGGGAAGAACATGTGAGAAGGTTGAGGATGGTTTGAATGAGATCAATCGTGGTAATGCATCTCCAACACATGCATATAAAAAGTACATACAGAATTATAGTAAGTGATTTTTCAACACTAGAGACTACCGCCAACTGCAAAAAAAAGATTACAGTTTAAGGGGTATCACTGTGTGTGTTTGGGGGGGGGGGGGGGGGGGGGGGGGGGGGGGGGGGCGGTGGTTCTTGACCAAAGCCTCAGGTTCATGTAAACCTAGATATTCCCCTAGCAGTTGATAGCATTTTTCCAAAGCCTCGGATTCTGCTCCGAGCTTAACGTCAAGTTAGTAGAATTAGGGAAATGTTTGATTGATTGATTACTGATAAATCTATTCCTGAGAAAGTCGGGGCATTTCCCAATCCTGGCAGCCAAGTTATGGAATTCCAGGGAACTTTACACTCTATTCATTTGTGAGGTTTCTTTGAGACATTGTAGAGAAACAAGAATAATGACTTAGCTTGGTTGAAATTACACTTGGAATAATTACACAAAGCTGGCCTGTGTACAAATTCCTGTGCGTAGGTCATTGTACATAGATACAACGTAGCATGGGTAATAGCGGAGCATTATATGTTTATTGTGTTTTGGTGGAAAAAAAAATTATTGTCTTTTACAGAAAGGCTGGGAATTTTGCCATTCACTGAGTGGGAACTGCTCGTGTCGATGCTGTTCTGGCTCTTATCGCTGCCTGGAACGGGTTCGCCAGCGAGGGCTAAATGCTCGGAGAGGACTTTGCCCCTTTTCATTTGGCCGCCTCTCAGCGACAATAGGGCTGGGCGATATTAGATAGATTTATGGCCCTAATTGACATCTCATTCACCTCATCATTAAGGTGTCAGAAGTACAGTACGGCCGCCAGTCCCCGTGCCCTGGCGCTGACAAACCGTCTGGGAGATTATTGTTTTTTTTGCGCCTGTGTGTCCGTCCGCACAGTGCCGGGCTTCCAAACAGACATGCCATCCTGTGGTGATGGAGCTGCTGATAACCGACCCTCTCTCTCTCTCTCTCTTATCAGTACTCCGCTACAATCTCTCTCTTACCTCTTCCCTACACACACACACACACACACACACACACACACACACACACACACACACACACACACAGGCGGAGACTTCCTCTCTATATTATGACCGTGGAGTTGATGATTTATTATTATATGGTCCACGGCATCAGATGCAGGTCAGGACTAAGCCCCACCGGCCTCAGTAGCGTTTCTCAATGGGATCTGTCGTCCGTCTGCAGAGGCTGTGTTGCAGCAGGTAGGGAAGGATGCAGCGGGGGAACCTGCAGGAGGGAACTGGTGTTTAACTAGCGGTGTAATGATCGTCATTATGTCATTTAGTGGTTAGTCCAAGTGGTTAGTCCAGGGCGTCAGTCAGGTGGCGCAGTCATCCACTAGCTTTGTTGATCTCGGTCTTATAGCGATGGAACTCCACACACCAAGGATTATTATGGTTAAGTTGAATAGCAAGAGAGGGCTGAGTGAGATTGCTCCTGCAGTGTAATCAAAGGTGCAGATGAGTTATATTATACATTACAATAAATATGCTCAATAAGCCTTCAATAAGGTTCCTAGTCCACCCCAAAACACATTGAGCAAATTGTGCATTTACATTGCCCTGCTGTTTCTAGAAGGCCTATATGGTAAATACAGTGTTTCTAGTAGGCCTGTAGGGTAAATACAGTGTTTCTAGTAGGCCTGTAGAGGGAAATAATTAGTGTTTCTAGTAGGCCTGTAGGGTAAATACAGTGTTTCTAGTAGGCCTGTAGAGGGAAATAATTAGTGTTTCTAGTAGGCCTGTAGGGTAAATAAATAGTGTTTCTAGTAGGCCTGTAGGGTAAATACAGTGTTTCTAGTAGGCCTGTAGGGTAAATACAGTGTTTCTAGTAGGCCTGTATGGTAAATACAGTGTTTCTAGTAGGCCTGTAGGGTAAATAAATAGTGTTTCCAGTAGGCCTGTAGGGTAAATAAATAGTGTTTCCAGTAGGCCTGTAGGGTAAATACAGTGTTTCTAGTAGGCCTGTATGGTAAATACAGTGTTTCTAGTAGGCCTGTATGGTAAATACAGTGTTTCCAGTAGGCCTGTAGGGTAAATAGTGTTTCCAGTAGGCCTGTAGGGTAAATAAATAGTGTTTCCAGTAGGCCTGTAGGGTAAATAAATAGTGTTTCCAGTAGGCCTGTAGGGTAAATAAATCGTGTTTCTAGTAGGCCTGTAGGGTAAATACAGTGTTTCTAGTAGGCCTGTAGGGTAAATAGTGTTTCCAGTAGGCCTGTAGGGTAAATAAATAGTGTTTCCAGTAGGCCTGTAGGGTAAATAAATAGTGTTTCCAGTAGGCCTGTAGGGTAAATAAATCGTGTTTCTAGTAGGCCTGTAGGGTAAATACAGTGTTTCTAGTAGGCCTGTATGGTAAATACAGTGTTTCCAGTAGGCCTGTAGGGTAAATAGTGTTTCCAGTAGGCCTGTATGGTAAATACAGTGTTTCTAGTAGGCCTGTAGGGTAAATAAATAGTGTTTCTAGTAGGCCTGTAGGGTAAATACAGTGTTTCTAGTAGGCCTGTAGGGTAAATACTAGGGATGGGTACCGAATTCGGTACTTTTCGGTACTACAGACAGAGTATCGATTCAAGTGAGATACCCTTTTTTTTTTTTTTTGCTTTTTTTTTTTTCATGTCAACGTTCACACGCACAATATATGCTTACCTAGGATTGACTTGATTCAACAACAAAGCAGTCGGAGCAATGGCAAGCCGAAAACGGTCGAAATTGTAGTTATTTGAAGTTTGATTATTTTTTTTCACGACTTAGGTAGGTAAATAAATTTTTTTTAGACTAAAGTACCGAAAAAAGGTACCGGTATCGATTCACAGGTACCGGTACCGTATCGGTTAAAATGTGAAAGGTACCCATCCCTAGTAAATACAGTGTTTCTAGTAGGCCTGTAGGGTAAATACAGTGTTTCTAGTAGGCCTGTAGAGTAAATACAGTGTTTCTAGTAGGCCTGTAGGGTAAATACTGTTTTTTTAAGCTGGCAACAACTCGGCAAGCAGTGTGGTTTTTGTGGCTTCTGTGTAGTGAAGAAAAACATTGGAAGCAGCTTCCAAAACAAAGATATCATTACATATTATATTATATATTACATATCATATTACCGGTAGTTTGATGAGGAAGAGACCCCGTTTCAATATTACGGGACCCCCGCATAGAGGGCCCAAGGTCAGGGGTTTTCAGGCTGTCAAGATGGTGTTCAACGCTGTACAAAGACCTTCAAGCATACTATGGTCTTTTGAAGTGTGAAAGGTGATCCGAGTCTCTGTGAAGCCGTTCCAACATAAACAAGTCAGCTTCTAGGCCTTCTACCTCTAATCTCCAACAGAAAACAGTCAGCTTCTAGGCCTTCTACCTTTAATCTCCAACAGAAAACAGTCAGCTTCTAGGCCTTCTACCTCTCATCTCCAACAGAAAACAGTCAGCTTCTAGGCCTTCTACCTCTCATCTCCAACAGAAAACAGTCAGCTTCTAGGCCTTCTACCTCTCATCTCCAACAGAAAACAGTCAGCTTCTAGGCCTTCTACCTCTAATCTCCAACAGAAAACAGTCGGCTCTAGGCCTTCTACCTCTCATGCCTTCCAGGGAAGGCCTTTCTGTGTGGAGTTTGCATGTTCTCCCCGTGTCTGCGTGAGTTTCCTCCCACACCATGAAAACATGCATGGTAGATGCATACGTTGCGGCTGGAGTTGGTCCCTGGACTGTGGCTGCCCACACGGCCTCTAACTAGCTCCTAATTGGCCAGGATGGGTTAAATGCAGAGGATGAATTTCAAGTATATGTATAATGTATAAGATAATCTATTCTATTTTAGCCTGGTATCTTATCTATATAAATAATAATAATTCATTACATTTACAGTATATAGCGCTTTTCTCAGACTCTAATCGCTTTACAACGTAGTGTCAGGGAAATTCACCACCACTGGTAGCACCCAACCTTGGGCTATGCAGTAGGGTTGGGTACCGTTCACATTTGAACCGGTACCGGTACCTGTGAATCGATACCGGTACCCAATGGTACCTTTTTTCTGTACTTTAGTCTCTCTTTAGTCTCCTCAGTTGTAAAAAATGTATAAATACAAAGAATTTCTAATTATTATTTATTTAGAACAATTTGTTAATATATATAATATTGCAGCGAGCGTTGTCTGCATCTAGCTTTGTAAAGTGTAACCACACCTGCGACCGGTTCGGCTTGCCATTGCCCCGACTGCTTTGTTGTTGAATCAAGTCAAATCCTAGGTAAGCGTGTATTGTGCGAGTTGACATGAACGTGCGGCACACTTCATAGGTTTCGTTTTGCTGTAAACGGAACGCTGACGTAAAAAAAAAGGGCACCGGCGGATCGCACGTGAATAGGTACTCGGTAGTACCAACGTGCTTCGGTCGTTACCCTTAAAAGTACTTGATTCGGTACCCATCCCTACTACGCAGGCTCAATGGCTACCACACACTGGCACCAGGCACACATCACACTACACAATGGCTGAACAGCTCAGGAGACGGGGATTGATACCAGCCATTTAAGGGTAAGGGATGATTAGGTGGCCTTGACGTCAGAGACCTGATTGGGAATTTGGCCAGGAACGTCGAGGGAACCCCCTACTCTTTACTATATGGTAGCCTACTTCATTTCTGATATTGGTATAGTTTCATCCCTACTTACTAGTCTATACATATATAGTGTATTTATCTGTTTGGTTTAGCCTACCATGCTGCATAGTGGCAGCATGTTCAGGTGGCTGCCCTCGTCTGATGCCCTGTGATCTCAGACTCTGCGCTAAACACTTGCTAAATCTCCTCTTAATCCCTGACAACACAACTCTGTGTGTCTGCCCCCCCCCCCCTCCCCCCCCCAGCTCTGCCGCCAATCTGTTTACCTGTCTATTACACCCCTCTCAGTGCTTATTAAAAGTTTAAATTAGATCATTTAGGTGGTGGTGTTTGCACAAGAGAGAGAGAGAGAGGGAGAGAGTGACTGCTGTGGTTTGTCCTGCTTCTCTTGGCTCCCACGCTGAATGCTTTTATTAGCCAGGAGGATTTCTTCTGGGCTTCTGATAAACGTTGTCTGGGGTTAGGCTAGAGTCCCAGAAAGGGGCTCTGGGGAGGGGAGGGTGATAACCGTTGTCTGGGGTTAGGCTAGAGTCCCAGAAAGGGGCTCATGGGAGGGTAGGGCGGGTGGGAGAGCTGAGACCATACACTAGTGTGCTCTCTTGTTTATCCATGAGAACCGAGAGAGAGGGAGCATAAAGACTGGAGAATGAATAGAGTTCTTTCTCTTTTTTCTCTTTTTTTTTTTTTTTTTTTTACTATCTTTTTTTCTCTCTTTCCAGGAACCACAAACCTAATTACATTTAAAATAATTGTGGTGGCTTTTTGTCGTCCCCCACTCCACGTCTTGGCGGCGGAGCTATGTGATGAAACCCAGTGGAATGCTCGCTGCTGTGTCGCGTAATGAAAAGCAGTCCCTGATCCCATTTTTGGATGTCTGGGAGATGAGATGAGAGGAGAAGATAGATAACATGGAATAGTTAAAGTGTTTGATGTGAGAGATAGATAAATTACATAAAATGGCACTTTGCCAATTTTCAACCTTAATCTTATGGTTCTGTTGTGAGGAGGACATGTGGCTCAGAGACTCAGTTACATGTCCTCCTCGCAACAGAACCATAACATTAAGCTTGAGAATCGGTGAAGTGCTCAGAACATGTCAACATTATGGGAAATTTGCTTACCGTCATCTACAGAGTCGGACAAGAAGATGGATACCAGTTTCCTCACTGTGCGTTCAGTAGAAAGCTATTTGGTTGCACGCTAGCCTAGCTTAGCACAATGAATGGAAGCGGATGAGAAGCGGCTAGCTATCTTAAAACTGGCAGAGGACTAGGCTAGACCCTTCCCATCCGCTTCCATTCATTGTGCTAAGCTAGGCTAACGTGTCGCCGGATAGCTTTTTATTGAACGCATAGAGAGGAAACTGGTGTCTATTTTCTTGTCTGGCGGTAAGCACATTTCCGGCGGTGGAAAGTAACTTTTTTACTCAAGTACTGTACATAAGTATTATTCAGAGGTACTTTACTTGAGCATTTACATTTTAGGGAACTTTTACTCTACTACATTTCAAAGGAAATATTGTTCTTTTTTTACTCCACTACGTTTATCTGAACCCATCTGTTACTAGTTACTTTGAAGAAAAAGATTTTGCATAGAAAACATGTCTCAAATGTATGAATATGTACTTTCAAATAATAATCGGACATAATCAAAGCCAGCATAACTGGACCACATGGCACTGTTAACCTTTTAGAGGACAATCATTTATTTTATTTTTATAAAATGAGATTTTATAATCTGATTGCATGGTGCCTCCACAGGGTGGTTTCTTTCTGTCTCTGTGTGTCTCTCTCTCTATCAATTAAATTAAATAAAAATGGGCTTTATTGGCATGCAATACCAAAGTACTAATAATACAATCCAACCAAAACAAGCCCATAAAACAGTCGAGAGTCAAGAGTGTCTCTCTCACACTCACTCTCTTCCATTCCTCTTGGTTGGGCGTTGTCCTGAAAATGCTTTGATGTTTGATACAGAATTCCAAACTCAGTTGGATCAATACTGGTTCTAAAGTGATGTCACTGTTTGAAAGCCCATGTGATATAGGGTCACCCCCCCCCCCCCCCCCCCCTACAAAGGTAATCTTCTCACAGACACACCGTTTGCCTTTTTACTGATTGATTCAGTAAAGATCCCCATCAAATTATGAGAACAAGAGATCCTGTTGGAGATCCTGTTGTAAGGATCTCGACATCTTGAAGCTTTTTCATACTTTTTTTTTTTAAATGTTTTAAAACAAGGCTTCCACACAATTTCATGTCAAGGACCCTTGAATAGATCCACATTAGGCCACAGGCCCCCATTTAATAACAATTTGTCCCCGGGGACCCGGATCCGAGAAGAGCATGGTTGTTTTGATTTAATCCAGAATTCCATAACCTATTATTCACAATAGCCATTCTTAAACATTCTCTCATTGGGCTAACTTATAGTGACACACACGCACACAGTGGCTCAGGAGGTAGAGTGGTCGTCTGGTAATCGGAAGGTTCCCGGTTCGATTCCCGCTCCTCCCAGGCAGCGTGTCGAAGTGTCCTTGAGCAAGATACTTAACCCCTTTTGCTCCCGATGAGCAGGTTGGCACCTTGCATGGTAGCCTCCGCTGTCGGTGTGTGAATGTGAGGAACAAAATTCTTAAGCACTTTAGATAAAAGCGCTATATAAATGCACCATTTACACACGCACATACAAGGACCCCTGGGAACCAGAGCGGAGCCCTGAAATTGTTACCAGAAATGAAGTAGGCTACCATGTAGTTGTCATAGTTCAGTCCCTAGCCAGCCATACAGTACACTAGCACAGCCAGCCAAACCCTGCCACCAAGGCCTGGTGTTGACGTTCCCATACGACACAGTTTAAGCAGAGCGGTCGCCCCATTTCCCCTATGAGCTCACTCTCTGCGGCCAGCTGGTTGCTTCAACTGACATGTATGTGGCCTTACTCATCCTGCTCAGAGAGAGAGAGAGAGAATGACTGACTGTAGAATCTCTTTTACAACTTTGTTGAGTCAGCACTAGGGGTGTAACTAACTGTTCACAAAAACCATGGTTCGGTTCATATCATGTCACGGTTTTCGGTTCCGTGCGGTTCAGTGGGAAGACAAATTCCACTGCTATTTCAAATAGTATTTTGGTAAAAAAATAAGTACGTTTTGCCTTCAATGTATTCTCTGAAAGAATAAGGAACACACACTTGTCTATTATCAATTAGGGCTATTTGTTAATTCTAGGTGGCTCATAAGGGGACGTGTCTGAATAACTTGTTTTCTCACTCCAGTGTAATGGGCAGTCTTTTGGGCAGTCTGGTAACTTTGCTCTGGAGGTCCAGACATCTGTGTAGCCTAGTGCAGCATATAGTGGACGTGTTGGATAATTCTGGAGGTCTATCTTTCTGTGTAGACCTAGTAGTGCAGCATATAGTGGACGCAGGGTTCGCACAAGGTCCTTGATGTGCTTAAAGTGACAAGTCAAGGCCTGGAATTCCTTGAAAACAGCACAAGGCCTTGGAATTCAAATCAACCATTCCATTCGCATTGAAAGTTTTGTTCATCCATGATAAAAAAATTCTGATTCAAGAAATTGCATTTTCTTTTGTATCAAAAGTGTAACTAATTATCAGACATTGGTTTTAAGCCATAAATATTCTATCAGATTCCCCCCCCCAAAAATAACGCATTTAAAACTGAATTGGATCCTTTTAAATGCCATTTTTAATAGTGCTTGGAAAAGTCCTTGAACGTCCTTGAATGTAACTTTGCAAGGACGTGTTGGATAATTATTTGACAGTTCTGCTTTGTTCGAGTCTGTTCACTGTTGGAAATGACCTTGTTACTGAAGTGACTATGAGAGGAAATATGAATGTTGTGGCTCGACGTTGTGCACTGAAATGACTGCATTGGGCTGCATAGTTGGCTTTTGCTATAAATAACAACATTGACATCTTTGTCTCTGTCCGTCTCTCTCTCTCTCGCTCTCTCTCTGTCCCCCAGCCTCCTGAGCCATTTAGTCTCTTATCCAGTTTAGTACCATCTCTCAACTCTTTCCAGACGGGGAGTGTCTCACATATTTGTGTTTTCTCTTTCTTTTGCCGGGGGTTACAGCACCGCAAGTAGTTTTGCGTCAAGTCAGCCAGTCAGGCTCTGAGGTGTCACTAACATCACAAGTAGTTTTGCGTCAGGTCAGCCAGTCTGGCTGTGAGGTATCACTAACATCACAAGTCATTTTAGGACCATACCTCTGGCTCAGTGTTGGATAGGAAACCTTTACTAGTTGCCTAGGCAACTTATTATACTGTGAATTTCTCCAGAGCCTGAGGTGGTGTGGTTGGCAATAGCAACCCCTCCCCCCTGTCCCCACTCAACTCAAACCCACACATCAGACCAAAACAAAAAGACTGTCATACCAAGAGGGGCTGTTTTACCTAGAGGTCTCTGTTTGACCGGATTACAGTGTTTACCTTTACGTCACTGGGGCAGGGGTGAGTGGGGGTGTCTCCTGCCAATTTGAGAGATGATCCATTCCTAATCCACTTTTGTCAAGAAGAGAGATCTACGATACTTCAATGAGTGAAAGAAGCAGAAAATCAAGCACCTTAATCTTTGATTAGATTTTTGACACACGAAACACAGATCTTCGTATTGGATTTTGGTTTGTCCGAATTCTGATACCGATACGCTATATATAGGCTATACGGTGTGTATTTGAGCTACTCCTCTACTAAAGAGTTTCTTAGTCTACTAAGTACTAATATAGGATTTGTTCACTGATCGATTAGGTAATTTCATCAACAAATCTGTAATATTGAGCCACATGCAATCATGCAGAAGGACCTCTTTAAATCAGATATATGCTTATCATTTTAAATCTAGTTCTTACCATATATGCACTTATCATTTGAAATCTATTGCTTACCAGATATGCGCTTATCATTTTAAATGTAGTGCTTACCAGAGATGTGTGTGTGTGTGTGTGTGTATATATATATTTATATTTGTGCCTTTATTTATATATATTAGTGATGCACCGATGTGAAAATTGTGGCCGATACCGATAACGGATAATAATATTGCTGTTCTGGCCGATACCGATATTTACCGATGTCGATATCTCTGTATAGAAAACACTTTTTTATGATAATCAAATAAAGAGCTATTTTCCAAAACTCATAATTTCTTTTTACTTTTGTAACTTATTTTCAGAAATGACTGATATTTTGAAACTATTTAAGGCCAAAACATGTAAAAAAGATTATTTAGATTTTATTTTTTTATTATTATATCGGCCCTATCTATATGGGACCGATACCGATGTGTAAAAAAACTGCCATATCGGCCGATATTATATCGGCGGCCGATATATCGTGCATCACTAATATATATATATATATATATATATATATATATATATATATATGCTGAATCACATTACTCGCATATATACAATTCTGGTAACCTAAGTAGATTCCCCATCAGTGCCCCTCTGGTGGCCAATCCGTAACCACCTTTCTTTCAGGTCATAGGACAGGCTTACGACTTAACCCCAGTGGATTCCTGTTGAGTGGTGAAGGGAGGTTGTGGGGGTTGTTTCGGGGGTCACGGGTAGTAAAAAGGAAGAGCTGGGATCCTGTGCTTTAACCTGAGAGTGATGGGTGTGGAGGTCAGGCCGTCCACGCAGACAGTAAAACGGAGAGAACATCCCCGGAACACCGGGACCATCAGACCACAGCCAGCCAGCCAGGTGTTGGGGTGAGGAGGTGGGGTTAGGGTGAGCATTGGGGGGGGCAGGGGGGCAGGGGGGCAGTGCATGCATGTGTTGTCACAACCATCGGTAAAAGGCCAGCGCACATTCCCACACTGATAACTGATTGATTGATTGATTGATTGATTGGGCGACTCTCAACTCTCCTCAGATTTACACATTGAATATTTGTTAATCGGAATGTTTTCAGACATGATCTTCTCAATACTTACTTAGACACTGGAAAACACTCAAATCCCCAGAAGTAAGAGTGGGCCAACCAACACTATGACAAACGGCTTCATATGAGTTTATGCTCAACACGATTAAGGCACCAGCTTGGGACCTTTTCTGGACTTATTACATCACTAATAATAGCCTGTAATATGAATGTTAGCGTTATAATTGGTCTCATGGATAATCTTCCTGGTCATTATTAGTATGTCCCTTATGCAACTGATTTATTTTATTATTATTCTTTTTTATTAAATTTGTTTTGTATTATACTCTTAGTTTTATATGCCAAGGACCTTATTTGTATTACTAATAATATCAAGCAATGTCTCATAACATGGAACACTGAAATGTCATGTACCAAAAGCAAAAGGGAATTACAAAATAAAGGTTGGCTCACAAACATGTTATGGGGCCCACAAAGTCAGCGTTCCGCTCACGGCCTTTAGGAGCAGCTGCAGATTTTACATCCTGGCGACAAATTCCACCAAACTCGAGGGTCTTCACCATTTCATTTGAGGGTTCTCTCTCTCTCTCTCTCTCTCTCTCTCTCTCTGCACTGCGAAGTGCTCCTCTCAGCACTATATCATCTTGTGTTTTCAAAACATGTCTCGAAGCCTCCCCTGGCCTCCACTCTGCTATGTAGATAATGGTTTAGAATGTTACTTGGTTCTGGGTCAGAATTCAGGAATGATAGAATGTGTGAGTAGAGGTCACATATGGGTGACAGCTGACATCTGGTAGTAAAAATATCGCTTAGTCATCTCATCGTCGATAGTACTAGTCTAGTATGTGTGACATGCTAGATGTTCTGTGAAAAAGTTACTAGTGTCTTTTAAAGATCCCTGGCCTCTATTCAAAAACATGGCATGGTTTACTCCTCTTTGACATAACTTTGACTATACAGGTTGTTATCCGTCACTCCAATCTATCTTCGAGAAAGTAGTGGTCAGCCAGGCACAGAATCTTACAGGACCCTTCTCATATTCTTTATCCCGAATATGAAGTTCTTCCCTCAGGGAGACGGTTCAGAGCAGGTAGATATAAGAGCAACTGCTACAAGCTCTCCTTCCTTCCTACATCCAGCGCTCTCCTAAATAATACCTTTGAGGTGCCACGTGCCACCTAACAGTGGCTTGTCGTCTCTTTCTTTGCCGTCCAAGTCTTCATCTGTTGTAATTTAATTAGAGCAGGGTGCAATATGAAGCTTCTTGAAGCTTTTGAAATGAGTAGGGCTGTCTTAAATACTTAGAAGCTTCGTTCGATGGCACAAGCTTCGAACATAAAAAAAAAAAATCGAAGTTTAATTTTTTTTTGTTTAATTTTTTTTTTTTTTAATTATACTTCGGTCTGTGTGTGTGTGTGTGCATGGGGCCATTGGGTGGGGCCGGGGGACAAATACACTGGAGGAAAGTAACCCAGCTCAGCACTGCCCAAATTATATCATCACTATTGCCTGTTTGAAGGATATCATCCTCAAACACATATACACCACCTACACGCCTATTCTCAGTCCTTGCCCCACAATGGTGGAATGAACTACCCACCCCAGTTAGGACGGCCAAATCCTGTCCAATCTTTCGCCGCCGACTAAAGACGCACTTCTTCAACCATTATCTAAAAAAAAAAAAAATAATAATAATCTAACCCTAACTAACCTTACTGTCATGCACTTGTCCTAATAAACTAACCCACACTGTAACGCGCAACACTTTGATATATTGTTACTCAGCTGATAAGAGTTGTATCCTTCCTGATGACCTGTCGTACAGAACTTGTAAGTCGCTTTGGATAAAAGCGTCAGCTAAATGACTAAATGTAAATGTGAATGTAAATGCCTTGTAGAATTCCACACATAAGAAAGAAAGATACTGGGATGAATAAACAAAATAGGAAATAAAATGTAGAAATGCAATACATAAATAAATATGAATCTCCATATATGAAATAGAACTTTTAGATAAGGTGCTACTGAGATGTTTTGGTGAGTTCTTTGTTTTTTTGTGAAAGTAGCCCTTCTTAAAAATGCATGAACATTCACTGATAATTGGTCTGTAGTGGAGTCTACAAGGTCTACATTGCTGGACCTTGTAGACTGACATAATTCTGTGCATAGTTTAGTCTACACAGGCCATATTTCAAATAATCAAAATCTTACTTCATTCATCTTAAACATTCTTGATTTGGGGGATTGGTAGTTCCCATGAAATCTGAAGTTGTTCAAACTACAACAGCGGATCCACCTTGAATTAAATCACACAGCCGTGTTGGCTGCGTCACAGTCACGAAAGGAGCTACTTAATTCATTAATCCAATCCACTTTATTTATAGAGCACATTTAAAAACAACGTTTACCAAAGTGCTGTACAAGTCCCACAACATAAGATAAAAAAAAAAAAAATTATTCGAAGCTTCGAATTAAAATCGAACCTCGGCCCCGAAGCTTCGATTGCCAAAAATCTGCAATCTGTGTTGCATGTACCTGATAAACTGAACTGTTTGTATTACAGTCGTGTGTGTGTGTGGACTACTGTACTATTACAGGTATTGAAATTAATTTTTTTTAATGAATAATTAAATATCGATACTTGGCGTCCCTGTATCGATACAGTATCGCCACGCAAAGTATCGCGATACTACTACGTATCGATTTTCCCCCCCACCCGCTACTATACAGATTGTTATTAACTCCTCTTGGAGGCATGACTGACTATACAGATTGTTATTAACTCCTCTTGGAGGCATGACTGACTATACAGATTGTTATTTTTGCTAAATTTGTGACCAGAACACCATTTTCACATTCTTTCCCTGGAGAGGGGAAGCTTCTCTGTACTGAAATCTGAGTTGCACTAGTTTGAATCTCTTACGGTCCAATATGTGCTAACTTGACACCTTTTAGCTTCGGTATACACAGAAAGCTAAATAGGTACTGAAATGTCTTATATAAGCTGCCGACTTGGACTTCCAGGTAAATATCAATGGCTGCTTGTTCTCAATTTGCATATTCATAGAGCCTTGCATCTTAATGAGGGTAAAGGTGTTGAGATCCTGCTAAGCCATTTTCAGTAGTTTATTGAACAATTTGGTGGGGGGGAAACACATTTATATTAAATAGTAGTTATTTGATATAGAACATATTAAAATACCCAATGGGGGGTCCGGGAGAGGGGGGTACGAGCTGGAGCATATGTGTATTTGTATATCCTATTGTGTGTTGTCATGTTTGTTTATGTGTTTGTTTAAAAAATAATAAAAAAATAAAATACAAAAAAAGAACATATTAAAATACATCTGGAGAGGATCTTTAAGATGTTTATTCTTCCTACCTGCCCTGTGTGTCTACAGGGATGGCGTCTTCATGTTGGCCTCTCAACAGCGCTGCTCACAGGCAGCTGTGTTTAAACCTCTTGTTAGTGTTCTTGGCCCACTGTGGATTCTGCTTGTTTAAGTGTGTGTGAGGCAGCTAAACAAGGATCCTGGTGGTCAGAAATGTACCCGCAAACCCTCCGCCCTTTTCACCAGCTGCACCCAAATAGACTCTAGAGTCTCTATACCAAACAGTGTTGATGTTTTTTTTTCATCTTTGATGGTGAAAACGTTCACTTGTTTGACCTGTGCGAGGAGGGTTTTCGGAATAGTGTAGCTTGTGTGTATTACGCGAGCCCGGGTGTGCGGTCCTGTGTGCGGTAGGGGTGTGTGGGCTCCACGCGGCGGCCCACACAGCAGGGGGGCTTGTTGTTGGTAGCAGCCTAGCGGGAGAGGAGGCCCCTGCAGCAGAGAGGAGCCTGGTCTCTGCCCGCTGAGCAGCAGCATTCTGCGGCGCTGCTTAAGTGGAAGGAGGTGACTGCTCAGTTTAGCTGAGGTTACGCTCAAATGGGCCTCTTCCTTCTCCTCCTTCTCCTTGGGAAAACAAGACACTTTCTCAGAGTGGTAACTCTTAGTCTTACTACGCCTTCGTGGGCCTCCATATTCATGTCGCTTTCAACGACTCGGGGAGGAATACTATGGTTAGACTTGGCTGCCGGCCAAGTGCAGTAGTGTTTTTTTTCTTTTTCTTTTTTACTACATGTCCTGGTAGCAGAGTGTTTGAGCCGAGGTAGTGTTTATATCGGGGTCTGTCTACAAACTGCTAAGCAGAGCTGGTCCCAGACATGGCCGAATACAAAAACCGGGCACTTTCACTATCTCATGCTAAATGGATTGTGTGTTTTTGTGTAAGAAAGGGAGCAGGGGAGGGCAGGCTGGTAGGTTGTGTGTGTAGGGCAGGCTGTGTGTGTAGGGCAGGCTGGTGTGTGTGTAGGGCAGGCTGGTAGGTTGTGTGTGTAGGGCAGGCTGGTAGGTTGTGTGTGTAGGGCAGGCTGGTAGGTTGTGTGTGTAGGGCAGGCTGGTAGGTTGTGTGTGTAGGGCAGGCTGGTAGGTTGTGTGTGTGTGTCTTGTAGGTTGATCTGCTGATTGAATCAGGGGGGTCATCTGCTGGTCACGAGTGCTGCCTGGACCCCATGCTGATTAGAGCTTCTCTGGTCATCACTGATCAGCCAACAGGCAGCTCTCTGCACCTGGTTGGCCTGTGTTACTGCTGCTCTCTTTCACTCTCGCTTTATCTCCCTCTCTTTCTCTCCCTCTCTCTTTCTCTCTCTCTCAGATGGTTATGTGTTCTAAGGCTGGGTTTATAAATTGTTATCTCAGTCAATCTTGGAAAGAAGAAAAATAATCTATGTTCAGCAAATCAAGTTACTGTGCTTTGACTTCTAGCATGTCGCGTATGTCTTGGCATCAGCAGTACAGGGAGAGAATGGCGCTCCGCAGCGGCTGAAAGGGCTGAGTCATATAGCGGGGAAATGGTAGCGGGCCAGTCACCAGAAACAATGGCTATTGTTGGTCAGTGGAGGTGAATAAGGGAGAGAACATGTCCTGCTCAGCAAAACAACGTATCAAAATACCTCTTTTCCTCTGACAAACTGCTACTTTCTCAAGTAAAAGTTCCACTTAAAGGAATAGTTCACTGGCTTCACCAGTGTCTTTGCTCTTGAGATATTTGAAGTAGAAATAGTTAGCAACGCTAGCAAAAGTCATGGGTCCATGAGCATGTCTGGAAAATCGCATGTAGCGCCTCTTAAATTACCTGATTTGATGATCTGACAACATCATTAGGGTCAGATTGTTAGATCCCATTGACGTCCACTAGCGCTGATGCACTTTATTTGCACCTTTTCATACAAAAATTGCAGCTCAAAGTGCTTCACAACAGAAAAAAGACGGGCACAAAATTAACACAAAGTGCAGACTAGTGTTGTCACGATACTGGAATTTTTACTTCGATACGATACCTTGAAAAGTTTCGATACCATTTCGACTTTTTTTTTTTATATAAACAAATTTAGCTTTTGTTGCTGGTTGATTTTCCTCAGCTTCTCTCTGGTACTATAAGAGAAGATAAATATAACACTTTTAAAACCCTTTGTTTATCTTTAGATCACACATTTAAAAATAACTGTTCATCTCACTTCAATCATTTTTATTGCAGATGCAGAACATGGTATTTTCTCAAGCAGACGGATGTAAACACTGTAATCTGTGTTGCATGTACCTGACAAACTGAACTGTCTGTATTACAGTTTCGATTTTTATTTAAAGATAACGAGAGAGAGAGGTAGAGAGAGGGGTAGAGAGAGAGAGGCTATGCTCTGAGCATTTTAGTAACGTTACATTTTCAACAAGATTGCTGCTATTTAAACACTTCATGGAAACGGGGTAACGTTAACCTTATGTCGACTATAGTATTGTATGACCTCGACATAACGTTTAAACGTTAACGTTACTCCGTTTCCATGCAGTAATTATAAAAGTGGCCAGCTAAGCTAAGGGAGCTAACGGCTAGGAGTAGCTAACGTTAGCTGATAGCTGCCTGTAACGTTACTAACAACTTATCAGCTGTTGATATTATGCGCCATCAGTAGACAACGTATCATGTATTAAACTAGAGTTAATGGTTTAATGCTTCAGTCACAGTGAAGTTGAAAGAGCAGCTGTCACGAACCTCATTTCTTTATGGAGATCCGCGTTGGCACTGATCTGTAACACCGCTTGCAAATAGCATTGGGGGATCTTCTTTAGCTTGTCCTTCGTTGTTTACTTTAAACCCGAAGTACCTCCAAACAGCACTTCTGCTGTTTTCTTTATCCACAAGCACAAGTTGCGGATGCTCTGCATTTGCCATCTTCAGCTAAAATGTTTGTCGGCTCTGTGAGGGGGAGGGCTGGAGGAGCCGGAGGGGCAAGCGTGCTCTGAACAGCATGTCAACAACTTGCGGTAGAACACTCGCCAGCTGGTACCGATACTGCAGAAAGTATCGGTATTTCGGGAAATGAGTATCGAAACCATTTTAAATATTCAGAATCAGTATCGATATGTATCGATACTTCGATATTTTTGACAACACTAGTGCAGACATATAAAATCTGTTTTTCACATTAGCATCTAACATCCCAATAGGTAACTTTGTTTATGGTTTGATTCAGTTTTAAAAGTAGATGATAATAAAGAGAATAGTACAATGTAATAAAATAGTTCTGGATTACTGTTTAACAGTTTAAGTCTTCTTTACCTTCCCTGTTCGGTATCCACAGTATAAAACCTGACTGTCTTCCCTCCTGTTTGATACCCACTTTGACCCTTCAAACGTCCCTCTCAGGGCTCAGTTCCCTCTCTCAGGGCGCAGTTCTAGGCCTGGGTCCTACACACATATTTTCAGATTTCATCAACTGAATTGCATCTCTGCTGCTGCTTGTTTCAGGTGGAGCAGTCCAAGGTGTTGGTGAAGGAAGGAGGCGTCCAGCTTCTGCTCACCATCGTCGACACCCCAGGGTTCGGAGACGCCGTCGACAACAGTAACTGGTGAGTTGATTAGGGTCAATAATGCAATTTTTATTCAAGCTTTTTTTCCTTATGCTCAGGATTCAGTATAAAAACATTAACTTAGGCTCTTTTAGAGGGCCAAAATATGATATTTTCATAGTTTTGATATTTAGTTTTCCAGTACAATTTACAAATAACTTATTTTTTGTCGTAGCCTACATGTTGTTTAAACTGTGGGCAGTATACCTAGTGGTGTGTAGTACGTTATGTTATGTAAAGTACAGTATATAGTTATATGATCGTAGCAGTTGTCGGATGCTGTATGCCACAAGGATCACCTTCATAGAACCAGATGAAGTGGGCGTCAGCTGTGACCGACGCTAACTTTCCACTGACGTCTTCTACCGTTAATACATCACTGCTCCCATTTATTGTAAATATGTTGTTAGGTTTGTAAGCCCTCCTCCTGACTGTGAATAATGTCTCCGTGTCCGTAGCTGGCAGCCGGTCATCGATCACATCGACAATAAGTTCGAGGACTACCTCAACTCAGAGTCTCGGGTCAACAGACGTCAGATGCCCGACAACAGAGTCCACTGCTGCCTCTACTTCATCGCCCCCTCTGGTCACGGGTAGGTATTGCGCACAGAGGCACCCATAGACTTTTGAACTCTAATTGACCACTAGTTAAAAAGACATACGCGCTAATGATCACAACAGGGGAAAACCTTGAAAGTTGTGTGGGTTTTTTTCCAGCACGCTATGTGCACAGGGCCCATATGGTCAAAAATATATCCCAATAGTGTTCTTATTCTTGACCGTATTTGATGGTATGTCGTTTTCCATGACAAAGTAGCCTACAACATGATTTTTTTTGTCATTATCTAATTGTCATGGTGCTATTTCATAAAAACAAGTCCGTCAACAACAAGACAAACGGTCTACTCTGGTGAAAAGCAGACGGGACAACTCTGTCATGTCTTTAATTAGATCTGAAGGAAGTCAGACGTTTCAATCCAGTTAGGTCTGAGGCTTCTTCAGAAGTGAATGATTGTCAGTATCTCCTCAGAGGCCCCCAGACTAAATAGAAAGTGAATGATTACTCGTCTTAAGAAGGCCGCGTCATTCAAGGTCTGGTGTGTATTAGAAGTCGTTATCCAAGCGCTGCAACGCAGACGAGAAAATATGTTTACATGATGTTGTCCTCGTGCTCCCTGGTCCTGAGTCACACACTCCAGACTCGTACATCCCCCCCCAGTCCCCCACAATTTTTTTATTTAAAGTAACTAATTGTCGGAAATTGGTTTTAAGCCATAAATATTGGATCCCATAATTTTTCTATAAAAAACAGCATTTAAACTAAAAGTTAATTTAATTTAAAAGTACTTGAAAGTCTTTGAATTTCATTTTGCAACCTGTGGGGAACCCTGTCACACACTCCAGACTCATACAGCAGCCCCACACACCTCCACCCTTACTCACAGGCATGTGGGTAATCTGTGCTGAGCTGAGTGACCGGCAGATCCCGTTCCACCCGTCTGTGTCTTGGCCCTGGTCCTGTGGTCCTCTGCCCAGACACACACACACACACACACACACACACACACACACACACACACACACACACACACACACACACACACACACACTCTAAATACACATTCTCTCTCTCACACACACTTGCTTGCATGCACCACAAGTCAGTTGTCCCGGGAGTTTTCTCACTCACACACATACATACACTGGCCTGCTCTGTGCTGCCCACAACAAAAGGTTGTTTGATGGTCTGGTGTGACTCAAACTGCTTGGCCCAGATCGACCCTGTGTGTGTGTGTGTCTGAGTCTGACCACAGCCTTGCCCTGTCCCCTGTGTGACTGCTGTCTGCTCTCAGCCCAGGGAAAAGCCCCCCGTATGGTACCACTTCACAGCAACATCTGAACATCTTTCTATCTCTCTCTCGCTCTTGCTCTCTCTGCCAAGGAATTGTTAAGCCATTAATCTGTAGCAGACTGCCGACCATTACTGGTAAAGACCCCCACCAATTTGACTACTGGCATAACGGGTCCACCGATGATACAATAGCCACAACACTCCACTGCACCCTCAACCACCTGAAGGGGAAGAGCTATTATGTGAGAATCCCGTTTTTTCGACTATAGCTCACCACCGATGATACAATAGCCACAACACTCCACTGCGCCCTCAACCACCTGAAGGGGAAGAGCTATTATGTGAGAATCCCGTTTTTTCGACTATAGCTCACCATTCAATGCCATAGTCTCAGCCAGACTCTCTACACCAAACTCGGGAACCTAGGACTTAACACCAACCTGTGTAGCTGGATTCAGGAATTCCTGTCGGCTGTCGGACCATCACCAGGGGGTGAGGATGGGACCCAACACCTCAGCCCTTCTGACCCTCAACACAGGAACTCCCCAGGGCTGTGTCCTGAGCCCCTTCCTCCACTCCCTGTACACCCACGACTGTGTAGCACTAGCCACACACCGCTCCAACATGGTGATTTAAGTTTACCAGTGAGGAACCTATCACAAACGATGACAGGCCTTCTACAGAGGCACAACCGAGATCACGGCCTGGTATGGAAACTGCTCTGCCCTCAACGGCAAAGCGCTACAGAAGGTTGCGTGAACAGCCCAGAACATCAATGGATGTTAGCTTCCCAGGATATACAACGGATAATGTGTCAGCAAAGCCTGCAGGATTACTAAAGACCCCAACCATCCTAACCACAAACTGTTCCAGCTGAAGAGCTACCCCACGGCCCGGACCAACAGACTCATGAACAAATTAATGAAAAACTAGAGGCCGGCTACCTGCCTGTGACTGGAGTAATAATACAGTGCTATTTTAAAAGAACACGTCAACATTTTGGGAAATGAGCTTACCATCTTCTCCAGAGAGAGACAAGAAGATGGATACCAGTTTCCTCTCTGTGCGTTCAGTAGAAAGCTATCTGGCTGCATGTTAGCCTAGCTTAGCACAATGAATGGAAGCGGACAGGAACGGTTAGCCTTAGGGATGCCCCGATCGATCGGCCATCGATCGTTATTGGCCGATAATCAGTATAAATATGCGATCGGGGAATTCCGATAATGAGTCATATTCGCCGATCGCGGAAACTGATCAAGTGGATATCTCACTCGCTTGGCACAGGACCTGCAAACTGCTCCTCCTCCCTAGCCCCGCCCGTACCCGTGTAGAGTTTGTAAACACGCTGAGTCTAGATAGTGCATTCGACCTGAGCTAACGTTAGCTACCTAGCTATCGTTACTGTTTTATTTTCGCTGATCGTCAAAACAGATCTCACTCGCTGAGTTCTGTCTCAGACACCGGGAGCTGCACACAGTGCTGCGCGTCTGCTCCTCCTCCAGCTCCTCCCGCACGCATGTAAACACGGGTCTAGTCTAGTCTAGTGGGACGGGACCTCCATGAGCTAACGTTAGCTACCGCTACAAAATGACCCAGTCAACTATTCACTTTTAGTTTAATACATGATGAGGCATTGTCTAACTGAACGGTATCTAGCCGGCTAGCTACTGATAGCTCCTGATATCAACAAATGCTCCAGCAATAGTCTAGTTATCTAGTACTAGTGTATGATACCTCTGTTAGCTCACGTTAGCTTAGCTCACTGTTCAAAACGAAATGTCCCATTCAACTAAATAGTTCACTGAGGCGTTGTCTTAACGTTATATTTCCGGCTAGCAGTAGCTACAGACAGCTCCTGATATCAATGTCTTATAACACTCATTCGATGCATATTCGAAGCCCGGCTTGCGTCGCAGTCATTAACGGGGATAGCTGAGGGAGTAGGGTATATCTGCAGAGCCTAGGGTAAATCTGCAGAGCCGAATGTGATTTGATCAAAGCAGAGTATGTACACACAGACAGTGGAGATAGCGCGCATTTTGACTTGTTGCGTGGTGGCGATGTCTCACAGATAATACAAGTACAAGTCTAATTATATAATATATATATTTTATAAAAAAAAAAAAAAAAAAAAAAAAAACGTTTTATATAAAATAAGTTTTAATTTCTTTTTAATCAAAAACGATCGGTATCGGCCGATATGGCTCACGACGATCGGTGATCGGTATCGGTGGCAAAAAACTTGATCGGGGCATCCCTAGCCTATTGTCCAACTAACCGGTCATGTCCGCTTCCATTCATTGTGCTACTACTGAATGTACAGAGAGGAAACTGGTATCTATCTTCTTGTCTCTCTCTGGAGAAGACTGTATGCTAATTTCCCAAAATGTTGGCGTGTTCCTTTAACACTGTTTCTGCTACTGGTTTTCACACACTGAACCCATGCAGTGTTCGTCATGGTAAAGTAAAACTCTTTATCATTACTTATGCTGTTATTACTTTATTATTGCTTCTTCTTTTTTTGTCCAACTCTATGTTGATGCTGCTGCTAGGCCAAGGAGACCAGAACAAAAGAATGTCACTCCTCTATGCTGTAACAGTAAATGGAAGATGTGACGGTAAACATCTGAATCTGCCACTCGGCCACAAAGCACAGCGCAATCTGTATGCTGTTTACTATACCTGTGAGGACATAAGACATTGGAAGTGAGGACCCTTTCTTGGGAGGGGAAGTGAGGACATGTTGGCCGGTTTTCAGTTTGACAAGGAGCCACTTTTGTTTTAGGTTCAGGGATTGGATTAGTTTAAAGGGCAGAGCGAGCGCTAAGTTGAGCCATATATTGGGGTCAGGGTTTGTTTCATTAGCCTTGTTGACAGCATGTCGGACCACGCAGGGGGTCTTTTCACATCTGCGTTCAGTTGTGGAGCATGTATGTTTAACTGACCAATCGGATTACCCCCCCGCTTTGAGTGACATCTACCGGCAACCAAGCTATTTGTCTGCAAGAGCGACGCACAGTTTGCATCTTTGGGGTCGTGCATGTGGACTAAACGGAGCACTTCTGACCTGCAGAGACCCACAACCACCTACATGGTGCGCTGTGTGTGGAGACGTTCAAAACACAGGGGTATGAATCAGCCGCTGGGCAAAGAATGTAGTCGGTGGAACGTCCTCATAACTATAGTAACTTGTGTTTGTACTGTATGCACATGTGGGCGTCTGCTTGCCTCCGTCTGGCACTGAACACGTACAGATGCGTTTTATTTACACAAGGAAGAGTGGCCAGAGGTACATCCTGCTCCTCTTCCTCTGGAGTAACTCCTGCTCCTCTTCCTCTGGAGTAACTCCTGCTCCTCTTCCTCTGGAGTAACTCCTGCTCCTCTTCCTCTGGAGTAACTCCTGCTCCTCTTCCTCTGGAGTAACTCCTGGCACTCTGCAGCTGGAATACATCCTGGCACTCTGCAGCTGGACACCGCTCTACTCCGATAACTATTAACAATACACAGATCCCCCCCCCCCCCCCCCCCTTACAGGGTCCAGCAGAATATCTTAATGACAGATATTTACAAGAATTGTTGTTTCAGGGACACCGGATCCAAACTACTTGTTGGATTTATGGTGTCACGCAGGGGACGGGAAGGGGAGAGTCCAGATGTGCAGCCTCAGCAGTCCTCCCATTGAACCATCGTTTCCCCTAACGATCCCAGCCTACAATCCCCGATCAGGGGGTCAGCCAAGCCACAAAACCTGAGTTCTTACTCCCTGTCCTTCCCAGAGCACCCACACCCTCCACCCCTGCACAGCGTGTGTGTGTGTGTACGCTTCAGAGCCAACTGGCTTAACCTAGCATTTTTTGTTGAAACTCAAAACCCTTTTCTCTCTCTCTCTCCCCCCTCTCGCTCTCTCTCGCTCTCTCTCTCCCAGACTGAAGCCTCTTGATATAGAGTTCATGAAACGGTTGCATGAGAAGGTGAACATCATACCACTCATCGCCAAAGCTGACACGATGACGCCTGAGGAGTGTCAACAGTTCAAGAAGAAGGTGTGTGTGTGTGTGTGTGTACAGTAGGGCTGACCCCGATTAGTCAAATAGTCGACTAATCGATCAAAAGGAGCCGTAGTTGACTGCCAACTCTTAGTTGAATGCAAAAAAAAATATTTAAATATATTATTATTAACCCTTTAATCGCCAAGGACGCCGTAACTCGTCATTCCCCGCCATGCTTAATCTGCCAATGACGCCGTAACACGTCATTGAGATCAATATTTCAAAAATCTGTGATGGCAATCATATTTTTCCCGCGGAGACTTGAGATCTACTGTTGATCCCCTCTCAACTCTCCAACGGTTCAAGAGCGCCATCTGGTGGCCGATCGGCGGATCGCCCAAATGGCAAACCGGAAACGGAAACTGGTGCTCATCCAAATTCGGTCCGACCACTCGCTATAGCTCCTGGGATTCGAGCTCGACACAATGGATAGCGATCCGTTACCAATAACTCGATAAACATGATTTGGACGTATATACTATTATACAACCTGGAGATGGATCGCATATTTCAACATCCCATAATAGAAATCTTTTTGCTCCACGCTCATCGCCCAACGGCCCGAGGAGACTGGGGTAAGTTTCAGCGTTTATTTTTACCGTGTTCGATACAAACTGATCTGATGATCATATCACCCACACTACATGAATCATCTAACGTTGGCCACAAAATTATAAACGCCCCCCCCCCCCCCCCCATCCGGTCAACATCAGATGATAAGTAGCACGTCCATTTGAAAAAAAAAATTGCCGCCGATCGCTATCAAACTGTATTTGATCATCAATATAATGCATTTAGGGCTATAAATCACGTTCTGCAGAATGCTGCAGAAAACGATAAAAACATATTTATACTTTAGACCGTATTTTAGTATGAATATGTGAATGAAAAGGTAGAACGTTGCTACATCCTGAACGATAGATAATTGACGTTGAATGGGCCATAGTAATGTCAATTTAGCAATACAATTTAAAAAGTTATAGCCCTACAAAGTAGGGGAACTTCTCCATAGACAAATAGAGCTGGCAGAGGATGGTATAAGGATGTACATAAGCATGGCAGAGAAAGGGTTAAAATAAAATTATAATAATAATAATTGTATTATTCTTTCCAAAAGCAAAGAGGCCTAGAAGCGTGACTAACGCTAATGGCGCGCATACCAGAGCAGGGAGGCTAACTGCCTAAGAAAATGGGCACAGAGGCACTGAAAGAGGATTTCACCCATCTAATGAACACACTAGACTAGACAAATATCAAGATGTATCCATCAGTGGACCAATTGCATGCTTTCGCAGAGGACAAGAAGCCTTCAGTCGACTCCTTCTGACAATAAGCACCCCCCACAGCCCAAATGGAATGATAAAAAATATATATATATTTGAATCTTTTTTTTTTTTGCATAGTCGACTATTGGCCAATTTTGGCCAATCAAAGTCGACTATACAAATCCTTAGTCAAGGTCAGCCCTAGTGTACACTACAGTAGTCTTAACGCATCTCTTTTAGTATAAAACATGATTGGTTTCACCTGAGATTTGCAATTGAAACCGCTGTCCTGTCGTAAATGAGCTGGTTAAGAACTGGAGTGAGTTCTGTTCTTGAGGCATTTGCAATTGAAAAGTCAGTACATTGGTGACATCAAGGTTTGTGTATGTGTGTGTGTGTGTGGGCTGTGTGTGTGTGGGCTCTGTGTGGACTTGCTGCAGTCTGGGTTTAATCAGTTTTTTGTGGTTGTATGATTTGACCAAAACTTGTTAATGTTATTTTTTTGTTGTTGCTGTAGACGAGACTTCCACTTAACACTAGTGTCTTCATGTGACTTCTGGAATCCGAATCTGAACATCCGATCACACCAGGCCCCAGATATGAGTTGTGTCCACATTTTGACTGTTCAGTGTGAGCTCCGTGATCACTATTCCCTGCAGACAAATGCCAGAACGGCCAACCGAGCTATAATAAAAACATTTAAATCATTTAATTATGTTTCAATAATTTTATTTTAAACAACTTATTTCTGCCCAAACTGTACTTGTCCCGGACTACAAGCAATTCCGATCACAATGTGTGCTAGTATAGGCCACCTCACCAAGCAGTTTCTTAGATCCCAAAGCGAACAGTATCCAATTGGTGCTCGTCCAGAACTGTCACTTAATGCAGCCTGGCGTGATCAGATACTAGAAGACGTATAGAAGTTGCATTATGAATGAGTGTAACCGTAGTCCTCAATTCTTGATTTGATATTGGAAGTGTGCTGTAGTGCGTAGGGCTGCTTTTCTTTATGAATGTAAGCAAATCAAATGTGTTTGTAATATAGCCTGAAATTACAGTGAATTGCCCCCATGGGCTTTACAGGTCAAGAAGAAACATCACAATAGATCCTGAACAAAAACCACCATAAAATCCACATAATGCAACACCCCCAGACTTTCCTCAATGAAGATGAGATCACTCAAACATAGCAATAGGGGACATTTTGCACAAGTTAAAGATTATTTTTCAAGCCAGGTTTGAAAACATTGTTCATCTAAAAACAGACTTGTATGGTTCTTTGTTACAATGGTTCAATTAGTTAACTGAGAATTTCCATAGTGGTGAACAGCCCTGGTATCGGTGCAGTTATTGCATGTGACTAAACACATCTGTGTGTGTGTGCGCTGTGGTGTGTGTGCGCTGTAGAATGCGTGCGTGTGGTGTGTGCGCTGTAGAGCATGTGTGTGTGTGTGTGTGCTGAATAAGCAGGTAGTTTCTCTCTTCCTGTGTGTATCGACTGACCTCCAGGCATGACTATTGGACAGCAGGGACTGGTTGCCCCACATAGGCGAACAGTGAGGGAGAGAGAGAGAGAGAGCCTGTGAAACTAATCTAGTCTGCTGCTCTGTCAATTATCTCTCACATATTTATGTCCCCCCCCCCCCCCCCCCCCCCTCCGTCTTGACAGATCATGCGGGAAATCCAGGAGCACAAAATCAAAATCTACGAGTTCCCAGAGACAGACGACGAAGAGGAGATTAAGCTGGTGAAGAAAATCAAGGTGTGTGTGGTGGCTTTTGTACTGACCTCCTGAAGCAGAACACCCCCATGAGTAACGAGCAGCGCAGGGTCCCCTTGAGAGGGTCTCCTCTCCGTGAACTGGGCTGAATGAAGCTCCTCTGTAAAAACCACATCATCTCATAACTGCAACAATGCCTTCAAAGTCTTAACGTCTAGGCCCTGCTCCCAAAGGTGCAGTTTGATCAATACACTATGTTTGTTATAGAATGTGGCCGTTTCACGTTGGAGACTGTATTCTGCTCCAGCTGAGGTCTACAGGAATGTGACATTTCAGGGGAAGCTGCACCATTTTTAAGCAGACTTTATTCCTGTGGCTTGACTGAACTGGACTAATTAGTAGGGGTTAGGAAATGTCTCGATTCTAAGATGCATCACGATGCGGACATGGATGATTCTGCATCGATGTAGTGACGGAACATAATTGATTATTATAATTTTTGTATTACTTTTTCTTTGCTAGCTTTTATGTTCTTTTACAATGTAGCGCTTTGAGATTTGCTCCACAGCTATAAAATGCCCTACAAATCAAATATATTATTAAAGCTAGTGCTCTGGTCATGCATCCACTCAACTCATAGAAAATACAGCATCAGGCTATTCTAAAAATATTGATACTAATAGGCCATGGTTACACTGGGGGATACAGCAACGTTTTTGTTGCTGAATGATTACGTTTGCTGTCCAAGTTAAAAAGAAACGCCGTTTTGGCAGGAAAACGCGTTGTCCTACTGGCAACCCTGAAAAGGTGTTTCCGTTTTGGATACTCGCCAAAACTCGCAGACAATGGTGCCATGTAATCTGCGTGAGCCGGATACAGAGCCGTTGTTGCTCAACGCCCATGCGCAGTAAGAGACCTGCACGGTTATTTCCAGTGTTTACAGCAGAGCTGTCCCAAGTAGCTGCGGCTACCAACGTGTTGTCAAGTTATTGTTATAAGGAGCCCAGTCCAAGCTACAACTGTCTGCATTCCCTTAACAATTGTTTGTATTGAGCCGTATTGTATTGTACCCATTCTGCAATCTGTTAAATAAAGTTTACATCCATTCATTCTGCTAGCATTAACGTTACCAAGCTGCTAGCCACAATGCTATACTGTTATAATAATTTCATCAACAAATGAGAGGCAGAACACACAGTGAATGTATCCGTTTTGTTTATTGCACTTTTATTGCTGAAAAATAAATGCTACGTTGGCTAAATGGCTCACGCGAGGCATTTAAAGATGGTGGATTGTTGATTTTTAGCAGGAAGTGTATTGGCACATTCAACTTTTCTGATTGGTTGAAAATTGCCTTCATGTTTGAATTACATCGCCACCTACTGCCACCTACTGCTTTGGCATTGTACTACATGTATATACATCACTGTGCTCAGGAGGCAAAAACTATGTCTAACTTGCCTGCCATTACGGTGCGTTCTGAAAAGCGAAACTGACCCTGAAAACGAAACGAAAACTGGCCGTTAGTGTAACCGCAGCCTAATACAATTTTGTATTGAACCGTTTTTAACAGCTGGGTATCGAGATACCTTTCTAGTATCTGTATCATGCAACACTAGTAATTGATTCAAGAAAAGTAAATTTATCTGACTGCTTGTATTAATTGATGAAAAATGTGCCATGTGCAGTATATAGATTATAAAATTGAGGATGTAATATATTATTGAGCTACATCGTAGAATCGAATCGTGGACAGCTGAATCGTAATCGAATCATGAGGCCAGTGAAGATTCACAGCTCTACTAATTAGCCTACAAAATATTGATCCTCTTTCTCTCTCTCTCTCTGTTTGTCTCGCTTTAATTCATATATATTTTTTTTTAATCTTTTGAAAAAAAACATCTTAACTTCACAACCTACACATATGCTCAATCGTCAAGTTCACATAGTGTATTTTATTTCATGTCCCGTCGCTTTGTTTATGTACTGTATGCGAGTGTGTATCCGGTGTGTATTTACATACACTATTGGTGTACATTAATAGCCTTGGGGTTAGTGGGGGGGATTTATTTGTATCCATTCACGTATGACAGCTGTGCAATGCTCAGTGTGTGTGTGTGTCCCTCCCCCAATGTAGGATCGTTTACCCTTGGCCGTCGTCGGTAGCAACACCATCATCGAGGTCAACGGAAAGCGTGTACGGGGGAGGCAGTACCCTTGGGGTGTGGCAGAAGGTGAGAGGTCAAAGGTTGCCATATTCTAGCCCTGTCCGGGACTATTGATCACCTGATGGGGATCTCTCTCTGTCTCTGTCTCTCTCTCTCTCTCTCTCTCTCTCTCTCGTTCACTCGCTCGCTCAATCGCTCACATGCACCATCCTAAAGGTGTCATTTAATAGCGGGGTTGGTCGTCCCCCACGTTTCCACAGGTTCAGCGAGGAGGGGTCTTGTGTGGGAAGGATTGTAAAGCAGTAATACTATCCACCTCAGCCGAGGGGTCGTAGGAGAGTTTCTGTGCTACACGTTAAGCGGGGCCTCCGGCAGTGTGTGTGTGTGAGGAGCATTACACGCATCCTACTCTAGAACAAGGCCGTTCAGCAGCGCATCCTCGGGGTCCATCATGGACCATATCAGCTCGGATGATCTTAAGCTGAATTGCACTGGTCTTAACGATGCCATACTGGAACAGGAAGTACTGACATTTAGGATCCATGCTGCGTTATCTGGTCAGCTCAGCCCCTACACACACACACACACACACTTACCCAGAGGGCTGTGTGTTGTTCCTGTCTGACCAGTAGCGTCGGCTCCATGCTGCTTATCACCTGACATCACAACCGAGGAATGTCGGGTTGCAAATGGAGGACGACTAACCACCGTATACACTAGCCAACAGTTCTCGGATTGACTGTAGCGCGAAGGTCACTGTGTGTGTGTGAAGTGAACCATCCCTGAATGAATGTAGGTTTATAAGAAATCGTGTCGTTCATATGAGCAGAAATGGTTGTGAGCGGCCGCGTCTCTCATCATACTCTATATTAAGAAGACGTCTCACAGCAACACAGGATATGACCGTATAGCACCTCGACCACATGACCGGAAACTGCAGTCTAGTCATCCAAGATCTACGTCCTCAACTATGAACCCTCGAGCCTAGCGTGAATATGTGACTGAACCGAAAAGGAATGTGCTGAGATCAATTAATTGGGACACTTTGAGAGACACAGACGGAGAAGGAGAGGAAGAAGCTACATCTGACTTCTTTGTCTGTACTATACACATATAGAGTGTGTACTACATGCTGTTGGAACTTACTGTTCAGCGGAGCAGTATGTGTGACATGTAACATAGGACCTGCACACCCAGGTGGAAGTGGATGTTCATAACACCAGAAGAAGCGGCTCACTCACAGCTGTTTCCTCTTGCTAGCTGTACAATCAGGAGGCTATACTGTCCAAAGAAACATACATGGTACGTTAGTGGCAGGAAGTTGGTGTTTGTTTGGGACGTTTTCGCTGACAAAGATGAGACGGGAACCTCCTGGTGATGACCGTGAAACATCCGCGCCGTACTTCACATGTTGGTCCTACAAATCTTGTTTCGCATACAGTATGAGTAAGGATAGTATGTAGCGTGAAGACTTGGGGAGAAGGCAGAGAGAGATTCTAGCCTTCCTCTAAGCTCCTCACCCTTGTATTTCAGAAACTTGTCTCGTGTGAAATTGAGTTAGCCCATGTAATGAGGTTGGAACCTAGCAACGGTGGCCCCTTGGTGTAAACTCACTCCTAAGTTAAATATCCCGTACTTCACCTGAACTGGATAGTTTTCATGTGGCGGAATGGATAACACTGTGGTGTTTAACCCTTTCACTACCACACTACAGAAGGTTAACCTTTCACTACCACACTACAGACTGTTACCCTTTCACTACCACACAAGCGATACCGGAGTCTTAAGGCGAGCACAGAAAGACTCAGAAGAAGCTTCTATCCCCAGGCCATCAGGCTGCTAAACGAACAATAATCGCTAAACGAACAATAATCACTATGCAACAACCATCAAATTCACACAGCACACACACCCACACGCACACACTCACTCAAACAAACAACACACTGCAGCACCCACTCTCCACACTTTAGATCACACAAACACACTTACACTTTATATTTATTGATAAAGGATTTGCACTACAACTCGTACACCTACTGTGAATTGTACCTAAATTGCACCTCGTCCCATTTCTCCATTTCTGCCTTGCACTATATAGTATTGTATATTAGTACACTGCACAGTATTGTATATTGTATGGTAACTACGTCTATTCTGCATCGAACATTGTACATATGTCTAAACTGAACACTGTGACCTCTTTTTTTTACTTCTAATTTTACTATGTTTTTATTTCATACTTATCTTGTCTTGCACAGTCTCTGGAGCGCAACAGTAAGAAGCATTTTGTACAAAAGTATTCTGTACTTCTGTATGACAACTATTAAAGAAACTTGAAACTTGAAACACTACAGACGGTTACCCTTTCACTACCACACTACAGACGTTTAACCGTCTGTAGTGTGGTAGACTGGTAGTGAAAGGGTTAACCTTATGTAGTGTGGTTGTGAAAGGGTTAAACACCAGTGTTATCCATTCCGCCACATGAAAACGATCCAGTTCAGGTGAAGTGGGGGATATTTAACTTAGGAGTGAGTTTACACCAAGGGTTTAAGTTCAAGTTTCCAGTTTTTTTATTAGTTGTCATACAAAAATACAGAATACTTATATGAAATGCTTTTTTCTGTTTTGCTCTTGAGAGTGTGCTAGATAAAAATAGATGAGTATAAAATAGAAAGTCAAAAGTACGTAAACAAGTGTAAACAAAAATGTTCAATATACATATATATACAATATACAATGCAGAGTAGAAGAGAAAAGTAAGTGAGATACAATATACAGTACAATGCAGAAATGGGATGAGGTACAATTTAGGGTAAGGTGCAATGAGGTATGAGTTGTAGTGCAAATCTCTTTACCAATAAATATAAATATTAACCCTTTGGTAGTGTGGTTAGTGGTAGTGAAAGGGTTAACATATGTGGTCACATGGTGCTGGTGAGCGGAGGACAGGTGGCTGCTGGTACCTAGTACACTGACCATCGTTACAACTACACACTTCAAAACACAACAGATGGATGGATGGGAATAAGATCCCTAGACTTGTATCTAATAAGTTGTGGTTATTGTACGTGTGTGTCAGACTAAGATCAGAGCTGCGGTCGTGGTCATTATGACATGGTATTTCCAAGACATTCTTCCGATCCAGTGGGACTCTGTAGCAGCATCCTGATATAAGCGGTTGGTAGGAATTATGGAGCGGGGGAGTTTAGATATGTTTTTAATCCCAACTGGAATAGTCTCCCTGTAGTCTCCCTGTGCCAAGAACAAGATTAAAAGTCATAGACTCTGACCCATGTAGGCTTATGGAAATCATATCTTATCCTTGTGTGTTTGTGTACGTGGAGAGCTGAATACTGCACAGCCTACTGGATAGATTGCAGGATTGCTACTATGGAATTGGTTCACCACCAGGCACCAGAGCTCACCGCCCATGGGGGGGAGTGAGTTTTGGAATACCAAATATTTTTTTGGCTCTGTGTAAGCATAAATATGGAGCTAGGGCGGGGGGGCAAGGCCACTCAACAAGTTATGTGAAATCACTCCACCACAGCAATTCATACAAAACCCACAAGGGACTGACTGGTGTGTGTGTGTGTGAGAGAGAGAGAGAGAGAGAGAGAGAGAGAAAATGTTGAGCCTAGACTGGATATCTGGCGCCACCTGCTGAGGGTTTTAGGGTATTGCAGCCAGTGGTCCAAACAGCCGCTCTGGAGCTGTGATCAGCTCAGAGGTTGATCAATCTATTGGACTGCTCAATTAATGGATGATGGTCTGGATGGGTGGGTTGGCAGTGTGGGCACCTGGGCGCGAGGTTAAGAGAGGGAGACCTTTGTTGTGCCAGAGGGGGGAAAGTATCATTGTCGACTGCACCACACGGCAATGATTAATATAGCAGGAAGTAAATAAGAAAACAAAAATGATAAGACATGTAAGCACAAAACTATTTATATATATATATATATATATATATATATATATATATATATATATATATATATATATATATATACAGAAACGCATGCACGTGACCAAATCTAATCCTCAAGTGTACAGGTAAGAGCTTTTGAAGTCATTGTCAAAAATGATGGCCTGTCATCCTCAGCTGTTATCACCTTGCAGTCCTATAGTGTCTTTCTATGACCGACCTGATGGACGCCACAGGGAGACGCAGTCCACTCCTGTTGTAACGTTAAGTGACACTGTTTCAGGCTCGGCTGACTCTCTCTCTTCTCTCTTTCTCCCCCCCCCCCTCTCTCTCTCTCTTCCCCCCCCCCCCTCTCTCCCTCTCTCTTCCCCCCCCCTCTCTCCCTCTCTCTCCCCCCCCCCCCCTCTCTCTCTCACAGTGGAGAATGGAGAGCACTGCGACTTCACGATCCTCCGGAACATGCTGATCAGGTACACATGTGGTACATCTGGCTCAGCAGCATCTCTAGACCTTTACACTGACTGCTGAGATGCAAAGATCTATGAATATGCAAATTGGCAACAAGCACCCATTGATATTTATCAGGAATTCCAAGTTGGCAGTTTATATTCCTTCAAGACGTGTCGGAACCTACTCGGCTTTCAGTGTCTGCTGAAGCTAAAGGTGTCGGGTTACCACATATTAGGTATGTGCATGACTGACCAGAATCATTTTCGAATAGTCTACTGTTCTTAAGACCGAATATATTAAAATGTTCAGTTTCAGTTAAATTCAGTTATTGTTTTTAATAGAATGGATAATTAAAATCAAAGGGTATTGCACATAAATAGGCACTTCAGATAATTATTCGGAACGTTGATCGGCTCAGCTGACAGACAAATAAATCAAAATGACACCATTCACCATCGTAGCTTATAATAACAGCATTGCATTGGCCTATTATCAACCCGTTTTAATAAACAAACAAACGGTAGCATGTGCATCTTTTAGATCAATTAGGCTATGAAAATTAGGCTGCTTCTAAATATAAAAATGTATTAAATAAGAATGGTTTGCTTCACTTAAATTATTTTTCATTATTATATATATATTTCAACTCTGACATGAAAATCGAATGTCGAGACTGGCACGACTATTAGAACATTCTAACTCATCCCTACCACATATTGGGCCATTGTGGGTTCGACCTATTAATGACATCACACATGCAAGTCAGATTTCAGGGAAGTATAAATAAGCTCTCCCTCTCCAGGGGAAGAATGTGAAAAGGCGCTCTGGTGACAATTTCTGCACAAATAGTCAATTATGTGAATAGTCAAAAGTCATGCCTCCAAGAGGAGTTAACCATAGAAAAACATGTTTTTGAGTGGATGGGCTCTTTATATTTGTGCTCGGTTGACAACCAGGTTGAAGCACACTACACTATTAGGCAGATAGCACATGAACAACATAGCATCTGTTTCAAAGCTACAGTAAGCAACATATCCATACTGTGCAGCTGCCAGTGACGGATACCGAACAATACCCTGCTAATAATACAACTAGGAGCTTAGACCTGTTCTCGCCTAGCTGTGAAATGGTTTGCTCCAGCTGTTAATATTTAAGCAGCTCGGTTGTGATCTAAAGTACAGTACTAAAACAACCTATTGTCCGTACAACTCTCAAAAGCAAATGCATCTCAGTTTGTGGGGTATCCATTTGGAATGGCCTTGAAGCAATAAAAACAAGTAATACTATTGAAATGTTTAAATGCAGATATAAACAGGAATTCTTGGACAGGTATAAGTTAGAAGAGCTTGAAAATAACATGAACTAGTATTTCTGTAATTATTTATTGATCTTTTGCTGTAGATATTAGATAGATACTTAGGTATATTCTTTTTTGATATTGATAGATGACTTATTAAGTTATTACATATTAATATATTGTAAGGAAGGGGCAGGACCAGATAAGCTTCATTCTGTCCCTTCTCGAACAAAACCATTGTCTTGAGCTATGCTGATTATTGCTTCCATGTCTAGGAAGAGATATTTTATTTTATTAAAACATTTTTATATTATTATTAAATATTTTGTTATTACAAATTTGTGTGTTTGTTTTATGGTTGAAATGTTTGAGATAAATAAAGATAAAAAAACAGTCGGTGAACACTTCTCTCTCAAACAAACACACACACGCACGCTCCTAACGCCTTGACCGTCACTGTGTACCGAGTATCTGGGCTAAATGTGGGACGATAATAATAATGGCACCGGAGTCCCCGTGGGGCCTTTTCTCTCACTGATCCTACCTGTGGTGGTTGTTGCTCCAGGACTCACATGCAGGACCTGAAGGACGTGACCAACAACGTCCACTACGAGAATTACCGTAGCAGGAAGCTGGCCGCCGTCACCTACAACGGCCTGGACAACAACAAGAGCAAGGGACAGCTGACCAAGTGAGTTCTCGGCACTGGTGTTTTTACTCAAGTAGTGTACTTAAGTACGTTTTTCGAGCTACTTGTACTTATTTTCATTTTATGGAACTTTATACTTTTACTCTACTACATTTATCTGAACCCATCAGTTACTAGTTACTTTGAAGCAAATATTTTTAGCATAGAAAACATAATATATACGAAATAAAAAATTTATGAAGATTTATATACTTTCACATTTGAAGCCTGTCAAGGATGTAATCAGAGCAGCATCGCTGGACAACATACCACTTTAACATAACCTATAGAGGTTAATGGATACACAAACGTCATGTAGCATGTATACCTTTACTTTAAAGTACTTTCAATAGCAAATACTACTATTTTTACTTTGGTAAAAGTCCTCCATTCAAATTCTACTAGAGTACTCATTTATCTGAGTATTTCTACTTATACTTAAGTAAAGGAACTGTGTACTTCTTCTCGGAAGCCTCTGGAAGTGGTGCTCGTCACCGCTGTGTGATACATCTACACAGAGAAACCATGAGAACGTTCAGTTTAATTGGAGCACCGATGATGTAGCGCTGAAAGACTGGCAGGAGTGTTATCTGGTTGTTTTGCAAATGGTCGATTCCATAATAAACGTTGAAATCGCAGTGAGCTGATGATTCTGGATAAGGTAATAATTAAAGGTTGTCTCGCACTAATCAAACGTGGAATTTGTAATGCCGTCAAACGGCAACCTCTAGGCAAAAGAGCTCTGCTTGGTTAGGCATTGCGCTTGGTGTGGCCAGCAGTAGCAACCCCTCCGCTATACCCGTTGAAATCCAGCCCACACGTCAGACAAAAGCTAAACATGTAAACAAAGCGTAATCTTTTGTCTAGAGGTCGCTGTTTGGCGACATTAGAGTCAATCGGATCCTCACTTGGTGATATAAATGATGGTTAATTGATCAGTACGTTCCCTCGGGCAGTGCCAGATCTTCCAGAGGCACCTTTGGCCCACTACCGTCTTTATTTACATCAGTGATTCATCTCGGGTTTCTAAATGTACTGTCTGAGTCGTTGATGCGAAGACTGCCGGGCACGTCTCCATGTTGGAACTCTTCAAAGAACATACAGTATGTGAAGATGCCACCGAATTCATACATGTTATGTCCTTTCTGCTGTGTTGTCATTATGCCCGGCAACCGATTGCTCCTCTGGGGGGAAAACACAAGTTTATTCAGTTCAAATGGTCAAATAAACCCACAGATTTGTAGCTTTTAAGCCCGAAGAGGGAAAACCTGCACTTAAAGAGGTCAGGCGTGGCACGACTCTGTGACCTCAGGATTAAAACCCAGCAAGCTGTCACTAAACCAGACCTAAGCCTTTCGATCAATCCATATTACCGATCTCACACCCACCACCCACTCAACCCCACTAACTGGCAGCAGCAGCGCAGCAGTAATACCGTGTGTCTTATCTAACTGCTCTAACCCAGCCTGATCCACCAGCTCCCCACATCTCTCACTGCATTAATCCACACATGAATCACCCGCACCATCTCACAAGTCTGACCAGTCGCTCTCTAATCTCCATGCATGTTTTTGCAGCATGTTAAGTGTGTGTGTGTGTGTTTGTTTTTTGTAGATTTTTTTATTTTTAGTACAATATTTTTATTGGGTTTTACAGTACACATTTCAGGTTTTCATTGTCGTCAGTTATTCTTAATTCCTTTTCTCCACAAGATTATACGTATACCCACATACCCCCTCCCCCCTCCCCTTTTCTCTCTTAGCATCTTTGAGTTTGTTTTTACTGTTGTCATACAGAAATAGTACGTACATTCATTGGTACCTCCATTAGAATAGCTCGTTCACAAATATAAATAATTGAAAAGAAGAAAAGAAAATGTAAATAAAAATAAAAATAAATGACATCTTTATAACACCTTCACTGACGTGCCTCCGCTCTCTCCAGGGGTCCGGGTCACGGCTGACCGCGGGAGAGAGCGGGGGGACTCATCCTATAGCAGCCCTCCTATATCTTCCCTTCTCAGATATTCATTAAATGGTTTCCATATATCCTCGTAAACCTCTATATTGTTCCTGAGGATATACCGGTATGTTATTCTCTCCATAGACATGCATTGTGCCATGTTTTTAATCCAAGCACCGATTGTGGGTGCGTCTATTTTCTTCCAATTGAAAGCTATTGTTCTTTTTGCCTGTAGTATAGCAAAATCAATACATTTAAATTGTTTGGTTCTCAGGTTCAGATTTATTGGGTATAAATGTAACAATATCATTTTTGTAGATTTGAGGCAGGTGAAGGCATGTAAGTGTCATTTTGGTTCTTCATAACCTCTGGTGAGGTCCTTTCTTTGTCCCCTCTCTCCCCCCTCTCTTTCTCTTTCTCTCCCTCCCCCTCCCACTCTCCCCCCTCTCTCCCTCTTTTTTCTCCCTCTCTTTCTCTCTTCCTTTCTCTTGCTCTCATACTGTATCTCTCTCTCTTTCTCTGTCTCTCTGTTTTCTTAGCTTTTTGTTTTTTGTCTCCCTGCCTCGTAAAGCGATCTGTTCTTTATGACTTGTAGTTACAAGAAGCAGCTGCTTGGTGTTTAAATGCAATCAGGGATGGGCATTTTGAGTGCTCTCAACACAATCTCAGAGCACCAACACACTGAATATTCGCACACATCTGTAAACTCTATTTGTAGCAGTTGGCTTTAAGAGTACTTTAACTACATGATTGTAACAACAGGCCTGGGCTTCTATTAATCCTGCTACGTGCCAAGTAAAAATCATTTTCATGTCTCTAACCTTAGTGTCAAAAATATTTGGTTGAACCCTTTCACTACCACACTACCAAAGGGTTAACCCTTTCACTACCACACAACAAAGGGTTAGAGTTGTGCCCTTCCTGATGACTTGTTGTACAGAACTTGTAAGTCGCTTTGGATAAAAGCGTCAGCTAAATGACTAAATGTATGTAAATGGTTAACCCTTTCACAACCACACTACATAAGATTAACCCTTTCACTACCACACTACAGACGGTTAACCTGTAGTGTGGTAGTGAAAGGTTAACCTTCTGTAGTGGTAGTGAAAGGGTTAAGTCTTGGTCATAACCAAAGCAATGCTTTGTGTTTTCACTAGTATCTTGGAGTAATGACACGAGTACTCCATTACTCACGCTCATCCCTAAGTGCAATATTGTGAAATCTACGACATGCTGGATGCAGTAGGCCTCTCTGGGGATATCAGCCTCTCTACCAAGTTGAAGAACCTATGTGGATAATTATATGAATGAATGGATCTTAATATCAAAATGGTTACACTGGTCCAAAGACCTACTAATAACGATTCACCATTCATCAGCGATCAATGTTTCCATTGTTGCATCATGTGTCTGTCGTACTGTATTGTTCTGTGTGTCTGTCGTACTGTATTGTTCTGTGTGTCTGTCGTACTGTATTGGTCTGTGTCAGTCATACTGCATTGTTCTGTGTGTCTGTTGTACTGCATTGTTCCGTCTGTTGTACTACTGTATTGTTCTGTGTCTGTTATACTACATTGTTCTGTGTGTCTGTTATACTACATTGTTCTGTGTGTTGTACTGTATTGTTCTGTGTCTGTTATACTACATTGTTCTGTGTGTCTGTTATACTACATTGTTCTGTGTGTTGTACTGTATTGTTCTGTGTCTGTTATACTACATTGTTCTGTGTGTTGTATTGTTCTGTCTGTTGTACTGTATTGTTCTGTGTCTGTTGTACTACATTGTTCTGTGTGTCTGTTAAGTGGTCTGCACACAGCGGGCGACCGACGTCGCCATCGCTTGGCCCCCCACACCAGAGGCGACCGTTCAGGTATAATAAGCTATGTGTCGCTCTGTTTAGCTGGGGGGTGTTTCCCCCCGGGAGATATAAGAGGACGGACCGCCGGCCGGGACCGGACGTTAGTTTGTCGTGAAGCGAGCGTATATATATTAGCAGGTAGCTGTGTTGTGCTTTATGAGGGAGTATTTAACCTGTAAAACCCATATTGAGCTGAAATTAAACCACCATATACGAATACAACCACTCCTCATTCTTCCTGACATTACTGCATGCCTGATCGCTACGATACGTTCACTACCACCGATTGGACAAGCTGAGAGAGAATGTGTTTTCACTGAAGACGCAAACTTCTGTTCTCAACAATCATTTTCTTTGGACAATAAACCTTATAAACCACATCAGCTGCAGCCTGGACATTAAACTCGGTCAACATCCACAACTTATTTTGTTACCCGAGTATAAAAACATCTAGTAGGTGCATTGTGGCGCATTGTTCATTTATTAGTTAATGACAAGTGGCCACTATAGCTTCTCAAACTAACGTTATTTATTTAAATGGTTCCTGTTAATAATAATGAACATAAGTAGCATCGTAATAATATGTAGGTTATTGATCAATGAATGTATTGATACATTAATGGTGTACAAATGATACACCAGTAGAACTTCTGTACTACTTCTACTGTAGAAGTCATGTTATTTCCTCACTGTCCTTGCTCTGTCGCCTCAAAAAATAGGATTGAGGCGATATTTAGCGAGGCGACAGAAATAGCTGCGCGACCGTCGCTTCAAAATCTCCTGCTGTGTGGGCTGTCTCATTCATAACAATGGAGGCGATACAATTCTGTCGGTCGGCTCGCAAAAAAAGCCGGTCGCTTGGCTAAAATCGCCCGCCTTGTGCGGAGCCCTTTATACTACATTGTTCTGTGTGTTGTACTGTATTGTTCTGTCTGTTGTACTACATTTTTCTGTGTGTCTGTTGTACTACATTGTTCTGTGTGTTGTACTGTATTGTTCTGTGTGTCTGTTATACTACATTGTTCTGTGTGTTGTACTGTATTGTTCTGTGTCTGTTGTACTACATTGTTCTGTGTGTCTGTTGTACTACATTGTTCTGTGTGTTGTACTGTATTGTTCTGTGTGTCTGTTATACTACATTGTTCTGTGTGTTGTACTGTATTGTTCTGTGTATGTTGTACTGTATTGTTCGGTGTGTCTGTCGCACTGCGTTGTTTTGTGTGTCTGTCGTACTGCAGTCTCACTTCTCAAAACTGTGGAGGCAGATCCGTTGTACTGTGGCACTTTGTAAGAATATAATCCTGTGACTGTATTTAGCAAACCAAGCATTTCTGATGTTAAGATACATCAGTTATCTCATACACTGCATTTCCTTTCACGTATAGGCTGTCCTTTGATGAGGCCCCTCCCCCCGTGCTCAATAGTTCATATCTAGGGATGTCCGATATTATTGGCCTACCGATATTATCGGCCGATATTGGCATTAAAATGTGATATCGGAAAATATCTATCCGTTTTCATTTTTACATTTCTATAACCTTTATTTACCCAGGCAAGCAAGTAAGAACAAATTCTGATTTTATTTATTGTCAAAAGTATGCATAATGCTATGTTAATTCCACAACAAGACATATGTAATCTTAATTACCTGAAATTATTCAGTTTTTTGGCGGGGGAAACCCTGCATATATCGGTATCTGTTTATCGGTATCGAAAATTAAGAGTTGGACAATATCGGTATATCAGTAAAAGAAAAGCCAATATCGAGCATCCCTATTCATATCCACAGCCGTTTACAAAGCTTGTTGGTGTTCAGTATATATCATATCAGCAGTAGCTTTTCCAGGGCCCTCTGTCTCCTCCCCTCTCCTCTCCATTCCCCAAGATTTGAGAGCGATAAGACGTGTTGTTATGTGTCTCACGTCTGCGTGTCCCTCCCCAGGAGTCCCCTGGCCCAGATGGAGGACGAGAGGAGAGACCACGTGGCCAAGATGAAGAAGATGGAGATGGAGATGGAGCAGGTGTTTGAGATGAAGGTCAAGGAGAAGATCCAGAAGCTCAAAGACTCTGAGTTAGAGGTAGAGTACATTCTACCATCACCTTTTTTTTTACATCTGCAAACCCTTTCACCCTTACAGACGGAGGTCTAGTTCTAGAATAGAGTTCCTGATGGCGGCAGCAGTGGAGGCACTATATGCAAAACAATTAGCAATAAAGAAAGCCATTTGCTATAATTTCCTGCAACTTAAAAAGCATAATTTCAATAAAATAGCAAACACACTGGTAAGTTACATTTATTTAAGTACAGTGTATAAGGTTGCACAATAGCGGCACGGTGGTGTAGTGGTTACCACTGTTGCCTCACAGCAAGAAGGTCCAGGGTTCGATTCCCGCTTGGGGACCAGGTTTCCATGATGCCAGGTACCCAGGTGGGGTATCTCCCAGGCCTTTCTGTGTGGAGTTTGCATGTTCTCCCCGTGCTCGCAAGGGTTTCCCCCCCGATAAGATAAACCCAATGGAAAAACATGCACAACAACAGATCGCTAACGCTGTGGCGTCCTTGACGAAGACGGACAGGAGCACTTGGATTGGTCCCCTGGCGCGGCTCACGTTGACGCCTGTCTGCTCCCGGCTGCCCTTGGGGGGGAAGGACGACGGGATGGGTTAATCGCAGAGACAAATCGCATCTGCGATCCTAAAGAGACAATGCATGCGTGTGTGTTCCGGTGTGTGTGCTAAAAACTAACCGCTGTGTGTACCACTAAAAACATTGAGTGTCGTTGCATGCCAAATAAAGACCTCTGCAACAGGTCCTGCATTATATTATTATAGTAACATTGAAAACGCACGCACGCACGCGCACACACACACACACACACACACACACACACACAGTGGAACAAAGGACTGAGCAATCACGTATTGGACAATGATTCATCTGTTTCTAAGCTGGCCACAAGCTTGTGGGGGGAAAAATGCATGGTAGCACTGGTGCGTTGTCACAGTGGCGCTGCGGCCCTTTACCATTGTTTAGGCCATTTTTACTTTGAAAGTACTTTGTCTAGTGTTTAGGAAAAATAACGAGAGCCAAGGAAACCCAAAAGTCCTTTATAAGGGGTTTTAATATTTGTAAATATATCTTATCAATCACCGGGGCAGAAAGGAACGTGGTCAGAACAACGGGGCAGACTACAATATATTTGCATTTGTTAGCCATGCTAGCAATCTAAACATCACCAGCCATGCTAGCGATGAATAAACAATCAATTCATACCAAAGATATGTAAAAGGTGAAAGACTCACACTCACAGCCATGCTGATTTGGCTAAATGACATCCAGCCGTTTTCGTTTGAAACAACTTTTAGTCTGGGGAGTGCCATGGTTTCTCCGTAGAGCCCTCTCGTATTCTTTTAGCGCAGCAGGTCCGAGGCAACTTAGTCACGTGACTCAGTTGGTATTGCTGATTGGCTCGAACAAGGTATGATTGTATACAGAGAACAGGTCTATAGGCTTTCTCTGAGGATAGCCGGTGGCCATGACACTAGCTGCTTGGCACCCTCGTTGGCACCGGTTGATTTTTTTCCGTAGCCGCAGTTTGCGAAGACGCTTTCTGATTGGCTAGCCTGCGTACAGCGAAGACCCTCTCTGATTGGTTTAGCTCCGAAGGCCTCTGGGATAGAAATGTCCGCCTTGTACATATATATTCTCTGCTTCGAAGTGGTTATGCTTTGGCCCTCTTTCGAAGTGGGTTATGCTTAGAGTTTGGAATCAGGGCTGGTGCTCAATCGCCCTCCTCTAAAGATAAACTCTAAGCATAACCCACTTCGAAAGAGGGCCAAAGCATAACCACTTCGAAGCAGAGAATATATATTATGTACAAGGCGGAAGAGCCCTTCGGAGCTAAACCAATCAGAGGGTCTTCGCTGTACGCGGGCTAGCCAATCAGAGAGTGTCTACGAAAACAAATCACGCGTTGGCACCACTCTGCCCTTGGTTTCACAATGACTGCTGTGGGCGAAGACGTGGTACATTGGGAAGCATACAATTCTGATTTCATCCTAAGCCGGGAAATTAGGTCTTTGTCTGTTCCTGGTTTGGGAATGTGCTATTTTTAAGTTCCCAAGCTTTGACTATAGGCAGTAATTACAAAAATACTTTGACTAAGAGGGTTTTGATTGCATTTATAAACTGATAATGGACAAATGGCCCCCTGCCCAGTACAGGGACTAACGGTGAGGCACTGTTGTTTTATAGTTAACATGTCTCAACAGTAAGAGCAGTCTAATAGAGCTGCCACAGTGGAAGGTGAATCCAGTTTTTACTTGTTGAAATGTTTATTGGTTCAAGACCTGGCAAGTGGCTGGTTGAATTGACAAACCGCCCAACGATCATGCAAAATGTAACTGCTGTTGGCCGGGTGCTGGTGTGTTAAAGGGATATTTCACTTCAGTAGAATCCATCAAGTTTCATCACCCTTTCTTGACCTCCACCTGAGTGCATCTAAGGGCGTGTTCACACCTGAAAGTCTGCGGATAGTCCGGACTTTCTGGTGGACCAAATGTGAAAATTATAAGTTTGATTTTGGTCTGCGTTCACACTACCCTTTTTGGTGCAGATCTAATTTGTAAACAAAGGATATACAGTCGCCAAGTCGTTCATCTATTGGACTATAGCACTTACAAACGTAAACAGTTGCCGACAGCGTAATGAGAGAGAGAGAGATCTGTCATTATGAGCGCGGCGCAAGTCGACTAGAGACTAGAGAGAGAGAGACGGGGTAGGTGTGAACGCGCCCTAAGTAAGATCAGATCTGTCCGCTGACGACGCCACCATTGCTCCCAGGTGTCGGGCTCCTCATTCACTTCTATTAATTTTGCGGAGCTAGTTTAGATAAGAATTTTGACTAAAGTTCTACTAAATTAAAATAGCAATTTTTTTATTTCCCACCTTGCTTGAGGTACATTTTTGGCTAAGATCTAACAGCTAGCTGGAGCAGCTTTTTGTTTTCTGTGTGTATATATATATATATGTGTGTGTGTGTGTGTGTGTGTGTGTACATGGACTCATCTCTGCCCCCCCCCCCACAGCTCCAGCGGCGCCACGAGCAGATGAAGAAGAACCTGGAGGCGCAGCACAGGGAGCTGGAGGAGAAGAGGAGGCACCACGAGGAGGAGAAGACCGGCTGGGAGGCCCAGCAGAGGATCCTGGAGCAGCAGAAGCTTGACGCCTCCAGGTCAGACGAGCGGGACAATTCATTTCAACCTAGACTCCTCGGTTTTCTGTTGTCCGGCATGGTGCCGATTTTATATTACCAAAAAAATCTCCCACCAAAACCTCACCCATTGGACTGCGAACGAGAGAGTTGTGTTTTCATTTGGACGTTGGAGACTGCTGCATCTCTCCTCAGATTCCTTTATTGTCACGTCATTCAGTACCTTACAGCAAAAAGCTACTGACTAGGGTTGGGTACCGTTCACATTTGAATCGATACCGGTGCCCAACGGTACCTTTTTTCTGTACTTTACTCTCTACAAATGTAATCTACCTACCTCAGTTGTAAAAATGTTGGATCTCACGTGAATCGGTAGTACAGAACGTGATTCGGTCGGTGCCCTTAAAAGTACCGGATTCGGTACCCATCCCTACTACTGACACAAACGGACATTGATTTAACATCCTCTAAGACCCACCAGGATTTCATTGAGATTGTTTCTTATGATTATTGCAACCTACAATGCTTGATTTTGCTTTTCTAAAAAGACATTTGTGATGTTTTTATGAAAAGACTATTGAAAAGTGACTCAAATAAAGCTTGTTGCTTGTTGCTTGTTGGGTTGCAAGGTAACATTAACACAATGTCTGCCACGCAGTTTGACCATCTTATACATCTCATTGCCAGTGCTGTAAGCTTATGGAGTCGCTCACCTTCTTTCCAGGGCTATAACTTTTTAAATATTATAGCTATATCGACATTACTATGGCCCATTCAACATCGGGTATCTATCGTTCCGGATGTGGGAACGTTATATTTTTCCATTCATACATTGTCGTGTTAATACCATCGTGAATATAAGTATGTTTTTAGAGTGTTCTGCAGTAATTCCTAGAACGCGAGTTATAGGCCCGATACATATTATACATAATCGATTGGCGTTTCGTTCCTATACACGCTATATTAAAAAATTCAAATGCATATGATCGGTATACATTATGCTCCATCATGCGTGAAGGAAAGGGGGGGGGGGGGGGCGGGGTCGTTTATGATTCCTTGATTGTCAGTAACGGCTTTCTTTAGTACGACATCATACATTGATCAGATGGATTGCAATGAGATAAATGGACAATCGAGCTGGAATTAACGTTAGATTCCTCTTACCTGTGGCCGATGAGTCTGGAGAAAAAATATTCCAATTATCTTGATTTCCATCTGCTAATTCGTTTTCCGTTTGTACGACGCAATAAACGCCGAAAGCATATTGATTCTTGCGTCTCGAAAGCGATCCAATGCACTAGAGTGTTTGTCTGGATCCACATAACAAAAGAGCTCTACCCAGAAGATTTTCACCGATACACAGAACGCAGAGTGCACCTCGCCCGAAATCCACCGGGCGGCGGTATTGAGCCATTGCAATATCCGACAGAGTCCAGAGTCTTCCGGAGCCTTGCTGGATGAATTATGAATGGCAATAGCGAATAAAGGAAATAACGATCATAAAAACGAGTTAACTCGTTTCTGTCGCTCAACGGAACGGTTAAGTGGCCTTGTGAACCAGAAGCAGCTTTTATGTAGAAACATTGCAGGGATTGGTGAAATTTGCAATATTTGTGTTAATTATTGATTACAAAATGTTCTGCTTACTTCATTATTACCTCATCACCTGCTATCACACTCATCTCTCTTTTTCTCTCTCCCATCATGCTTCACAGGACTTTGGAGAAGAACAAAAAGAAGAAGATCTTCTAAGAGCATGGGGAGGACCACCACCATGTTGTTACAGTGTACTAGTTGCCAAACAGCCAGCCTGTGTCGTCGATGACATCACCAGCAGACACTGTGGAGGAGTTGAAAGCCTGTAGGGTGGGGGGGGGTCTTACATCGACCAGGGGCCGTGGGTTTAGCTTTGGGGTGTGTGTCTCCCCCCTCCCCACCCTTCTGTTAAACACTCACCACCACGGACTCATGACCTGGAAAATACTCCCTCTCTGTTTCCTTCACCTTCTTCTCTTCTATTTCTTGCTCTCTCCAAAGAACTACCCCCCCCCCTCCCTCCCTGACAAGATGGACAATTTTAAAGGATCTTTTGTAGGTTACCTTCACAAGTGCTGCATAGCAACACAGACAAACACAGAACATGCTGTTTCAACGTCAAGCAGGAAAGTTTTGTTTTCTCTTTTTTTTTTGGTAAAGAGAAAAACCTAAACACAAACCTAAAGAAATGCCACAGACATTCAGTTGTTCTTTTCCCACTTTTATTCCTGCTAGTTTGGTAACTTTGGAGACTGCACTCTTTTGTGTGTGTGTGTGTGTACTGTACGCGCACTTGTGTGTGTGTGTGTCTGTGTACAGCGTTCTCCCGAATACCAAGAAATTACCAAATGGAGGAGTACGCCTTTTAACTTTCCCGCACGTCGACGGACCCTGTAAGGCTGAAGTTCACCTCAGGCGTCGTTGTTAACTTTTCAGATATTTCATCATCCCCCGATCTCCCGAGAAATATTATGCTTTTTCATCTCCTTGTAATTTAAATTATATAGCCGTGGACCGCAGTGTTTTAACTTCTAAGTCATGTAACATTTTCTTTTCTTTTTTTGTGTCCATATATCGGCAACCTTGTATGTTCATTGTGTTTCTGCTCATCTAATCCAGCGTTTCTCTTGACTCCTTGTTCTCGGAGCCCCCCCCCCCCCCTTTGTATTCTCAGACTTCACTCAACTCGAGTGTCAGAATGATAAGCAACCCATGAAGAGACAGATGCCTATGAATTTTTTTTTTTACCAACTTTCTTTTTTTCTCCGAGATTCCATTTGAGCAAGCCTCATTTAGGGATTTTGTCCAAGACGTACCGAATCAGTATGGCGCGGTGGCCCCCAGGGTCAGGATTTAGTAACCCTGTGTTTGTTAAGTCAGAGGCTGAGATGGAAAAAGGTGCAGCGACAACCTGCCAGAAGAGCAGGAATCGGCCTGCTCCAATGAGACGAGACTATCTCCTAGGATTATAAGATGAGGATGAGTCGTCATCGTCATAGAAACACTAGGGGGCGGGGCTTCCCTGTTACCACTGAGGAGACTAATTGCGTTGTAACAAGTAGTGTCGTTTCCCAGTGCTAGACCTTTTCCCTGACTCATCCTATTCTGGTAATTGGCCTGATCTCAAAATGCAGCCCTCTTTACTTGATTGTCCAATTACAATTGATGCTTCCCCCGAACAGGCAATGGTTGTGATAGGAGGATCAAGAAAAGAGGGCGGGGTTTGAGATCAGGTAAATTCTAGACGTTGACCTCACCGAGTGTCAAAAGATATAATGGATACAATTGCTCCACTTTCTACCAAAGCTGGCTTCCCTCGCATCACATTTAGCTCTGTTCATTTAGCTCTGTTCATTTACAGCATTTGTATTTTTTTAATGTCTTTTGTTTTTATTGTTCAAAGTCACATAATAAAATTGTGATGGAAAAAAATACGTCAACCCGGATGATCTTGGTGAAGTTTGTCAATACTAACGACGGCGTGCGTTCTAATGTTTTGTATGATGATGAAAGTCTTTCTGTCTTGCCTGCAGAGGGCGCCATACATGTATATATATATATATATAACTTGCCACTCTAGGCATGTACTGTATGTAAATGAGACTCAATATTAGACATAACGGTTTGATCAATATTATCAAAAAATTTTCCACTTTAAACCTGATTGAATTGCAATGTACTTAAAGGTGCACTTCACCAAAAATAACTAAGCTGATTTATTTTGCACATCATCTCACACATCCACAAACCATAAACAGTTTTGCACACATTCATTTAATTTGACAATTGAGAGTAAATTAGTTTGAATATGTCCACCAGTGATGTCATCGGGGACATTCAATCCTTGTGTTGTGTAAATTACAGCGCCATTAAATTATAAGGTAGCAGTCCCTATAAGACATGGTATTGCTGTTTTTTCATCTACATCATTTCATGGTGCTGTAATTAACGCAACACAATGATTCCATGTACCCAATGAAATGACATCACTGTAATTTACTCTCAATAACTGTCAAACTAAATTAATGTGTGCAAAAGATTAACATGTGTGACACTGCAAAATAAATCTGCATTGTCTTGGGTGAAGTGCCCCTTTTTTATATAAAGAAAAATGTGTATTGTGCCGAGTAGAGGAGTAACTGCAGAAGCGACATCTGGCTCATGTTGACTTCCATGTTATCATATCTCTCCATTCTCCTTTCACCTATTGCACAGATCTTCCCTCTCAACCTCTTGCATGCTGTTCCTCGGGTCAACATGGCCCAGATTAGAGGGACTTTTATTATCTGGAGCGTGCATGGCGCGAGTCAGCTGTCTTGTCATCACAATGAAAGTTGCCCACTAAGCACTGATAACATTGGTATTAGTCAATGATACAGTATTTACATTTTTTTCTTTATTTTCCTTTTTTCAAAACACAATACAATAATACATAAGACACCAAAAGACAATACTTCAATAATATTAACTACAATAACGATAACAAAAATGATAATAAATAGAGTAAAAATAAAAACACGAACACCACAAAAGACATTAGACATTTCCTCCCCCAGTACCCCCCAGGACTAACACCCCAACCCGCTCCGCCACTATGGTGGTCTTAACCTAAATACCTAACTGTATTTAAATTTGTAAAGTGAACTTTCACGTCCGTTTACCGTGATTATACTCCTTGATTGCTTTTTTTTGTGAATTTTAAGTTGTCTGTCTCTTTTGTCTTTGCATTTTTGCCTCTGGCTTGCTCAAACAAAAGAAGCCCTTTGGACTCGTGTTGCCGTGCAGACTGGAAAACAACGCTGTGGCATCACGCCACGGCTCTCCCTGTCAAAAGGCTATGTGGGTCTGCCTCGCCACTCTTGATTGGTCGGCGGTGTTCCCTGCTCACCCAGGTGAACCGGCCCTCAGCCAATCGCAAATTGACATGAAAGCTGGCGTTTCAGCCCACATGGCGAGGTATTAGTTGATCATACGTGGAGCTAAAAAAATGCAAGTCATGATTCTGACCTTTTCTAACCGTTTCTGGGCAGCAGTAGGTTGCATTATTTCTTTGAACTGCTGAGGTACAAGGTAAAATGAACATCAAAGGTCTGTCCGCATATGATTTGGACACGAGGACAAATTCTTGTAAATGTACCACTAAAAGAAATGGGTCAAGAGTCAGACATTCTTGGGAATTGATTGGTCACTTGCCAAATAGTCTACACTGCAGCCACCTTGGAACCAGATGCCTGACCTTGCTGCTTCTGTACACCACATCATTCTAGCCAACTCAAAGATGAACAAAGGGCAAGGTTCAGACCTATCGTCTCACTGGTCATAAAGTCTAGACTCGAGTGAAGAGTGTCTAGGATGCTCTTTCATCTGGTCTTAAGTCGCCTTCCATTGGTCCACTGCTAAACTAAGGCTGAGGTTAGACTAGTGTATTCCTGGCGTTTTTTTATACGTTTTTGACGACGTTTGATGTCCTATCTACACAGAAACGCGTTTTTTGGCGTTTTTTTGTGGATACGGCTGAAACGCAAAATTGTGTTTGCGTTTGGAGATACGCAAAAAAACGAGTCGACAAACAGCGTGTAGTCAGCACGCTACCGTTGTTGCGAAAACGCCCATGCGCAGTAGATACCATCTGCGTGCCCTTCCGGTGACAGCAGAGTGTGTGTGTGTGTGTTTGGGACAGAGCTCCGTGTCCCAAATAGCTTCAGCTACCATGTGTTGTCAAGTTATTGTTATAAGGACCCCAGTCCAAGCTACAACAGTCTGCATTCCCTTAACAATTGTTTGTATTGAGCCGTATTGTATTGTACCCATATGCAATATGTTAAATAAAGTTTACATCCATTCATTCTGCTAGCATTACCGATGGCATGAGCAGCTGGCTAACGTGAGCTATCAGGATTCAGACCCTGTTAGCTCAGAGTTCCTCTTTCAACTTAAGAAGCATTAAACAAAATGGCCCAGTCATCTATTCACCTTTGTTTAATACACACAGCGTTGTCTCTAATGTTATCTAACTACTGATAGCTCGCGATATCATCAGTTTTGATGCTGGCTAAGTAGCGTGAGCTAACAATGCTAGAATGCTACCGATCGTTTTTTAGCCTAAACTATCCGCTCTTGGTGGTCACTTGTGTTGATGTTAGTTTTGTTTCATCAACAAATGACAGGCAGAACACACAGTGAATGTATCCGTTTTGTTTATTGCACTTTTATTAGGCTTTGCTGAAAAATTATTGCTGCATTGAGTAAAGCAAGATGGTGGCGCGGCATAGGCGCCTGCCTTATTGACATTTCTTTGCTAGAGCTTCCACCAGGAAGTGTATTGGCACATTCGTTCTGATTGGTTGAAATTGCCTTCATGTTTGCCACCTACTGCCACCTACTGCTTTGGCAGTGTACTACATCAGTATGCTCTGGTGACAAAAACGAAAAAAAAACGAAAGTGTGACTCGAGGCGCATGACGTCGCGGCGATACGCGGCGATGCGTATAAGAAAACAATACGAAGATGATACGAAAGGTGTAACCTCAGCCTTAGTTGGTCCAGCAGGCAGTTTTTTTATTTAAATGTTTTGGGCTTTCTGTATTTTTCACCCATCCCAATTTCTTGTCGTTATGCCAATTCCCTTCCTGATATTTGCCCGCATGGCCCCACTCGGCCTGGGGACGGTGTAGAACTACCACATGCCTCCTCCGATACAAGTGGAGTCGCCAACAGCTTCTTTTCACCTGACTGTGAGGAGTTTCACTTAACACTAACACTGCCAATTGTGTTAGTAGGAACGACTGACCAAGCCAGAGGTACCGCTGACAGCTGGATTAGATCCCAGAGTCTCTGTGGTGGTAGGCGAGTGCTTAGTCCACTGCGCTACCCAGTCGCCCCACAAGCTGGGTTTTTAAGCTGTTTGACCCAATGGATACGGGCTTGAGCGTTGGTTGGTCTAGATAAATGTCACTGCCATCGTTGTCCAATTACATTAACAAAACTCGGCTCACACCTGTCGACTACATCATGGTTCTCAAACTTTTTCTCATCAAGAACCTCCAAATTGATATGTAGTAGACCATGGACCCCCATTCCACGAGATTCTGTCCCAGGGACCCCATTTGAGAAGATATTTGTTAAAGTATACTTTAGTCGAGAATTCCTTGACTGTCTTTAGATTAGATTATATTCAAATGTATTTTTCGTTATATAGCACAAATACAGTACAACGAGGTGCGGAGATGATAGAGGAGAGAGTTAATCCTATGAGAATAGCCATTTGTATACATTCTTTCGTTGTCTAATTAGAAAATGTCACTAGAAAATGACTAGTGAAAATTCCCCATTTTTCTGGGGACCCCCTGGAACACCCTCGGACCTTGTTTTGAGATGCAATGGACTACTTAAAACCAACCACAGAGATGCTTGGCCATTTCTCCAGTGAAAAGGTGGTGGTTGGTTAAGGCCAGGCTAGGGGCTCTGGTTGCTAAGCAATCCCGTCAGCAGTCCGACTGCTTTAGTTCCGCGGAGCTGGATCCTATTCTTGCATAACCCCCAACCATGATTTCTCCCACACTCTACCTCTGTGGCACACAGATATCTGCCAAATTGCGCCTCTCATCACTGCTGAAGCACAGGGGACCTTGCCCCCCCCGGCTGGCACAGTCAGTTCAGGATGCTTAATTGCTCGCCTGACAATGATCTCCTTTCACGTTGACGCTGCGGAGATGCTGGAGTGAGTCCAGGTCCCGGGTGAGAGACGCTGGAGTGAGTCCAGGTCCCGGGTGAGAGACGCTGGAGTGAGTGTCCAGGTCCCGGGTGAGAGACGCTGAAGTGAGTGTCCAGGTCCCGGGTGAGAGACGCTGGAGTGAGTGTCCAGGTCCCGGGTGAGAGACGCTGGAGTGAGTGTCCAGGTCCCGGGTGAGAGACGCTGGAGTGAGTCCAGGTCCCGGGTGAGAGACGCTGGAGTGAGTGAGTTCAGGTCCCGGGTGAGAGACGCTGGAGTGAGTGTCCAGGTCCCGGGTGAGAGACGCTGAAGTGAGTGAGTTCAGGTCCCGGGTGAGAGACGCTGGAGTGAGTGTCCAGGTCCCGGGTGAGAGACGCTGGCGTGTGTCCAGGTCCCGGGTGAGAGACGCTGGAGTGAGTCCAGGTCCCGGGTGAGAGACGCTGGAGTGAGTGTCCAGGTCCCGGGTGAGAGACGCTGGAGTGAGTGAGTTCAGGTCCCGGGTGAGAGACGCTGGAGTGAGTGAGTCCAGGTCCCGGGTGAGAGACGCTGGAGTGAGTGAGTCCAGGTCCCGGGTGAGAGACGCTGAAGTGAGTGAGTTCAGGTCCCGGGTGAGAGACGCTGGAGTGAGTGTCCAGGTCCCGGGTGAGAGACGCTGGAGTGTGTCCAGGTCCCGGGTGAGAGACGCTGGAGTGCGTCCAGGTCCCGGGTGAGACACGCTGGAGTGTGTCCAGGTCCCGGGTGAGAGACGCTGGAGTGAGTGTCCAGGTCCCGGGTGAGAGACACTGGAGTGAGTGTCCAGGTCCCGGGTGAGACACGCTGGAGTGAGTGTCCAGGTCCCGGGTGAGAGACGCTGGAGTGTGTGAGTCCAGGTCCCGGGTGAGAGACGCTGGAGTGAATCCAGGTCCCGGGTGAGAGACGCTGGAGTGAGTGTCCAGGTCCCGGGTGAGAGACGCTGGAATGAGTGAGTCCAGGTCCCGGGTGCAACAAACTGTGTGAGAAAATATGCTGCTGCCGCCCCCGTCGACCAGTTTCAGCTTTGAAAAACTGTGTTCAACAGGTGCTGTGGAGACGGGCAGAGTGGCATAAAAAAAGAGACTTGTACAGCAGTGGTGCCAATAAAATATTTTCTATGAACCCCAATGGCTGAAAAGAGTTGTCTGATCTGCTATTGGTCAAATAATATAACCTAATATACTTACCTTTATACCTTACCTGCTACACTTAGGCTACCTGTCTAGATAAACCCAACTTCCTTTATACTACCGGTCATAAGTAGCTATATAAAAAAACATGTCATACTAGCTCATTCCCCCCCCCCCCCCCCCCCCCCCTGTGCCCCCTTGTTAAAAATTCCTAGAATCGCCACTGGGTGACTGTCACTCAAATCGCTTATGGGCGGAGCCCAGCCAAAACTGCTTGAAATCTTGAAGTGGAAATTTTTTGCTTTAGAGTAATTGATTAGAAATAGAAAACAATAGCGGTTAGGTGGCGTAGCGGAGATTGTGTTCGTCACCAACCCCGGAGCTGTGAGCTGGATTCACCTGTTCGGGGTTGTCACCAGCTTGGCTGGCCGTTCACACTAATACAATTGGCAGCATTAGAGGGTGGGAGAAGCTGGCGGGGTGGGTCCGGGTCGTTGTAAACAGCGACTCCTACAGTTCGGTCGGGGCGCCTGCTAAGCGCGGATGGGACCTGAGTGGGATAGTGTGATCCTTCCACACGCTACGCCCTCTGGGAGAATATCCGCGCTGCCAGGTGAAAAGAAGCGGTTGATTGGCTGGACGTGTGTCGGAGGAAGCACGTGATAGCCTCCACTCTCCCAGATGATCTGACTGTGGGATGGGAGAAAAATCGGAGGAAAATGGAGGGGGAAAAAGATTTAAAAAAAAATAGAAAACAATGAATTCTTTTGAAAAGAACTTTACAGATGTGTTCCATAGACTCACAGGAATTGTGTAAAGTTGCCCAAATAGTGAAAGGAATAGCAATGCATGTCCCCTTTAAATGAACATGCCAACAATTTGGGGAAATTAGCTTACCGTCTTCTATCTGGCTGCACGTTAGCCTAGCTTAGCACAATGAATGGAAGCGGTAGTCTAAGCGGTTAGCCTAGGCATTGTCCAACTAACATCTCTCCCGAAGGCTAACCGGCACTGTCCGCTTCCATTCATTGTGCTAAGCTAGGCTAACGTGCAGCCAGATGGCTTTCTACTGAACGCACAGAGAGGAAACTGGTATCCATCTTCTTGTGTCTCTCTGGAGAAGATGGTAAGTACATTTTCCAAAATGTTGGCGTGTTCCTTTAAGTTTTTTAACCACTGTGAAAAGAATCCACAAAATGTATGCTTGACTTTGCACTCTGCACTAAAGACCAAGTTCAAGCAATGAGCATCAATGTACATACAGTGCCTTTCCATTCTGCATTTGTGTTCTGGACTGTAGCCCTTTGTAAGGCCCGCTCATGTTGGCTGCCCCGTCATATCCCTGTCCACGGATGTCTTCTTCTGTGAGCTGATTCTCCTGCAGTAGCTTCATTAGCAAGGTTTCAAACGCTTCACCGGTTGTTGACTGGATATCACAGAGCTGAAGAAAGCGCTCCTTAATGGTCACCTCATGCACATAACGAATGACAAATGATGCCTGCTCAATGTCCAGTGTGATGGAGAATATTGATGCTTCCCTCACTTCCTTCTGGGTGGCTCTTTTCACATAAAGACTAAGTGCTCTAATTAGGTCATTCTGTGTTCTATTGGAAAGGAAACACTTGGAGCAGGGAGGAAAAGAAGAAAAGGGGTACCTGCTGCACAATATGGGACCCCATCAGCGAGTAAAGAGCTATGATGCGTCATGTATGGTGAAATAGGCTTCCTCCTTGATTAAGATGAACATTATGTAGGCCGTCTAGGCAATCCAGATTAAAAGTATAAAATATTTTCAATACTCAAAAGGGCACTTTAGCGTGAAATTTTTCAACTGTGGCGGCACATGGTCAAGTTTAGACCATTGGAAGAGCAGCGATGGGGCACGTCCTCAAATTTTTGCCACTCAAAAGGGCACTTTAACGTGAAGTTCTTCAACCAGGGGGGTGGGTATCGTTAGGATTTTATCGATACTACTACTCTTATCGATACTGCTTAACGGTTCGGTACTTTATCGATACTCTTATCGGTTCTTTTTGGTTCTTTTTTTGCAAGAAAAAAAGACAATTAATTAAGAACAGAATCAACATTGCTTTATTATTTATAAATACAATTTTATAAATAAGTATTATAAATAAATATAATTTCTTCAGCAACAGCAGCAGCAATGTTCTTTTATATAACTTTATAAATAAATATAATAAATGAATATAATTTCTTCAGCAACAGCAGCAACAATGTTTTAAATGTGTCTGACTCTGAATTATAGACTTTTTATAATAAACAACAAATGCAAAAGGCTAACAGAACTGTGACACTCGTTCACCCTATCCTCTGTCATCCTTCCTCTAGCTGCTAGGGTGAAAGGACTTTGGGTGGTGGAGGGAGGTAGAGGGAAGGATGTGTGGTGGCCCTGGGCTCACTGGCCTGGGACACATTGGTGGCTGACGCCTCAGCTTGACGATCTATAAAAAGTTTAGATTGTAGTATTTGTAGCTAAACAATTATTTTGTTTATTAGCCTATTTGTAATAATTCGTTATTAGCCTAGGAAACTCCGTATCTTGGCTTACCGGCGGCAGTGGACGTGGATGCAGATGGAACACTGCGCGCAAGGCAGTCGAATACGCGCATTTCTGCACACTAATATCATGTTTTGCCAACAGATGTTTTGATAAATTGCTCGTATTGCCACCCTTACTGGCAAATGTTTTGTTGCACTTGTGGCAACGTGCGTTGTATATCCATACTTTCTTTAGAACGCTTCGCTCTATCCGCCATCACGAGTCACGGTGCATGCAGACTCAGAGCTGTCTGTGTCTGTGTGCAGCGCGCTTCAGCACAATAGTATCCAGCTGCAGCCGTTCAGACCAGCGCTTACAAGCCCCGCACATATTGTAAGCGCTGGTCTGAACGGCTGCAGCTGGAAGCATCTCCTTCAGCACGGAGAACTTTCATTAAGGAGTACCCGTATGTAGCACTACTAGCGAGCGACTCGCGAGGAGTGTGTGTAATGACTCGCTGTGGCTCGCTTCTCGTGCAGAGACAGAGAGAGGATAGATCGTTTGCAACTTTTAAATAATAATAATAATAATAATAATAATAATAATTTCTCTAGAGTATCGATAGCAGTACCGAGGACGTCGGAGCTTATAAATACTCCGGTATTTTCTAATATAGTACCGGTTCCCGTTTAAAACCGGGGTCCGGGGGGCATCCAGTGTCGCTGTGTCTTCTTGCCCCTTCCTGTATTTGCAGCGGAGCTGCTTGTTAATTTTGTATGTAAAAAGAAGAAAAGGCTCTCCAAGAGGGGCAACTCAGCCAATCAGAGTAAACGGACTGTTGCCCGGGCAACAATAGCCCGTACCTGTGCACGTCCCTGTGTAAATGATCAAGAGGTGATATCGTATGATTTAATACAGGCATGCACCGATACTGGTATGGGTATTTGGGATAATGCCAGGCTAAAACAGGGTCTGAAGAATTCCCCCAATACTAAAACCAGATACCAAGGGCCATGTGCAACATATCAGAAATCAAAGCAAAGATCCTTGATTATTTTTGAATTTACAGCCCATAGAAAGAATACAGTATGTTAGATGGCTCTAATGGAGGAAAAGGATTATATCTCAACGCATTTTTGTCCAATAACCCCAAGGTAATGGTCTAAGTCTATACCGCACTGTCGGGCGAATGGATCTGATCCGTACTCAATATCTAATCAGACTATACTTATTTTAGTCCACTGTGAAAAAGTGGTATCAACCCATCTCTAATTGGATACACAGGGAACTGTGGACGTAGATGTGAGGAGCTCTGAGACTCCACTGGCCTCCTTCCTCACGCCAGCACCAATCCTCAGTCACTGCAGGTCAAGTGGGGCCAATGCTGCTTTAGCTGCTGCAACCAGAAGGGATTAGTGATATCAGCCAAGCGGCATAGAAGAGAAGAGGATATACTGTCAGGCAACCTGGATCACTGCGGCTCTGGTCAAGTGGCCATCGCTTCGCTGGCTTTCTATATCATTTTGTGATATCTATCTGAAATCCTCTTAAGTGATTTGTGTTTGGATCAGATACAGGAGTCGTCATTGTTCCTGTTTCCCCTCTTTGCCCCTTTTCTGAGACGCTGCAGCTTCTCTGAGGTTATCTGTGTGGGATCTTGAGCATTACCTACACCCAACCCGACCCAACCCACCCGTCGACTGTCCCCTGTTGCATCAGAGCAGAGTGTCGACTGTCCCCTGTTGCATCAGAGCAGAGTTCAGGCATGTCCAGCATGCGAGTCACAGAACACCCAGGCTCTAAATTAAGAGAGTGTGATGTTAATGGTGGCTTGTCCATTTCTTACTGCTGGAGGAGGGCAAGCAGTTGGCTTTTCTGTCCGATCACCTGTTATGTAAACTATAACTCCATGCTACCTTTTCTCTGGGTGAATGGGTGGTCGTAGAGCAGGGGTTCTCAACGTTTTGATGACTGAGACCATTTAGGAACCCAACATTGGGTTGAGCGCCGCCCAAGAAAATTGCGAGTTAATGAACCTACAATGATGACGTACTGGTAATCTGTTTTGCGAATAGGCATCTCGCAAACGTAATGCGTATGGAGGTCCACGCTATCTCCCCCAGATCCCCTCCCTGCTGAACAGGCGCCCCGACCGACCAGTAGGAGTCGCAGTTTACAACGACCAGGATACATACCCCACCGGCTTCCCACCCGCTAACACTGCCAATTGTGTTAGTAGGGACGACTGACCAAGCCGGAGGTACCGCTGACAGTCTCTGCGGTGGTAGGCGAGTGCTTAGTCCACTGTGCTACCCAGCCGCTCCCTAGTTTTACCTCCTTAAAAGCAACTGTGTGATGTTGTAAGTTGGTTTAAAACTGTTGGAACGGGATCAAATGCATGCATTCACACCTTAAAAACTCATCGTGAGCCGAGTTTCCGAGCGCCACCATTGGCCCACGGGCCACACTTTGAGAATGCCTGGTGTAGACTTAGCCCAAACTCAATTCCGAATGATCAAACCCACTCAAAGACGAGCAGGAGATACTGATATACTGTGTTACCACTGATCTCTGCAATGCTGTGGAGTCATGGACTGCATTTTATATTGCATGTTCTCCCCGTGTTCACGTGGGTTTCCTCCGGGTACTCCGGTTTCCTCCCACACCATAAAGACATGCATGGTAGGCAGGGACTACAGATGAAAACTAGCCCAATTAGCTAATTCTGGTACATTTACATTGATGTGGAAACTGAAGATGTTGATTAATGTGCACTGTCCATGGGTATTTTTTTTTTTAAATAAACTTAAACTTGTATCTAAAGTGCTTTACAACTTATGCCTCACATTCACACATCCACTCAGACATTCGCACACCGACGGCAGAGGCAACCATGCAAGGTGCCAACCTGCTCATCGGGAGCAGTTTGGGGTTAAGTCAAGGACACTAAAACACGCTACCCGGGAGGAGCCGGAATCCAACTGGGAGCTTTCTGATTACGAGACAACCGAGTCATGAATCCATATTATGGTCATATTATGAATGGTTGGGATTGGGGCAGGTTTGGTCCATCTATGAATTAATGTGACTTTGTATCAACTGAATGAAAATGTATTCTGCTGATTGAATCTCTGTGTAATGTTGGTGGATGTATTAGTGGGGGTCATCCGGTTCTGATCATAGGCTTACACCTCTTTCAACACCTTCACAAAAGGCTTGATGACAGAAAGTGTGAGATCAGAGTCTTTGTTGCCAGAGATGAAAAAAAAGACCAAAACAAAACTGGTTTTGTCTATCTAAAATTCTAATGCCATGCTAATTAAAACAGGCAGCCGGGACAAGCCTGGGAAGAGATGAATGGCGAGTACATGCTGTCCATTGAAAAGGGGCCACAATGAAACAGGTTATGTAACTAAAGCTCTGACCACCTCTTCCGCCTCTCCCATTGGTTGTGTTTCAGTGAAGTGGGATGAGCAAGGCGCCTATGAACGCTGGGCTAATTCAATTGAGATACAAATACTACAACTTCTCTTTTTTTTTCTCCAATGGAAAATGTGTCCTTTTTTTACTGACCGTTTGGATCAGCCAACTATTAATTAACTGGAGGCCAAATCACACAATTCCTTTATTAATAGAATAGTTCTAGTGAAACATTTGATACAACTCAATAATCAAATCTCATCCATTCAGTTATACTGATATGAACGTGTATTCCAATGCTTGGAGGCATGCTATCTACAACGTGTTGCCTAAAATGTAATATTATGTGGTTTCTGCTCCAGTTATGCTGGCTTCCACTTTAAGTTAGCAGGTTTTAATTTGGCAAGTCATCCATTTATAAATGTTTTGTATGCAAACAAAGTAACTACCTGCTGCAGGCCTGTAAAAAAGGAAATTGTCCTCCAAATGTAATACTGTAAATGTATAAAGCTCCCGTAAATGGAAATAAGCTACAAAGACGAGCTCAAAACTGTAGTCCTACTAAAGTAGTCTACAGTGTTTGAGTAAAAGTACTCCCACCCGCCCAAGTCTCCAGAGAAACGGCATAATTAATTAAAACAGTTCCAAAATGATAGACCAACAATGACTATTGGTTATATAATATATGTACAGAGAACACGAGAAATGACGAAACGACAACTCGCAGCCTTGTGATTTAAAATGTACTAATGCACAGATTGCACACTAGACTAGTAGTGACAGCAAAAAGGTTGAGTGACTGACAGCAATGACGTCGGGAGCCCCGCCCCCTGCCTGGACGGTGTGGGTGCGCTGCTGCTCCAGTGTCTGTCAGTCTCTGTCGGGGAGGCTCAGCAGCGTCGACACCGGAGCTCGTCCTCCTTCCCTTCTCTCGTCTCGGTGTTGTTCAACGCCGTTCCAACACACGCTGCCCTGCAGGCTGCACCATCACCATGCAGTGAACATCTGTTCAAAACATCTACAAATGATTCGGCGCTTTGTGGGTAAATCAAAGTGTGCCTTTTTGTATTTAATCGGCGCTAGGCGCTAGTCCGTCCGATATGTATTGAAGACTATGCGCGGTGCCTGTGTGTGTATCTATAGCTGTAGTAGTAGCCCGTGACCGCGTCTGTATGCTGGGCATGTTCCCCCAGCAATCAATCACGCTGTACTTTTCCACATTGCTTGCCTAGTGTAGTGTAGTGTGTGGCCCTGTGCCCACTGCTCCGAGCCCGGGGGACCGGCTGCAGCCATGGGGGGGAATCTGGGCTGTCACCGGTCTATACCCAGAGACCCGACGGACTTCTGCAACAGCAATAAGCGCAAATTCAGCGCCGCGTGTAACTTTGGCAATATTTCGGTCAACCAGGAGCGGCTGAACATCAACACGGCCACCGAGGAGGAACTCATGACACTGCCCGGGGTGAACCGCACGGTGGCACAGAATATCGTGGAGTACCGCGACTGCATCGGGGGGTTTAAAAAGGTGGAGGACTTGGCGCTGGTGAGTGGCATCGGGGCGACTAAATTGGAGATGATCAAACTGGAGATCTGCGTCTCGAGTAGGACCAGTTCGTCCCAGCACTCTCCATCCTCGCTGCGCAGAGACTGTGATCACGGTGGTGGTCTGTCGTGCGGCACCGGTATGAACATCAACACCGCCACGCCGGCGCAACTCCTGAGCATCCGCGGCATCACGGAGAAAATAGCCAAGAACATTGTGGCCTATCGCACAGAACACGGCCCGTTGAAAAGCATCGAGGATTTGGTGAGGGTCAATCACATTAACTCTTCGCTCTTAGACAAAATCCGTTTCCAGGTGTTCGTGGAGCGCTCGAGAACCCCGTCCACCAACACCAACGGAGGGTTGACCACCTACACCACGAAATCGCACCCCAGCCCGACTTCCTTCAGTCTCACAAGTGACGATCTTGACCTTCCACCCGGCGGCCCGACGCAGATCGTCTCCGTGCGGCCCGACGTGGAGCCTCCCTCGGGGACTCGCGACGGGAAGGCCGTGGTGCGAGTGGCTACCTGGAACCTGCAGAACTGCTCCTGTGACAAAGCCAACAACCCCGGTGTGAAAGAGGTCGTGTGTATGACGTTGCTTGAGAATGAGTGAGTATGACCCTGTACGTTTAGTAACACACAGTATCACTGGGACGACAATTGTCTGCGAAGCCCCATAGGCTATGGGTTTATTAAAGCATCTCGCCTCTATATTAATTTCAAACGTGAAGGTAGTTGATGAGAGAGAGAGAGAGAGAGGTGGGGGCGGGGGGTCAAGACGAGCAGTGATTACAGTTATAATCGCCAGCAGGTTATTTACTGTGATCATCACCCTCAATTCTATATAGGGAAGCATTTGCAAAGTTGTGTAGTTGCTCTAGGCTACGTTAAAGGGATTTCACAGTAATATTGTAAATTGTATTGGAAACCGCATCTACTCTATTATTATGATCTAATATAATATGCATGTCTTATATAGATGCCGGCCTAGGTGTTTATTTGCAGAGCGGAGAAGTGAGATCCGATCACAAGTGCTCACTCGAGATGCATATCGGGACACGTTCTAATGCCAGGTGTGAACAGACTGCTTAGAGTGTCCAGTGTCCACATGTGATCAGATCACCCAGATCAGGTATTAATGCCAGGTGTGAACAGGCTGCTTAGACCTGTCCACATGTGATCAGATCACCCAGATCAGGTATTAATGCCAGGTGTGAACAGACTGCTTAGAGTGTCCAGTGTCCACATGTGATCAGATCACCCAGATCAGGTATTAATGCCAGGTGTGAACAGGCTGCTTAGACCTGTCCACATGTTATCAGATCACCCAGATCAGGTATTAATGCCAGGTGTGAACAGGCTGCTTAGAGACCTGTCCACATGTGATCAGATCACCCAGATCAGGTATTAATGCCAGGTGTGAACAGGCTGCTTAGACCTGTCCACATGTGATCAGATCACCCAGATCAGGTATTAATGCCAGGTGTGAACAGGCTGCTTAGACCTGTCCACATGTGATCAGATCACCCAGATCAGGTATTAATGCCAGGTGTGAACAGGCTGCTTAGACCTGTCCACATGTGATCAGATCACCCAGATCAGGTATTAATGCCAGGTGTGAACAGGCTGCTTAGACCTGTCCACATGTTATCGGAACACCCAGATCAGGTCTTAACACTGGGTGTGAACGGACTACTTGTACCTGTCCACATGTTATCAGATCACCCAGATCAGTTCTTAATGCCGGATGAGAGCTGTCTACATGTTATCAGATCACCCAGATCAGTTCTTAATGCCAGATGAGAGCTGTCTGTATTGTATTGTACCCATTCTACAATCTGTTAATACAATTTTCAATCAATCAATCAATCAATCAATCAATCAAAGTCCACTTGTGATCAGATCACCCAGATTGGATCTTAATGCCATGGTGAAAACACTCGGCTTTACATGGTGTCCAGGAATGGACAATTTAAAGCCTCTTTAATTGGAAAAGTATTAAAAGAGAGCAACCACGTTCTTCTGAAAAGTATCAAATGTACGGCATTTGATAATGCTGTCAATTCTTCAAACTAGAGTTGTGTTCATGACCAGCTGCACGGTCTTATGATGACCATCACTCTGTCTACAACAGAGTGCTGTTATTACAGCTCCCCGTTTTATTTATCCAAAGAAGAAGAGTGTTTATCCGTTTCAGGTTTCATCGCGGCCTCTCAGAGTTTAATTGATTCTCCTACACTTGATTCACAATGAACACTTATCATAGGGCTGGGTGTGCTTTGGCACAAGGTGACGTTCACTGGGTTTGCTTGTGTAACTGCACGGAGCGACGCAGTCTCTTGGGGTGTGTGTGGGGAGTCTCTTCTCGAGGGGAAATAGGGGAGACACGTTTCCTGCTGGTGTTTTTTTTTTATACTAAAACTGTTTAAAAACGGGCATCCCTTGCAACTTGTATACATCACATGACTCCTCCATCTATCACATTGATGCAGAAAACCACCACACCCGAAGGAATGAGTCACCCTGCCTCTTGCAGAACCTCACACCCCACAGTAGCATGGAGAAAACCCTGTTCAACAGAGCTTTATGAGGTCTGATTACCTCTAGCAGAGAATAGGGATTTTCAGTCTCTGTATGCAAGTCTGGATTGGAAGTGAATCCCCCCATGTGGGATGTAAAATCTGGTGCTGCTCCATAGACAATGAATGGGGCGTGCTGATGATAATGAGGCCATAACACATTTGTGTGAGCTCTTACACCCAAAATTAGGCTATGTTTTAATTCTGGTTCAGACCTAGCAATGCTCATTTGGGTGCGAGACATTTTATGGCCTCTTGACGTCAGAGCCCCATTCATCATTGTCTACGGAGCAACTCCATATTTTACATCCCAGTTACATCACTGAGCTAGTCTCTGATTTCTAGCTTCAGGAGAGAGTGGTGCATGTTCATAAACACTGTCCCGGGGCGCAGGAACAACATCATGTGAATGTATTAACGTTCCCCGTTTTTAAGCCTGGTAGCCTAGAGAGTCAACCTGACAGTGAGAATGAGATTATAAACACACTGCTCTTTGGGACGTACCCGGTATGTCTGTTTGTGTAGAGATCCAACTCGCACTGTGTGAGCAATCGCAAGATCCAGGCTTGAGATTACAGTGTATGTTGGCTCCTCGCCAGCCCTGGTGAAAGAGCTACTGGAGTTTACTGAACTCCTTCAGCCCATGTTCCGTCTGCTTTACTACAGGTTAGACAACTGGCTCATCTCAGTGCAGCCCGATCTCACTTAGAATATGTAAATGGAGTACGAGACCTCTTGGGGGAAAAAAAGGGAGATAATGTACATTATGTTACAGCCATAAGTCATATATTTATATATTGTATAGAAAATGTAACATGTTACATATTATTATAAATAAGTACATAATATATTACATGTTTTAAAAAACGTATGTTCCCCTTGATCAAACCCTAACCATAACCCTAGCTTTATGACTTAATCATAACTGTAAAGCGAAGGGTAAACTCATTATAATCACAGTTAGATAGGGGTGAGAGGCTCTGAGAGCACTCGCCCGCGACTGCAATGATTATTTGTTCAACTCCTGCTTGCGGCGTTTGTTTTGGACTTTGGCCATTACAATACGTAAATATATTACATGACTTATATATGACGTCTATAACATAACATACACTACCGTTCAAAAGTTTGGGGTCACTTCGAAATGTCTTTTTTAAAGAAAAGCACTGTTTTTTTTTTCAATGAAGATAACATTAAATGAATCTGAAATACACTCTATACATTGTTAATGTGGTAAATTACTATTCTAGCTGCAAATGTCTGTTTTTTTATTATCTTTTTTTCCTCCTTTTTTCGATTTTTCTCCCATCCCAATGTTAGTAGTTTTGCCAATTCCCAATCCCCTTTCTGGTCATTGCGCACTCTACCCCCTACCGTCGGTCCGGGAGGGCGGAGACTATCGCATGCTTCCTCCGATACATGTGTACCCAGCCCACCGCTTCTTTTCACCTGGCAGCGCGGACTCTCACTGGGAGAGTGTAACATGTGGAAGGTCACACTACCTCTCTTAGATCCTTCCCTTGCTGTGCAGGCGCCCCGACCGAACTGTAGGAGTCGCTGTTTACAACGACCAGGACCCACCCTCGCCGGGTTTCCCACCCGCTAACACAGCCAATCGTGTTAGTATGGACGGTCGGCCAACCCGGAAGCACCACAGCTGGATTCGATCCCACTGTCTCTGTGGTGGTAGACAGACGCTTAGTCCGCTGCACTACCCGGCCGCCCCTGGTTTTTAATGGAATATCTACATAGGTGTATAGAGGCCCATTTCCAGCAACCATCACTCCAGTGTTCTAATGGTACATTGTGTTTGCTAATAGCGTTAGAAAGCTAATGGATGATTAGAAAAACCTTGAAACTTTACGTTAGCACAGCTGAAAACGGGTTTGCTGGTTAGAGACATTTACATTTAGTCATTTAGCTGACGCTTTTATCCAAAGCGACTTAAAAGTTCTGTACGACAAGTCATCAGGAAGGGCACAACTCTATCAGCTGAGTAACAATGTTCATCAAGTGTTGAGTGCTACAGTGTAGGTTAGTTTATTAGGACAAGTGCATGACAGTAAGGTTAGTTAGGGTTAGATATCTTTTTTATAATTTTTTTTTAATTTCAGATAATGGTTGAAGAAGTGCGTCTTTAGTCGACGGCGAAAGATTGGACGGGTTTCGGCTGTTCTAACTGGGGTGGGTAGTTCATTCCACCATTGTGGGGCAATGACTGAGAATAGGCGGCTTCTCCTTGATGACCCTCCCGGAGCTCGGATAGGAGTAGGTCTGAGGCGGCCAGAAGATGCAGAGCGTAGGGGTCTTGAGGGTGTGTAGTTGGAGACCATTGACCGGAGGTAGGCGGGAGCGGTTCCCTTTGCCGCACGGTATGCTAGGTCGAGGGCCTTGAAGCGGATTCATGCAGCAATGGGGAGCCAGTGCAGGTCCCTAAGAAGTGGGGTGACATGGGCCGACTTCGGTAGGTTTGAGATCAGGCGGGCCGCTGCATTCTGAATGAGTTGAAGAGGCTTGGTGGCAGTGGCCGGGAGGCCAGCGAGCAGTGCGTTGCAGTAGTCGAGGCGGGAGATGACTGTTGATTGGACGAGGAGTTGGGTGGCTTCTTTTGTCAGGAAGGGGTGGATCCTTCTGACATTGCTCAGGAGGAATCTGCAGGTTCTGGTTGTCGCTGCGATGTGAGCAGAGAAGTTCAACTGGTTGTCGAGGACAACACCAAGGTTCTTGGCGGTCGGGGACACGGTCACAGCTGCATTATCGACTGTGATGGAAAGGTCGGTCAGGGGGGAGGATTTGGCCGGCAGGTGGAGCAATTCTGTTTAGCTTAGGTTCAGTTTGAGGTGGTTGGTCGTCATCCAGGCGGAGATGTCAGACAGACAGGCCGAGATCCGCTCAGAGACGTGGATATCTGAGGGAGGGAAGGAGAGGAAGAGTTGAGTATCGTCGGCATAACAATGATACGAGAAGCCATGAGACGTGATAATGTTACCCAGTGATTTAGTGTAGAGGGAGAAGGGAAGGGGTCCTAGGACAGAGCCCTGGGGGACACCCGTCCGCAGGGGGCGGGTGGCCGACAGGGTCCCTCTCCATGACACTTGGTAGGAGCGGTCATTGAGGTATGATGTCAGTCATCTCAGCGCAGAGCCAGCCACTCCCATTCCTGCGAGGGCCGCGAGGAGGATCTGATGGTTGACTGTGTCGAAGGCTGCAGATAGATCTAGGAGAATCAGGACAGAGGAGAGGCCTTTCGCTTTTGCTAAGTGAAGTGCCTCTGTGACCGCAATGAGGGCCGTTTCTGTGGAGTGGCCAGTCCGGAAGCCAGACTGATTAGGGTCTAGGAGGTCATTCTGTAAGAGATAAGCAGTAAGTTGGTTGGATACAGCACGTTCAAGTGTTTTAGAAAGGAAGGAGAGAAGAGAGACAGGACGATAGTTGTCTATGACGGTGGGGTTCATGTTTTTTTTGTTTTTTTGAGTGGTGTGACTGGCTTGTTTTAGGGAGGTGGGGACCACCCCCGAGTTGAGGGAGGAGTTGATGGTTGCAGTTAGGAATGGGAGGATGTCTGGTGCTATGGTCTGGAGGAGTGGGGAGGGTAGCCGGTCCAGCTGGCATGTAGTCGGACTGGACTGGCTGGTTAGAGAAGCTATAAAACTGGCCTTCCTTTGAGCTAGTTGAGTATCTGGAGCATCGCATTTGTGGGTTCGATTATACTCTCAAAATGGCCAGAAAAAGAGAACTTTGTACAAGATAAAAGGGATTTTGAATAAGGAAGGCTATCACTTAATTTTGCAACACCATGCCATACCCTGTGGACAGCGCTTGGTTGGAGCCAATGTCCTCCTACAACAGGACAATGACCCAAAGCACACCTCCACATGATGCAAGAACTATTTAGGGAAGAAGCAGGCAGCTGGTATTCTGTCTGTAATGGAGTGACCAGCGCAGTCACCAGATCTCAACCCCATTGAGCTGTTGTGGGAGCAGCTTGACCGTATGGTACGCAAGAAGGCACTTCAAGCCAATCCAACTTGTGCTTCAGGTGCTTCAGGAAGCGTGGGGTGACATTTCTTCAGATTCCCTCAACAAATTAACAGCTAGAATGCCAAAGGTCTGCATTGCTGTAATTAATTCAAAGGGAGCATTCTTTAACGAGTTTGAAGGACAAAATTATTATTTCAAAATAAAAATCATTATTTCTAACCATGTCAATGTCTTGACTATATTTTCTATTCATTTTGCATGGAAAACCCGAAATTGTCTGGGTGACCCCAAACTTTTGAACGGTAGTGTACATTATTTACATTTTCTGATGAGACAAGTCTACTTTACTAAAGGTTAGACAACTGGCTCATCTCAGTAAGTCTACTTTACTAAAATATTAGACAGCTGGCTCATCTCAATAAGTCTACTTTACTAAAAGATTAGACAACTGTTTCATCTCAATAAGTCTACTTTACTAAAGGTTAGATAACTGACTCATCTCAGTAAGTCTACTTTACTAAAGGTTAGACAACTGGCTCATCTCAGTAAGTCTACTTTACTAAATGTTAGATAACTGACTCATCTCAGTAAGTCTACTTTACTAAAATATTGGACAACTGGCTCATCTCAATAAGTCTACTTTACTAAAGGTTAGACAACTGGCTCATCTCAGTAAGTCTACTTTACTAAAGGTTAGACAACTGGCTCATCAGTAAGTCTACTTTACGAAAAGATTAGACAACTGGCCTGTCTCAGTAAGTCTACTTTACTAAAAGATTAGACAACTGGCTCGTCTCAGTAAGTCTACTTTACTAAAAGGTTAAACAACTAGCTTGTCTCGCACCTCGAAGGCCCAGCTGTTGGTCTGACCTGCCGCCAAAAGTCACGGTCTTAATGCTGCTGGCTGAAAGGAAGCGAAACAGAGTGGACCATCGATGGCTCACCAGGCCATGGGGTTAATGCAGTTCACCAGCAGAGGCGAGGTGTAGAGCTGACACGCCCTCGGTTGACTAGCTGTGCTTTGTTGACGTCTCTGCTCCAGGGATCCACATGCTTCTCTCTATCGCTCTCTCTCTGTTTCTCACTCTCATTCTGAGAGTTTACACAGTGACTCATGTATTTGTTTTCTGGTGTGCTCGCCTCGGTTGCTCTCCTCCCCGGCTGGGCTCCAAGAATCCCTTTTGGGCTCTTGGTTTGTGTACAGTGAAGTCTGTGTGTGTGTACAGTGAAGTCGATGTGTCTGTCGTGTGTACAGTGAAGTCGATGTGTCTGTTGTGTACAGTGAAGTCGATGTGTCTGTTGTGTGTACAGTGAAGTCGATGTGTCTGTTGTGTGTACAGTGAAGTCGATGTGTCTGTTGTGTGTACAGTGAAGTCGATGTGTGTCATGTGTACAGTGAAGTCGATGTGTCTGTATGTACAGTGAAGTCGATGTGTCTGTTGTGTGTACAGTGAAGTCGATGTGTGTCTGTCGTGTGTGCACAGTGAAGTCGATGTGTCTGTCGTGTGTGCACAGTGAAGTTGGTGTGTGTTTCTGTCGTGTGTGTACAATGAAGTTGATGCGTCTGTTGTGTGTGTACAGTGAAGTCAGTGGGTGTGTGTCTGTTGTGTGTACAGTGAAGTCGGTGTGTGTGTGTTGAGTGTAGAGTGAAGTCGATGTGTGTGTGTCTGTAGTGGTGTTCACCACCATCGCCACACCAGTTTGACTCGGCTGCAGGGATCCATCTTGTATTGTGTCAGAGGCTGCAGTTTTGACAGCGATGCTGTAATGTCAGTTTTGCAACCTCACCCTGGGTTCTGTGCTGCGCAGCAGCTGATGTGCAGCTTCCAGTCTGGTTTGTTTTTCCATTGAAACATCTGGTGCCAACAGCGTGGTTAGATGTGCATGTCACTTATAGTGGTGACATCACACGAGTCCTCACAATCCAGCTGTGACGTTGCAAAGTCTTACATTTGATAGAATAATTTATTTGAGTAATTTATAAAGAAATTATACCCTGATACACTGCAGAATATTTCATACCTCACATTTTGTATTCGGCCTCTGAACACGTTCCATCCAGTCCTATCATTAGGACTTCAAGGTGGGTTTTAATAGGCTACACTTTGTGCATAATGTGATTTTTAGAGTAGTTAATTCCAAAACTGTTGAAAAGCTTCCTTGAAGCTGTTTTTGTCCAGCGACGCACCAAGCTGAAGGTTACTTTAGGTGAGTGTGTATTTTTAGGATGTCAAGTGGGTTTGTTTTAGCTTTCGCCGTGAGTCTCTAGTTAACCTCTGACCTGTGTGTCAGACAGGGCCCTGATGGGGGGGGGGGGGGGGTGGGTGGTGGCTGCCTGTGCTTTCGGAGCTGAAACCACAGAAGAAGGGGAAGAGCCTCCTGAGAGATAGACCACTTCTTTAGAACAGAGGTGCAAGAGGAAGACATGTTGACAAACAGAAACGGCCTCAGGCCTAAAAGCTGAAGTCTGGAAACGGTGTTTGAATGTGGCGTGACCGGTTTCTTATTGCTTTCTCATTGATGACAGATGACTAATGTAGAAGTGAAACACACACCTTAATAACACTTTCAGAGCCCTTGCTTAACCTTGATTTACCTGTTGAATGCCACCATCCACTTCAATGTTAGCGTTAAAAACGGCTAATCTATGTTTTAAATTATGGCTATGTGTCTAATCTGCCCGTCGCTTTATCAATGACTCGTTTGCAGTCAACATTGTCGAAGCGGATTGTTTTTTTATCGGTTCATTTTTGTTTTATAGCATTTTGAAAAGCCCTCGTTTTAAAGGAAAATATAAAGATTCCATGATAAAAGACATTTACTGGAATATCTAGAATACACAAACGTTGTCATTTTTCGGCCTATTTATGAATAGTTTTCAAATAAACGCTAGATTATCGATAGTATGTGTACGTCAGGGTTTCCGTTAGAAAATATTGGTGCCGGTCTCCGTGTCCGGCAAGATTTCAATCTGCCGGTCAAATGGGAGAAATTCCGGTCAGAGTTTATTGAGCTTAAAAACAATTGATAGGCAGGCTATATAAAGAATGACATCCTCAAGGCATGTAGATTTATAATATTTTAACTTAATAAATAAAGTCGGCCCGACATTAATAAACAGCATTGTGTTATAATCAAATTTTTATGAGCTAACTAATTCCGTTATATTGGACATTTGTATTAATTATATCAAGCGAATAACTGAGAAATTTGGCAGAGAGAGACGGCAACATTATCGTGAAATATAAAAGTTGCGTGATGACTATTATATTTCCGCCTCCCAGTCCCAACGAAGAACATACCAGTAGTATGCAATTGCAGAGCCGCAGAGCCAGCGGCGCTCTCACGCCGGTTGCGTCTATGCCAAATACAACGCAGTTCGGTTTCCGGGTTCCTCTGATTGGCCACGACGCCCACGTGACCCCGCGCTAGCACGCCCCCTTATCCACGCCTGCCGCTACACCGCGCCAAGCTCCTGTGTGTTGCAGCGCGCGGCAGAGGTCCCTGTGTGTTCTCAACTTCCTCAATTTATACGCATGGAAGTATTGACTACGCCGTAACGAATCATTAAAAAAATATACCGTTAAGTGGAATATGTTGTTTTTTTACACATATGTTCAGCAGCGCCACCCACCCAACAGCTGAATTGCCAATGGCTGAATTGGTGTATTGCACTGTGCGCGCACAACTGTCAGCTCTGCGGCTCTGCAGTTGCATACGTCTCGCAAATCTAGCTCCCGCTGCCTAACCCAAATGAATCTCTACATCGCTTCACCAATAGTCGTTATCAGAACACTACACACGTATCATAATAGAACACACATCGTTGTCATTATTAGACCTGCTTGGTGAAGCAACAATGAAACAAATGTAACTATTTTAATACAATTCAAATTGTGCTTAGAGGGAATTATTTTCACCGGACATTATGACCGGAGAGATTAAATATGTCGGACTTCAACAGATTTTGCCGGTCAAAAACCGGTAATTACCGGACAACGGAAACCCTGGTGTACGTATGCACGCTATAGACGCAAGCTGAAAAATCGATTATCTTATTTCCTCATCAGCGATCGCGCACACACAGACGCATCACACATAGGGCAAACGCTGAGATCTCAGCGAATACAACTCTGATTATCCCAAGACTGGTAAAATAGATGCCTTACCTCAGATCAGATGTTCTCCAAAAAGATTATTCCAATTCATGATCGCCATTCCAAATACTCGGTTGATAAAATATGATTTCAGATCGCTAATAAAATAATAAATTGATATTTGTCGTCATGGGCACTCAAGGGGGGGGCTGATAAAAACGAGATATGTCGTCCGTGGCACTGAAAGGGTTAAGGTGAAGCACTACCCCAGAAAATTGTGATTTGGTTTGGAGATGTATCCTATTTTGCGGTTTCATAAAACATATAAAGCGATCGTCAAAACCAACTACAAATATAATTCTTCACGTTTTTGTACGAACCTCGATATGTACACCAAGCTACTGAACAAACTTTAACGGACAGAAATTCCCTTTACACAAATCACCTTTTCTTCACCTTAACTTGTAGATGCAGCCACCACATTTAGACACTTATTAACAAAATACCTGGTAATTCACAATAGGAACTACATTTTGAAACAGTAAATTATTTAGTTATCTATCACATTAAAACTGAAAAAATTACATACTCTGCTGAGAAAAATATATAAGTCATAATACAAAAGATTGTCTTTTATATCCAAATTCAATGTGTAAAGTTTCACTCTGATAGAATGAAAGGCATTTCTCCCCCCCCTTTTCAGTGATTGTATGAATGAATGAATGAATGAATGAATGAAAACTTTATTTAACAGATTGCAGAATGGGTACAATACAGTACGGTTCAATACACACAATTGTTAAGGGGATGCAGACCAGAGAAAGACGTTTGTCTTGTTTACATCAGGGTCCCCCATTTTCAATTCATATCGACATTTATGACATACACAACATGCATGACATTTATGGCATATGGACATACAGGTATTTAGTACAATACATTTGTGACATAAACGGTATTCAAATATACAGTACTGTTACCCATAGATCCTGACAGAGTATATACATATGATGGGGAGGGGACTGTACATTAGGAGGGGGTGGGTGGGTGGGAGAGAAATATACATACGGCGGCGAGAGAATATATACATGCGGTGGGGAGGAGACTGTCTATTAGGAGGTGGTGGGGGGTTTGGGCATTTACGGTGGCCAGTTTCGAATTGCAGCCTTTAACACTTTGAGTGCCACGCTGGGTTTTCCTTTTTACCCCCTTGATGCCACCATCCACTCCCAATGTTAACGTTAATATCGCCTAATCTATGTTTTAAATTATGGCTATGTGTCTAATCTGCCCGTCGCTTATCAAAGACTCATTTTCCAGTCAACATTGGCAAGGCAGATTGTATTTTTATCGCTTCATTTCCGTTTTAATAGCATTTTGAAAATCACCCGTTTTCCGGGGAAAAACAACACATTCTATGATAATCTCCTTTTACTGGAATATTCCAGAACGTTGTCATTTGTCGGCCTATTTATGAATTGTTTTCAAATAAACGCTAGATGATCGATAGTATATGTGTGCGCACGCACGCTCGTGCCGTGCGCTGATAATCGCTGCTGTTATTTCCTCATGGCTTTTACAGTCAAAACAGCTATATCACATATAGTGGAAACGCTTATATCTCAAGTGAAAACGAGTCTGATTATCCTAACACTGATAACATAGCGTCCTTACCTGAGGTCAGATGGTATCCAAATGGTTTATTCCAATTTCCGATCGCCATTCGAAAAAATTGATAAATGTATTGATCAACCGTGTATACAGTATAACACATGATCCGCGTGGCTCAGAGCCTCCAGAATGAACTCTGGTAGACCCCGGCTGCATCAGTGAGAAGTAAAATGTGGAGTGGGAAATCCGTTCTCCCATTCACTTTCATTGAGTCCATTCCAAAAGGGTGATTTACCATCTGGGAGACGATAGGGGGCGCTTTTTTCATATCTGAGCGCCGGCGGTCCCTGGATCTCCAACGGTAGGCTCGCGTGATGAAATATGATTTCAGATCGCTAATAAAAAAAATAGATAAATAACCCGAATATTCTCGGGCGTGGCACTCAACGCTCTGGGCGTAAACCCGAATATTCTATTAAGAGCGGTTTTGAATGTGGGTAGGGATTCACATTCCTTTACATTTACAGCTTTGGGTAGGGCGTTCCACATTGATGTGGCATAATTGCGAAACGTGTTTAGTCTCTTGTTTGAGCCGAATCTGGGTTTAACATGATTTGTTGAGCTTCCTCTGGTGTAGTGGTTGTGGTATTCACTGACCTTTGGGAAGTATTTTGACATGTACATGGGTACCTTAGTCGTATAGTGTATCTTGTAGACCAGGCCCATTGCAAGTTGCTGTACTCTGTTGTCTACTCTAAGCCATCCTAGGTTGTCAAAGTGGGCAGGGGTGAGGTGGGTTCTGGGGGTAAGGTCAAGTAGTAGTCTACTCTGACCAGTTTGTTTTGTGATGTTTGTAATCTTGTTTTTAGCGCCTTTGAGGTGCTTTGGTACCATGGTACTCTTCTAAACATCTGACTTTAGTGGATAAAACCACTGGCCCAATGAGATACAAGAGCGGAGACAATGCACATGCTGTGTGCCTTGACTTGAGATAATCTGATAACGCCAAGACAATCAGATCACCCCAGTTAGCCATTTGTAGGTCGCTAAATCATTCCTGTTAATGCAATCGGACTTCAAACCACACAACTCTGATCTCCTCAAGAAATCATATAAGGAAGGATGATTTGTATAACCGCACTAAATCTTGGTTCTTTCATTCCATTCACATTTAACCCCATCGTGGATATCAGGGGGTAGAGATGACACTGTGCAGAGGTGGCTGACAGTTTTACATCGTGTTGACATTGGAGACCAATTATATCATAATGAGCTACATTACAGTACAATTATATCATAATGAGCTACATTACAGTACAGATTGCTGTTGCTCCCCTCTTCCTAAGGGTAGTTTACCCAAAATTAAAAAGGAAAACAAAAAAATGTGGTTTGCAGACGTTTGGATATCTGCTGTAGATATGTCTGCCATCACACACAACTTAAAGAACACGCCAACATTTTGGGAAATTAGCTTACCGTCTCCTCCAGAGAGAGACAAGAAGATGGATACCAGTTGCCTCTCTGTGTGTTCAGTAGAAAGCTATCTGGCTGCACGTTAGCCTAGCTTAGCACAATGAATGGAAGCGGACATGGCCGGTTAGCCTAGGCATTGTCCAACTACCCGAAGGCTACCCGTCACTGTCCGCTTCCATTCATTGTGCTAAGCTAGGATAACGTGCAGCCAGATAGCTTTCTCCTGAACGCACAGAGAGGAAACTGGTATCTATCTTCTTGTCTCTCTCTGGAGAAGATGGTAAGCTAATTTCCCAAAATGTTGGTGTGTTCTTTTAAAGAGACATTGCAGTTGAGTACTTCAAATGCCTTTTTTGGGCATTCAGCTCCATGGCCCAGAGCCTACTGAGAGATAGTGACCACTCCTTAGAACAGAGGGGCAAGAGAAGCCCTCTGGCCTAAAACCTAAAGTCTGGAAATTGTTTACATGTTTTCTCATCGGTAACGGATGACTAAAAAGTAGAAGCAATATACACACACCTTAAGGCACTACCACTGAAAATGGTGATGTGGGCTGGATTGGAACGCTTTAAGAGCAGGGTGCGAACCACGGGGGAGCTAGGGGAGCCCCTGAAAACATGATTTGTGAATTTATGGGGGGTCTCTAAAATACTGACAATAAATGCTATTTTTGCCATGCATTTCTCATTTTTCTGTATCGTCATCACTGTGTATAATGCATATAATTAGGCAATTTTGATGTATGATTCATGATTTGTGCCCCTTTAACAATATCATTCCTTCTTTTGCCAATGTTTTATTTAAAAATGTTTCATGTCTGTATTAATGCTTAGTTACAGTAGATATGTCAGTGTGTGTATGTATTAAGGCTGTCCCCGAACCCTGTTTTTGGGATTCGAACTTCGTCAGGGTTTTTCGAACGAACGTTCAAACCTTTTTTAAATTCAATTTCTTCTTCTTCTTCTTCTTCTTCTTTTTTTTTTTTTTTTTTTTTAATATCCTCAAACTAAATCCTCAATTTGAATAAAGTGATTAATCTGATTAAATTAGTATTTTTTTTTATTATATCAACTTTCCAGCCCCAGACCCAGCCCAGGGAGAAGCCCCAGCCCAAATAAATCAATTAAATCAACTTTCTTTAATGAATATAACTCATCAGTTTCTTTTAATACTATAATATTAGTGTAGCCTAATCTTTATCTGAAACTGTGAAGAAAAACCCCATTGGTTTAAACGGAATTAATAGAAGAATTTTTTTTTAATTCGAATGTCAACGTAACGAATGAAGGTTTGAACGTTTGGGCTCAGCCCTACTATGTATGTGTGTGTACATGCACCAGCCCACAGCCCAGTGTAGCTGTTCAAATAATAAGCATGAATGAAGGTCATCATCGCAACAAGCAGGGGATCGGTCTGTCAGTCCTGCTGGTAGAAGTAGGGGTGCACCATATAGAACCAGTTCGTCAGTCCTGCTGGTAGAAGTAGGGGTGCACCATATAGAACCAGTCCGTCAGTCCTGCTGGTAGAAGTAGGGGTGCACCATATAGAACCAGTCCGTCAGTCCTGCTGGTAGAAGTAGGGGTGGACCATATAGAACCAGTCCGTCAGTCCTGCTGGTAGAAGTAGGGGTGCACCATATAGAACCAGTCCGTCAGTCCTGCTGGTAGAAGTAGGGGTGCACCATATAGAACCAGTCCGTCAGTCCTGCTGGTAGAAGTAGGCGTGGACCATATAGAACCAGTCCGTCAGTCCTGCTGGTAGAAGTAGGGGTGCACCATATAGAACCAGTCCGTCAGTCCTGCTGGTAGAAGTAGGGGTGCACCATATAGAACCAGTCCGTCAGTCCTGCTGGTAGAAGTAGGGGTGCACCATATCAAGATTCAAGATTCAAGATTCAAGAGTTTTAATTGTCACGGCATACAGGTATACAATGAAATGCGGCTGGTCTTGCCCGCGACGATGTGCAATACAGTGGTACAACATATAATAGAATCCAATAAAATACAGTGGTACAACATATTAATAGAATCCAATAAAACAGTGCAATAAACAGGTACATGGTGTGCCATCTCGGTATCTGTACATTAGTATTTACAGAGCATATAGGACATGCTAGTTAGCTTTAGTAGTGCAATACACTGTTCCTGATGTTATACTATTTTAAGTGGCCTTTCCTCTGGCCATAAGTGTGCGTGTGTGCGGCATGAGTGTTAAAGTGGCTGCTAGTGTGTGAGCGTGCTCAGCGTGCGTGTCGTGTATGTACTTGTGTGTGGATAGTTCAGTTTCTGTGTCTCTCGATGTTCATTGTTCAAGGCTCTGATGGCCTGGGGGAAGAAGCTTAGCCTAAGCCTCTCCGTCTTAGTCTCTAGAATTCGCAGGCGTCTGCCTGACCTCAGCAGCTGGAACAGGCTGTTATTGGGGTGGTGGGGGTCTTTCATTATCCTGCAGGCTCTGGATTTGCACCTCTTGTTGTATAGAGCCTGCAGGGGAGGTAGCGCAATACCCGTGGTACGCTCGGCTGAGCGCACCACACTCTGTAGGGCCTTCTTGTCCTGTGCCGTGCTGTTCCCATACCAGGCAGTGATGTTTCCGGTCAAGATGCTCTCTACAGCTCCTGAGTAGAAGGACTGAAGTATCTTCCCCGATACTCTGAACTTCCTTAACTGTCTCAGGTGGTAGAGGCGCTGCTTCGCTTTCTTTACTACTGTGCCTATGTGTGTTGACCATGTCAGGTCCTCTGAGATGTGGACCCCCAGGTACTTGAAGCTGCTCACCCTGTCCACGGTAGCCCCGTTAATCCTCAGTGGTGTGTGTGTCTCCCGCTGTCCTCTCCTATAATCCACGATCAGCTCCTTGGTTTTACCAATGTTCAGGAGCAGGCTGTTGTCCTGGCACCAACGTTCCAGTACCTCAACCTCCTCCCGGTAGGCCTTCTCGTCGTTGTCCGAGATCAGCCCCACCACCACCGTGTCGTCGGCGAACTTCACAATGGAGTTGGAGCTGAACTTGGCCACACAGTCGTGTGTGTAGAGTGAGTACAGCAGGGGGCTTAGAACACAGCCCTGGGGGGACCCGATGCTCAGGGTGATGGTGTTGGAGGTCTGACCCCCCACCCTGACCGCCTGGGGTCTTTCACTCAGAAAGTCCAGTACCCAGGCGCTCAGGGCGGAGCTCAGGCCTAGCTCGATCAGCTTGTCCACCAGTCTGGTGGGGACTATGGTGTTGAACGCTGAGCTGTAGTCAATGAACAACAGTCTCACATAGCCCCCCTTCTGACGGTCAAGGTGGGAGAGAGTGCTGTGCAGTACCTGGGAGACCGCGTCATCAGTGGACCTGTTTGTCCTGTATGCAAATTGCATAGGGTCCATATCACTGGGGAGAGAGGCACAAATGTGGTCCTTGACCAGCCTCTCGAAACATTTCATGACCACAGAGGTGAGTGCCACCGGTCTGTAATCATTTGGACATGTTGGGGAGGGTTTCTTCGGTACAGGGATGATGGTAGACATCTTGAAGCAGGCAGGGACTACTGACTCCGCCAGGGATTGATTAAATATGGCGGTGAACACCGGGGCAAGCTGGTTTGCACAGGACTTAAGTATGCGTCCTGTTATACCATCTGGGCCTGCAGCCTTCCTGGTGTTCACCTGCATAAATGCTCTTCTCACACTGTGTTCCGACAACGAGAGAGCGCCCCCGCCCCCCCGCGGTTGCCCCCCCCCCTCCACAACAGCCGGTGCGCCAGTGACGTCACTAGCCAGAGGGCTAGTGGCGACACTGTCTACACCGAACCGAGCGTAGAAGGAGTTGAGTTTGTCCGCTAGAGAGGCGTCGTCGCTCCCCATTGCGGGGGCGCTGACTTTGTAGTCAGTTATTGTCTTCAGTCCCCTCCACAAGCCTCTTGTGTCGTTTTGTGCCATTTGTGTCTCCAGTTTCTCAGCATATGTCCTCTTAGCAAGTTTAACAGCCTTGCGCAGAGTGTAGACTGAAGCCTTGTATTCTTCCATATTTCCTGACTCTCTGCCCAGGTTATAAGCCGTGGTGCGTGAGTTTAGGGCTGTTCTTATAGTGCTGTCCACCCAAGGTTTCTGGTTTGGGAAAACCCGCGCCGTCTTTGTGGGGACAATGCCGTCTGCCACTGTTGTTATGTAGCTTACAACGGTATCAGCATACTCGCTGACGTCACTGGCGCTTTCTTCAAACATGTCCCAGTCTGTATCCTTGAACGCGTCACGGAGCTCGGCCTCTGATTCGTCAGCCCACTTTTTTGTCTCACGTGACACGACGGCTTCGCGTGATCGCTGTTTGTATGCTGGGATTAAAAAGATGGAGTCATGATCGCTCGCGCTTACAGAGCCCATCAGTGGCGGAGCCGCCACAGCCTTGTAGGCAGCTCTGAACGGGGTGTAGCAGTGGTCGAGTGTGTTTCCCCCTCTTGTGGAGCAGGCGATGTGCTGGAAAAAAGTCGGCATCACTTTTTTCAGGTTTGCCTGGTTGAAATCACCAGTCACTATCGTCGCGGCTTCCGGGTGCTTGATCTGCTGTTTGTTGATGTGGTCGTGTAATTCCCCCAGCGCTTTGCCGGTATTTGCCTGTGGATGAATATACACGACGGATAAAATGACCGCGGTAAACTCACGGGGTAGGTGATACGGGCGACACAGGATCTGGAGATGTTCCATATCTGGGGAGCATGAACTTGAGAGGACATGTACTTCCTTGGGATTAACCCAGAGATTGTTCGTGAGGATGCAGACCCCACCTCCGACGCTCTTCCCAGAGGCTGCCGTGCGATCTGCTCTCAGGACGGTGAAATTGTCCGATGGAGAGACGCTGTTGTCCGGCGTTGCTGGCTTAAGCCATGTCTCAGTGAAACACATGATATTAACGTCTCTCATCTCCCGTTGGAATCGTACCCTCGCTCTCAAGTCGTCCATCCTTCCCTCCAACGAACGTGCATTCGCCAGAAAGATGGATGGAATTGCTGGACGGTAAGCAGATCTTTTTAATCTAAGTCTGATACCGCCTCGTCTACCTCTATGTTTCTTTCTGCCGTTTCCTTTGTTGCCGTTCTCCCGCTTGATTTCTGTTAGCCCTTCTGGGCATAAAGTGTCTCCCAACTCCAATTTGAGTCCGGAGTTTAGGTCCATAAGTGTCTGGCGGTCGTATGACATACCCGCCAGTGATGATTTAATAAAAAAAGTCGAAAAAACAAACATAATAGCTAAAAATGTGCACAATCGTCGCGGAGCTAAACCAAAGGCGACTGACCGGGGTCGCGCCATAGTATTCAGTAATATAAGTATTCATATAACCACACCACTGATACCAATTGTGAGTCCTAAACTTGTTAACCCTTTCACCACCACACTACATACGGTTAACCATTTCACTACCACACTACAAAGGGGTTACACTTCCACTACTACACTACAGAAGGTTAACCTTTCACTACCACACTACAGAAGGTTAACCTTTCACTACCACACTACAGAAGGTTAACCTTTCACTACCACACTACAGACAGTTAACCGTTAGTAGTGTGGTAGTGAAAGGTTAACCTTTTGTAGTGTGGTAGTTAAAGTATTGACCATTACTGAGTAGCCATCAGTCAATAGTGTAGACTAGAACACTAGTTGAAAAAAAAAAAGGGCTTGGGAAGCTGATGTCTGGCGCAAGCCACCATATGTACAGGTTATTCCCATTGACGGTGTGTGTTGACGGGTGGATTTCTGGGTTGTTTGGAAGTCATGCTGTGTGAAGAGCTGACATAGGAAATCTCACGACCATCATGAGAGAAAACTGATGTCAGCAACCCCGATCAAGATGGCATCTGACGTTCTTAGCAACGCACATTACCCGTCTTAACTTCCCAACCGCTTCTCAAACCCTATTGGACAAGAATTAATCAGATATGTAATCTTTATTTTTTTTAAATATTTTTTTTTTACTTTCTCACACGTTACATGGATATTGGTTTTGAATTTTAGCATTGGGGTGAAATTATATGAAATGTTTTTATTTTAGCACGCTATTCATGGAGCATATCTGTCAATCTCTAGTTAGAATGCAGGCACATAAAACACTGTCTAAGCCTTGCACACACACACACACACACACACCCTCCCCCTCCCCCTCCCTCATGGGCTCTGGGTGAAGAAGAGCATGGTTTACATTCTAGTCAGGCCAAGCGTGCTGGTGATGCTCCAAGGTGTTTGTGTGTGTGTGTGTGTGTGTGTGGGGGGGGGGGGGGGGGGGGGGAGGAGAGTGATTCTGGCCAGGCATTGATGCTGAGGTCATGAGCAGGGGGTGTGTGTGCTGTGGAGGTTGGGTGCTGAGCTGACGCAGGATGTTGGGGGCAACGGAGGGAGAGGAGCTCATGTGGAAAATTCCATTGGCGCAGCACTTTATTGCGAGCGGACAGTGATTTGGGGGGCATTACCCGGCAAAGCCCTGCCTCATTGCCAGCTCCTAGTCACTGCATCCGAAACCCTGCCTCAGGGCCAGCCCCTAGTCGCTGTGTCCAAAACCCTGCCTCAGGGCCAGCCCCTAGTCGCTGTGTCCAAAACCCTGCCTCAGTGCCAGCTCCTAGTCGCTGTGTCCAAAACCCTGCCTCAGTGCCAGCTCCTAGTCGCTGTGTCCAAAACCCTGCCTCAGTGCCAGCCCCTAGTCGCTGCATCCAACCCAGTTTGTCTTTGCAAAACAGAAACAGTCACAAGTCTCTGTACCCCACAGCCCAATATAAGACTAGGACCCTACCCCACAACAGCCCAATATAAGACTAGGACCCTACCCCACAACAGCCCAATATAAGACTAGGACCCTACCCCACAACAGCCCAATATAAGACTAGGACCCTACCCCACCACAGCCCAATATAAGACTAGGACCCTACCCCACAACAGCCCAATATAAGACTAGGACCCCACAACAGCCCAGCTTGAGACCAACCAAGCGACACAAGTGCATTTATGTATTGGCTGTTAAACATGGCCCAGACTGTGGAGAGCAAGTTGTGCATCGTTTTCCAGTAAAGAGCTTTTCGGCCAGGATAACATCTACTACATTTACACCCCTATTATTGACCTATAGTCTATTCATGCTGAGTGAATCAGTTCCCCCAGCCACATTTGTGTATAATATATTTTTTTGGGGAATTAACTGATCGAAAATATAGCGCATGGAATTGTGGTCAAATGAAGATATTTCATGATGCATTGAATCGTTGCCTGAAGAATCGTAATCGAATCGTTGTGGGGTCAAATATTTACATCCCTAGTGCGTGTTGTGGTCTGGTTCGATTCATTTTCCGAACATTGTCACGGCCGTGTGTGTGTGCTCTCTATCACTGCCCTCTAAATCATGCGTCTCTGGAACGCCACTCTCAAGTGAAGAGGAGGCTTTTCTCATTCAGCTTTATTGCCCTGCTACTGCTACTGCTGCTGCGGCAGACCTTTCTGGCTCTTTGCCCCCCCTGATTATGCAACCGTATCTCTCTGCGCTCCGATAACTGCTAATCTAACAAGCAGTCTGTCTTGCCTCATGTTTGGTGTCTGCAGCAGATATCCGCCCCTCCGCTAAATCACTGGACGTGTCCGTCGGGACGGGTGCCAATTGTTGTGATGACAGTGTGACTGCAATCTGCAAATGTCACCGAGTCCTCGCACTGCCTTTATCGCACCTCCTTGTTTTGTGTGTGTGTGTGTGTGTGAGCACGCACTCATGTTTATATTTGCACCGATATTGGTATTTGATATCGGTCTGATATCATGCTAAAATAGAATATCGGTATCGGAGGATTTCCACGTGCCAGAAATCAAAGCATAGTGACTTGATTTGCTGAATTTTTTTACATTAACTCTCTAATGGAGAAAATGTTATAATCATCTCAATAATTTGTCCAATCACCCCAAAATGACTATTACAAATAATCAGTTTGGTACTCTGTATTGGCCGATACCCAAAGCCCAGGTTATGGTATCGGTATCATCCCTAATTTGCACATGCACTCGTTTTCATCCCAGCTGAGTATTACTTGGAATACTCGCTATTTGCATCAACGTCTTTGGTATTACCCCCCTTCCCACAGTTGTATTGTTGACAGATTTGTGTTGATCTACGCATATTACAGAAACCAGATGGAGAGTGAGAGAGAGAGAGCGAGGGTATGAGAGAGAGCTGTAAACAGGCTGGCCTTTATGTACCCATGGCTCAACCTCAGGCACAGAGCTTTTAGTGAGGCCCTGTAATGGTCTGGTCAGTCTGGTCAGGTCAGGTCAGGTCAAGGTAGGTTTGGAAATGTATCCCTGAAGACGCCAGCGGGGGAGGGGCAGGATATTACTGAATGGGTGGAACAGAGGGGGAGAGAAAGAGAGAGTGCCTCTACAGGAGTGTCCTCTCATTGTATGAAGTGATGTCCCCCATGGGGCAGAGGAAGCGTGGGGTGTCAGTCTGAAGGGCCCTAGCTCTCTCTCTCTCACTCCAGACCGGTTTGTTCTGAAAACAGGATCTGCACACGCTCACTGATTACGAAGAGACGGAGCCGGTGTTGTTCAGGATCTCTCTCTCTCTCCTAGTGTTATGTAAGCTGCCTCTGGGCGGGGCAGAGTGGCGGAGCGGGCGGAAGCGGCTGGATTTGTAAGATAAATAGAAAGGGGCATCATTGAAACTCCTGCTTTCATTTGCAAATGGAGCCATGATGGTATTTTAATTTTAATGCCAAAAAAACGAGGTCACAGTGTTCAGTATAGACATATGTACAATGTTCGATGCAGAATAGACTTAACTGAGTTACCATATAATATACAATACTATGCAGTGTACTAATATACAATACTATATAGTGCAAAGCAGAAATGGGATGAGGTACAATTTACAGTAAGGTGTACGAGTTGTAGTGCAATCCTTTTATCAATAAATATAAAGTGTGGGGAGTGGGTGCTACAGTGTGTTTGTTTAAAGTGAGTGTGTGCTATAAAGTGTGGGGAGTGGGTGCTACAGTGTGTTTGTTTAAAGTGAGTGTGTGCGTGTGGATGTGTGTGCTATGTGCGTTTGATGGTTGTTGTAGTGTTCATTGTTCGTTGAGCAGCCTGATGGCCTGTGGATAGAAGCTTCTTCTGAGTCTTTCTGTGCTCGCCTTGAGACTCCGGTATCGCTTGCCTGACCGCAGCAGTTCAAAGAGGCAGTTGTTCGGGTGACTGGAGTCCACAGTAAGCATTGCATAACGCAATATGCACTTGGAAGTTGGACCGCGCAGGGGAGAGACGCGTCCTTCTAAGTGGGTCCAAATCCCACCCAGTTAAAACGCATCCGATCCACAGCGACGGGGATTAGGATCAATCAAAGCTGGACTGCTGATGGCGATACATTCAGAGGCTTCGACCGAGAAGGAGGCCCAGAGCTTGACTTGAAGGTTGAAGATGGTTCGCAGATGAAAATAGACCCGGTGTGGCCCCCCCTGGAATGGATGAGTGGAATAAGCTGGGGGGCTCCATTAGACATTTCTCTGACCTGAGGTGCCTCTGCTGACCCGTATATGACATCATGGGAGCGGGGGGGGGGGGCAAGGGCAGCAGCTCCATAGAATTCTTATGGGCCTTTCAGCCCAGAGGAAAACGTTATACTCTTTACTAGGGATGTCCGATATTATCGGCCGACCGATATTATCGGCCGATATCGGCAGTAAAATGTGATATCGGAAAATATCGGTATCGGTAAAAAAAAAAAAAAAAAAAAACATTTTTTTTTTTTTTTTTTTTTACATTTATTTAACCTTTATTTACCCAGGCAAGCAAGTAAGAACCAATTCTTATTTTATTTATTGTCAAAAGTATGCATGTTGGTTTAATTCAACAACAAGAGATATGTAATGTTAATTTTTACTTTTTTAATTATCATATTTTGCACAGATAATGCTTACATTTAGAAAGCCTTTTGAATGCATCCAGTGAAATTATTAGTTACCTGAAATTATTCAGTTTTTTTGGGGGGAAACCCTGCATATATCGGTATCGGTTGATATCGGTATCGGTATCGGTATCGAAATTAAGAGTTGGACAATATCGGAATATCGGTATCGGTAAAAAAGCCAATATCGAGCATCCCTACTCTTTACATAAACTGACCTATATAGTCTTGTCTTGGACTGATTTTCTCTCAAGGCTGTGGTGCGGTCTTACTCTCATCATCATCATCATCATCATCATCATCAGCATCATCATTAAAAAGGATTTGACCGAAGCCGAGTAGTGCTCTAGTCTCGATCCAACGGCTTGCGATTTGTAACGGCGCAGGAAGTGGCGCTGTATTCCTGGCATTATTCAAGCGGCCGGTCTGCTTCCCGACCTCATGCCATGTGCTGCGTGTGACGTCCGCAGTCTGCGCTGTAACTGTTAACAGGAGCTCCGCTAGAGGCTGCCGTCAGAACACCACCTACTGGCATCATAAGAGCGGGAGGGGGAATGTTCCAAGATGACTTCCCCCGTCACCCAGAGGAGACGACATTGGATTGTAAAGAAGTAGCGGTGTCTCCCGGTGCCGAATGACCTCCGTGGCGACCTCTGGGACACGACCCATCTGAGGATTCCCACCTTATATATGCGCCGAATGATTTATGTCACACAAGCGCTATAATTCTACTAATGGCTACTAAAATGGTGTAAAAGCCTGATCCCAGATCTGTCTGAATGCGGAAAGGAAGCTCTGTTAAGGGAGCTAAGCCCCTTTCAGCCCAGCAACAGTTCATGAATAGAAATATGTTATGCAATGTCCTTTTTTTGTCTCCTATTATTAGAGATTAGTAGGTTAGATGTAGCGACGGTCTAATGCTGTGCTCCCGGCTTAGTTTATTGGTGTTGCACCAAACAGCATCCCATCTGTAACTTACAACTCTGCAGACTTTGCAGAGTTGTGTGTGTGTGTGTGTGTGTGTGTGTGTGTGTGTGTTATACTTTGGGTGCAATATATCAGGACATGTTTCTTCCCCTTTTTAAATTTACGTGCTTTTAATTAGTAACTTATTTGTTTGCCCTCCTTATTACAACGTGTTTTTTTATTATTAATATATGACATGAGTTGAAAACGGCAAACGTGGAATGCTTAGCTCATTGCAAGGCCATTTTCTCCTTAGTTGTAGATTTTTTTTAGCTGGTGTGCAGAGTATTTGTGCAGAAAGACGAGAGAGCATCGGGTTACAAACGTTTTGCAATTCAGTCCTTTTTTCTTTTCTTTTCTTTTTAATAGTGCTGACTAGTGAGCCGGAAAACGATTCCCAAGTAAACTGATAAATGTTTATTGGGCTGTAAACGACCTCTCTCCCCCTGCCTGTGCACTAATGTGTTTATGTATAGCAGATTAGGAGCTCTGTCTAAAAAGTCTGAAATCGTAGTAGTTAATTCAAACTCATCCTCCGCAGGATTATATAACGTTACCCGGGTTCCTACCTCTTGTTGCTGCTCCCCCGAGGGAAACCATGAGTCATGCTTTCAGCGGAGCCCGGGAGGATCCTGTGTGGGTAATACCAGGCCCGGCCGCTCTCTCATATCTGCTGTGTGGGTAATACCAGGCCCGGCCGCTCTCTCATATCTGCTGTGTGGGTAATACCAGGCCCGGCCGCTCTCTCTCATATCTGCTGTGTGGGTAATACCAGGGCAGGCCGCTCTCTCTCATATCTGCTGTGTGGGTAAAACCAGGGCAGGCCGCTCTCTCTCATATCTGCTGTGTGGGTAAAACCAGGGCAGGCCGCTCTCTCTCATATCTGCTGTGTGGGTAAAACCAGGGCAGGCCGCTCTCTCTCATATCTGCTGTGTGGGTAATACCAGGCCCGGCCGCTCTCTCTCATATCTGCTGTGTGGGTAATACCAGGCCCGGCCGCTCTCTCTCATATCTGCTGTGTGGGTAATACCAGGCCCGGCCGCTCTCTCTCATATCTGCTGTGTGGGTAATACCAGGCCCGGCCGCTCTCTCTCATATCTGCTGTGTGGGTAATACCAGGCCCGGCCGCTCTCTCTCATATCTGCTGTGTGGGTAATACCAGGCCCGGCCGCTCTCTCTCATATCTGCTGTGTGGGTAATACCAGGCCCGGCCGCTCTCTCTCATATCTGCTGTGTGGGTAATACCAGGCCCGGCCGCTCTCTCTCATATCTGCTGTGTGGGTAATACCAGGCCCGGCCGCTCTCTCTCGTATCTGCTGTGTGGGTAATACCAGGGCAGGCCGCTCTCTCTCGTATCTGCTGTGTGGGTAATACCAGGCCCGGCCGCTCTCTCTCGTATCTGCTGTGTGGGTAAAACCAGGGCAGGCCGCTCTCTCTCGTATCTGCTGTGTGGGTAAAACCAGGCCCGGCCGCTCTCTCTCATATCTGCTGTGTGGGTAATACCAGGCCCGGCCGCTCTCTCTCGTATCTGCTGTGTGGGTAAAACCAGGGCAGGCCGCTCTCTCTCATATCTGCTGTGTGGGTAAAACCAGGGCAGGCCGCTCTCTCTCATATCTGCTGTGTGGGTAATACCAGGCCCGGCCGCTCTCTCTCATATCTGCTGTGTGGGTAATACCAGGCCCGGCCGCTCACTCTCATATCTGCTGTGTGGGTAAAACCAGGGCAGGCCGCTCTCTCTCATATCTGCTGTGTGGGTAATACCAGGCCCGGCCGCTCTCTCTCATATCTGCTGTGTGGGTAATACCAGGCCCGGCCACTCTCTCTCGTATCTGCTGTGTGGGTAATACCAGGCCCGGCCGCTCTCTCGTATCTGCTGTGTGGGTAATACCAGGCCCGGCCACTCTCTCTCGTATCTGCTGTGTGGGTAATACCAGGCCCGGCCGCTCTCTCGTATCTGCTGTGTGGGTAATACCAGGCCCGGCCGCTCTCTCTCGTATCTGCTGTGTCAACACAGCACATATGACGCTGTGTGCTCTTGATCATGGCTTTACTGCACCAATAACATGTTGCCGCCGTCAGCCAGAAAACCTTGTATCTTCGAACGTGTCGGGAATGAAGCTACATTTCTACATTGGGGTTTTGAATGTATTTCACGGTTTACTGACACTTGAAACTTAGAAAACGAATGTATACTTTCAATCCCAGTAAAAACATGACGATTACCAAAACTGGATATACAAACTGGTTTTTCCTCCCAACAGAGCAGTGACTTCTGTACTTGATGTTCCGCTTATATAACAAAGTCCCCCCCCCCCCTTCTGTTTCTCTCCCCCCTTCTGTTTCTCTCCCCCTTCTGTTTCTCTCCCCCTTCTGTTTCTCTCCCCCTTCTGTCGTCCCGTCCCCCCTCTCTGTTCTCAGCATCAAGTTACTGGCGGTGCAGGACTTGGCGGAGCGTGAGGCACTTGATAAGGTACAGAACGAGCTCTCCAACTCTCTCAGGTGTTCCCAAAACGACCAGCAACTAGTTGGCCTGTTTGTTATGAGTAGTTCTTGAGACTTGTGACAAAGGACTTGAGACTTGACTCGAGACTTGTCACAAAGGACTTGTACCTAAAATACTTTAAAAAGCAGCCCTGGTAAAAGGCCAATCAACACCGGGGTTAATGGCCTTGCCCAGCGCCCCATGGACGGCCCATCCAGGATTCTATGGAGTTCCTGCTATACGTTTCTCACTTCATCGCTCCTTCATACCAATATACTCACACACACACACACACACACACACACACACACACACACACACACACACACACACACACACACACACACACACACACAATCTCTCTTACACACTCACTCACTCACTCACTCACTCACTCTCTCTCTCTCTTACACACATACAAACTCTCAATAGAAGCTCTCATGTGTAAACCTCTGCTATTTCTAGGCTCATATTTGGGTTGAACCATACTGCCTCTTGCCTGTGCTTTGCTGCTAAAAATATGACCGTGGTTGCTATGTGTGTTGTGCGTGCGTGTGGGGAGTGGAGGACGTCCTCTTTACCAGTTGTTGTGGATTAAGATACATGACACATTGGCCACCCATGAAAAAACCTTGTATCCCAAAAGCTAATATTTTTCAGAAATTAACCCGTTGAGATGTATTTTAAGATTCTACCACTCTACAGCAGTTGCCAGTAGCCATGGTGACATCATCATTAGAATGTTCAGGATTCTCAACATTCTAATCTCCATACGTGAGCTAGTACACCTGGACATACCTTTTAGTTAAATGATTACAGATTCATTGATTGTGTTTTGCACTGTCGAGTCTTGGCTTTAGGCAGAATCGCAACAGTGGTTTAAGAGAAGTTATTTTGAACGTGTTCATTCGTTCATTGCGCACTAGTTGGATGACGTGTTGCGCATGTTATGACTTTGAGCATCTGCCGTTTCCACGGCAACGACGGCACATAAGTGACTATGCGATGCGTCGGTCATGAATATTCGAATTCTTAAAATGTCATGTCAGTGTTAGCCGCGAGAAACAAGCCGACGTAAAAACCAATAGTTAAGTTCAGCGCGTTCGTTCCCCAGTCGTTGGCACCACCCCTGTCATGCCTCTGTGGGGGGGGGGGGGGGGGAGGGGTACACAGAAACACTGTTAGTGCATCATGTTAAGTCAAGCAATTCCTTTCCAACACTGGCCACCATTGAACGTTCACACCATTGTGAAAAGTTAGGTTTGATCTGTTTTCAGGCCTATTTCTCCAGTCAGCTGTAGGATATTTCCTAATTTCCTTACTATACCTGCACTGGACATTTACTATTACGCTTGAATCCCCAAGTGACTTAAAACTAACTATCTCTGGGCAACGATGGTCTTCAGCATGATTTATATCTCCATCAGATTTACACCATCTCATCCCTGTTTACTCCCAGAGTTGTTTTCGCGGCGCGACCAAAATAGAGGTATGGTGATCAACATTCAGTGTGATTGACATTTTGCCAGTCTGATGTATCCGGTAGCCTCTACAATGCTCACTCTATTTCTGTCCGTTCTGTGGTGTCTAGTGCAAAGGTACATACATACACATGTAGCACAACAAACTCTTATGACTGTGGGTATGAAGACACAAAACTGTGATGGAATCGGGATGTAGAATATTAATCATTGAACCCTTCAGACAAAAAAAACTCAGACACATTTTTACTTAAAGTTGTACAGGCATATTCCATGATATCTGGAGTGATACCTGACCCCAGAAGTATGCAATATTTCCCATCTTTCAAACAATGAATTGTCTCACATCCCTCCTGAAAACTAACAACCTAAAACGGACGTATATGGTCCCTCGTCGCAACGATTCGTTATTGTGGAAAAAATTGCATCCGAATAGGGATTAGTGTTAGAAAACAAACCCACTTAAATATTTTGGCGTGCGTGTGCCATAACGTAATGTTCTATATTCGCCACTGGACAGCTCCCTGGCAGCAACCAGAGCCATGTGGGTTGTAAACGAGAAAAGGGGGAGGGGAGGGAAAACACTGGCATCTGGAACATGGTGCCATCTTGGGAGAAGAGCGAAGTAGAAGTAGGTCAACGGACTGGCACAGGCCACTCTCAGAAACGAGAGAGCGCAAGAGAGGGATGGGAGGTGTTCCTGCTGTCCTCGTTTCTATCGGTCTGTCCCTGCCCCCCCCCCCCACACACACACATACACTCCTCTGTCTGTCTCGTCCTGTCATGCTCTCTCCTTTTATTCCTTTCATTTCTTATTCACTTTTGTCCCATCTCCTCTCCCTCTCTCTGTCTCTCTCTCTCCTTCTCTTTGATGCAGCCCTTTGAGTCATAAAGTATGAATGCATTTTATTTGACTACACTGTGTCCGTAATCAGAAGGACGGACGTTATATGACACCTTTTTCCCGTCTTCTAAATGTTTAATGTCCTTATTATTTCCAGGAGAGTTGGCAGCATGGCTCTCGTTATGCACTGATACCAATACAGTTATCATCAGATATCGGAACAATCAATAGAGAGAGACTGAAAGTAGGTATTGGTATCAATACTGAAAGCTGATACCAAGAGACACGTGTCAACATGCTGTGATGAATGAAAACAAAGCGTCTATGTATACTAGTCTTTTCCCACACATACTGTACATGTAGCATTTAGCATGTACCATATGTCACAGCTCTCTAACGGAGTACAATTGATTAGATAGATAGATATAGTACATCGATATTTTTATTTTGACATTTGTCTTTGGCTTCACCAAAACAGCCCAATACATAGACAAACAACACAAACACAGATGGAGAATTCATCAGGGCCCTATTCCCCGTACCTGGTTCAACTAAGTCGATCAAGAGTCCCATTATCCAGATTCAATTAACCCGATTAAGCCGGGATTTTCCTGTTCCTCGAAGGTGGATTCAGTCTCGTTAACTCGAACCAGACTTGAGACTCTGGATAATTGCGCGCAGACGCTTCAGTTGAAAAGACAGCAGGTGTCGATCACAGAAATCCTGATCTTCTAACGGCATTGATTGATTGATTGTTTTAAAACTTTATTAACAGATTGCAGGCGGCTCAATAGCCTCGCCGACAAGTTAAATGCATAATCTATAGGCTAATTTTAAATCCCTCATTACCCCAATCAATCAGATTATATTTCTTTAAACGTTCCTGCTGGCAGTAGGTTTATGGATTGAATAATCAAATGAGATCTTGCTAGCGAAAATAATTAGTTCAACTGTTTCAGAATAAGGATACGGCTCTCTTATCCATTGATTGATGTATGGTGGATGTTTTACTTATCTGCACTGTGGTGTGACGGTTTGTCCTTTTGCCTTTCACGCAGACGACCCGCGTTCGAATCCCCCTCCTTCTAGTCTTTTTCTTCTTTTTGCAATGTAAATACTTTGGTGCACGTTTAGAGCTATATAAAGAATGACATCCTCAATGCATGTAGATTTATAATATTTTAACTTAAAACTAGGCTACTTTTGCGTATAATCATTAATATTATATTCCAAAAAAATTATATTGGAAACGCGGGGTTTCGAACTCGGGTTGACAGGATTGAGCACTAGCTGTTGGACCACTGTGGCAGACGGGATATATTCATTGTGTATCCATCAATGGACAAGAAACCCGTGTTTCGAATATTTTTCTTTTGAATGAAGTTTTATCTCTTTATTCTCAAATGCATTAATGTGACGTCAACGGCTCATTCAATTTCTCAAATCCGTCAAACAGCGCATCTCATCAGACATTTTAATCCCAGTTACAATATCACACAAAAACCACAATCCACGCATAGACACTTCAATTTTATGCTTGAATGAAACACAATCCGGGCGCTCCGTTAAGCAAATCTACAGCGGAGAATATATGAAACTAATCAGAGCCAAACGGCCGATAGGTTTCATTCATTAAAAATATCCCCGCAAGATTCACATTTACAATGTGCCGTTATTAAAATAACCACATGCAGTGTGTATCGCGACTCAGAGCGCCGTATATGACGTGCATTATTTTATTTAGGACAAAGTAAATCTATAGGCTCAATATGATTTATTATCAGCATTTAGTTCTATTATTATACATTTCAAAAGCCCCCTCTAGGAAAACGAAGCACAAAAACATAATTCAGAATGGTATAATGGGATCTAGACTGTGAGAAATATTTCAGGAAGCGAGCTGGCATTTCTTTGCGGGGGCGTGGCCATGGTTCATCCAGCTAACTGAATTTAACCCTGCTCCCGACCAGGCTCAAACTTTTTGATCTGTTGTCATGGTGATTTAGACAATCGAGCGTCGGGGAATGGAAAGGTCTGGCTTAAGTCAGGCTATGCTGGAAATTATCCGGCTAACTCAGTTAGCCAGGTACGGGGAACTGGGCCCAGAGCAATGGCATGTGGAATGAAAGTCTTGGATATGTGTTTGGGGGCTAGGGGAACTCTATAGCGCCTTCCAGGCGGAAGGTTGTCAAACTCACTATGAAGGGGATGCAAAGGATCAGACAATATTAGCTGAGCCTTGTCCCTATTCCAGAGTACATATAACTACAGTAATATGTGTTTACCCCAAACCAGCCCTGAAGGTATTCGAGGCCTTTCACAGAATGTTTTGTGTTCTCTTTCTTCCAACGTGGCTGCCTGTAACTATTGGTAACTACTTTCCAAAGAAAATACCTAATTACGTGCAGTGGTAGAGTAGGTAAAACACTGGAAAAGCATGATATTACTGTTTCACAGATCCACTGATCGAGTAATAAAAAGTAAAACACAGAATAATAATTTTTTTTGTGGATACATTTCTCATACATCAACACATGGCAATGGTTGTTTTGCACATAGCAACCGTTGTTTCTTCCAACATGGAGGGAAATGGGCGTTCTAAGCACTCCGTGAAGAGTTCCATCACTTGGGAATTTCCTACTAACAATTACAACACCATTATGTCCATTATGTCCTTAAGTCGAGTAACGTCCAACCATTTTCAAAAAGGTTTGTGGAAAAAAGTTACTACCAATTCAGCTTGGTTTTCTTATTTTTTACAACACTTGACATTTTTCCAGGCTGAGTCACTGGAGCCTGGGAGCCATGTTTAGATCTGTTTTTATTTCCTCTTTCTGTTTTGCTTTGTAACTAAGGAACCGTCTGCGGTTTGCCGCCAATCGCTAAGCAGTGTTTAATTTACTTCCTTCAGGCTGAGGACCGCTCTCCTTATGCAGAGAGTTGGATGATGTTCCACGCACGTTCCACTGTCAAACATCTCTGCCAAAAGAGGAAGTAAACTAACCGGTGCTACCTTTACTCGTATTATTTTCCCATAACATATTGAATAAATAATGTTGTATTATTGTTCCCCCCATATTTTCTAGTCTCTTAACACTTGCACGGCCAACCACGACAATAGTCGGGTTATCTCGCCAACCGCTGAGCGCCAAAAACTAGTAGTCGGGTTTTCGATCGTTTTCATCGTTTTTTTCTTTCATTATTATTTTTTATTCTATACAGTCTCACAGACCTCGGTGTTACCATTGGAACTCATTCTGAGACCCCGAGAGTGCAATACCGGCTGAATCCTGCTAGGTGGCAGTATCGCCTACCAGTTGAAACCGTATTTCACACTGTGTTGCATTGTATGATGCATTCATGATGAAACGATACCTATTATATACCTTTTGATTTGGAAATAGTAATGTGTCCAGGCAAGCAACGCGAACGCCTTTAGCAAAATGCACATATCGCTCCATAACGCAGCTTCCAGGAATTTGCCAGGATCACTCTGAAACTATACAATATTCACCACGGGATAACACGCGAACGTATACATGAAAAAATTAACTATTTTTTTTACATGTTGGCCGAAAGATAGTGACTGTCAAATGAGTATAGTATTGTCTCCATAGCTATAATATAGAGATATAGCCCTGCAAACATCGTGACACACAGTGAAAATCCCTATCTTTTAAAGCGTGTCCCATTGACTACAAGGATGGATAAAACGGCTGGCGCTGAAAGTGTTAAGAACCAAATTTCTTTTTGTGGGGGGGGTAAAAAGTTGAATAATTACTTAATAATTACACGGTGTCTGTGCAGCCTTGTTTATTCACTGTGTCCATGGAAAGGATAATGAACGCAGCCATAAAGGTATGGTTTCATTAAGTTACTGTTCTTATAACTAAATCACTGCAAAACTCACTTCATTTTTGGTGATTTGTGGTATTATGTATAGCAAGCTGTGACGTACAAGCATAGACAGCTCTGCGTAGGAGTGTGACTAGGAACCATATAACTATATAGCAGACATAATTGTCTAAAGATGGTAAGTTAGAATGTTGTGTTCATTTCATAGTTAAAGACGGTAGAGGATGAGTACTTTCTTGAGAGAAATCGCATACAAAATAAATCACATACATACTCGGACTGACTTTAAACCCTTCACACGGATAACATTTCACATTTAACACGATCAGATCATCAGTCACTTGCTCGCCTGTGGCCCAGCTATCCTCCATCACATTAAATTGCTATAACCAGAGCTATTTATTATTGGAGTTTGGACAGCAAGGTTTCAGAATGAGTTCTAGAGTGTCAGTGGATTATGACTCACTAGGATAAAGTGGCCACAACATAGCAGCCATACTATGCAACCTGACCAAACTCTGGTAATAATAAATGCCTCTGGCTCTAACGTTCTGTACAGAAGGAAACGCTAGCCCACTCAAGCCCAACACTCCCACACTAATGCTCTCAGTTCCCTTCAAGCGCTCCCACACTCCCGCAGAGCTATTCTGTTTATTCTGGCAGTATTAGAACTCACATTGGTTAACAGTGCAGTATTTTTTATATTTTCTTAAACGAACGTAGCTTAGTATCATGTGGCTTTTGTGTGGAAATATGTGTGCGTGTGTGCTCGCTGGTAGCTTAGGGGCAGATCATCAGGCCTTTGCCATTGGCTCCCTGCGAACATATCCATGCTATGTTGAGAACAGCTCCTCCATGCCTTCTGGGAATGTCAGTTGAGTGCATCTGTGGTGTCTGGCCCTGAATCCTGCCTGGAATAGGGAAAGACTTGATCATCATGTGTGAAATCCCAAGCTCCAATATAACCCACCTCATATACTGTAGAAGATAGAACCCACCTGACATACTGTTAGGGTGACCAGATGCAAAAAGATGTTGGTGGGACAAAGTGGGACAGATAGATAATGTAATTTCTTTTTTATTAGAATAACATGGTCTTCACCGAATAGATAAAGGTTAAATAAAAATAAATACAAATTAAATACAGAATTATATCTCTCCATATTCATCTTGGCACTGGCAGCCGGCTTGTTACCACCTAACATCTGTTTTAAATATTCAAACTTTCAGACCAATGTTTTTTTTTTGCTTTGAAAAGAGGGACATCCTCTCAATATGTGGGACATTCGGTCAAATGGTGGGACAGTACAACCAAAAGGGGGACACCTGGTCATCCTACATACTGTAGAAGATAGAACCCACCTGACATACTGTAGAAGATATAACCCACCTAGAAGATATAACCCACCTGACATACTGTAGATTAGAATATAGAACCCACCTGACATACTGTAGAAGATATTACCCACCTGACATACTGTAGAAGATATAACCACCTGACATACTGTAGAAGATCTTACCCACCTGACATACTGTAGATTAGAAGATATAACCACCTGACATACTGTAGATGATATAACCACCTGACATACTGTAGAAGATGTAAGTAAGTAAGTGAGTGAGTGAGTGAGTGAGTGAGTGAGTGAGTGAGTAAACTTTATTTGTATAGCACCTTTCACAGATAAAATCACTGAAGTAAAACATAGCAACAGTTACACATAAAACAATTCTGACACATCGTAAGCATAGGCATAACATAAGTAAATTAAATAACTAAATATGAGTGCAACATAAATGTCAGTCCTAAAAACAAAACAACAATTATAAATAAATAAACAAAGTATACAACCAGGAATTAATTAATTAAAAGCCTGTCTGAAATAAAAACGTTTTCAACTGTTCCTTAAAAGTGGATAGGGAGTCAATTGAACGCATAGAGAGGGGGAGGGTGTTCCAAAGGGTAGGGGCCATAAATTGGAAGGACCGGTCACCTTTGGTTATTAACCGGGTCCGTGGGACGACCAGGAGATTTTGGTGGGAGGACCTAAGTGCACGACTGACATACTGTGTAGAAGATAGAACCCACCTGACATACTGTAGAAGATAGAACCCACCTGACATACTGTAGAAGATATTACCCACCTGACATACTGTAGATTAGAAGATAGAACCCACCTAGAAGATATTACCCACCTGACATACTGTGTAGAAGATAGAACCCACCTGACATACTGTAGAAGATAGAACCCACCTGACATACTGTAGAAGATAGAACCCACCTGACATACTGTAGAAGATAGAACCCACCTGACATACTGTACTGTAGAAGATAGAACCCACCTGACATACTGTAGAAGATAGAACCTACCTGACATACTGTACTGTAGAAGATAGAACCCACCTGACATACTGTAGAAGATAGAACCCACCTGACATACTGTAGATTAGAAGATATAACCCACCTGACATGGGAGGGAGTTTAAAGGGGTAGTTCAGATTTTGGGACATTAAGTGGTGTGAGATACTTGCTAGTGATTTAGTACATTCATTGCTCATTGGATTTAGAGGTCTTGCCCGGTTCTGAGCGAAGCAGGAAGCTTCAGACAGGCAGCAAAATAATTTGCAATATTTATTTTACCTTTATTTGACCAGGTAGTCACTTGAGATCAAAGATCTCTTTTTCGAGCAAGACCTGGCCAAAATGGCAGCAAAAACAAAAAACAAACATACAAAAATACACAAAACACAGACAAAGACATAAAAGGCAAAGTGGGGCAAGGGGATACATTTGAGCTGCAGCAAATCAGATTGAATGGGATTGGGGGAGATTGGAGGGTAGGGTAAAAAGGTAGAAAGAGGATGGAAGGTGAGGCCCTGCAGGAGGTTGCTGGGGAGAGAAGGTCAGGTTAAAAACATAAAATATAACAGCACATTATGCAGTGAAGCAGCGACATTCTCCCATCTCATTCTTTAAAATGCCCTTAATTTGCTGCAATAGCTGCAACCTTTTTGTGATAGGCCAATCCCATTGCCACGCCCCCTTTTAGCTAATTGGCATGAATACGCACACGCACACTTGACCTCCATGCCAAATTTCAGCCTCCTAGGGCAAAACCTGTCTGGTCCACAAACATTTATCAACACTTTACCAATCAACCAAAATAGTGATCTATAGCCAATAAAAATCACAAAACCGCGGGCCACGTGTATTTATGGACGGTATTTCCTGTATCTGCTTCAGAGTGACGCGTTGTCTCGGGAACTGGTTCCAGTGTGACGCAGCTTGTTTCAACATGATTCAATAAACTTTGACCAAAATAGAAAAAGAAGGAAAGAGTTCGCACCCCTCTGCATCACTTAGATGTTGTGTCACATCATGTCACATGTGTCTCCATGGCGACTGTATAGGAGCCAAAGCACTCATGAGTTATACCTTATTTCTATTGGCTTAGTTGGCTACACTGTTTAGGTCTACATTTCAGAATACAATGGGACTTAGCTGTATATTTAGGTTATTGTATTATATGAATGTTTATGTTTATTTTTATTACCTTACATTGAAACGGCATTAGGAATATTTCTTTTTGTATTTTATTTTTTTAAACAAACACATAAACAAACATGACAACACACGATAAGATATACAAGCATTAGTTGTCAGTGCACATCCAATGAAATCACATTTTAGTTAATTGTCTTATATAGGATATACCCTTAATACCTGTTATCTAAAAACCTACACACATATGCTCTAGCTCGTACCCCCCCCTTCCGGACCCCCCATTGGATAATCCATCCACTTTCCCTCGCTCCTAACCAGACATTACCATTATATGCTAGCTTTTATTTTCTCCACCACTTCTAACCACAATGTCATTTTGGATTAATTGAGACCCAAAATTCTTGCTGTAGATATTTCTTGATAGATCACATCGAGATATGTAATAATCCAGACCTTTCGGCAAATTTTTTCCGGTTGAAACCATCGTGATGCTATCAGCTTTTTAGCCACTGTGATACCCGATAAAACCAATCTCTTTAGCTGTGGATGTACTGCACACTCAAAAACATCATTCAGAGTAGTACAGAGGGGTGTACAGGTATATTCCAAGTTAAGAGATTTGATAGTTGCTGGGTCACCTCTTTCCAGAATATCTTAACTGGTGGGCAGTCCCAGTACATGTGCATAAATGTCCCCTCGTCCCCATTTGTACATAAGGAGCATTTGGAGTCTTGTATAAGACCAATTTTTTCAGTCTTATAGGAGTCAAGTATGTCCTGTGAATATAGTTAAGATTGATTTGTTGATGGTCCGGGTTCCTTGATGAGAGTCGAATATTTGCCCAGGCTTCTTGCCAATCAAAATCACTTTCCAGGTCTGGTATATCCCTCCTCCAGACGGAGTCTAGGTGGAGGGTTTCATATGAGGACGTTAGTAATTGATGATACAAATCTGAAACAAAACCTCTTGATGTCTCTCTTTCATAGAAAAAATTGTGGTATCTGTGGTGTTCAATTGGTTTCGTTAATGGAACACCCTGAGTCTTCAAACATAACAATAACTGTAAGTAAAAAAGATGTGTGGACTTGGTGAGATTACATTTTTGTATTTCTTCATAGCTACAGAAACCCTGTTTGTTAAAAACATCCCCTAATGAGTGTATGCCTTGCTTTTCCCATATAGGGAATCTTATAGGTCGTTTTCCAATCAAGAGTGCATTGTTATTGAATAAGGGAGTATGATTGTGTCATTTATGTGGGTTAGGATATCTTTTTTGTGTTTCACGCCATATCTGGATCGCATGAGTAATTATGGGGCAAAATTTCCGTTCGCAATGCTTGATTGATATTTTAGTGTATGCGTCCTTTAGTCTATGTGGGGCTACTATGTTTTCTTCTAATTTTCTCCAGGATACTAATGCTTGGGGATCAAACCATGTTGTCAATGGTCTTAATGTGTACGCCTTAAAATAGTGGAAAAAATCTGGAAATGCCATGCCACCGTCTGCTTTATTTCTCTGTGCGGTGGATCTTTTTATACGTGGTGGTTTGTTATTCCAAATAAATTTGTATGTGGAGGAGTGTAATTTTTTCCAGTAACCCTCTGGAGGGGGTAACGGTAGCATTGAGCTGAAGAAGTTGATTCTAGGTAGTACGTCCATCTTAACTATTGATATCCGTGCCTGTACTGAGTTTTTAAGTTTTGCCCACCTATCAAGGTCGTCTTTGATTTTGTTTTGGATTTTTGTGTAATTGTGCTTCACCGTTTGTCTTATGGTGGGGAATATTTCCACTCCCAAACATCTAAAATGTTTTACCATCGGTATCTCTCCTGGGAGGGTTATATCTTTTTTTGCAGGGGCGTTAAGTGGAAGGAAAGCCGACTTCGGCCAATTTATCTTTAATCCCGATAAATCTCCAAAGTTCTCAATCAACTTGAGCAGATGGGGCAGTGTGGTGTTGGGGTTTTGCATGAACAGTATTACGTCGTCCGCATATAAACTAATTTTATGTTGTGTGCCCTTGATTACAATTGGTTCTATGGATTGGGATTGTCTTATATATTGTGCTAAAGGTTCTAATGATAGATCGAATAGTCCGGGACTAAGAGGGCAACCCTGGCATTAGGAATATTGATTGGATTTAGATAAAGTCATTGAACCGTCTTATTTGTCATAATAGAACATTCTAGAACATTCGTGATGTCACAGTATGATGTCATAATCAAACATACTATAACATTTGTGATGTCACAGTATGATGTCATAATCAAACATTCTAGAACATTTGTGTATCTATATTCAACAATTCTCTCAGAAGAGCTCAGTGTGCATCTTGAAACAGTGCAGAGCAGTACTGAACAGATAGACTAAACAACATAGATTGAAGCCTGCATTTCTAGACCAGGGTGCCTTGCCTACCGTTTTGCTGTGGAAAGAGCCGGCAAGTTGATTTACAGCTTTCAGCTGTGGAGGGCTGTGCTGCATGCTAGCGGAGGCTCAAGATGGATGTCAAACGGGTGGTGCATCTCCTGTACTGGCGTGATCTCAAGACCACGGGTGTGGTGTTCGGCACGGCTCTCCTGCTCCTGCTCTCCCTGACGGTGTGCAGCATCATCAGTGTCTGTTCCTATGTGGGCCTGGCTCTCCTCTCGGTCACCATCCCCTTCACGATATACAAGGGCATCCTGCAGGCTATCCAGAAGTCGGACGAGGGACACCCATTCAAGCTGTTCCTGGATCAGGAGGTAGCCCTGTCAGAGGACACTGTTCATAATGTGGCCCTGTCCAGAATGGATGCCAAACGGGTGGTGGATCTCCTGTACTGGCGTCATCTTAAGACCACGGGTGTGGTGTTCGGCGCGGCTCTCCTGCTCCTGTTCGGTGACCTGAGGCGCCTCTTCCTGGTGGAGGACCTGGTCGACTCCATCAAGTTTGCTGTGCTTTTGTGGATCCTCACCTATGTTGGTGCCTTCTTCAATGGACTCACTATACTTATCCTGAGTCTGGTTGGAGCGTTCAGCCTCCCCATTGTCTATGAGAAAAACCAGGTACAAGTTGACCATTACGTGGGACTAGTGAACAACCAGATCAAAGATATCGTTGAAAAGATTCAAGGTGCCTGGAATAAAGCTTAAGGAGGAGTGAAGAACCGTGGAAGTCATGAGAAGGTGGGGGGGGGGGGGGGGATTGAGGGATGGCTATTGGAACGGGGGATAGAAAGAAGGAAAGGATGGGTCTGGTGTGACCCTCAATGTTATTATTTGCTGAAATAAAAAAAACTTTTTTTTTTCAGTTCAGAATTCCTTTTTTTGTGTTCTCTGGAAAAACTACCCCTGGGATTTCAGTTTCCAGTACTTATTATTTTATTTTTATTCAGTGCTTTTTGCTCTTGCAACAGCTCGGAGATATATGCCTGCTCACGTAATGACCCTTTGCCAGGTTTTGAAATGCTACTTTGTGTGACACTTTGAAACTCACGCAAGCGTAATTGAATCTTGATCCCCCGACACCCATGATGAATTCTGGGAGAAAAGTGTTTCTTGAGCTGGGTTTTCTTTCTCCCCACAATGCTGTTAAGACGATTGGAGTTTATTATAATTATATTATTATATTTTGTCGTTTTTTCTCTTTGTTTTTGTAAAGGGGGCGGGGATGGATGGTACCCTAGTGGACAACAGTACCTTTTTTTGGTATACTTATTAAGTTAGTGGTATTTATGATTTTACTGTTTTCCTGATCTCGACTGTGTAGTGTCACAAAGCTTCTAGCTCAGTCAGTGGCTCTTGTGTGCCGTGCCTCGACTGGCCGTCTTTTGACTCTCAGCAGGGGGCTGCTACCATAGCACTTCATCTCTTCTGAGTATTTCTAGCTAGGAACATCTAGAACCTTTGCGAGAAAAATAAATATGAACATTTATTAAGTAATTTCACCTCATTGCAGCTGCATAGTAAGAAAACTCTGTTCCAAGAGGAAAAAGGAATCAACACGAACTACTGGAGCGCTGAAAGAAGGATAACAACAAATGTTGCAGCCTAGGAAGGTTAAAATGACACAAAAGGCCTATGAGGAAAATGTCCGTCATGCCATCAATAAGAGGAGAGCTAAGCTATGTCAGCTAACTGGTCACATGAATCAGATGAATCAATTAATGGATGAGGACGACAATGGTAACTTGGAAGTTGTACAGGCAAAATTGGTAGAATTCAACAAGCTATTTGGAGAGTTCTATGAGCTTAATACTTCAGTCCAGGTGTTACTAAGCAAGACATCAGAAGAGGAGATGAAGACCGATCAGGATCTATGGCTCACGCCGAAGGCTGACACATTTTACAACTTCACAGTAAAGGCTGACGCATGGATGAAAGCGGTGCATCAGCGTATAGCTGAGTCTAGGAAGTACCAAGATGAAGACAGTACAACCATCGTCTTAAAAAAGAAAGGTTTAGAGCACCATCCACTACACTTTCCAGAACATCATCTGCAAGCGTGCGTCTGAAAGCTGAATTAGAGAGGGCTGAGTTGCTAGCCCAGGCTTCTGCTCTAAAACAAAAACGACAACTCAATGAACAGGAGGCTAAGCTAAGGGCAGAGAGAGATGAGTTACAGGTCCAGACTGCTTTAGCTGCCTCAGAGGCTAAGTGCAGAGTACTGAAAGAGTACAAGGTCCAGCGATCCTCATTCAGAGTGTCCCGTAGGGATGGAATGAACTCTTACATAGAGAAAAAGAAGCCCTTCGAATCACAAGCTCACGAACAGGCTACGCCTACTCCCCAGGCCGTAGCGATGAATAGAGAACCTGCTTACAGTAGCAGCTCCAGTGCACCTGGCGGTGCTACACAGAAAAAACAAGAGTCCACACGAGCCATCGTGGATTTCCTAGTGAAGCAACAAAACCTTGCTACTCTGCCCCCTCAACAGATTCCTATATTCAAGGGAGACTCTATGGAGTACAGGCTATTCATCAGGGCCTTTGAACACTGAGTGGAGGACAAGACAGATAGTAACAGAGACCGGCTGTACTTCATGGAGCAGTACACGGATGGACAGCCAAGAGAACTGATAAGAAGTTGTCTTCACATGGAACCAGAGCGAGGCAAGGAGGCTCTTGAGAACATTTTGAAAATGGATACAAGATCTCAATGGCGTATATAGACAAGGCATTGAACTGGCCTACTATCAAGTCCGATGACGGAGAGGCGCTCCACTCCTTTGGCCTCTATCTCACTGGATGCGTGCCATCACAGCCAAGCTTCCGTACAAGCAGAGAGCGGTGGAGAAGCAAAGCCTATGCTCTTCTATAGAAAGATCATCGTAGCGCCAAGTTCAGCGACCTTGCCGACTTTGTCAACCTACAAGCCAAAGAAGCCCTACACCCTCTCTTCGGCAACATCACAGATGGAAACAAGAGCCAAGCTAAGGCTCACAAAGATGAGAAGACATCCAGAAAGAGCGGCGCTCGTGGAAGCTTCACAACAGCTGCTACAGCAGTCCAGAACCCGGCAGAGACTAAAGCAAGGACCAAGGGGGATACACTCTGTGCCTTCTCCAACCCTTGCCTCTTCTGCCAAGGAGAACAGCATGCCATGGAGCAATGCAAAAAGATGAAGAAGTCTCTTCACAAGGAGAAGAGAGATTTTCTCAAGAGTAAAGGCCTATGTTTCAGCTGTCTGAAACGGGGTCACATGAGCAAGGCCTGCCAAGAAAAGATGAGCTGCCAAGTCTGCCAGCTTACCCACCCTACAATTCTATATATTAAGAACAAAGCTGCCTATGATGAAGCAAGGCACAAGAAGGAGACATCAGATGATGCGCCCAAAGAAAATAAGCACGGGGGCGGGGAAGAAGAAGGCGAAGCCAGTTCTATGGTCAGTGGATGCATCAATGCAGAAACAAGGACCTGCAGCGCTACTGGGGCTGGCAACGTCGAAAGCATCTTGGCTATCGTTCCGGTCCACATCAAAGCCAAGAAAGGCAACAAGATGGTGGCTACCTACGTGTTCCTCAACCCAGGCAGCAACGTCACTTTCTGCATAGAAGTTAATGGCAGCGCTTAACGTCACCGGCTGCTAAAGACCATGGGAGGCGAGCAGGTCGTGAGCACCCAGATGGTGTCTGGTTTAGAAGTCTGTAGCTTGGATAGTGACAACTTCCTAGAGCTACCCAACACCTTCTCTCAGAAGTCAATACCTGCTCGTAAACGGAACATCCCACTGCAAGAGGAAGTCGATAAGTGGCCCCATCTCAGTGAAGTGCAAATCTTGAAGATCCAGGCGGAGATATGCCTTCTCATCGGGACTGACGTACCCAAGGCAATGGAACCATGTCAGGTGGTACCCAGCGTGGAAGAAGGGCCGTACGTGGTAAACGCGATTGGGCTGGATTGTCAATGGCCCCCTCAGAGGAGAAAATGGCCATGAAACTACCAGTGGACTCGTACAAGTCACGTCCAACCGCACATCCGTGGCCACGCTAGATGAACTTTGGAGTCAACAGTTCAAGAACGACTTCCCAGAGTGTCAAGACGACCGGCTTGAGAAGTCGAGGGATGACATCCAGTTTCTGGAACTGGTCTCACAGTCCGTGAAACTTACAGAGGGACACTACAGCATCGGCCTACCAGTGAGGAACGCAGTCTTCAAGATGCCGAACAACAGAAGAGTAGCTGAACAGCGAGCTCTCAACTTAAAGAGGAGGTTCACGAAGAATCCCCAGTTCCACGCTGATTACTCAGTGTTCGTTGACGACTGGATCTCAAAGGGCTACAGTACGCAGTCAAGGTTCCCAGTGAGGAGCTCAGCCGCAGCGATGGAAAAGTTTGGTACTTGCCTTCACCATGGCGTGTACCATGCCAAGAAGATCTTCGTGGTGTTCGACTGTGGGCCATCATTCCAAGGCACCACCTTGAACAACCAGCTGCTACAGGGGCCGGATCTAACGAGTACTCTCCTGGGTGTCGTCACTAGATTCAGGCAAGAGGAGGTGGCTGTCATGGCAGATGTGGAGGCCATGTTCCACCAAGTCAGGGTGCCGGTCGAGGGTGCTGACCTTCTCCGGTTTCTCTGGTGACCTTCCGGTAACATTAGCCAAGACCTAATAGAGTACAGAATGAGAGTACACATATTCGGTGCCACCTCATCTCCTAGTTGTGCCAGCTTCGCCCTACAAAAGTGTGCACAAGACAACAGAATACAGTACAGCCCTGCAGGGGTCGACACAGTGCTGCACAACTTCTATGTTGATGACTGCCTCAAGTCAGTTCGTTCAGAAGAGGAGGCTGTGTCCCTGTGCAACAAATTAAGCGCTATCCTTGCCTCAGGAGGATTTTTATTACCTTACATTGAAACGGCATTAGGAATATTGATTGGATTTAGATAGTCATTCAACCGTCTTATTTGTCATAATCAAACATTCTAGAACATTCGTGTGGCTGGGGGGGGCGTGGTCGATGCGCGGGTTGCGGCGTGTTGGCAGGGGCGTTTGGGAGTTGTGTTTTGATTGTGTTTGGGGTGTGTTTCCTGGCTGTGGTGGGCTGGGCTGGATGTCTGCCCCGCTTCCGGTGATGGGGCTGGGCTGGGCTGGCGGACCGGTCGTTCCCTGGGCCCGGTGCATGTGGGGAGACGAGGGGGGTATGTGTTCTTGTCTAGCTCCGGGGGGGATGTTGACTGGGCTGGTTTCCCAGAAAATTGTGTAAGTATAAGAACTGAGGAGGGCAGTAATACGCCACGTTGCGTTTACATTGCCGGAAATTCACAAGAAGAAGAAGAAGATCTCATTGTGCATCTTGAAACTGTGCTGAGCAGTACTGAACAGATAGACTAAACAACATAGATTGAAACCTGCATTTCTAGACCAGGGTGCCTTGCCTACCGTTTTGCTGTGGAAAGAGCCGGCAAGTTGATTTACGGCTTTCAGGTGTCGAGTTTGCTGTGATTTTGGAGACTGGGAAAATACAGTTTTCTTACCTTGTAGTAGTGACGTGAATATTTCGTGGCAGTAAACAGTCAAACAAGTTTTAGTTTAGGAAAATAGCTTTAGGATCACTTCTGTAAAGAAAGACTTCGCTGTGGAAGAGAAATAAACCATTTGGATATCTTTGTTTTACTCCGGAGCGGCTGTGGACATTATTTTTCTTCATCAATGAGCGTACTACGCACGAGTAAGCAACTTTAACCAATAGAGTGGACCGTCGACCCTCATAGCGACCATGTTCCGCATTTTATGCCCCCTTGTCTCTTGATTAACACTGATTACTTAAATTTTATAATTAAATGTTTGGCTAAGAAAAATGTCCTACTTACATTTGACTATTTATATTAAAAGTATATTTTTGGTTAACTTTAGTATTTCCTACATTCTCAGCCTTTTAGTTTGAAAAAGACTTCACTCCAGACATGAATATTTGATTGGCTAAGCACTTGTACCGATCAATGAGACATAAATGGACTGCATTTGTATAGCGCTTACATCCAAAGTGCTTTACAACTTATGCAAAGCGCTTCACACATTTTGTCATTCTGTTGAAATTATGTTTCAAGGGGTCCTCCGATTGGCTGACTGACCTCCCTTTGACCAATTAAATAATCAAGAGGGCCTTGATTAAATAATCCCACTACTAATTCGGCAGTCATACTGAGATTTAAAAAAGAAAAATGTTATCTTTCAAAGAAAATTGTATTGTGGTCAGGGGCCCAATTTAGGAAGGTGGGGGGCCTAAAAGCATCGGCTGATGTGCCTAGTTGGCCGGACGGCTCTGATGAATATACTGGAAAGTTCTTTCCCGTACCCGAGTGGGTCGGTGCCAGTCGTCCAGACCTTATCGGAAGAGTCCCTCTCTCTCTCGCTTTCGCTCTCTCTCTCTCTCTCTCTCTCGTGCTGCCAGGTGATTTGGGCCCCCGGGAGGCTCGCCGGGGCCACGCTGCCAGCTGCTGCGCCCGCACTCTGGTCGCCACGCAGCTGAATTATGGACGTGTTTGTTTTCCGTCAAAGCACTATTGGCAAGTGACTCGTCGTCATATCCCTTACAAGTCCATTCTCCTCAAAGGATCGAGCGGTAATGAAAGTAATTCCTATTGGGTTTTTGTAACATGACCCCCACTCCGCCCCACCCCTGGCTGGTTTTGAAACGGAATCGTTTTTAATTGACGGTGTCGTCTGGGGTCGGACTGGACGTTAATGTTGTGGGCAGGTGAGTGTATTTATTACTGTACCTGCTTCACTACACGGCCTCATGCGGTGTGAACCCTGAGCCGACGGCGGGATTGATTTAATAGCGCTGCCGAAATGGTTAATTGGTGTCATTTCACGGCGGGGCACTCCTAGTGGTGAGACGCCGTACCTATCGCGTGTACGTGCAGGTGGGGGTTCCTCCAACTCCCCTCCCCTCTAGCGTCCCCCAGGGAGGCTCTTCCTCTGTGGTTTAATTATAGACCCGGTAGCATCTTCCTCTGTGGTTTAATTATAGACCCGGTAGCAGGTCAACCTCGACGGGAATGTGATCCACGCAGAATTCCCGGCACATTGGCCGAGTTCCCCCCCTCTCCGAAAAACGTCTCCCATTCCGACATGGTGCTGAGTCGCTGACCCGGCTCCCGAGCGTGCGCCTTGCTGAGAGACATTGCGCCACACGTTTCCTCTTTTTCTGGTGCATTTTCCTCTGAGAGAATGTTACGGTTACTTGAGTTCATTGAACTCAGTGCTTGAGTTCAATGAACTTTGTATTGTTCCGCGGGGGCCAAGACAATAAACACGATCAGCAAAACAAGTTTTAATGGACGGGGAGCGCTTCCAACACCAAAGGGAGGTACTGTAGGGTAGAGGGGGAAATTAGGGAGCGGAAATGACGAATTGGCCTTGAGGTAAACAAACCGGTTGACCGAAACGAGAGAGAGAGGGAGGGAGGATAGAAGTCTAAATCCCATAGGGGGGCTGCACCATGTGGACAAAACATCATCTTATTTGTATATTGTGTGTATATATATATAATACTTTTTTAATAATTGTATCTATTTTCATATGTAATTTTTGCAAATATTGCAATTCCATTTTAAAGTATAAAGGGATTTCCTTTCAGTGTAGTTTAAAACCCTTTGTAGTAGCTTGACCAGCAGCAGTTATATTGCGTCTATCTAGGTCGTCCTCGGACGGGCCCTCCATCTGTGCTTCCAGTCATCCAGATCCTCCATGCATCTGGCTAGCTCGCCGGTGCTTTCTGCTCCCGCATCTCTCCTGAGTACTTCCACATACATAATGTGGGTCGTCCTCATGATCGATGCCCGTGTGTTGGCTCCCACAGCACAAGTTTTCAGGTTGGCAGCTCATTGTGTGTCTGGCAGTGACCTGCCAGCCTCGTTCTCCTGACTGCAACTTTCTCGCTCAAGTTTGCATTAGCGACATGGTCATCCCTGTTGATGTTAAGCACCACACGCATCATTCTGGTGTAGCACCCATCCAGGGACTTCTGCAGGGTGGGCTTCATGGTCCAGCATTCACTGCCATACAGAAGGACAGACTCAACTGTTGCATGAAAGAAGTTGAGCTTGATTTGACGGGAGAGGTTGGATTTCCACACACTGGTCATGCCGCTCAAAGCCACCCACGCAAGTGCCTTCCTCACTTTAAGGTCTTGCTCGGACAAGTTAACCCACGAGCCCAGTAATATGGTTCTAGTATTGTTTCATTTTAAGCACATCAATCTCTCTCTCTTTCTCTCTTCTCTTTCTCTTTCTCTTTCTCTTTCTCTTTCTCTTTCTCTTTCTCTTTCTCTTTCTCTTTCTCTTTCTCTTTCTCTTTCTCTTTCTCTTTCTCTTTCTCTCTCTCTCTCTCTCTCTCCCCTCTTTCTCTCTTTCTCTCTTTCTCTCTTTCTCTCTTTCTCCCTTTCTCCCTTTCTCCCTTTCTCTTCTCTCTCTCTCTCTCTCTCTCTCTCTCTCTCTCTCTCTCTCTCTCTCTCTCTATCTCTCTATCTCTCTATCTCTCTATCTCTCTATCTCTCTATCTCTCTATCTCTCTATCTCTCTATCTCTCTATCTCTCTATCTCTCTATCTCTCTATCTCTCTATCTCTCTATCTCTCTATCTCTCTATCTCTCTCCCTCTCCCCTCTCCCCTCTCTTTCTCAGTTGTGGTTCATAAAAAACAAATACAAGAAATTCCTATCCTGTGATCCACTGTGAATTCCATAAGTCATTCATATGGGCCAAATGACGCGCACACGAAGTCCCGTGCAGCATTATGTCCACTGTGCCGTAACACTTGTCGTTTACATATATGACATTGTTCCCTTTTTTCCTGTGTTATCCAGTTCTGTGTGGAGTTGAATCAAGGCACGCTGGCCAGCGTCCGCAAGTGGAAGGGTCCGCGGGGGCTGTGGAAGAGCGTCGTGTCCGAGAAGCCCACGGGACACTCGAGCAAGGTACTACAGCCATGTCGGATAATAATAATACAACTTTATTTGTATAGCACCTTTCATACAGAAACTGCAGCTCAAAGTGCTTCACAACAGAAAGAAGACAGGCATAAAATGAGCACATAAAGTGCAGACATGTAAAATCAGTTATTCACATTAGCATCTAACATCCCAACAAACCTTGTTTATGGTTTGATTCAGTTTTTAAAATAGACAATAATAAAAAGAGTAAGATGGAATAGAAAGAGTAAAATAGTGCAGTGCAATAAGTAGTAGAATAGAATAGACATGAAATGAGCACATAAAGTGCAGACATATAAAATCAGTTTTTTTTACAGTGCAATAAAATAGTTCTAGATTACTGTTTAATTACTATATAGTGCCAATATCCTCTTTTACACTCCTAGTGTTTCTCTCTCTCTCACTCACTCACTCACTCACTCACTCACTCACTCACTCACTCACTCACTCACTCACTCACTCACTCACTCACTCACTCACTCACTCACTCTCAAACGCACATACACACGAGACCGATGGTTTTCGACGAGGGAACCAGGTCACTAGGTGGTCCCCGGAGAACATGAGCACTGGTTTAATTTCACTACTTCATTCACTAGAACAGTGGTTCTCAAACAGGGGTCCTTGAAGGAGTTCCAGTGGGTCCCCAGAAATGTGACAAAAAAGGTTGAAAACCACTGCACTACAGGTCAGCCCAATGAGAAAACTGACCATAATCACACGGTGGGAACAGGGTGGAAAGGAACTCAACCTGAGTATGACATAAGAGCAAAAAAAATTGCCCTACTTGCCCTACAGTAGGGCTGCTCGATTATGGAAAAAAATCATAATCACGGTTATTTTGGTCAATATTGAGATCACGATTATTTAACACAATTACTATTCATTTATTGAACCTTTGAGAAAGTGGATTTCTTTGAACTTTAAATATAATTCAACTGGAAAAACAAAAACATGACCTGGCTCAAAAACATGACCTAGCTTAAACATAATATCACCTGGGCTAAAGTTAAATTATGTTAATTGTTGGAAGCCAAAATCGTAATTTATATATTATACATATACTAAATGTTATGAATGACCCAGTCCTAACATCCAGTGTGAGGGAGTGACTCTGTTATCTCCCCTCTTACAGTATAGACAGTTTTCTGTACTAAGTCATATCTGAAAACAAATATCTTCTCCGATGGGGGAGGGCGTGTCCCCCGAGACTAAATGTAATCAAACGGGGTCCGCGGCCTGGAGAGCCACCACACTAGACCAACCGTCTTAAGGTCGCAGAGAGAAACCCAGGCCTTTACGACTCATGAGTGGGCAAACCTTGTTACCTCTACAAAGCCTACCGGAGAGATGGTGTGTACTGTACAGTGTGCCCTTTCCTCCCAAGGGCAACAGAGACTCACTCCAGACATTGAGAATAAGCCCCCGGCTTTGACTTATTTACACAGACCCATAAGAGGATCGTTTTCTTTTCTCAATGATGTCTATCCAAATATCAGGAAGACACGCTAGACTGCGGAGAATGGGAGAGATAGTGCTGTTTATGTCACAAGCAGAAGCCGGCAACAGGCAGATGCAGCCTTGATTGCGGACTTGAGCTTGGCTTAGCCACGTCTCCGTGGCTGTGACTTCCGTCACGTGAGATGGACGGCTGGGTATCTTGAGGTTTGATTGATTGATTGAAAAGTTTATTAACAGATTGCAGAATGGGTACAGTACAGTACAGCTCAATACATACAATTGTTAAGGGGATGCAGACCAGAGAAAGTCTTTCGTCTTGTTTACATCAGGGTCCCCCATTTTCAATTCATCATATGACTGACACACACGACATACAGATAGACAGTACTGCTACATCTATACATTTATGACATACCAGATTTGCAAATACAGTACTGTTTGTGATACAAAAATGTCCAGAAAAAGAGTGTATACATTTGACATAGAAACTGTACATTGGAGGAGGTTGGGTAGGTGGGGTGGGGTTGGGTGGGTGGGGCTGTACATTGGAGGTTGGGGGGGGGGGGGGGGGGGGGGGGGGGGTTTGGGGCTTCTCGCCTGTCCAGACAGACTCTGCAGTTAACCGGCATGTTGTGTTATTGTCGAGGTGCTCCGGAATGGGTCTATTATTCTCCTTGCCGGAGAATTGGATCAGAGTTTGATTTGATTACTTTTAGAGTGCGTGTGTGTGTGTGTGTGTGTGTGTGTGAGTGTGTATGCCTGCCTGTGCTTTGCCTCTTGTTTGAATCCTGATTCTTTGGTAGCTGGTGGACCAGCATTTAGCTGACAGTGATTTATGTGAGGCCATTGCAGCTTAAGGAAAAGCCAGTGTGCGATTGCTATACTGTATGTGAATCCACGTATACAGGCTTTCCAGTGCAGTGATGGCAAACGTAAACAAATCCTTTACTTCAGTAAAATACTACTAAAAGCATCAAAAGTAATAGGGGTGAACGTTCCATATGTCGGTCTCCTGTATTTCGATGCTGGTTAGAGTCCTCGATACACTGACTTTTAAAGATTATGTTAAAGTGGAAAGCGGCCCAGTAATACTCAAATATATTAGTTAGCAGGCTTTACTCAAAGAAGTAGAGTAGAAATAAATGTGAAGTGACCCAGTCATGGAAATTTTGTACTGAAGTCTAGTACTTGAGTAAAAGTACTGGACTACTTTCCAGGGAAGCGTGAGAGAGTTTGTTATCTGGGGCTTCACTGCAATGTCCTCGTTAGCTGCCCTTCTCTTATCTATGTATCAAACTAGGCCATCTGTTAACACACTGTTGTTACTGCAGTCCAACTGTGGGTGTCTCGTCCTGGTTCTTCTTACCCCGGTGTGTGGTCCCCTCTAGGCCCAGAGCAGCCTGGTGTGTGGTCCCCTCTAGGCCCAGAGCAGCACCCTGGTGTGTGGTCCCCTCTAGGCCCAGAGCAGCCTGGTGTGTGGTCCCCTCTAGGCCCAGAGCAGCACCCTGGTGTGTGGTCCCCTCCTAGGCCCAGAGCAGCCTGGTGTGTGGTCCCCTCTAGGCCCAGAGCAGCCTGGTGTGTGGTCCCCTCTAGCCCCAGAGCAGCCTGGTGTGTGGTCCCCTCTAGGCCCAGAGCAGCCTGGTGTGTGGTCCCCTCTAGGCCCAGAGCAGCACCCTGGTGTGTGGTCCCCTCTAGCCCCAGAGCAGCCTGGTGTGTGGTCCCCTCTAGCCCCAGAGCAGCCTGGTGTGTGTGGTCCCCTCTAGGCCCAGAGCAGCCTGGTGTGTGTGGTCCCCTCTAGGCCCAGAGCAGCCTGGTGTGTGTGGTCCCCTCTAGCCCCAGAGCAGCACCCTGGTGTGTGGTCCCCTCTAGGCCCAGAGCAGCACCCTGGTGTGTTGTCCCCTCTAGGCCCAGAGCAGCCTGGTGTGTGGTCCCCTCTAGGCCCAGAGCAGCACCCTGGTATGTGGTCCCCTCTAGGCCCAGAGCAGCAGCCTGGTGTGTGGTCCCCTCTAGGCCCAGAGCAGCAGCCTGGTGTGTGGTCCCCTCTAGGCCCAGAGCAGCCTGGTGTGTGGTCCCCTCTAGGTCCAGAGCAGCACCCTGGTGTGTGGTCCCCTCTAGCCCCAGAGCAGCACCCTGGTGTGTGGTCCTCTCTAGGCCCAGAGCAGCCTGGTGTGTGGTCCCCTCTAGCCCCAGAGCAGCACCCTGGTGTGTGGTCCCCTCTAGGCCCAGAGCAGCACCCTGGTGTGTGGTCTCTCTAGCCCCAGAGCAGCACCCTGGTGTGTGGTCCCCTCTAGGCCCAGAGCAGCACCCTGGTGTGTGGTCTCTCTAGCCCCAGAGCAGCACCCTGGTGTGTGGTCCCCTATAGGCCCAGAGCAGCACCCTGGTGTGTGGTCCCCTATAGGCCCAGAGCAGCACTCACAGCTCAGGGGAGATGTCATGTAACTTATGTTCCCTTAGTGATAAATCACTGATGTTTCCATTCAGTAATGGTTAGGAAGACCTTTTAAAAGGTAATGCCACCCATTTTAAGAATTCACGCAATGTTCTTCCTGCGCCCCGGGGCAGTCGGTATTCATGAACACGCACCACTCGCTCCTAAAAGAGAGAGAACCCTCTAATCAGTGATGTAACTGGGATGTAGAATATGGCGCTGCTCCATTGGACATTAGACACCGGATGGGGCTCTGAGTTTATGAGGCAAGCGATACTAGAATATAAACCTAATTTGAGTGTAAGTGCTCTCATTGATTTTCTAGCTTTAGGAGTGGCGCGTGTTCGCAAATGCTGACTGAACTGTCCCGGGGCACGGGAAGAACACATGTGAATTCTTTAAATGGGTGGCAATCCCCTTTTTTTTGGGTTTAGTGAAAATAAAACATTTCATTACATGACTTGAACTTGAACAGATGGGGCTCTTCAGCATTCAGACACGGTTCCGTTGTGAACTTGATGAGGAACTTCTTTGGTACTTTACCCACTACAGTTGAAACCCCCACAGCGTGTGGTCAAGCATGTGATATTCTCTCCTAGGCAGAAGGTAATTGAGGCTATTTATGTAGGTCAGGTTAGGTCAGTGTGCGGTATCGAGGACTGTTTTAGTGGGTTGAGATGAGGCAAACTATGTACGCCAGTAAACTGAGTAATCATCAGTAAGTAATAATTATTTGCAATAAAGTAGGCTAAAGTCGAAGTTTATCTCAACATGAGAATAAAATATTCACATTTGTAGGCTATATATATATATATATATATATATATATATATATATATATATATATATATATATATATATATATATATAGTGCTGTCAATAGATACAAAAAAAAAGTAACTAATTAATCTCACAATTTTCTGTAATTAATCTAGATTGATCTAGATAAAAAATTGCATTTTTCTACTTAAGACCGAAGCTTGTAAGAGAAATCATGGAAATAATGTAGAATCAACACAAAGAAAGTATATTTAGATTCAAATACTATTTTAATAGCTTTCTTTGATCTTTGAATACAGCTTCTCTCCTGTGAAATACAAATGTTCAACAAAACCATCAACATTGACTCAAGCTTTAAAGACCTCTTTCTTATATCCGCGGCGCTAACAGAACTAAAAACAACCCAGGCCTATGTTAAAGTGCAGATTGGCTTAGAGGACGATAATGTCTTGTATGAACTACCAGTAATATAAATCATAATACAACACAAATGTGTTCCATCTTCATGTCAGATGATTTTCAAAAAGGTGCATGAGTCAATGCAAAAAAAGAACAAGCAAAGATACTGCTGAAAGTTCAGAACGTTGAAAATGTTTCACTCCATAGATTAATCTAGATGGAATTTTTTTAACGCTTTAAATAATTTTAATTAATCTCAAGTTAAAGCATTAACTTTGACAGCCCTAATATATATAATACTTTTTTATAATATTTTTTTAATTATAGACAGTCACAGAACTACTATAAAGATGGGAGGTGATTGTTGGGCTGGGTGTTATGGATCTGTTGGAAGAAGATGCACCCTTATTCCCCAGGGTTCTGTGTTGTCAGGGACTAATTTCCCAGGGTTCTGTGTTGTCAGGGAGCGAGCTATTCTGGCTTCCTGTGGGACAGTTCCTGTGGAATTGACCTGAAGGAGGTCGCTCTGCTGGAGAGCCCGGTCGTCAACGGCAACGGGAACCATGCCTGCCCGCGGCCCTACCTGGCCCGCTTCTTTGTAAGTCACCATGGAAGTACTGTAATACTGTGTACTATTTAGATTTTAGAGGGTGTTTTTAGTATACCATACTACTAGCTCCCAAAAAAATTTATGTATTTTTTTTGTATTACTAGTGGTGCCCCGATACCACTTTTGCATTGCTGGTACTAGTTATAATAAAACTAGGTATTACTGCGTACCGATTCAATCAATTACTTTTACTGAACGGTATAGACTATTAGTTTGGAGTCATTGGAGAAAATTTTATATTGAGATATAATCCTTTTTTTCCCTCCCAAGACATCTAAAATCTCTAAATGTAGAAAATCAAGTTGCTTTGCTTAAAGTTCTGACTCATTATATTTGACTCTTTTACTCTATATTCCATCTTAGTATTGGGGCTAATTCTCCCCATACCAATTATGGTCTGTCATCGCCTAGTATAGCCTGTTATAGCCCCTGTGATCTATATATTGTATCTGTTACCAGTACCTGCATCAGTGCATGCCTATTTATTACTAGTAAAAGGCCCGAAAAATTACCCAGCTGTGGAATACATCATACTTGCCTAAGTATGTTGATGCTGCATTATTCAGATTCAGATTCCTTTATTGTCACATCATTCAGTACCTTACAGCAAAAGTTACATTCAATTTGTTGTGGTTCCTCAACCATAGCAGCATCCAATAATATAAATAAAATTAGCATAGAATAAGATAAAATATGACTAAAATAAAGATTACTACCGGTATATACAGTTCTAAAAATGTTTCTAAAAATAAAATTATGGACTGACATTAATGTGTAGATAGTTTTTGTATATTTATACTGCATACTATTTATATTATGATTCTGCATCCTATTTACAAGACTGACTGGATTGTGTGTGTGTGTCCATTAGATCGGTGCGTCGGAGCTCACGTTGGTGAACGTCCACATGAGAACAGCAGCAGAGACGGACGGGAAGAATCATAACTCGGATGAAACCAAACCACAACGCCTCTCCCCCAGTATCCAGCAAACACTCAAAGGTCAGTCTGAAAGTCTGCTCCTACTACAGCCCAATTAAAGGTCACCCTTGCTTTTAACACAATCACTGTTGGGACTTAGACTGGTGATTCACTGACTGCTACCATGGGTTTTTCTACCAATACAGATTCAGAGAACTAAATGTCAAGTACTGACTGATTTATGACTTTTACTGAACAATATAGACGTCAACCTTTTTATTTTTATACTAAAAATGAGATTTAGGATATCTTTCTCCGTCAGAGATTTGATATTCAAGTTATTTAACATGCATAGTATTTTTTTCTTTTGATTATTGACTTTTTTCATGTGGCTTCTTGGCATCAGATTGGAGTATTTACTGACATCCTATTTTAACATAGTATTGATATCATATTTCAACCTAGTATTGATATCATATTTTAACCTGGTGTTGATATCCTATTTTAGCCTGGTATTCATATCCTATTTTAGCCTGGTATTGCACCAATATATCTGATACTAGTATTGGTGATTATTATTATTATTTGACTAGCCGGGAGCTACTGGGGAGATGACCACGTGTGCCCGTTTGGGATAACTTTTTACCTCCACCAGGTGGCAGCGTAATACAGCGTAATGCTTGAGTGAACAGCAGTGCTGAGCAGCTATTGGACGTTGGAGGGGAATTCCTTGAATTGAACATTTAAATGTTTGCTATATGTAACTGAGGGGTACAATTCCCTGACTGTATTGATAAGTATGGTATCATTAAACCACTACCACTTTATGTACTTTAACTACTGGCCACACAGTACATGATATAGATATGATGAACACTTTCCCACCATGAAACCAAGTCCACACAAATGTATAAGTCGAATATTTAATATATAGCAAAGGGTATATACAACGTTCACTTAATGACATTTATGATTTGAATGCACTTGTAAGGCAAATGAGTATTCGTAGGCAAATCAACATTGAATGTCCAATCTCTGGTTACGCAGGAAGCAAGTATACAACCTGGTTCTTTAGGGAACTATAGCGATGGTACTTAATGATTATAGCTGGATATACTAAAGGGGGTCCCGCTGGTTGTAAGTCAGTAGGGGGGGGGGGGGGGGGGGGTTAGGAGAGCCGCTGGCGATATCCCATCTGGCCAACGATTTCTTGGGAGAATTCAGAGTGCTGAACACGGTGCCCACAGAACCTTGGTCCACAGATGAATACCGTTGGGCCCTCTTGTAGACGGTAGCTGCCGGTCCACAACGAAGAGACGTGAGGCGACCTCACTCGGGGTAGAGCGCCGTCTCACCTGGACTCCTCTCGGGGGTAGTTCCAACACTTACCAGTGTTGGCTGTTATCCATGGCATAATCAAAGCACCCAAAGCAAGTAGATAATCCAAGCCGTGTAGGGCTCGCCGTCGTCCGGGTAAGGTAATCCAATGTGCAGGTCCACTCGTCCTAGCCCAGAACTCCTCGGATGAAAGCACCACACGTGGTCTGCCCAGCCTGGTTAAGACTCTAGATAACGCGAGGAAAACGATGGGGGTACTGCTCACTTTATAACTCTAACCGAACGATGCACCATACATAATAGACTATTATTAACTTAATAGAAATACGTCCCACTCGACGGTATAGTGCCAAACTATGACAATTCAACTATTAATCCACACGATGTCTCAATGCCATTCTGAGGCCAAGTTGACCATACTGCACCACACGTGTATCGTGGGTGAGGCTTAACGTCTTGCCACTAGGTTGGAGGGTAAAGAACTAAGGGCTAAGGGACTAAAAGAAAGTTCTACTTTCTTTATATATATGCGCTGTGAACAAATAGTACCATTCGTATTTCGGCAGACGTATTCCTACGCGGAACCGGGGCTAGTAACGACATGTTCGTCGGCACGATTGAACTTGAACCAAGGGGCTTGGCTGCTGGCGCCAGGTTCTTGTCCAATGAGAGAATGAAACTATTATGGGCTGTTAGTAGACTAAAGGGATATTCAGTGTATATGTACAAGGAATATACAAGGGATATCAAACGATATACAAATACTATTAAATATATATCCATAAATAAATATATATATTCGGTTTAATCTGATCCTTCACAACAGCCGCCCCCTAATTAGTCCCACCTAATTAGCTAAGCAGAGACAGATTAACCACACTGTCTATCACTCAAGGTCCGCTGTAAGGGTCAGTCAACTCACAAAGTCGTGGGGTCATGGTCGTCATCGATAGTGTCTGGGAGTCTGGGCAGTTCTATTAGCCTCGCCACGGGTCGTGTGTAAGTTCGCCCTTGGACGAGCACCTCAGCTGCTCGGACCTTGCCATCGGCACCGGTGATCACTTTGCTTACGCGGCCAGCCGGCCACATAGCTCTGGGTAGTGACTGGTCGATAATCATGACGACTGTTCCTTCTGTCAAATTGTCTCTCTCTTTTACCCACTTCTGGCGGGTCTGTAGAGACGGTAGGTAGTGGAGTAGAAAGCTGTTCCAAAACTTGTCAGCCAGCACTTGACTGTACCTCCACATTCTTCGGCCGTTCGCTTCTTCAGGCCTGTACATTGTCTGGGGTAGCGCAGGGTCCAGCCGCCCCATCAAGAGTGTGTTGGGGGTGACTGGGTCGACATCTGCTATATCACTGGAGACGTAGCCGAGGGGCTTGGAGTTCAATACTCCCTCGATCTCCGTGAGGACTGTCATTAAGACTTCTTCCGCTACAGTCTGGGCCCCAAGCACGGCGTACAGGGCTGTCTTTATAGAACGTACTTCTCGTTCCCAGGTTCCACCGAAGTGGGGTGCGTTCGGGGGATTAAACTGGAAGTCAATCTGGGATGGAGCGAGGTGGGTCTTAAGTTCTGGGCCCATAGCTTGGAAGCTCTCTCTCAGCTCTCTTTCTCCGCCTTTGAAGTTTGTCCCGTGATCAGACAACAATGTAGACGGTTTTCCTTTCCGTGATGTGAATCTTCGGAAGGCCATAAGGAATGAGTCTGTGCTCATGGTTGGAAGGAGTTCGATATGTATCGCTCTGGTGGTCATGCATTTGAATACAATACCCCAGCGCTTCTCGGTTCCTCTTCCTTTCTTTATATACAACGGGCCAAAACAGTCCATGCCTGTGGAGTGGAATGGCTTGTCGCCGAGTCGGAGGCGACAGGGAGGTAGGTCAGCCATCCGGGGTATGCTGGGCTGCGCGCGCCACTTTCGGCAGTCTAGACAGGTTCGCTGGAAGCGTCGCACTGCTTCTCTTCCTTGAAGTATCCAATAGCGACGTCTGATCTCCGAGAAGACTCTCTCGGCTCCTGCGTGGTGCACATCCTCGTCGTATTTCTTTATGATCAGCTCTGTGACCTTGTGTCGGCTGTTCAAGACTATCGGGTACTTAACGTCATCCGGTAGGTCGGGGGCTCTCCGCAGACGACCACCCACTCTGATGAGATTATGGGCGTCGCTCTCGGGTGCCAGGTGGAGCAATCTGCTGTCTGATGGGACGGGCTTTCCTCCCTGTAGACAGTCTAGCTCATCGGGGAACGAGTCTCTCTGGGCTCGTTGTAGTAGAAGAAGTTCTGCTTCTTCGTAGTCAGCTGCTGAAATGTCGGCAGTGGGCTGAATCTCTGGGTGGTGCCGCAGAAATGTCTTTAGTTGCGCACTCTGTAGGGTGAGGCAATCATCTATGTTGGGGTCTGTGGAGGCGACTGTGCTCAGTCCACAGAACATAGGTTTCTTGTTCTCAGCCTCCTCTTTACTCGCTTCCCGTGGGGTGGGCGTAGGCCACTCTTCTTCCGGGAGCTTGAGGAACTCTGGTCCGTCACTGTAGATGTTGTGACGGGTGAGGTCATCTAGGGACATTCCCCGGGTGATGACGTCAGCTGGGTTGTGTTTGGTGTCCACATACCGCCAGCTCGCTGCTTCTGTTAACTCTTGAATCTCGGTGACTCTGACTCCCACGAAGACCTTGTATCTGCATGAATCAGACTTGATCCATGTGAGTACTGTCGTGGAATCTGACCACAAGATTGTTCTGTGCACCGGAATGGTGAGTTCACGTTGGATTAACGTGGCTAGATGCGCTCCTGCTAGGGCTGCGCAGAGCTCTAGACGCGGGATAGATTGTTGCTTTCGTGGGGCTATTCTTGAGCGAGCCAGGATGAAAGCAGGGTGTATCTCTCCTCCCTTCTCTTGGGCACGCAAGTAGGCCACCGATCCATAGGCTACTTCGGAGGCGTCACTGAAGACGTGTAGATCCATCTTGCATGTCTCTGGCCTCACTGTGGGTGGGAAGTAGCTGCGGCGTATATTGACGCCTCGGAGTGAGCGGAGTTCCGTCTCCCACTCTCTCCATGTGGAGGCAAGGGGTGCGGGTATTGGGTCGTCCCAGCCCTGGTCCTTGTCCCATAGTGCTCGTAAAATCATCTTTGCCCTGGTGGGGTAAGGTAGAATACATCCCAACGGGTCATATTGTCTGGCGAGTGTTCTGTACACACTCCGTCTGGTGGTCTGTATCGCCGTCGACCTTCCCTGCTCCGTGGTCAGGGGTTTGTGTCTATAGTGGAGCGAGTCTGTTTTGAAGCGCCAGACTAGTCCTAGTGTCATTTCTTGGGCTTCTCCTGGGATGGTCGCCATCCACGTCTCGCTGCTGGCAGCCTTGTCCGCGGGGGAGAGGCTGCGCAATACGTGCGGGTCGCTGCTGGCCCACTGCCTGAGATCAAAGCCGCCTTTGATCAGGGAGGCGCGTAGCTTGAGTAGGAGAGCCTCGGCTTCTTCTTGAGTCGAAACGCTTTGTAAACAGTTGTCCACGTAGAAACTGTTCTTCACACTGTGTCGGACCTCTTCATCTGCTGCTGGGTCCTCTGCGACGTGTTTCTGTAGTGCAAATGTAGCACAGCACGGGCTGCATGTGGTTCCGAAGGGGAGGACTTCCCATTGGTAGATGGCTGGGTGCTCATCTCCGATCCTCTCTCTCCATGGTAACCGCAGCAAGGGCTTCTCCTCTGGGGAGAGGCTGCGTAATACTGGGGGGTCGCTGCTGGCCTGCTGCCGGAGATCAAAGCCGTCTTTGATCAGAGAGGCGCGGAGCAGCGCACGGCGTCGCCAGTCAATCTTCTTTACGTGTCCCGCTGTGATTAGCTTCTCAATCTCAGCGCGGTACACACTCTCTTGAGCGGGGTCTTTGGCTAGGCGCCGCTCTGTGTTCAATAGATACCGCTCCGTAGCTTCTTTCGTGGCGTGAAAGGTGGGCATTCCCTCTCGCCTCAGGAGTGGAGTTGCGTATCTCATCACTCCGCCGACTGTGACTCTCTTTGTCCCTTGCTCGAGGAGGTTTATGGCGTAAATGTCTTCTTTAGAACGAATGTCTTTCTTTTCGTTCTTAAAGGGCATTGTTTCTAGTGTCCATAGCCTCTCGACATGCTGCAGGAGAGTGGTGTCTTCTTCTGTCACTCTGGAGTGGAGGCAGCTAGTGGCTGCTGTTCGGTTGAGAGATTTAGCGAGGGGGCCTTGTAGTGTCCATCCTAGGCGGGTCTTGACTGCTGCAGGACAGCCTCTGGGTCCTGTATGGACCCGGTCTATCGGGACTATGAGGTCTGCATGGTCGGAGCCTATCAGCAGGGTCGGGGTGGCGCCGTCTATGAGCGGGATAGGTAGTTGACGCAGGTGCACATATTTATCCATCAGCTTGGCGATGGGGTAGGTGTACTGTGTCCTATTTCTTGGCTGGTGAAAGCATTTGTAATCCTATACCCAGGGGAGGAAATTAGGCCACTTTACTCGCCAAATGCGAGTATTTTTTACGTTTGGCGAGTGATTCATGAAGACCACTCGCCAGTCTGGCGAGTTGACAGTGCCACGAGAGCACTGCACAAGACCCGCGGACATATATAATGTTTAATAAACGTTCCCGCAGTACTGGCCAACCCGCGGACATATATAATGTTTAATAAACGTTCCCGCAGTACTGGCCAACCCGCGGACATATATAATGTTTAATAAAAGTTCCCGCAGTACTGGCCAACCCGTGGACATATATAATGTTTAATAAAAGTTCCCGCCGTACTGGCCAACCCGCGGACATATATAATGTTTAATAAAAGTTCCTGCAGTACTGGCCAACCCGCGGAAATATAGAATGTTGAATAAAAGTCCCGTGGTACTGGCCATCAGTCAAGGAAGCACTCGCAAACAGATAACGTTAAACACAGAAGATGGAAAACAGACAGACTGAGCAACGGGGAACTGCATCCAACCCTAGTACAACTCTCGAGTCCAAGGCAAGGACACATTTAAATTACAGAGGTGTATGTTAGTCTATTGCGCACCGGACTACGACGTAAGGTTAGACATTTTATTTCATGCTCAAAAGCCCCTGGCTTGCACATCGCAGTCACGAAAGGGGCTAGCTCAACCAGTGCACAACAGCAGACCAACCCAACTGACGTTACCACAACACTTGACAGCACTGTCGTAAGGGCCTGCCAGACCACCGTGCCGTCTTAAAGGCACAGTGAACACTCGGATGCATACACAACATTGACGTGGCTTGACAACCGAGGTTCAAAGTTAACTTGATTGACTGATTGAAAACTTTATTAACAGATTGCAGAATGGGTACAATACAGTACGGCTCAATACACACAATTGTTAAGGGGATGCAGACCAGAGAAAGACTTTCGTCTTGTTTACATCAGGGTCCCCCATTTTCAATTCATCATAACATATGACATACACGACATACAGATAGACAGTACTGGCATCTATACATTTCACATCTATCTATACACTTCACAACATACTTCGGTTTTTTTCTTTCACTGCCCAACCCAGCATCTTTCACTGCCCAGTTCAGCCCAACCCAGTCCAGAATAGATCCCTCTTTCATGTTAATATGTGTTATGCTAATATTGTGAAGAGTAGAGACTGTTATTAATGTTTTATGCTAATAAATATTTTAAAGAGTAGAGACACGGTGTGATTATTACTATGATTGAAAATCAATTTAGACGAAGACATACAAAGAAGTAATTATCACAATTAGCGATTTTTTTTGGCTGGTAAAAAATCAGTTTGTCTGGTAAAAAAAATCAGATACTCGCCAGTTGGCTGGTAAGCCAAAAAGTTAGTTTCCTCCCCTGCCTATACCGTCGCTCTGGCTGCCCGCTTGCTGCGATAGTGAAGGAGACATTCTCGCCCTTTATCGTCTTTAAATCTCTTCTTATTGTCCGAATCGTCATTTGGTTCTCGCTCCCCCGCAGTCCCAGCTGGGCCGCGGCGGACGCGAGCAGGAGGGTCTTCTCTGACCCGTCATCAAGGACGGCATAAGTGTCCATGACTTTATCTTGGTAGCTCAATGTTACACGGACTACCTTTAAGAGCACTTGGGCGCCGCTGCTGCTGGCGGGGTCAATGTACATGACACTTGCCTTTGTGCTGCTCGATGGTGCAGGTGCAGGCTTTCTTCTGTTACTGTCGTGTAGGACATCTAGGTGGGCTCCGTCACACCGACTGCACCTCTTCTTTAGGCGGCACTCGGCTGCCATGTGACTGCGCGCACATCGGTAACAGCGCCTGTTGGACTTTATCCATTGACTCACTTCTTCTGCATTCATCTTGGTGAACAGGTCACATTGTGACAGCCAGTGTTCCTTCTCGCAGTACGGGCACACCATCTTCCACTTCTCTTTCCTCGAGGGGGTACTGTGGTTCTTACTGCTCGGTACTGATTCTGATTGGTGCATGACAGTCACCGATCTTCTTCCATCGTTTATTCTCCTGGGTCCCTCTCTGGAGCTTGGTGTGCTCCGCACGAACGTATCCAGTCGTAAGCTGCTGACTTCTCTCGCCAGGAAGTCGGCTAGATCGAGGAGGGATGGTTCGGGACCGTTAGGATCACGGTGGTCTCTCTGCCGCCTAAAGCGCTCTTGTCTGGCGGGTGGCAGCTTCTCTAAAATCCTCTCGACGTTAGAGTTGGCGTATAGCTCGTGCATACCCTTTTCTCGTTGCGCTCCCAGCATCCCTACCAGGGACTGCACTTTTATAGACAGGTCGTCTAATGAGCGATTGTCTGTTGCTGGGGGTAGGCGGTCAATATGCCTTATCTCTTGGATTACGTAATCCCATATACGTCCATATCTCTGGTCCAGCGCTGCTAGAGCCGCGGTGTATGGGGTCGTAGAGGTGGCATAGGCTAGCGCTATATTGTGCGCTCGGGGTACTTTCAGGTGCTTCAGTAATATTGCATACTTGTGACGTTCATCAACGACATCCACCATCATTGTCTCTAAGCACATTCGGAGCTCCGTGTACTGTGCCCGATTCTCATGGGTGAAGTCTGGGATGGTCGGTGTGGCAATGTATGACGCCGTGGATGGCTGATACATCGGCGAGCGTTGGGGGAGAGGCCTCCTAGGCGAGTCTCCTCTTGCGCCTCTCTGTGGGCTGGTACCGGCAGGGTACCATGGCCCGCTGGTCCAGGTGCTATTCCTCGGGGCTGGTCGTGCGTCGTGCTCACCCGTGAATAGAGTCGGGGGTCTGTAGCGCAGCGCCGCGGGGGTATAGCCTGGGCTGTACTGGACCTCCTGGTCCGGTGGAGTACTGTGCTGTCGTCGGGCTTGGTTCTCCTCCTCTCCCTCTTCTTCTTCTATCAGGTCCTCTAGATCCTGTAGTCGTTTATTTAGCTTCTCCGCAGTGTATGCTGCTCCTTCCTTGTAGCTGGGTCTCGCTTGGACCGGTCGGGGAAGGGGGTCTGCGGGGGGTATAGGCTTGGTCTGTTGGTCAAGTTCAGGGGCGCTTGCTCGGTTAGGAGACGCTGCCCTTGACTGTTGTCTCGACGAGTTCCTTGAACCCCTGGCGGAGGGAGAGGGTGTTGCCTTGAGGATCAGCTGCTCCATTAGTTGCGCTTGTAGCTTGTCGCGCTCGGCTTGTAGTCTGTCGCGCTCGGTTTCGCGCTGGATGAGAGCGAGGTCGCGCTCTGCTTCTCTTTGGGCACCGGCAGCGGCACGCTGGGTGTCTGCTCGGTCTCTTGCCATATTCTCTTCCGTCTGAAGGCGTCTCATCTCCAGGCGTATGCGCTCTTCTTCGCTCCGTTGCTGTGTCTGGAGTCGATCGCGTTCACCCTGAAGTCGATCGCGTTCACCCTGGAGTCGATCGCGTTCGGTAGAGGCTGTCAGGCTGACGAGGAACGCCTGTGATAGCATCCTCTCCGCTTCGCTGGGGGAAGACGGTTGTAGAGGTGAGCCGCTCCTGGCGGTACTCGTTGGGGAGTCCTGGAGCTCTATTTCCTCGGCGCTCTCCTCCTTTTCTTCCGTGCAGAGTTCTCTCTCTGTAGGGTTGTCTTCCTCCCGGGGCTGGTCGGGGACTACTTCTTCGGTACTGGCGGGGGGTAAAGGCATGTCAGCTCCCTCCTGGTCCCCACCGTGAGCTTGGTCAGTTACATTAGAACCCACTAGGGCCTCTGTGGTCGGGGTAACCTGGTCGTTAAGGTCAGACATAATTTTACTTTCTACTTTTACCGCGTTTACCGTTTGTAGAAGGCTAGGTAGTTGACTGACAGCGTAATCCTCTAAGTACGGAGGTGGCTGTCGTCTGCGCCGCGGGCGTTCTACGTTAGGAGGACCGTTTCGTGGAGTGTTCATCATAGGCCATTTCAATATTAATAACACTATATTAATATTACACTAGTTACCATCCGGCTCGAAGGACCAATTGTAACTGAGGGGTACAATTCCCTGACTGTATTGATAAGTATGGTATCATTAAACCACTACCACTTTATGTACTTTAACTACTGGCCACACAGTACATGATATAGATATGATGAACACTTTCCCACCATGAAACCAAGTCCACACAAATGTATAAGTCGAATATTTAATATATAGCAAAGGGTATATACAACGTTCACTTAATGACATTTATGATTTGAATGCACTTGTAAGGCAAATGAGTATTCGTAGGCAAATCAACATTGAATGTCCAATCTCTGGTTACGCAGGAAGCAAGTATACAACCTGGTTCTTTAGGGAACTATAGCGATGGTACTTAATGATTATAGCTGGATATACTAAAGGGGGTCCCGCTGGTTGTAAGTCAGTAGGGGGGGGGGGGGGGGGGGGTTAGGAGAGCCGCTGGCGATATCCCATCTGGCCAACGATTTCTTGGGAGAATTCAGAGTGCTGAACACGGTGCCCACAGAACCTTGGTCCACAGATGAATACCGTTGGGCCCTCTTGTAGACGGTAGCTGCCGGTCCACAACGAAGAGACGTGAGGCGACCTCACTCGGGGTAGAGCGCCGTCTCACCTGGACTCCTCTCGGGGGTAGTTCCAACACTTACCAGTGTTGGCTGTTATCCATGGCATAATCAAAGCACCCAAAGCAAGTAGATAATCCAAGCCGTGTAGGGCTCGCCGTCGTCCGGGTAAGGTAATCCAATGTGCAGGTCCACTCGTCCTAGCCCAGAACTCCTCGGATGAAAGCACCACATGTGGTCTGCCCAGCCTGGTTAAGACTCTAGATAACGCGAGGAAAACGATGGGGGTACTGCTCACTTTATAACTCTAACCGAACGATGCACCATACATAATAGACTATTATTAACTTAATAGAAATACGTCCCACTCGACGGTATAGTGCCAAACTATGACAATTCAACTATTAATCCACACGATGTCTCAATGCCATTCTGAGGCCAAGTTGACCATACTGCACCACACGTGTATCGTGGGTGAGGCTTAACGTCTTGCCACTAGGTTGGAGGGTAAAGAACTAAGGGCTAAGGGACTAAAAGAAAGTTCTACTTTACTTGCGCCATATATATATGCGCTGTGAACAAATAGTACCATTCGTATTTCGGCAGACGTATTCCTACGCGGAACCGGGGCTAGTAACGACATGTTCGTCGGCACGATTGAACTTGAACCAAGGGGCTTGGCTGCTGGCGCCAGGTTCTTGTCCAATGAGAGAATGAAACTATTATGGGCTGTTAGTAGACTAAAGGGATATTCAGTGTATATGTACAAGGAATATACAAGGGATATCAAACGATATATAAATACTATTAAATATATATCCATAAATAAATATATATATTCGGTTTAATCTGATCCTTCACAACACTATACATGAAACATTAATCAGGACAGGACCTCAGGCAAGTTGCCCAAGGAAGAAAAACAGGTGTGAGAAGGACAGTGTGGATATATCTCAGGAGGAGAGGTTTTACCCCAGAACAACTTGTGGAGTTAGACATGAGTGTCAAGCTAGCTAACGTTACCAATAACATCACCAGGTAGGCTGTACATCTGAAATTCAGTATTAACCTAATTAACCTCGCTATAGCTACTTGTGGCGCTCTCTCTTCCTCCTCTCTATTTATCTCTCCCACTCTCTCTCTCACTGGCTTTCACAGTAGTGGCTAATGTTACATTTACGTGTCCAGAATGTGATGTTCAGGATTGGTTTAACCGGATATTCAGTCTAGTTAGACTAGATAACAGCAATGTTGTCTTGCAAATAGCGATCATTGTTTCCTCCAACATTCTGTGAACATTTGCACTCTACTGAGCACACTCTTCTAGTTTATTTATTTTCGTCTGGGGGAGGCGCAGGGCGGTTGTGTTATTGTTATTTGTATGTTGAAAGGTTTCCACAAAGAAAAAGGGTGGAAAAAGAACAAGTCTGTGGCCAACATTTCCCTGAGCCTCCTGGCAGCACGTGGTGTAGTGGTTAACACTGTTGCCTCACAGCTAGAAGGTCCTGGGTTCAATTCCCGCTAGGGGACCAGGTTGCTGCGTTGCCAGGTACCCAGGGTGTGGGGTATCTCCCGGGCCTTTCTGTGTGGAGTTTGCATGTTCTCTCCCCGTGCTCGCAAGGGTTTCCCCTCCCGATAAGATAAACCCAATGGAAAAACATGCAGAACAGATCGCTAACGCTGTCGCGTCCTTGGTGAAGACGGCTAGGAGCACTTGGATTGGTCCTTGGGGGGGGGGGGGGGGGAAGGACGACGAGATGGGAAAAGTGCAGAGAGACATTTCATCAGCGACATGTGTGTGTGTGTGTGTTCTTGTGGGTCGCCCATCTTGCATGTGTGTATGTTGGTCTGCATGACAAATAAATACTTCTCCTCCTGTGCTCCTCTGTCCTCCTAGGCGAGAAGGAGCTGCTGGTGCTGGGTGACTTCGGCCTGTCTCCTCAGAGCTCCGAGCTGGAGGCCCTGCGGAAGGAGAAGCTCAGCGCCCTGGTTCCCTCCTCTCAGTTCACCAACATCAGCACCCGCTCCCCGCAGGGCTCCCTGTGTCTCGACAACATCTGGCTCAGCCGCTCCCTCAAGAAGATCTACTCAGGTTGGTTGTGTCGTGTTGGGAAATATATTTGATTTTTGATTATTCTATCATGAGCTTCATAATCAATACCAGAATGTATATCCCGGACCGTACTTTATTCTCTATTCTTGTTTTCTTGTTTTTGACTACCTAAATGTTTACTGTTTACTGTGAGCGATCTGTAGTGCAGAATTTCCCTCGGGATAAATAAAGGATTTATATTCTATTCTATATAATCTTTTGAATAGTTTTTTACTGCACTGTTAAAAATTCAAAAAATAGCTTGGAAACAAATAAAATCTATCGCCCGGTTTGTATTGTGAATGCAAACCGATTTGCCGCCAAGCCAAGTGTACCGGTGTTTATCATTGTAAACCATGGTAACGAACACTGTTCTCATACCGAATTATAATACACATTAAATAATAGAGTAATTGTCATAGCAACAGAATAACCAACTTTTAGGCCCCGACGTTACACAAATCCACCTGCAATTACAGATGATGACATTTTCAAGTTACAGATGAGGTTCTTGTTAGTCGTGTGCTCCTCTTTGTCCAGTCTTACCACTGCTTTCCCTAGCATTCATATACACAGGTGCACTTTGGACATATTAACATGTGTACCCAGTGTAAACGCATGTTGCTACATTCAGCCTGGCATTAGATACACATCAAACAGGCTACATATGAAAATAACATTTACATTATCTTGTTATTGCAGGTCCCAGACCTTTTTATTTTAATTTTTTTTTCTCTTACTGAATCTCCTCTCCTTGTGTCTTCTGCCTCCTACAGGCCACTGTGTGGTAGTGCGGGAGGGTCTGACCAATCCTTGGATCCCAGACAACTGGTCCTGGGGCGGCGTGGCGTCTGATCACTGTCCCGTCATGGCTGAGTTCTTCGCCGACGTGGCGCCCAAAGAGCTGAGCAGGAACGGCGTGGCAGTGGTGGAGCGAGGGGACATCATGCCCAAGCATGAACGATGACGAACTCTACACACTGGGGGGGGGGGGGGGGGGACGACGACGCTGTGAGACATATCAGAACTAATTGAACATTGACCTGCCCTGGATCCTGCTTCGTCTTGGTTTGCTGTGGAGCAAAAAAGTGTTTCTTTTCCTAACGAATGTGAAAAATAGAAAAAGCGCCAAGATTGCCTTTTTTCCATTTCCTTTTATCAATGTATAATAGTCTTTATGTACATTAGAGCTATGATCATGTTCAGAGTAAATTATAAAGATCTACGCTATTCTCTGTCATAGAGACGAGTGCCAAATATTTTCTATGTGTATAGTGTATGAAATAAAATCTAATTAATAACTGCTCCTCGTCTTATGTCTGAATCTCTGCCAGTTTAAACAATATGATGTATATGACGGGTAACTACAGTACTAGTTTCTCAGTCTGTATTATCTTCTAGAATTGGGAAAACTTGTGCCCTGTGACCCGACATTTCATTTGTCGTTCTCAGGGCTTCAGTTGGGTGGGTGACGAGATTAGTGGGTGACTATTAAGTGATGTCGGCTCCAGCCCCCTTTTGGACGCACGTGGCGAGATGCCATCTTCTGCTGTGATGGAGATGAGGTGTCTGGGCACGGTGCCAGTGTCCGAGGAGGCCGCTGCCCAGAGTGGATCCTCCCCTGACCAGAGGAAGCATCTCATTCCGTGGGTCTAGCTGAGCAGAAAATGGGGGAATTCAAAGAGAACTAAAATGAATGAATCCCAACTCCAACTCATACATTCAGAGTTTAATTTGTAACTATAATTTCCCCATCGATTCATGATGAGATGTAACTGCGTGTTTGGTTGTAATTTGATAGTAATAGGTGAGATAAAGTAACATTATTCAAGCTGTTGTGGAGAATAGAGCTACATGTTCTACACACAACTACACACATGGCTTTTCAATTAGTATTCCATTGCCCGAATTAGTCAAATGTTGCATTTTCTGTTAAATAGCTGATTTGAGTGTGAATACATCTCAAGTCAAATACAGTTTAATTTGTGTTATTTGTCTAGGACATTGCTTACACTCAAAAGACTTCACAACAACAAAAAATAAAGATTATTCCTGACATTTCCAAAACGTTTTTATTTAACCAGGCAGGTAAATTCTTATTTACAATGATGGCCTGGCGAGAGAACAAAAAGGCCTTTCGAAGGGTAACAGGGAAAATGAAATAGAAAAGAGACAGACTACATACATCACAGAGGTAAAGGAAATAATTAAAACTCATCAAACAAACAACCAAATAGAATTACAAAGTATGTAATACAAGAACCAGAACAGTGAAATTACATTTAAATGGCTTGGTAATTGTTGCAGGTGGGTGTGTAAACGGTCCTTAAAAGTAGTGAGGGGGATCAATTTGTCCATTTTCAAAGTCTTTCCCAGCAGTCTCGTTCCAACTGCTGTTCCTCCAATTGGAAGGAGGATTGACCAAAGGAAGTGTTAACACGGGTAACATCTAGCGAGATATGGTGAGCAGCTCTGGTGTTATAGTAGATGACAATTTTAACATTTTAAGTGTATCAAACAAGGAGGGGTCAGACCAAGGACGGTTTTGTAAATTAATCTAAGTCCATTTATTTCTCATTGAGAGTATAAAGATTTACAATTGACAATTTGCAGATGTGTGCAAGTCACAGTGATGTGTTAAAAATAGGGATGTCCGAATCTTTTCGATATTGGCATTAAAATGTAATATCGGAAATGATCGGTATCGGTTTAAAAAACAAAAAAAAAAGTATATATTTTTTTCTTTTATTTAACCTTTATTTACCCAGGCAAGCAAGTAAGAACAAATTCTTATTTTATTTATTGTCAAAAGTATGAATAATGTTGTGTTAATTCCATGACAAGAGATATGTAATGTTAATTACCTGAAATTATTAGGGGGGGGGAACCCTGCATACCCTGGTATCGGTATCGGAAATTAAGAGTTGTACAATATCGGATATCGGTAAAATAGCCAATATCGAACATCCCTAGTTAAAAAGAGGGCATTTGTAGCAAACCTAATTGCTGAGTGATACAAAACATTAAGGCGACCAAGGACACTCTTGCTTGCATGCAGGTAAATTACATCACCATAGTCAAACAATGGGAGAATGGACATTTGGACCAGGGAGCGTTTTATCAGAGTGAAGCAGGAGTGATTCCTGTATAATAAGCCAAGTCTAGCTTTTATTTTTGATTGAAGATGTAACACATGCTGAGAAAAAGAAAGTATTATCTAACCAGATACCCAGGTATTTATAAGAGGCGACTGTATCCAGAACTGAGCCATTAGTTGTTGTGATATTTCCAGGAGGGACAACAGACCTTTTTCCAAACCCCATAACTTTTATTTTTGATTTTAGACTTGTATTAAAACGAAGACTAGAGAAGGCAGCCTGTATACTATTGAAGCTGTCTTGAAGAGACCGCAGAACAGCATCAGGAGAAGGTTCAACTGGATACAAAACTCTATCATTTCCGTCCCTTTTCCAGTCCTGAATAATAGTCCAAACACTATAACTTTTGCAGGTTTTCCATGACTATAGACCCTGACTCTATACAGATCTGCTCAGATTGATGGGTATGATAACAATACAGTAGGGTTTTAGATGCAAAGCACATAGTTGTTCTCCCCCTAGTGGCTGCTCTCAGGCGTGTGAAAGACCACTTAGCTTTGTCCTTGTTGAACTATTAGGGTACCATTTTGATGACCCAACCTTGAATGAATGAAAACTTTATTTAACAGATTGCAGAATGGGTACACAGTACGGCTCAATACACACAATTGTTAAGGGGATGCAGACCAGAGAAAGACGTTTGTCTTGTTTACATCAGGGTCCCCCATTTTCAATTCATAGTGACATTTATCATTTTTACTAAATCTTGTGAACATGTAATTTCTAGATTTTATAGCTCCAAGTATTTCCGCGTTCATTCAGGTTCCGATCTGACTTTGACTCTGATGGTTTTTTCTGGTGCACTTTCATCCACTGCTGCTAGAAAGAAGGATTTAAAAAGACCCCATGCTTTATCTACATTAACACTACTAAAAACGAGGATGAGTAGTTTTTTTGTTTCCCCTGTGTAGTACTATACCCATAGATATCACTAGATGGCTTACCCGCGCTGCTGGCCAACGGAGACCGATGTTGCATGGTGCATGGTGCATGTACTATTGAAATAACCATAGCTTGCTTAATTCTCAACTGTTTGGTTTGTTAAAAACGTCAGAGATGTAGTTATTTTTCGTATAGCTTTGCGCTCTGCTCTATTGGAACTGTCCCTTTAATCATATGCTATCATGAAAACTTTCAACCACATGCACGCTCCTCACCTGCCTGGCCACGCCCACATCCGCTCATACATAAGCGGGGCCATGGCCATACTACCAGCTCCTTCCCTACTTTCACCACTGTGAAGTCCGTGTATAGCACCTCTTCAAGTTCAGTGCTTTGAAGTAGTTAGTTAGTTATAAGGAGCTGTGTTGGCGTTGTCTTTAGTTTTTTCCCTCTCTCACTAATTTACGGGAGAAAGAAAGGATAATGTCGTCACCACCGGAGAGTCTAGAGGATTATTCTGACCTCCACCGGCGCTTCACATTTGGGCTTCCTCGGGGCGTAGTGGGGCTTGCCTGCTCCACGTTGTGCCAGGCAGGTGAGCCTCAGAGGTGCCCGGAGGAGAGTGCGCGTCGCTGGGCAGTTCCCCTGCCAGCGTTGCGCTCCGGCTGTGCAGCTGGATACTATTGCCGCGAGAGGCAGTCGGCTGGCCGACGGTCTCTCTGGGTGGGTGGTGTCTTGCGACCCGGGCTCTCCGCTTCTGCTCGATCACGTCAATTGGCGGTGAGCGGCGGGGGCGGACGGTCTAAACAGATGTGTCAGTTGTGCGGGGTCGGCTGCTCAGGCATACGGCCCCGCAGAACAGCCGGCTCCATGCGAGGATTCCTCCAACCTCTCCATCACGTAGATACAGGCCTGGCCATTAGCTTGTAGCTAGCGGTTAGCCGGTAACGTCCTATGGACAATTGGGATTGCATGGAGAGGACGGGGGGTTCTTGTTTAACGCCCCACGAAAACAGAGGCTTTGTTTTCCTGGGAGCCCCGATTCCGAGTCTGGGTTTGAGTCCCACGTCTCTGAGGAGGGATGCCCTCTGCCATCCGCACTGGACATTGGCCCCCACCTTTCAAAAAGAAAGTGGGTTGTGCTTCCCGGTGCGAGGGGTGCGAGCTTGCATGTTTTGTATATTTTGCATATTTTATCCCTGAGCTCAAGGCGGCAGCGGCCCGTATAAAACGGAGCTTTGCTGCCGACGCCACTGTATCTCTGACAACGCCGTCCTGTGAGGGAGGCGGGTGTTGTCTGCCTTTTTTTCTTTGGGCTAAAGAAGAGGCAGTCGGCTGTCTGGAGTAATCAGGCCTGCATCGCTATTCCTCACATTACACAGCTTCAGTAGTAGCCGGTAGCTAACAGTGGGCCTGTGAGAGCTAGCCGTTAGCTTGCTGCTGCGTTAGCCAGTAGCTAAACGGTGGGCCGGTAAGACCTATCGTTAGCCGGTAGCTGGCCGTTGGTCGGAGCTAACGGTGGGCCTGTGAAGGCTAGCCGTTAGCTTGGTGCTAACCATCAGCCTGGAGTTAGCTGTTAGCTTGTTGCTAACCGTTGGCGATAGCCGTGAGGAGGTAGCGGGCCCTGAACACTCTGATTCGGCGTCATCTCTGGCAGAACGAAGATGTCATCAGCCTGCACCATGGCCGGCCGCAGGATGTGGGCGAAACGCCGGAGCGGGACTCTAGCCGTCGCCACTTCTGGCCCCGCCAGCAAGAGGCCTCGTCAACGAGGTGGACCAGTCATTGTTGCGGCCATTCGTCCTGCGTCCGGGGGTCTGGTAGAACACGTTACCGCTTATGCCCCACTCTCACCCCCCCCCCCCCCCAATGTTTTTGGTTAATAACACAAAGTCCCTCCCAGGGGGTAATGTTTTTGTTTAACAAAACGTGTGTGTTTACTTCACTGTATTTTGGGGGATACGACGTGTGCTATATGAACCCACAGCTACAAATGCTGGGGGCGCCTTCTTGCTTGGAGTTTGTGCAGATTTCTCTGAAATATGCTTGGTTGCTGTGTGTATAACTTGCAAGGCTGTGTTCTAGCACTTAGCCGGGGCTTATGTCATTTCTCTACCTAAGCCAGTGTTTTTTCTTACGTGGTAAGAGTGAACTTGACGGCTTCATTGTATGATGAGGGTTGTGTGTGTTTCATGAAATACGTTTTTAGGTTAAAACGTAGCATTTGAGTCCGCAACTGGTGTGCTATTGTTAGTGTACTAGGGTGGATTATCCCTACTTAGTGAGGGTGAATTTATACTGTCACCGAGTAGTGGGAACCCGGCAGAGCTGAGTCCGGCGGGCCCCCGACTGCAGTGTAAGGGTACTAGATTTAAGGTTAACAAATGGGGCGGATGGGGCCTAGGATTTACTAACCTAGGTGGTGTGTACTGGTCCTTCTCACCCTACAGGGCGATGCTCAGTCTTTGCCACCCAGTATGTCCCTGGGCATCCTTGCATCCCTCCCAAAGAGCAGGTAGAAGGGGGCGTACCCCGTGGAGGAGTGAACGTGACAGTTGTACGTAAGTACCAGTTCGGGCAGGTGTTCCTTCCAGTTCCTCTTCTTTTCCGCGGGCAAACTACGCAACATATCATGCATGGTCTGGTTAAATCTCTCGCATTGGCCATTCCCCTGGGGGTGATAGGGAGTGGTTCTTGGAGATCCCGTAAAGTCTACAGAGTTCTTTGATGACGCCAGATTCAAAGTTCCGACCTTGGTCCGCATGAAGTCGAGGGGGGCAGCCATTGTACACAAACCAATGCCGGGTGAGTGCGGCGGCGGTGGTCTTGGCGGTCTGATCTTTGGTCGGGATGGTGATAGTGAATCGGGTGAACATATCGGTCAACACCAGGACGTTCTCGTAGCCGCCCGTCGACATCTCTAGGACGGTAAAGTCCATAGCTAGGACTTCCATGGGCGCAGTCACGTTGGTGCAGGTCATAGGGGCCTGAGACTTAGGGAACACGTCTCGGGCTAGCGCACACCGTTTACACTGTTGCACCCAGCCATTCACCTCTGCTGCCATCCCTATCCAGAAGTAACTTCGCCTCATCAGGTCTATGGTCCCACGTCCCACGTATGGTCCCAAGTGTCCACCATGGTCATGTTGGGTCTCATATATATGTGTCGCCGCAGAGCCGTCGGCACCACCAGTTGCAGGACCTCCTCCCCGTCTTGGGGGTCACTAACGTGTCGAAACAGTATCTGGTTGCGTAAACGGAAACGCTCCCACTGTCCATATAACTTGCGGAGGCATGGGTTTACTTCTTGCAACAGTGCTTTGGTAGGTGGGGTCCCACGGGCCACTGCCTGCCATACTGGTCCCAGTTCGGGGTCTTCTACCTGGAGTTGCCGTAATTCGTCCCAGCTATATCCGCTGTTTCCCTTCCGTGCCACTATTTGCCTTGCGACAACTGCTGGGACCCCCGACGTATCGGCCCGGTTCTCAGGGCCTAGGCAAGCCCGGACTTCTTCCACCGGGATCACTATGAAGCCCTCATTCAGGCTCCCCTCGTCCGCCTGTCTTGCGACTATGGCGGGTGCCCCAGACGGATCGGTCCACGCCTCGGGGCTCAGGCGAGCACGGACTTCTTCCGCCGGGATCACCAGCGAGCCCCTTTTCGGGCCCACCTCGCCCGTTTGTCTCTTGCAGATCGCTGGGACTTCCGGCGGATCAGTCCGTTCCTCGGGGCCCAGCCGAGTACGAACTCCTTCCGCTGTGATCACTAGAAAGTCCTTTTCTGTGTCCACTACTTCTGGTTCTTGTCTCATCGGGATGTGCGACAAGGCATCGGCATTTTGGTTGAGTCGGCCGGGTTTGTAATGTACTACAAAATCGTATTCGGCCAACTGTGCGACCCAGCGCTGCTCCACCGCCCCCAGGTTGGCCGTGTCCAGGTACCGCAAAGGGTTGTGATCGGTGACCACAGTGAATTGGGAGTAGAGCAGGAGGTCCCGGAACTTCTCGGTGATCGCCCACTTCAGGGCGAGAAGCTCCAGCTTGAACGCGCTGTAGTTTCGGGTTCCTTTCAGACCCTCGTAGGCCCCTGCTCGCGAAGGCGATGATGCGCTCCATGCCCTCTTGCCTCTGACTCAGCACGGCTCCCAACCCCAAGTAGCTTCCGTCCGTGGTTACTACGAAGGGGAGTCGGAGATCCGGATACGCTAACACAGGTGGCGCCATTAGGCACCCCCGCAGTCGATCGAAGGCCTCCTGGCAACTCGGAGTCCATTGGAAGGGCTCGGTCCGGCCCTTAGCGAACCCTTTCTTTTCTTTCCCCATGAGGGCATGTAGTGGTTGTGCTACCTGGGCGAAGTGGGGTACGAATCGCCGGTAGTAAGACATGAATCCTATCACTTGTCTCACCTCTTTCACCGAGCGCTGTGCCGTCCAGTCTTCCAGGGCCCTTACTTTGTCGGTGTCGACTTGAACCCCGGCCGCAGAGACAATGGGTCCCAGAAACTTTACCTCCGCCTTGAGGCCGTGTTCGCGGAGGAGTCCGAACACCAGGTCTAGCTTCTGACAGTGGCTCTCAAAGTCGCTAGAGAACACGTCATCCAGATAGACCAACAGAACGCAGAAGGCCAGGTCTCCTAGTACCGCGGTCATCAACCACTGGAACGTCGCCGGCGCATTGCACAGCCCGAAGGGCATACGGGTCCACTGGTAAAGGCCGAAGGGCGTAGTGACGGCAGTCTTTTCTTGATCCTCCTCTTTCACCGCCACTTGGGAGTAGCCGGCCGTGAGGTCGAGGGACGAGAAGACCTTGGCCTGCCTGAGGGCGTCTAGGGACTCCTCTATCCGGGGTAGAGGATAAGCATCTCGGTGCGTCACATTGTTCAGTCGACGGTAGTCGCAACAGAACCGCACGGAACTGTCCTTCTTGATCACTATCACTGCTGGTGACGCCCATGGGCTACAGCTCTCCACTAGGACGCCCTGGGCCACCAGGTCCTGCACGTGTTGTTTCACCTCTTGAAAAATGTGGGGAGGTATCCTCTGTTTGATGGGGGGTGCGTCCCCAGTGGGGATGTAGTGGGTGATCGTGGTAGTGTATCCATAGTCTCTGTTGTCTCTGGAGAACACCGCCTTGTGTTTCTCCAGTACCTGGTTCAGTCGGTTCACTTGCCCATGGGTGACATCCTGGAGGTTCGCTTGTACGGGCACCGCTAATCGGCTGGTCTTCCCATTGGCGGCCTCGGGGGCCATGCTGTCCCCGGCGTCAATCGCCGTCACCCTCAATCCTCCGGCAACTTCTTCTACGACCACCCTCTCTTTGGGCAGCACTTGGCGGGGACGGTAGAGTTCCGCCAGTCGGGACCGGGGCCGGAGCACGATAGCTGTGTCGGTCGGGTTTAACAGCCGCACTGGCACCCTCCCATTCAGGGCGTGGGTCACTACATTGGCCACCAGTAGGCTGGGCGGTAGGTTGGCACTCGGAGTTCTCTCGAGCATTACGGGGCGTCGTATCCTCGCCGAAGTCCCGCAGCGGCCCTGGACGATCACCTCACTGTGGGGGGGAATGACTACAGAGTCTCTGCCAGCCACCTTCACGTACCCCATTTTCCCCAGGGCGTTGCACCCCTGTTCCTCTTGGGCGACTGCAGCGACGACGCGGCGCAGGGCGGCGCTCCCGGTGTCGGAGCGGTGGCGGCCCGTTCGGCGTATCCCATCCACTCCGGCGAAGAGGGCGTACACCCCACTGAGTATGTTCATCCCCAGAAGGCCAGGGACTGGGTTTCCCGTTGGGCCGCAGTTGGGGTCGTCTCTTACTACGAACACACACTTTCCGGAGAACTTCATCCCGTAGACATTCCACGTCTGCGAAGAGGCAACCAACCACTGGTATTTCTAGGCCGTTAGCGGCCATGAGAGTGACCCAAGTGGCGGAGGACAGTCTCTCTTTCTTGAATTGCTGCTTGAAGTGGGTTTCTGTCATGGTGGTCACTTCGGACCCGGTGTCTAGGAGATTTTAATTTTAATACCTCCACTTGATCTTCGGCTGGCACTTTGCTAGTCCGGAAGTGTGATTTCATCGCCCGGATCCAATCTTCCACCGACGGTTCTCACCTCTCTTTCCCCCCCCCAAACTCGCTGCACTTTCGGTCCCGTTGGATATACACAGTAGAGGTTCGTTGGGTTTGGGTTTGGGTTTGCTCTCGAGGACGGCCTTGACTAAGGAAAGGGCTTCTATCTGGTCGCTCCGGGCCTGCTCCATGAGCAGCGTCTGTTGGTCCAGGTGGCCTGCTTGGTCGTGGTATTTGGCCTTCAGAGCCTCTACGCAGGCGGCCAAGTCTCTCATCGTGTCCGCCCCCTCTTCCTTCACCTCGGGGGGAGCCTGCTGGACACTCAATTGCTTTAGGCGCGCCGCCTGGGCCTTGCACTTTTCCTGGAGTGCCTCGTATTTTGCTGCCATTTCCTGCACGGTGCGGGTCTGTTCGTCTGCCATTTCTGGTCGCTCAACAGGTCACTCAAAAGGGATTCGGTTTGGATGTTGATCCTGTTCGTGACGCCAAATGTAATAGGGTGGATTATCCCTACTTAGTGAGGGTGAATTTATAATGTCACCGAGTAGTGGGAACCCGGCAGAGCTGAGTCCGGCTGGGCCCCCGACTGCAGTGTAAGGGTACTAGATTCAAGGTTAACAAATGAGGCGGATGGGGCCTAGGATTTACTAACCTAGGTGGTGTGTACTGGTCCTTCTCACCCTCCAGGGCGATGCTCAGCAACCCCTAAACACCCACACTCCCCCTAGTACGTCCCACACCCCCTCACACCCGGTGGCAGTAGTGGTGGATGATATAATTCTTCCCCAAAGCAGTACCGTACCCTGCTGACTGTTGGAGACCTGTAAGGAGCACCTTCCCCAATTACCCATATACCGTGGATCAAAAGAGGTTAGACGATAATGATAATAATAATGAATAAGGAAAGAGGTTAGACGATAATGCACATTAATCCACACACACAGTGAATCCAGTTACTCGCCTCTCCTTTTACTGTAAGATACTGCAACAATCAAACAAACAGAAGATAACCACATTAACCTATGGGTTAACATTCAGCACAAAATCCCTTTAAGGGTTAATACTCGCTCCGCACACTTCCCATAATTATACACTATGCAGTACCCAATCTGGAGGAGGTTAGCACAAAGCTCGAACGAGCTACCTGGATGAAAAACACCTGTAGCATATAGGTGCTGCAACACAACGTACACACAACCAAAATAAGTGGGGCCCACACTTTTAAATTAAATAATAGTCCCTAAAGCTAAGCCGGCATTACCCAAAATAATAAAAGATGGAGCGCTCGTTCGCGGCTTGGGAACGTGGTGGCTCAAAACATGGCAGCTCCTTCACTCTTAGCGAGCATGCTATCAAAATAACAGGTGAGAGTTCGGCCATGAAGGTCCTGAGCTACCGTCACCTGTGGTACACGAAGGCAGGGTGGTCTGGCATGGAGTAGGTAGAGGTGGTGATGCCTTGGACGTCTGGGGAGCTGCAGCAGAGGCGAGGCGACGGGCTGAGCTAAAGGCTACTGTCCTATACGTCAGCTAACTACCAGCCGGGGCAGCTAGGCTAACTCTTCCACTATACATATAATACGCAACGCTTCGATGGTCGAAGTCCCCGCCCGTCTGTTGAACATCCTCTTCGTCTTTCGCCCCTACTCACTATACTTGGAAGCTAAACTCACGGCGCACAACGCTACTTCCACTCGCTCTGATGCACATGGCGTTCCGTGTGTTCTGCAGGTAGATGGCTCTCCGCCGACACGTCCTCTATCATCTGGGAATTTCGGCGAAGAGAAGGCTCCGCCCGTGTGACTCCTCCTTGATCCCAGCTTCTTCGTCACCTCTACCTGTTGCCAGACCAACTCCCACCAGCTCCCCCTGGCGACCCCCCTCCTCTGCCAGGTCTCACTGAGTCCAGAGCAAAACGACTGAGTCCCAGAGCAAAACGGGTCACAAAGCAAAATTACACAACAATAATTACACAACAGTTAGAAGGACAGTCAGACACATTCACGTGTCTACATTAGCTTACAGAGTTATACGTATGCATGTGAACCAAGGACTTTTTGGTCCCTCTCTTCAGTCTGTTAATTTTGTCTTTGCTTAAGGGTAAAGGTATAAAATATAGCAGGTGGCAAGTTTTTTCTCACATAAATTAGAGCCGTGGGTAAAACCAGTTTTTTACACAAACAAGGTTATCGGCTGAGGTTGGCGTGCATGATGTAAAGCTTTTACTCTACAGGTAAGTATGTGCTTTCATGTAGCGCGCTATGCAACTGGTGTCACAGCTCTGCTTTTTTATGGCGTTGTATCAGGGGTGAGGTGTTGAGGGGGGTGGACAGAATAAACCTCCCCCCGGATATAGTTATATCCTTTACGAAACTGATTGGCCGGGAGGTTGTGCCTTTCTGCCTATCAGTTTCCCTGACAAGGGTGTTCTCTCTCTCATCATGGGAAAGGGGAGGGGGGATTTCCCTGTTTCCAACACCAAATTAGGATAGGTGGGACACAGGATTTCCCCGGCCATTTGAAGACGTCACAGGCACGTTTTTCTTATTGGCCAAGAGACATGTCTGTGAGTTACAGGGCCTGTGCTACAGGCCGCTGTCATTGTAAAGGAGGGGATGCAATGCAGTCGAGACTATTGGTTCTTCTGCTCTGCTCCCTACCAGTAGTGTATATTGGGCCGTTTTGATTTTTCAGAGCCTCCTCAGGGAGTTTTCAGAGCCTCCTCAGAGTGTCAGAGCCTCCTCCTCAGAGAGTTTCAGAGCCTCCTCCTTAGGGAGTTTCAGAGCCTCCTCCTCAGGGAGTTTCAGAGCCTCTTCAGAGAGTTTCAGAGCCTCCTCAGAGAGTTTCAGACCCTCCCTCTCAGTGAGAGAGCCTCCTCAGAGTGTCAGAGCCTCCTCCTCAGAGAGTTTCAGAGCCTCCTCCTTAGGAAGTTTCAGAGCCTCCCTCTCAGTGAGAGAGCCTCCTCAGAGGAGCCTTCTCCTCAGAGAGTCTTAGTCTACTTAGTCCAATTGTTACATGAACCTTTTTCAATTGTTTTACTCACGTTGAGGTCTCTCTGGGAAAACCGCTGTCTTCCCCTCTTACATAAAGAGCAGAATTGACACGGTTGTTATTCCAAGGCTCGACGTATGAGAGCCCATGTCTGTGTCTCTAGTACCGGCTTCCGGTACTAGAGACACAGACACGGGCTCTCATACGTCGTACAAGACAGCGAGGGGAAACATTGTGGGGCTCTTTCTTGTTAGAAATTCGCCGTCACTGTTCTCGGGTTCTTTACGAGCATACACACTGTTTCATAAATCAGCGTTTGGTCTTACGAGACCAATCAGCGCTGGCCCAGGGTGTTTTTCAATGATTGAATCCGCTTTTTGGGACCGGCGCGCCTTGGTTCCCCAACATCATAAAAACAGCGTTTTTTTATGCGGTCGGCTGGGAAGGAGATTTCTTTTCTCTACCGAGCGCCAGTGCACTAGGTTAGACTCGAGGACTCGCGTGCATCTCCGGGGGGAGATGACGGAGTAGATCAAACATTGGCAGGGGGGTTTCACGCCCCCGTTAGGTGGGCCACCGGGAGCAGTGCGTTCGCGTACTGACCGTCTTGGTGGCGCCCTCTGTGATGTTTTGGATCGACACGCGTACCTACCCCCCTCTTAGGACTGGGGGCGGCGGTGTGACAAGGGCACAGGACTTGTCCTGGTCGCGCCCGACCGGATCAGTTTAACCTGTTGTCCGCCGGGGCGCAGACAAGTTCTGGTACCCCGAAGGACCCTGAGCTTTTCCGGGGGGGAAATGCCTGAGCGGGCCGGACGTCACAGGGGTTGATGTCATGAATGTAAGTGCCACTACGAGTTGCCCTTAACAATGGTGTGCATTGGTCCATACTATGTTGTACCTTTTTGCACAATGTTAGGTGGGTTGGTCCTTCTCCGTTCATTTCACCCCTCCCTCCCTGCTAAACCGGGGATGGGAGGGGGCTGTCGGGGAGGCTGCTTCTGTCAACTCCTCTATGCATCCCTGTGTAGGTCCCGGTTCTCCAGACCCAGGTCGGGCCTTGCCCTCGTTGACCTGTTGGCCTGGGTTAACCCTTTTTAAACCTGAAACGCCTTGAACTGCATTGTATAGCCTGTGTATACACGCAGTTATGTTTCTGGGGTTTCTTAATGGGTTAAGGGAGCAACCATTTTCTGTTAATAAACATAGGGGGGTGGTTGTCTCCCTGATGTGTTGGTAGCAGAGTCGACTCTCTGGTTGAGCCCGGGTCTGACCCCGGCTGCCCGAGTGTATGCCCCTGCATGTTTTGTGACATCTGCCAATTGTGTCAAACTCTTTCTCTGAACCTCGACCCCCCAGGATTAATAAATTGGCAGGGTTCATGGCCCCATGAGATTGTGACATGGTGCACGGCATACCAAACACCCTTTCCGCCGGGATACTGGTCCTACAGTAAGCCCCTTAGGCGCCAGTCTAGTCCGCAGTGCTCCGGGCGCAGGTCGAGTTCTGCTCTTAAGACCTGTCGACCTGGATTGAGGGATCAACCTCCTTGGAGGGTTGTCTCCCTGGTGCGCCAGCTGGCCCCACGACATTGTGGGGGGGAAGCCTCCTTGGGAGCGCTTCGGAGCGGCGTGCCAGGGGAAGAAGGACCTTCACCTATTTTAGGCCCTGTCCGATACGCTGGCGATGTGGGGGGTGGTGTCACCAGTGACCGTCTGGTGGGGTCTCGATGCCGCAGCCTTGTTGACCTCACTAGGCCCCTTTTTCAGGGGGTCTTGGCCCCCGGGATGTGGCCTGGGGCTGGGACCTCCTCCGCGCCCCGCTGCTACGGCCTTGCCACGGGGTTGGGGCTTTTCGACCCGACCCTGCGATGTTGGGGGCTGTGACAGTTTTTTTTTGCTTCACGTCCGTTCCCTGGTGGCGTGCGGGATGCACGTCCGAGTAGTCGCGGGCCCTTCTATACGAAGGTAAGTCCCACGGTCTGCTCACCCTGTGCGTTTGAGGTACTGAACCCTCTTCGCACAGTCGGGTCCGTTCTCCCTCCCGTCCCTCACTAGGGGGCTCGGATCCTCCCCGGTATACTAATGGTTGTAGGGGACCTCAGCCGGTACATCTGTCGGGCTTTCCGCTCTGCTCCACCCTTGTGTTCCAATAGAGCAGAGCGCAAAGCTATACGAAAAATAACGAAGGTTATCCTATAACCCTAGTTATTTGAGTATAGCGAGCGCTCTGCCCTGACTCACTGAGGACCCCATGTGTCATCCGTTTCGGCGGTGAAAGACTGGGAAAGGAGCTGGTAGTATGGCCATGGCCCCGCTTATGTATGAGCGGATGTGGGCGTGGCCAGGCAGGTGAGGAGTGTGCATGTGGTTGAAAGTTTTCATGATAGCATATGATTAAAGGGACAGTTCCAATAGAGCAGAGCGCTCGCTATACTCAAATAACTAGGGTTATAGGATAACCTTCGTTATCATACTGCATACCTATGTGGTACCCTTGACTGAGATTTCATAATCAAAATGTTAGATCAACCCTGAAAACTGAAAATATCTGTGGTAATAGTAATTCATGCATTACATGGACTCTCAGAGTACATTCTGGAGGAACCTTCAGGCAAAACCTCTCTAATGATAAGGTTGTTTACACAGTTGTAGAAGCGCCATTCCAAACCCCCAGGAACCAAACACCTTCTAGACATGTGACGGTTGAGCACAGCACAAGAGGCTGAAAGCGGAGATGCCTCTGTGAGACAAGACCAATGTGGTTGAATCTATACAATAATAGATTACCATTTTAGGAATGCCAAAGCTGGTTCCTTTCATAGAGTAATACAAAGTGTCAGTTTGGTAGATGGGGTTTGGTGCTGGCTCTTGTGGACTGAATGGTATTAACCTAAGAAGCAATGACTGTACTGGGTTAATGCTAGATCATTACACAAGCCCTATTAAGGGAAGGTTAAAAGGTCTGAAGTCATCAGACCTCCTCGCTGTTGAAACTGGAAGGAGACACCAACAAGGAAGTCAGGGGGGGGGGCGGACCAGCCTCCCCCACACGGTCATCTAAGGAGAAACGCCATGTATGGAAGCAAGGGGAAATAATGGGGTATAAAATAAGGTATTGGTGAGAGAGAGAGGAGGCCAGCTCAGACCCGCCACGACCGTCCCCAGGGGGTCTGATGGCTGCGCCTCCACCTCTCCACCGACCATGGTTTCTACGTTGCCGCTATGTAAGTAGACTGGATATATAATCACTGTTGGTGATAACTTAGAAGATGTCTATTTAGACCAGGTTTACCATGTGGCGGCAACAAAGTACTATTGGTCTATTTCATTGACATAACATGACTACTCTTTATGTGCAAAACTGTCTTGATGTAGAGAGCCACCGTGTCAGGGCTATTGGGATTTACCTCATCAATCCTTTTGTACAAATCATGTATTATGCTGAATACATTTCCTGTATGTAACCAATGCATTAACTCTTGGCCGCTCTGCAAATAAACGAGTTTGGACCATAGCTCCTGGTTGTCTGGCTGTACAAGCTTATTTCTCATCTGACTAAGTCAGGTGAGGAGACCATTCTATCACTCTGTGATCTTTCCCTCCTTCCAGATAGCAACCTCATTGTGCTGTAATTAACCGTAGATATTCATTAGGAATACACGACACCTACTACCTGATTGATTGTGGGGGAAACTGTACATTGGAATATCGACGAAAACCTTACTTGGTCCCAAGAAGAGGGTCTCGTGTATTATTGGGTTAGGACATTTACTGTACTTTGGAGGGGGTTGGGTTAGGACATTTACAGGGGCCATTTAACCTATAATGGACTTTGATAAAAAAAGATATATATGTATTATAAAAATAATTCTTCCAAGCAAGAATCATGGCCACGTTAATAATGTTTGTAATAAACCAAACAGTTTGTAAATCTGTCAAGATTTCAGCGAGTTAAGAGTATTTTTGTTTGTGCAGATCATCACCTTAAAGCAGTAATCCACCCTCGCAAGATGGCCACCGGTGAAGTATGCGGGAGACTCCGCCTTGAGCCATGAATGAATGAATGAATGAAAACTTTATTTAACAGATTGCAGAATGGGTACAATACAGTACGGCTCAATACACACAATTGTTAAGGGGATGCAGACCAGAGAAAAACGTTTGTCTTGTTTACATCAGGGTCCCCCATTTTCAATTCATAGTGACATTTATGACATACAGGTATATAGTACTGTTACATTTGTGACATATACGATATGCAAATATACAGTACTGTTACCCATAGATCCTGACAGAGAGTATATACATACTGGGGAGGAGATCTGTACATTAGGAGGGGGTGGGCGGGTTGGAGAGAAATATACATACAGTGGGGAGAGAATATATACGTACGGTGGGGAGGAGACTGTCTATTAGGAGGGGGTGGGGGGGTTTGGACATTTACAGTGGCCAGTTTAGAATTGCAGCCTCCCGTAGGTGCTCTTTAACACTTTGAGCGCCATGCCGGGTTTTCCTTTTTACCGGCTGAATGCCACCATCGGCGCCAATGTTAACGTTAATATCGCCTAATCTATGTTTTAAATTATGGCTATGTGTCTAATCTGCCCATCGCATTATCAAAGACTATTTTCCAGTCAGTGCTGTCAAGGCAGATTGTTTTTTTATCGCGGCATTTCCGTTTCAGAGCATTTAGAAAAGCACCCGTTTTCAGATAAAAAACAGCCCATTCTGGAGCATTCTATGAAAATCGCCTTTTACTGGAATATTCCACAACGTTGATATTCGTCTGCCTTTTTATGAATCGTTTTCAAATAAACGCTAGATGATCAATATTATACGTGCACGCAAGCACATTCGAGCCACGCACGGATAATCGCCCCGTTGATTTCCTCTCTGACTTTTACAGTGAAACCGAAAGAAGACATTTCACAAAACAGCTTATAACTTCATCAAACTTACTCTGATTATCCTAACACTGATAACATAGAGTCCTTACCTGACATCAGATGGTATCCAACTGGTATATTCCAATTCCTGATCACCATTCGAAAAAATCGATAAGTGTATGGATCCAACGCGATACAGTAGAACTCCATGATCAGTGGGGCTCTGAGGTTCCAGAATGAACTGTGGTAACCCCGGCTGGATCAGTGGACTGGAAAATGTGGAGTACCGGATTTTTTCCCCCATTCATTTTCATTGAGTCCATTCCAAAATCACTTATGTCATCTGGGAGACGACAGGGGGCGCTTTTTTCCACAATGATCGCCGGCGCCGCTCGGCTATACTCGGGTAGGCTCGGGTGATGCAATAATTTATGATTTCAGATTGCTAAAAAATTAAAATAATAATAATTCAGAGAAATCTCGTGAGTGGCTTTCAACCACCTATAAATAAACCCGAGTATTGTCGTGTGTGGCACGGAAAGTGTTAAGAGCGGTTTTGAATGTGGTAGGGATTCACATTCCTTTACAGCTTTGGGTACGGCGTTCCACATTGATGTGGCATAATTGCTAAACGTGTTTAGTCCCTTGTTTGAGACGAATCTGGGTTTAACATGATTTGTTGAGCTTCCTCTGGTGTTGTGGTTGTGATATTCACTGACCTTTGGGCAGTATTTTGACATGTACATGGGTACCTTAGTCGTATAGTGTGCAAGCATAGTCGTAGTACCCTTGAATGAGTGCTCCTGCCAGAGTCTTCAGAGTATTCTTGTTTACCAGAGAGGAGATCCGGTACAAGAATCTAGTTCGTTGGTTGACTTTTTTTATTACCTTGGATGCCATTTGTCACAGGAAAGATTTGCCTCTAGGATAGAACCTAGGTATGTAATTTCATCTTTCCTTGTGACAATATTTTCACCCACTGTAACTGAGAAGCCGTCGGTCTTGCTGAGTTTGTTTTTTGATCCGAAGAGAATGGACTCTGTTTTACCCAGGTGTAATGATAGTTTGTTATCAGCGAGCCAGGTGCAGAGTTCTGAGCTGAGGGTTTTTTCAACCTGTAACTTGTTCTTGTCAGAGACCAGCAGGGCTGAGTTGTCCGCGAACAAGAACAAGTTGCAGTCACAAGCTGACGACATGTCATTTGCATAAATTAGGAACAGTAGCGGTCCTAGTATGCTTCCTTGTGGAACACCACAGCTCACTGTGAGGGGGGGGATAGAGTACTGTTTACCTCCACCATCTGTTCTCTCCCCTCCAGGTAGGATTGCATCCAGCTCACTGCTAAACTATCAAAACCAATTGCTTTTAGCTTGTCAATCAGAATGGAGTGATTGACAGTGTCGAAGGCCTTTTGTAGGTCCAGCATGACCATGCCGCAGTGTTTGCCCGCGTCCACCTCTTGTTTGATGTGGTCGTTCAAATAGAGAAGGCATGTGTCAGTGGAGTGGGATGTTCTGAAGCCAGATTGGAATTCGTAGATTCGTTTTTTTCCGCTAGGTACTTCAGTATTTCAGTGTGCATCCATGGCTCAGTGCGATTTTTAACCCTGGTGGTTAGGGGTGCCATGTTGTTCTGTATCATAGTGGCTCCGCTCGGCGTCACTCATGCACTGTCCTCGCACGTGCACGCGCACTGAATAAAAGACCACAATGTACCTTTATATCCCAATATTTGTCTGACCACACCCCTATCAGCTTCCCATATAAGCAGGGGTGGGGCCACCCCCTCGCCTCCTTTTCTCGCTTTCACCACAAGGCGTGCCTCGGTAGATCCCCACTTGACGTGATGTGATAGTAGGAGAAGAGTTGGAAAACAAGAGATACGTTGACATCATATCTTTATTTTCTCTCTCACTATATTCGAGAAAATACGGCGATATTGTCTTCGTACTGGAGTGTCTGGAAGATGATGATCATTCTACACCTCCGTCGGGTTTCGTATTGGGAGTTTATGCCGCTACATGCCTCTCAACTGCAGTCCTCCTTGCTGTGGCTGGTTGCGGTAAAACCTTCCAGCGACACAGCTGGACTGTAGGACGCGCCGCTGTTGTGAGAAGTGGTGGGTTCCAGGTTGGTGAGTAATGTTTTGCTTGCGAGCTCCACTTGTCTGTTAGTGCTATGGGGGCTAGCTGACAATGTTTACGAAAACCGGCCCCAGATTAGGGTCCTTTGTTCAGCCTCTTAGGCAACGGCGGAGGACCTTGGTCTGAAGCCCATTATAGTTAACTAGTGGGCCACGACCAGTAACACTGGTGATCCCTGTGTTTTCTGGACGAGTGGATGTTTCTCTGTCACCGTGTAGGCCCCGTCTTTCATATACAAATGAGAGTATACCCTCACGAGGAAATATGGGCATGGATGTTCGTTATCGGAAGATCCGTGTTCAAGTCAGCTACAGCCCAGATGGGACTTGTGCTGGCTCCGTCGGATGTTGGTAAAATCACCGTTGTAAAACTGTGTTAACATCTCGTTTCTCTTCTCTCTTAAACAGTGAGGAGGGTTTCAGAACGGCGGCCTGTCTGAGTGTGGCTTGTTATATCATTGTGTACAAGTTCAGGTGATAGCTGCTTAGCTTGCGTGCTAGTGGTGGCCTACTGTTAGCCAGTCAGCTGTTAGCTGCGGCGTTAGCCTGTTGTGTCACTAGGCTAGGAAACGTTAGCTTGCATGCTAGTTGTGGCCTACCTAGGCTAGGCTAGGAAACGTTAGCTTGCTGCTATCGGCCGAGAGCGGCCGTTAGCTTAATGCTACACTGTTGAACGTGCTGTAACTATAACATGTTTTAAACACTCTTGACTACGACATCATCTTTGACAGAGGATGTTCGTCGAACCTGCCCTGAGCCAGGCCGGCGAGGACTGCGTCAACAAGGAGCACCGTAGCGGCGGGTTGGAGCAGCGAGCTGCCCGTGTCGTCAAACACAGGAGGCTGTGTTTACTTCGGTGCCATGTTAGAGACTGCAATTCGCTTGATTTGCGCTCCCGGTAGGCAAGGTCTTGACCAGACCTTGAACACTTCTTCTTTCTTTCCCTTCTAAATGTTTTGTAAATAACGATGTTTTCCAAAACGAGTGTTGCTGCACTACATTTAAGATACAACGCGAGTTATGTGTGAATTGTCTTGTCACTGGTCTCCATGCAAATCGGGTTATTGTTACAGATGTGAAAATTATCTGGTTTGTTGTGTTGAGACACATTGTGTGTTCATGTACCGTGTACTCACAACTAAGGGGGTTAAACTAACCTATAAAGCTATGCTTAGTGACATATGAGTAAAGAATGATTATTTTCTCAGCCTGTAATGACAATGAACAGTGTGTTCACATATTAACATGTTTACCTGTTTAACTGGCCGTATTAAGGGTAAAGTAGGAGGGTTGTGTTTCCCCCCGGTTCCCTGGGGACTTCTTCATCCTCCTCTCAGACATGTTGTTACACTATATTGTGTCACTGTGTGGTAGGGATACGATGTAACCCTTAGCTTAGTTGTTGGGGTCGTGCTAACCGCTTGAGAAACTATATTTTCCTAAAGAAAAGATTGTTTGGTCACTTTTTCGTGTGTGCTTAGCAAGGCCTGTGGCCGATACTAATCGAGAATTATGTATTCTCTCATTATGAAAAACGGCGTTCCTCTGTAGAGTGTTTTTGCCATTTTTTGTAGGTGATAAAGGGTTGTGTGTGTCGTGCGACCTACAACTGGGTTGGGTTGGCCACAGAAGCACATGTGTAAGTCTGGTACCGGGGCTCTTGAGAGGGCCCTCTCTATTCTGTGTTTTTTCCTTAGTAAAAATCAGATGGCAGGTTAGCACATGTGCTGTGTGAAGCTGTTAGACGCTTCATGGAGCTGACTATGACTGCGTCATACTCTTTTTTGTCATTACATCGTATCATGGGTGTGGGGTCGTAAAGGGGTGAACTGGTAATCCTTTTCTCCCCTTCTTTGATGGGCAGGGGTTAAAACCTCCTGTCCTTCAAGGTTCCTGTCACGTTGCTGTTCGGCACGTTACAGGGTAAGAGGGGGGGGGGGGGGGGAGTTTCCTGGTCCCACGCCCTGGAATATTGGGCGTGTGCACCGCAGAAATTCCCCCGCCATAGAGTACGTCACTGTGTCAACAGTACGCCTCTGTTGGTAGGACTTCCGTGTGCTGTTCGGGTCCATATGATGGATCTGTTTCGGGGGGTGGTCAGGGCTCCTCCTCACGAAGCTCCTATTCGGGCCTTCTGTGAGTTGGGACTCTCCTTCCATGTGAGGGAGCCTCCTCAGAGTACAGAGCCTCCTCCTCAGATTGTCAAGGTGAGTGGAACCTCAAGAAGGAGTCCTACTCTATTGTGTGTGTATTCGATTCAATTAGATTATTGAGTGTGTATGGGTTCAGTGCCTCCTCCCCGGAGAGCCCTAAAACCAAACTTTTACATGGCTCAAGGTGCAATATATTCTTTTCAATCTGTACAGCTCGCGTGGGAAGTCTCTCTGGGGATTTCCGTCTCCTCTCTATGGGAGGGTGGTGGAATGTAAAAATGTAAAAAAAATTTACCCCCGGCTGTGTAGACTGGGATACATGCTGTTGGTGCTTCCTTCTTTTCTATTAAAAGAAGTTGGAGTTAGGAAGCATCACACCCCTCTTGTCGTTCCCCTGGGCGCCTTGGGGATTCAATGACAGGTCTAAATAGCCTGTTCATTGATGTGGTTGTGTCCCGACGCACGCATAGTGCTAGCTCGGGGTGTTCTGTTGAAGATCAGGCGAATGACTGGCACGCCTTGGTTGCTTGAGGTTAAAACAGCGTTTTTATAAAGCAACTGGGATGGAGGTTTTTCCTCTTCCGACGACCTGTGTTGGTTGTCGACGGATTCTCGTTCATATCTGGGGGATGATGACGGAATGGATCTGAACATATGTAGAGGGGTCTCACGCCCTGGGGGTGGGCCACCGGGCGCGGTTCGCACCGAACGTCTGGGTGGCGCCTTCTTTTCATGTTTAAGATCAACACGCATATCTGCCCCTTCTCCTGGAGTAGGCATGTCGGCATGGTTAGGGCACGGGACTGGTTTTGGTCACGCTGGTCCGGATCAGTTAAACCCGTTGTCCGCCGGGGATGCAGATCTGCTGTTCTGGTACCCTGAGGGACTTGGGCTTTTTTCAGGGGGAAAAATGCCAGGTCGGTCCGGGTGTCACTGGGTTAAGCGCTATGGAGACCCTGGTTGGGTACATTCTGTACTCTGCACTGTCGTAATGGCTTACGGCCATGCCAACCTGTACACGCTCGATCTCGTCGGATCTCGGCCGCTACGCAGGTTGGTCCTGGTTAGTACTTGGTTGGGAGACCGCCTGGGAATACCAAGTACGGTGTGCTTGGGGCTGGTTCTCCATTATTTTCGCTCCTCTCTCACGCATGGCGAAGAGGGGCCTGTTGGGGTGGTCTTTGACCTCCTCTGGTGACCCTGTGCTTCCCGTATCGCCGGGCCCGGTCCGAAGTAATGTTTCGTCGACCCGTAGGCCTGGGATAACCCTTTTTTGAAAACTGAAACACTTTTACTGCGGTATAGCCGGTGTGTACCCGCAGGTGTGTTTTGGAGTTTTTTCTTGAGGGGTTATAGGAACAACCACCGCATTGGGTAACGACAAGGTGGTTGATTCCCTGGTGTGTTGGAGCAGTGTCAACTCCCGGGTTACCCGGTTGAGGGTGCCCCTGCACGTTCATGACGTCTGCCAATCATGTCAGCCTTCTCTGCCTCAACCCCTCTGGGTGGGTTTTTTTTAAATGGAGGCTTGGTCATGCAACAACGCCAGCATACGCCCCTTCCGCCGGGGCGGCTGTTTTCAGCTGACTCCTTTGGCACCTGTCTCGTCTGCAGTGCTCCAGAATCAGGTTACAGCCTGTTGCCTGGTTTTTCCCCGGTGCGCTGCCTGCTTCCGTTGGTTAACCTTTTTTGTGTGCTTACGGTCATGCTGACTGCCTGTTCTGCAGGGTCAGTGTGCCAGGCGGTGTGCTATTGGGGGGAAAGGGCCCGCTCTTGGAGGGGCCTTGTCCGAATACGCTGGCGATGTGGGGGGCGGTGTCACTAAGTGACCGCCTGGTGGGGTCTTGATGCCTGGCGTCATTGACCTCTCCGGGCCCCCGTTTTCCAGGGGATCCAGTCCCTTCAGTGGGTCTGGGTCTTCCTTCGCGCTCCGCTGCTACGGCCTTGCCACGGCCTTGCCACGGGGTTGGGTTTGCCCTTGACCCCGTGATTCTGGGGGCAGTAACGAGGTTGTTCCCTCCGTTCGTTCCCGGGTGGCATGCGGGTTGTGCGTGTGTGTAGTCGTGGGGTCAGGCCACGGTCTGCTCACCCTGTGCGTTGAGTTGCTTGAGTGCCTCTTCGCACGGTCGGGTCCGTCGCCCTCCCGCGGACCTCCAATAGGGGGGGTGCCCTCCATTAGGGGGGGTCGGGGGGGCTCGGTCCTCCCTGTTCTGATGGTTGTGGGGGGCCTCAGCAGGGTATATTTGTCGGCCTATGGCTCTCGCTCGGCCTCCCTTGTGCATGAGTGACGCCGAGCGGAGCCACTATGATACAGAACGATAGGTTATGACTATAACCAAGTTCTGTTAATAGTGGTGACGCTCGGCGTCCGACGCCGCTGCAGCCCTTGATCTCGCCTTGTGGTGAAAGCTTGGGAAGGAGGCGAGGGGGTGGCCCCACCCCTGCTTATATGGGAAGCTGATAGGGGTGTGGTCAGACAAATATTGGGATATAAAGGTACATTGTGGTCTTTTATTCAGTGCGCGTGCACGTGCGAGGACAGTGCATGAGTGACGCCGAGCGTCACCACTATTAACAGAACTTGGTTATAGTCATAACCTATCGTTAAGTATTGTTGTGAATTTGGTTTTGAATCCAAGCCATATTTCTTCAACCTGTGTACCACTGAGCTCATCTGACCAGTCCATGCTCTCCAGTTCTTGCTTAAAGGCCTCTCTAGAGCCTTTTGTTTTAGATTTTTGCGGGTACAGAAAATCATATAATGATCACTTAACCCGCATGCTATCAGAATGAGGTCAATGGTGGTTTGTGTTGAATCACATACCCTTGTGGGTTGGGTGATTAGCTGGCTGAGGCCGTGCAGATCACAAAACCTACTGAAGGCCTTGAAGACGGGTGGTGCTTTACGTAGCATATCCGTGTTCCAGTCCCCAATAAGAATATTTTCTACACCCTCCACCCCAGCTAAACACCCATCAAGTGTGTCATAGAAGCCACTCTGTTCTGGCGGTCTATAGATTGTGCCTACTAGTACTGATTTTGCCCTTTCAAATAAGATTTCAATCCAAACAGTTTCAATTTCGTCATGGTTAAGGTCAGTACGGTTGATGAATTTGGTATCTTTGTGAATATACACACAGACGCCACCTCCATACTGATTCCTATCCCTCCTGACTATTGAATAATTTTCTATTTCAATCTCTGGATCCTTTACAGATGAGTCTAGTTTTGTTTCTGTGAAACACAATATGTTTGCCTTACTGTTCAAAAACAATTGTCTGATTTCAACCAGTTTCGGTCTCAGGCTGTTTGTATTTAAGTGAAATATATGAAGTCCATTTGTGTTGGTTATCTGATTGATGTCGTCAGGCTGGAGGTATTTTTGTTCTTCTGTGTCCGGTCCTGCGGTGGGGGGAGGGGGGGCTTTGTTGATGTTTGGTCCGTGAGTGGGAAGGTGGGGAGGGGGGATGGGGGGTATCCTTTGTCCTGGGATGACTCTGCTAGCAACGTTAGCTAGCATGCCATCGGTCCTTTGTTCAGGGTTGTTTAAACTGGCTATGCTAGCCAGCCGGCAATCGAGCGTTGAGATGTTTGAGTCCCGCGTCTAGTTGGTCGTCATGGTTGCGACCCTCGGTTTCCTTCCTCTCGTCTAGGCCTCACCACCTAACCCCACCTCCTAACCCAACCCCCTACAATGTACAGTAAATGACCAAGTATGGTTTTGTCAATATTACAATGTACAGTTTTGCTTGTACAGTTGTACAGTGTCCCCCACCCACCCCTGTATCACAAACAGTACTGTATTTGCAAATCTGGTATGTCATAAATGTATAGATGTAGCAGTACTGTCTATCTGTATGTCGTGTATGTCATATATGTTATGATGAATTGAAAATGGGGAACCCTGATGTAAACAAGATGAAAGTCTTTCTCTGGTCTGCATCCCCTTAACAATTGTATGTATTGAGCTGTACTGTACTGTACCCATTCTGCAATCTGTTAATAAAGTTTTCAATCAATCAAGCAATCAAACCATCTAGTGTTATATATCTATGGTACTACCCATGTGGTATAGGGACCATAAGTAGGGACCATATACTTACTTACTTACGCCTACTACCCCTGTTCTCTCCAGAGCTGTTCTCTCCAGTTGGTTCCAGGTTCCAGGACCATATACATTTGAGATATATTCACATACAGTGCAAATTCATTGTGCAATAGCAACCAACTGCTTAAATATCGGGAATGTACATTTCCATATTGTAAATAAAATATTGTATCTCGTTATTTGTAAATCGTCATCAGTATGCACCCAAAATATAACTAAAATTCAATTTAAAAAAAGATCCACTGAATGACATTCCGAGTTTAAAAAGTTTAATTGTATATCTAAAGTGAGACTTGAGGGCGACAGTGGCTCAGGAGGTAGAGCAGTCGTCTGGTAATCTGGAGGTTCCCGGTTCGATTCCCACTCCTCCCGGGCAGCGTGCCGAAGTGTCCTTGAGCAAGATACTTAACCCCTAATTGCTCCCGATGTGCAAGTTGGCACCTTGTATGGTTGCCTCCGCCATCAGTGTGTGAATGTGAGTGAATGGGTCAAATGTGAGGAACAAATTGTAAAGAGCTTTGGATAAAAATGCTATATAAATGCAGCCATTTACCATTTTACCAGTGATTTAGCTCAGATCAGTAGGTGCCAGTCATCTATTTTACAGGGAAAGGGACGTACATTCAACCTCTCACCGCATCATATCTAAATGACCTTGGTCTCACTGGAACCACCCGCCTCACCTTTACAAACCTGCCACATTTATACTACTGCCATGCAGCCTTTGATCAAAAAAGGTTTTGTGCAAAGATGTGATTTCCACATAAAATCCCTTTTTATCACATTCTTGCCTGTCGTGGGGTTACAGTATCTGTAAAGCCTCCTCCAGAGTCTCCTGTGGATTCAGAACCCACACGTGTTGATGTGAGTAGTCACAGTTGCCCTTTTAATTTGGTGACACCATTCTTTCCAAAACCTGACATCACTGTATACAATTAGATATTAATTTTATTTTACAGGGACAGTGTACATCAACATCGCCGTGTACATGTGCCAATAACTCATTTTCAATTGTTGTCTTTTGGCCAGGTGTTGAAATACCTTTACAATTCAAATAAATAAAGGTAAATATTATATATATATATATTCCCCCCACAAAAGTAACAATTAAGCGACACATTTTATTTCCCCAGCCTGAAGGTGTACTACCATTGTCTCCCAGCAGATAGCGGTACAACTGCATCTGCTGTCGTCTGTCTGAAGCAAGAGGAGTGTGGTCAAGAAACATACAGTAGTCTGCTATTATGACTGATTCTACCCAATGAGTGCCATTTGCTAGTTGGAACTCTTCCAAATTAAACTAATTTATTTAGCCTTTTTCAACATTAAATCCAATAACATACATTTAACTATTTGAAATGTGTATTGGTCCATCTCAGGCAATTTTATATATTTTTTTAGAAGGCAAGTTAAAGAACTGATGGTTGCAATTTTCTCAGTCCTGTTACCAAAACTCATGTGTCACTTAAAAAGCATTATTTAAAAAAGTAATTCCTTTGCTTTACCCACAATTCATTGTTCATTTTTGTGAAATGGTTGGTTACATGTTCAAATAATTTATATTTGTGACAAAAAAGACTGCATGCAAGTTTTACTTATTAAAAAAATGAAAATTAAGTATTTGTTCCCTTTTAGAGCAGACACAAACCTCAAGGTTATTCATTTTTCATAGCGTAATTTATAATTAATTGGATAAATGATGGACCAAACATAATTGAGAAAATAGTGGTTTATATTATTAATATTTTAGAAAAAACATTTCAGTAACAGGAATGAAAATTGGGTAACATGAATGAGCACTGGATGAATGTCAGTGGTTCTCAATGTGGGATTCTGGTACCACCAGCGGTCCTTCAGGAGGGTCCAGGGTAAGTGTTTCTGGCTCCTGGAACATGAGGTGGGTGTTTCTGGCTCCTGTGCAGCATGGGTTCCCTCCATCTTCTACAAAAGGGACACAAGGCAACAGAGACAAAATGCTGATGGTATTATGTAAATCATTAGATCTCTGCATTGACTACCACTACTTACAACCAACTTCATAAAAACAAAATTGCAAAAGGAGCACTCTGTAGTTTGGCACAGACCTCTCTCTCAATCTCCATGTGACGACCTGTGACTGGCCTCGGGGTGGGATTATACACACTATGTCCTCAAACAGGTACCAAAGGATGTGATAACAAACTATCATTACACAGATACTCTGTTTTACCCAGGTAAAACAGAGTCCATTCTCTTCGGCTCAAATAACAAACTCAGCAAGACCGGTGGCTTCTCAGTTACAGTGGGTGACAATATTGTCACAAGGAAAGATGAAATTACATACCTAGGTTCCATCCTAGTGGCAAATCTTTCCTGTGACAAAATGGCATCCAATGTAATAAAAAAAAGTCAACCAACGAACTCGATTCTTGTACCGGAAGTCCGGATCTCCTCTCTGGTAAACAAGAATACCCTGAAGACTCTGGCAGGAGCACTCATTCAAGGGTATTATGACTATGCTTGCACCTCATGGTACCAAAGCACCTCAAAGGCGCTAAAAACAAAATTACAAACATCTCAAAACAAACTGGTCAGACTACTGCTTGACCTTACTCCTAGAACCCACCTCACCCCTGCCCACTTTGACAACCTAGGATGGCTTAGAGTAGACAACCCAGATTCGGCTCAAACAAGGGACTAAACACGTTTCACAATTATGCCACATCAATGTGGAACGCCCTACCCACAGCTGTAAAGGAATGTGAATCACTACCCACTTTCAAAACCACTCTCAAAGAGCACCTACGAGAGACTGCAATTCAAAACTGGCCCCTGTAAATGTCCTAACACAACCCCCTCCAATGTACAATAAATGTCCTATTAAACCCAATAATACACAAGACCCTCTTCTTGGGACCAAGTAAGGTTTAGTCGATAATCCAATGTACAGTTTCTTCGTCAAATGTATATACTCTCTTTTTTAGACTCTTCTTGTATCAAAAACAGTACTGTATTTGTAAATCTGGTATGTCATAAATGTATAGATGTAGCAGTACTGTCTATCTGTATGTCATGTATGTCATATATGTTATGATGAATTGAAAATGGGGGACCCTGATGTAAACAAGACGAAAGTCTTTCTCTGGTCTGCATCCCCTTAACAATTGTATGTATTGAGCTGTACTGTATTGTACCCATTCTGCAATCTGTTAATACAATTTTCAATCAATCAATCAATCAATCAATCAATCAATCAATCAATCAATCAATCAATCAATCAATCAATCAATCAATCAATCAATCAATCAATCAATCAATCAATCAGTCTTCACGGGCTGGCCAGAAAAACCCGTTGACACCAATCCTCTGCATACAATGGACCTCCAAGTGTGTTTCACTTGTATCTGTGACGGCACCAGGATACAAGTCACTTTCATACTTCAGCACACACCATTTGTCAACAACTTCAGAACTTCTGAACATCTGTGGCTGTGGGAACTGAAGCTGTAGGAGCCGGGGGAGCCATGGGAGTCGTCTGTTGATGATGGACCTTGAAACGTTTTGCATTGAAGCAGTCACTTCCCAGATTTAGTTGCGCCGTGCACAAGCAGCTGACATCCCTGTATGTCAGTTCTCCGTGGGCCAGGGTCACTGCCTGATGCATCCTCACAGTGGACGGAACTGCTTTCTCAACTGCTTCCTCATTGACAAAAAACAACTTGATTGTTGTGTCTGTCTTTTGCAACTCAGCAAACTGCTCTGTGGTGTCAGGAATATCTGTCCCTTTGCTGACCAGACGCCCTCCTTTTCAGGGCCTCTCTCACACCATCCGGGGCACCCTTCCCGTGGCTTGCCTCAAATAAATGCCATGTTCCAGCAGTGAATCCTCATTACAAAACAAGTAAAAATCCCCTCTCTGTTTATACTGAGTGCAAGGGCTGTCACTGTAAAAATGTATCGTGGAGATCTCTGGATACGCACTCTGTATGTAATCAAGTACTGGTGACCAGTGCTGCCAGATTGCTGGTGGGCCCTTTTGTCTTGAGGAGGACACTGTGCATAAGGACATTGGGTGGGAGGTTGTGTGCACATAGAGGACACCCGTGTGCAATGTTGCCTGCTGGTGTGATGCTCCGAAGTGAATGACCTGTATTTCTGTGCTGTACTTGCAGAGGTCATTTTCAGAAAAGTCAACATGAATTCATGTGCTTCTAAGCTATGTCTCAGCGCCCTGTAGTGGCCATACTGATTCTTGATGTTGTACGTGTGTCTTTTAGCCTATGCAGCAGCAGGTTCAGCTGTTCCAGCAGTTCTTCTTGTGTGGACTGGAACTATATTTTGATCGTGATTTTAGATGTTTTGCCATTGGGGTCATTCTTGTGCTCCTTATCCACCGTGGCCCACTGGAGATAAGACACTTGACTCTCTGCATTGTACTCACTAGAGTAGACACTGGGCAAGAGAGATCCTTGCACTCAGAACATTCTCTGTACATAACAGAACATTTCTCTGTGTCACATGTGATGGCTTTCACAAGGTCAGCCGAATTGAGGGTGTTGATCACTTTCAAGTGGTGCATATCATGAATCTTACACATGCAGGTGTCCCAATCACTCAGTGTCGGATGAACAACCCAAAAGGATCGCAGCCTACAGAAGAGTGCGTAAGAGACAGAGATTTCCTCTTCAGCCAAAAACGTAATGTGCACATTTTTCATGGTATCCAAAAGGAACCGCTTTTGCCTCTTGTTTTTCTTCCGAGTGAGCGTCTGCGTCTCCCCAGTTGTGATGTGACTCACATCATCTTTTGAGTAGACGTCTCTCACTTTGCTTCTAAAAGCATCTGCAACCCTGCTGTTCCACTTTCGTTCGTAAATGTAGTTGACCTTACCATTCCCCTCACTCTGCCATCTTTTCTTTGAAAAGCCCAATGAACTTTGAACAAAGTGTTGCAGCCTGTACTTTTCCAGAACCTTTCCTGTTATTATTTTGTAATTTTTTTTATTATTTGCCTATCCTTTTCCCTTTCTTTTTTATATTTGCTTCGGATGTCTGGCCCCTGAAACAAAAGGGTCTTCTTAACTCATTGGACGCCAGTCACGATGATAGTCGGGTTAACTCGCCATTGCTTGAGCGCCAATCGCGAGTATAGTCGGGTTTTAATCATTATTTATTTTATTAGCGATATCCATTTATTTTCATCCATCCAGCCTGATGTTATCGTTGGGAATGGGTCTGAGCTCGCAAAAGGGCAAATACCGCCCCCTATGCCTTCCGGCTGGTATTGCACTCCACTGGGAATGGTATAGTTTATTTTCTGGGACGATCCAAGCCGTGCGGGCGTGGTTTAAATACTCAGGCGAGGTAACCTGTTTCAAAGATACATCTGCGAGGCTGCCCCCCCCCCCCCCTCATATGCAATGCTGTTGAACGTGGCACGGACCTCCGCGCCCAGTACTTCAAATGGCGATCAGGTAATTGGATTATTTCTTTTGCATTACATCAGATACAAGGTAAGAACACTATATATAAATTTGATCGCCACGCTACGAGGGCCATTTCATGTATGCACGAGGAAGGATAATAATGATGATCTAGCGTTGATTTCAGGAAGATTACTATACTCGTATTCAAAACGGTATAAAACGGAAATGTACAGATGAAAAAACAATCCGTTTTGTACATGTTGACTGCAAGCAACTCACTGATAATCGACGGGTGTATTAGACCCATAGCCATAATTTAAGATATATTTTAAGCACTCACAAATCTCCCAGTCCTCCCATTGATTAAAGCGGTGGCGCTCTAGCGCCCTCTCGCGCACTTAAGCGATGGCGTCCAATGAGTTAATGGCCGCATGTGGAAGCTGTCTCATCTGTATGTTTACTTTGGTGCGTGGAGACCAGTGTTGTAGTCGAGTCACTAAATCTCAAGTCCAGGTCGAGTCTCGAGTCCCCAGTGTTCGAGTCCACAAAAGAAGAGCCTGAGTTGAGTCCGAGTCGAGTCCCCATTACCCTAGTCCGAGTCCGAGTCCAAGTCATCAAGGTTGAGTCTACTCCACTCTGGCAGTCAAAGAGCTGACATACAAATAAAAAAGGTCTACATTTAAAGGTCCCCTATCTTTTCCAGTGGTTTGCATTGTTTTCTAGCAACACACTGACTAGATGTGAAATCTCTACCCAGTCCCGTTTCTTCAGTTCAGCCAAAAACAGCTTGGAGTCTGGAAGGGCAGAAAGTGGTGCACAAAAGTACTTGATTAAAAATACATAACAATGAATTGTATTGAAAAAAAACGTACAGATGTGTTCCATAGACTTTAAATAAACAACTGTACTTATAAATGAACAAGTCTGAGTCCTCATCTGCAAGTCTTCAGAGTCCGAATGCAGTCAATGCTCGAGTCCAAGTCAGAGTCATCAGTGCTCAAGTCCAAGTCGAGTCACAAGTCCTGACAATTAGTCCTGGACTACAACGCTGGAACTTTTCTTTTTTGGTGATTTCTTTCTTCAGCAGAACCTGTAGGTCTCTTTCGTGATTTTCTTCTTATCCACACACTGTCTCACCTAAAACACACATTGCAATAGTTGTTCAAATGTACTGTTACATTTACCTCTATGACAGTAGAGCTTGGTTAATTTCATACTGTAATGTAATAGTAATGTATTTTCATTAGCTACTTTGTAAGAATGTTATAACATTTGGTTATTACACAACATTTTATTGCATTGTAACAAACAGACATATCGCTGCTGTCGGGTGAAAACCTTGTATCTCCAATTTTGGAGATTTTCAGGTTTTGACTTGAATTTAAAGTTTACATGGAGAACTTCATAATTACATGGGTATCAATCAGAAAATGTGGTTGTTTTCCTTAATTCCTGAAAGGTCTACCCTTATGGAGATACAAGGTTTTCTCCTGACAGCATCAATATGCTCTATTGCCCCCCCTTGCAAATCTTCTTTGCCACTTTATCCATTTGATAAACTAAAACTAGAGCTGGGAGTGCTTGGCTGGGGATCTACATCTTGCACTGGTGATAGCTGGGGGGTCTGTGGAGGTGTGACGAGTTATTGTATTGCTGCTTTCATGTCCTCGATCCTGTGGTAAGTCTCCCTCCACTTGCTGCTTTCCTGTCCTCGATCCTGTGGTAAGTCTCCCTCCACTTGCTGCTTTCCTGTCCTCGATCCTGTGGTAAGTCTCCCTCCACTTGCTGCTTTCCTGTCCTCGATCCTGTGGTAAGTCACCCCCCACTTGCTGCTTTCCTGTCCTCGATCCTGTGGTAAGTCTCCCTCCACTTGCTGCTTTCCTGTCCTCGATACTGTGGTAAGTCTCTCTCACTGAGGTCAGTGACTGTTTTCTTCCTTCCTGACTCTAGGTCCTTTCTGTACTTCTCATGTTCCTTCTCTAGATATTCTGTTCCCCTCTCGGGGTCAGCATCGCACTGAGCGTGATAGCGCCGCTGCTTTTCTGCAGCACTTAGTGGTGGATTGGCTCCCTGTAAGGTATTAACATTGTTTTTAAATGTAAACAACTTAAGTAATTACAACTGTAAAGCTTAAAGATCTGATGAATAATATGATATCAACTAATATTCACACTGATAACTCAGTTAACTAGATGACAATACTCTCTGTTGTTACTACTCCTCAGTTCAATCATTTCCACCTGGAAACGAGCCCCTAATTTGTATAAATCCATAAAAGTTTTTGGTGTTTTTGGTGAAGTCAGTACTACATGACCTGATCATTCAGCATGTGGGTACTGCCTTTTGACATGGTTTGTTAAAAGAGTGAGCCTGACAGCCTCTTTGGAACGGCTCCGATGTGTGGGTTGGAGTTTTGAAACTTATGAATTATACTGTGCATTTCTCCAGACCTCCCTTGGCAGTCTGAACTTGGCTTCCTGGAAGGATCTTCAACTCGCACTAAAAATCAATACTCCACTATCCTATGGGCAATTTAAAAACACGATCACAAACCTGCCTACCTCAGTATGTAACTGTTTTTAATTACATGTAATCGCTTTGTTTTTTCTTTTTACACCTGTGTCATCTCCTATCTATGCAAATGTATGTATGAACTTGAACTGTTGAACTTGTACTATCGACAACATTGCAAATGAGGGTAAAAAGTTAAACTGTTCATTTTGAGAATAAATAAACGGTTTCAATCCCCACTCAACTCCAACCCATAGATCAGACAACATACATTTTAAATAGGTAGATAGGCCTACCCATCCTAAATGCAAAATAAGAACGATCTCATTTAGGGCAGAGGACAATTTAGATTTAGGTAAAAAAAACCTGTTTACCTTTTTGGCAGATGCATTATCCATTGATGGCTTTACTTACTTACTACAAACCAATGAGATGGTTACAGTGACCCAGAGCTGCTCTGCAGGTGCAGTGTGTACCTCCAGTGAATAGACTGTCTGGGAACACAGTGTAAGAGGGAGTGAGTGATGAAAGAAAAACATTATACTTGACATATCTTGATATATTTTCTGTGATCACATTTTTCCCTTTATTTTTTTATTTTATTTTATTTTTAGACAAGACACAATCACAGTAACAACAATAATAATATAATAAACAAACAGAATAAGACATGACAATTAAATTAAATTATATCAATAAAATGTAAAACAGAATAGAAAAATAGAAAAACAAACCGTCTACACCTACCTATATATAGGAATAAAAACAAAGAGTAAAATTACAATAACAAAACCATTAATTATTACCAAAAGACATTTCTAAAAGACAATTCTTCACACATCTTGATTTTGTTGTTTGGTTTGTCATTTTGTCATGGACCTGCCAGGGCCAGCCTACAGGAGCCGCCAGGGCCAGCCCACAAGACCCGCCAGGACCAGCCTACAGGAGCCTCCAGGGCCAGCCTACAGGAGCCACCAGGGCCAGCCTACATAACTCACCAGGACCAGCCTACAGGACTCACCAGGGCCAGCCTACAGAACTCACCAGGGCCAGCCTACAGAACTCACCAGGGCCAACCTACAGAACTCACCAGGGCTAACCTACAGGACTCACCAGGGCCAACCTACAGGACTCACCAGGGCCAACCACAGAACTCACCTGGGCCAACCTACAGGACTCACCAGGGCCAGCCTACATAACTCACCAGGGCCAGCCTACAGAACTCACCAGGGCCAACCTACAGGACTCAACAGGGCCAGCCTACAGAACTCACCTGGGCCAGCCTACAGGACTCACCAGGGCCAGCCTACAGGACTCACCAGGGCCAGCCTACAGGACTCACCAGGGCCAGCCTACAGGACTCACCAGGGCCAACTACAGAACTCACCAGGGCCAGCCTACAGGACTCACCAGGGCCAACCTACAGGACTCACCAGGGCCAGCCTACAGGACTCACCAGGGCCAGCCTACAGGACTCACCAGGGCCAGCCTACAGGACTCACCAGGGCCAACCTACAGAACTCACCAGGGCTAACCTACAGGACTCACCAGGGCCAACCTACAGGACTCACCAGGGCCAACCACAGAACTCACCTGGGCCAACCTACAGGACTCACCAGGGCCAGCCTACAGGAGCCTCCAGGGCCAGTCTACAGAACTCACCAGGGCCAGCCTACAGGACTCACCAGGGCCAGCCTACAGGACTCACCAGGGCTAGCCTACAGAACTCACCAGGGCCAGCCTACAGGACTCACCTGGGCCAACCTACAGAACTCACCTGGGCCAGCCTACAGGACTCACCAGGGCCAACCTACAGAACTCACCAGGGCCAACCTACAGAACTCACCTGGGCCAACCTACAGGACTCACCAGGGCCAGCCTACAGGAGCCTCCAGGGCCAGTCTACAGAACTCACCAGGGCCAGTCTACAGGACTCACCAGGGCCAGCCTACAGGACTCACCAGGGCCAGCCTACAGGACTCACCTGGGCCAGCCTACAGGACTCACCAGGGCCAGCCTACAGAACTCACCAGGGCCAACCTACAGGACTCACCAGGGCCAACCTACAGGACTCACCAGGACCAGCCTACAGGAGCCTCCAGGGCTAGCCTACAGGACTCACCAGGGCCAACCTACAGGACTCACCAGGGCCAACCTACAGGACTCACCAGGACCAGCCTACAGGAGCCTCCAGGACCAGTCTACAGGACTCACCAGGGCCAGCCTACAGGACTCACCAGGGCCAACCTACAGGACTCACCAGGGCCAGTCTACAGGACTCACCAGGGCCAGCCTACAGGACTCACCAGGGCCAACCTACAGGACTCACCAGGGCCAACCTACAGGACTCACCAGGGCCAACCTACAGGACTCACCAGGGCCAGCCTACAGGACTCACCAGGGCCAACCTACAGGACTCACCAGGACCAGCCTACAGGAGCCTCCAGGGCCAGCCTACAGGACTCACCAGGGCCAGTCTACAGGAGCCGCCAGGGCCAGCTTACAGGACTCACCTCAGCCTACATGACCCGCCAGGGCCAGCCTACAGGACCCACCAGGGCCAGCCTACAGGACCCACCAGGGCCAATCTACTGGACCCGCCAGGGCCAGCCTACAGGACCCGCCAGGGCCAATGACTGTTGATGACTGGTGTCCATCAACAGATTATTTGCGGACCATGTAGAATAGGCATGTAAGTCCGGCCTGAGGGCCAATCGTGGTGGATTTTAAATGGCCCACGGCTTGTCTCTCAAAATGTACTATATGTGGGCTACACCTTACGATGGCAGCACTATCGTTGGAACCAAGTACACCAAGTAGGAACTATGCACTGCTTCGCTTTCAGGAGCAGTGGAAAGTGTTTTTTCACTGACAGCCTAAATAGTTTTGTGTTTGTCTCATTTGCAAACAGACCATTGCTATTGTTCAATGTGAAGAGACATTACGAGACTAAGCGTTCAAGCTGGAGACCCTGCTGTTTTTATCATAAATATATCAATACAGACCATATTAGATCCCCACTTGGGGTATCATTGGACAGCCACACTCATTGGCTACAACCCTGTCTAAAAATGTTCGAGATCGCCAAATGATTGACGGAGCTAGAGCCCCGGGAGTCGGGGTGGTAATCTGACTCTGCCGTGTACTTTGGCGCACGCCTCACATATTGGCAAGTAACTCGAGAACCGCTGAACGGATTTTGTCGCCTGAAACGCCGATCGACAGGCAACAAATAGGGCTTTAATTCTATATATATTGTATTAAAACAAATGCACACCGAGCCGCTAGAGGTCGGCAAAGTGGCGCGTCGCAAATCGTCCTCAAGAGGGCCCACATGTTGGCCCTTGGATGTTAAGAGGTTAATGTTGTGTTTATTTTTCAAATGTAGCCAATAGTAAAGACCGTAACCCTATCAAAATAGCAGTCAAAGTGTATATTTCCATTTTTACCAATGTTTTTTAAGATTTGCCAAAAATAAGAATTGATCGGAAATAAATGCTAATTATATCTCTTTTATCGTAAAACCATGAGGAAATGACTAAATCCAGATTAAACACTGCCATTGGAAAGAAGAGCTGTTTCCCTATCCATATATGTATGATTTGACCATAATAAGGTCAAGGTAAAGTTGAAGGTCAAATATGAATTTATAATTAAAATGGATTCTAATTTATTACTGTATCTACAAATCATTCTGTTTAATCATCTTCCCTTTATACATTTTCTTAGATTTCTTGTACACTTGATCTCAAGAGGGTGCTGAATGAGCTCAGTGAGCATAATCAAAATAACCTCAATGTTTTCATGGTGTTATTCACCGGCAAAGATGCAAGAAATTATCATAATATATATTCTCCTTTGTTTCATCACAATTTACTCAAGCCTAGTAACAGACACAATATTTCTGACACTGAATACATACCCCAGGTCCCTAGATACCAAGAACATGCAAATTAACAGGTTAACAAGTTTTAATTATTTGGTCTTTTTTAGCACTTGTACCATGGTGCCGTTGAGGGTCATGCAGTGTCATGCTTTTTATGATGTCCGTATTTATTATGGGCATGTCTTCTTTGTCTGTGCTGTATTGTTCATATGTGTGCCTATTAGGCTTTTTTGTTTCTCTCTTTGTACAAAGCAAATTCCCTTGAAGGGCAATAAAGGTTTTATTAATTCATTCATTCATTATGAAGGGGTGATGCTAATCGCAAAACACTGAAAGCCTTTTGCCGAGGGAGAATTTGTTAAAGACTGTGTACTGAACATGGTGGATAACATTTGCCCTGAAAAGAAACAGGAGTTTGCAAGTGTGTGCCTTGCTTGCAGCACAGAACATTTAAGAAATGTCCTCAGACATCAAGAGACAAGTGAGTAGCAGGGGGCTTGGATTTAGATTATTCCCTCCTAGCCTGCTGCAATGAAAGCACCATATGTACCCAACACAGCTTATTTCTTTGCTTATTTCTTTGCAAGGAGATGATGTGAACATTACAGAAGTACTGCTTGACCTCCAGAGTCTTCAGGCGCCACACAAGAGGGCTGGATTTATTTCCGTCTCTATCTCTTCAGTTCTTCACATTCCTTTTTTGTAATGTTCATATTGAAGTAAGACAGACACGTTGAAGTTATGATGACCTTGTGCAAGCTGAAGCAAAACCAATTTAACATTCACTTATTTTCTATCAAACTCTGGGGGGAAAATAACCTGTGATGTTGTGAATTAGTACGTAAGGCGAGATAATAAGGATAGAATGGGGTGGCTCCAGTGGCGGCCCGTCGATGCTTCGCCACTAGGGGCGCTATACCAAACATTTTGCAAACATGTACAGTACCACGCAACCGACTCATGGCAAGACGTGAGCGATTCGACTCACGCTCACGGCAATGAATCGGCTCTTATGAACGAGTCGCTCAGCTGTTACTACAACAACACACAACCAGTCAAATAAAGTATAGTCTAATTCACAATCACAACTTGAAACACAATATATAAATAGAAAAGTTAGAAACAAAACTCGCTCCGTCTCCAAACACGCAGATCTCTCCCTCTCTCCTTCTCTCTCTCACACACAGCGCGACGTGGAATCGATTCGTTACACAATCAGACCTATTATATATCAAGAATAACTTCAGTATGAGTACAGGGCTGTACACATATTTTGCATATTGTTAAACGAGCCAAGGCTAGCTATTAAACTATCGATATAAATCGAAAATCTGGGACCCTGATGTAAACAAGACAAACGTCTTTCTCTGGTCTGCATCCCCTTAACAATTGTGTGTATTGAGCCGTACTGTATTGTACCCATTCTGCAATCTGTTAATAAAGTTCTCATTCATTCATTCATTCAAACATAGACGATATTGAACAAGCCATAATCCACGTATTTTCAATCCAAAAGAAGAGAGAGAGAGAGAGAGAGAGAGAGAGAGAGAGCGAGAGAGAGAGAGAGAGAGAGAGAAAGAGACTCACTGTTTAGTTGACACGTCCAGGGCAGGACTCAGGGCTTGCCTTGATAAAGTGTATAATCCACTGTTGATGTATTCCAGACCACTGTCCACTGTGTCCAGACTGCATCCGCCATATAGCTTGTTAGCCAAGTGTTAGCTTGTTAGCAGAAGCACCACACAACACAAGTACTTCATTCCTTTGTCCATTTCCGCTCGAACAGACTGCAAACTACCTGGCGTTCTATCGCCATGCTCTAAGACAAACTCTAACCGTAACCAACTTTGAAAGAGTGCCTAAGCTTAACAGTCTAAAGAACTTGCAGTCACGGCACGCTCTAAGACAAACAGCTGCCTGCATCACCAACCTAGGAATAAGCTAGAATTGGAATAAGCTAGAATTGTAACATTAGAAATTGGATTCGGCCAATCAGAGATCGTCTCTGTGAAATTCTGCTACGGAAAAAAATACTGGCGTCGGCCAATCAGAGAGCGTCTCCGCGAAATGCGGCTACAGAAATTCTTGACGCTACTGGCTAGACCGCTTCAAATCGCGCCCGGATTCCAACATAATAGTCATATTTCAACGCACAACGCGTTATGCACTGATTGGCTGTGACGGATACAGCGATCAAACTGTGACGCGCACTCAGAGCGATATCGCGTCTAGCCCGGGCCGAGAAATACGAAAAAATTCAAAAAATAAAAAAAACGTCACTTCCTGCTCAGGAAAACGAGTGTTTTTTTATTTTAGATAATAACATTATATTGTGCATTGGAAATACAAACATACTTAAAATGAGTAAATATTATTCATTTTAAACATGTTTATATTATTTATAGGGCTATAAAACAAAAAACAAAAAGATACTTTTTCTTGTTCTACTCTCATATAACCAGGCAGGGCCTGAAGGGGGGGCGGCGCCCTTGCGCCCCTAGTGGCAGAGCCGCCACTGGGTGGCTCGGGTGTGCATATTTTTTAATACAATATATATATATATCGAATTAAAGCCCCATTTGTTGCCTGTCGATAGCCCTTTCAGGTGACAAAATCCGTTCAGCGGTTCTCGAGTACATGGAAGTGTAACGGATATGTGCCGCGATAGTGTGACTACGGCACATAGAAGTGTGTAAAACTCACTCCCCAGAGGCATATAAACTGAGCGCTTAGGGGGGAATTCCCTTCTTGGCGCAACGGTTTGTTATGTCGGCCCCGGTGCAGACGCCCGGGGTTCGACTCCCACTCGAGGCACGGTCGAATTTCGTGGCAGGTGCTAGGTGGCACCTGCTACAGTGGTGCCGTGACCCGGATGCCTTGGGTGGTGTGAGTTTAGGGGGGGTGAATGTAACGGATATGTGCCGCGATAGTGTGACTACGGCACATAGAAGTGTGTAAAACTCACTCCCCAGAGGCATATAAACTGAGCGCTTAGGGGGGAATTCCCTTCTTGGCGCAACGGTTTGTTATGTCGGCCCCGGTGCAGACGCCCGGGGTTCGACTCCCACTCGAGGCACGGTCGAATTTCGTGGCAGGTGCTAGGTGGCACCTGCTACAGAAGTACACGCGAAGTACACGGTATTGCGCAAATACTACTCCCGACTCTTGGGGCTCTAGTTCCGTCAGTAATTTGGTGATCTCGAAAATGGACAGGGTTGTAGCCAATGAGTGTGGCTTTCCAATGATACCCCAACTGACCATGTACGAATCAGGGATCTAGGTGAATAGTCACAAGCGAAAACAGGAAGAGAAAAAACGCAGAATGAATTGAAGTCTATGAGAAAACTGAGTTTTTCTTTTGTACACAGTTTACCAAAATCACTCCTAATCACTCATTTCTGAATGGATTCTGAATTTGGACAGTACTACATAAGACTTCAGGCCATGGATCGCCAGTGTTTTTTAAACCTCCAGCCATTCTGGGGAAATACTACTTCTGGACTACTAACTACTACAGAAAGACGTGAGTAACAAGTTTTTCTACAACTCAAGTTCAGACCTATGTTACTCTATTTCATTAGCACTAAAGGTGAGTTTTCCTTATTGTATCAGAAACTTAAGAATGTCATCTTTCAAAAGAGACCCCTGGGGGCCCTCATTCATCAACGTGGACGTAGAATATGTTCTATTTCCACACGTAAGCACGGAATGTAGAATTAGTGTACGCACAGGGAAGTCGGGATTCATCACACGGTGCGTACGCAGGCTCTACGCTCCTCCGTAGAACTTTGTTCTACCGTCAATGCTCGTGCATGATTATCCATATATGGTCATGAAAGTGAGGAAACACCCCCCATGGGATGTGAAATAATGGACTGACCCGAGCGGTACTCTGAGAAACTCCACGGAGAATTCACTGCTGTCGAACCAAGAAGACACTATCGCGTATTATGGGATAAATAAAAGGCGGATTTGTAAACGGTGATGTCAGATATCAACGGCTCCCTAAGACCATTGCTGCAATTCTGCCTGGACAGCTCAAAATACTAATAAAGACCGTTCGTTGACCACTGTTTGGTGTTGGTTGTGTGTCATTATAACCGTGCTATGAATGCCTTTATTAGTTGTGTTCGATTGGCTATATGATTTTTAGAGGCATCTATTTTGTTGTCGGCTAATAAAGACCGCGCTGGAATATGACTGCCTTTTCCCGTGTTGTTTGATTAATACCAGGGATTAAAGTTCTCCTCAATTTGATTCCAAATCGCGATGGATCTCCCGTCAATTTTCTACCTGCTGCATATGATTTCTAGAGGCATACTACAATCCATTTTGATGTCAGTATTGGGTAGCCTACATAAACAATAATACGAGAGCTATACAAGAACAATGAATCTTACTGCCATGTATGATGTAGCGTACATGTGTAGCCTGCCTATATGTGATCAATACAAACATGAACTTGAATTCCATCATGTCTGTGTGCGGGTCACTGCGGGAACTCACAAGGCTGTTGTCACAATGTAAATAAGAACGTGCACTGAAACGTTACAGTATGTAGTTGGTTGATCACAGTGGCGGCTCTACCACTAGGGGCGCTAGGGCGCCGACCCACCTGCTGGCCAGCTGCTGTTAAATCAGAGAACAAGACAATAAAACTTTTTCGTTTTTGTGTTTTATAGCCCTATAAATAATATAAACATGTTTAAAATTAATAATATTTACTCATTTTAAGTATGTTTGTATTTCCAATGCACAATATAACGTTATTATCTAAATTAAAAAAACATCGGTTTCATGGGCAGGAAGTGACGTTTTTTTTTATTTTTTCGTATTTCTCGCCCGGGCAAGAAGCGATAGCGCTCTGCGTGCGCGTCACAGTTTGATCGCTCTCTCCGTCACAGCCAATCAGTGCATACGGCGTTGTGCGTTGAAATATGACTATTATGTTGGAATCCGAGCACGATTTGAAGCGGTCTAGCCAGCAGCGTGTGAACTTCCGTGAAGAATTTCCATAGCCGCATTTCGCGGAGACGCTCTCTGATTGGCCGACGCGATGCCAGTTTTTTTCCATTGCCGCATTTCTCGGGTTGGTTAGAGAGAGAATGCAACTCAGTCGACTCGTCGTCAACAACAACAGCAACTGTTACTACACTGAGCTTAGGCACTCTTTCAAAGTTGGTTAAGGTTAGAGTTTGTCTTAGAGCATGGCGATAGAACGCCAGGTAGTTTGCAGGCTGTTCGAGGCGAAAATGGACAAAGACACAGCTCTTGGCTAACTAACAACAAGCTATATTATGGAGGCAGTGTGGAGGGACATGTATGGACAATGGATGGACATCAACACAGGCTGGATGGACAATGCCATGGAGTGGATATACTTTATCAACAAGCCAACAACAAGGTAGATTAGCGATCTTAACTCTAGTTTAATACATGATACGTTGTCTACTGATGCCGTTGTACTGCTAGCTGTTAGCTCCGTTAGCTTAGCTGGCCACTTAGTGCATGGAACGGAGTAACGTTAACGTTTAAACGTTATGTTGAGGTCATACAATACTACAGTCGACATAAGGTTAACGTTACCCCGTTTCCATGAAGTGTTTAAATAGCAGCAATCTTGTTGAAAATGTAACTACTAAAATGCTCTCTGATGCTGCTGATGCATAATGAATGAATGGTGAGTTGTTTAAAATGACAACATACATGTGTTAATTATTTGATTTGATTGATCCGAGAGACAGAGAGATCGTCTATGTTTGAATGAATGAATGAATGAGAACTTTATTAACAGATTGCAGAATGGGTACAATACAGTACGGCTCAATACACACAATTGTTAAGGGGATGCAGACCAGAGAAAGACGTTTGTCTTGTTTACATCAGGGTCCCAGATTTTCGATTCATTTTCGAGTTTAATAGCTAGCCTTGGCTCGTTTAACAATATGCTAAATATGTGTACAGCCCTGTACTCATACTGAAGTTATTCTTGGTATATAATAGGTCTGATTGTGTAACGAATCGATTCCACGTCGCGCTGTGTGTGAGAGAGAGAAGGAGAGAGGGAGAGATCTGCCTGTGTTTGTAGACGGGCGAGTTTTGTTTCTAACTTTTCTATTTATATATTGTGTTTCAAGTTGTGAATTAGAGTCTCTAGACTATACTTTATTTGACTGGTTGTGTGTTGTTGTAGTAACAGCTGAGCGACTCGTTCATAAGAGCCGATTCATTGCCGTGAGCGTGAGTCGAATCGCTCACGTCTTGCCATGAGTGTTGCGTGGTACTGTACTGTACTGTACAAAATATTTGGTATAGCGCCCCTAGTGGCGAATACCCACCGGCCGCCACTGGTTGATCATTTGTATGACAGTCAGTAAACCCTTGCAAAAAGTATCCGTTTTATTTAATGAATTGAAAACATTCAGCATCGCCTTCCTCCCGGCATCCAGCAATAACATGTATCAGGCAAATGCGCATCGCAACATTGACTGAGTGGAATCCCTTTCTATTCACATAACTGCATTTGTGATGGAGCTTTGACAGCTACAGTAACAGTCTATTGGTCGATCCATCTCCAATATCACGATGGACCGTGCCGCGGTGGCAAAGACCCGAGGGTGGAGAGGATCTTGAATGAATTCCATCATCATATGTTGTGTGTCTGTCCACTATGTTTGTTACTTTGTTATTCCCCCCCCCCTATCTATGTAAAGCGACCTTGGGTCTCTTGAAAGGCGCTATATAAAATGAAGCTATTATTATTATTATTATTATTATTATTATTATTGTTATTATTATTATTATCATCACATCTGTGCGGGAGCTCACAAATAGACTGTTAGTCTCAGTGAAGTTTTAACGGAGGTCATCTATTCTAACCAACAAATTGAAGTAGAAAGCATTTCGTGACCAATCTTATTTGGAATCATGACACACAAAATAATTTGCTTTTTATTTGAAACAATATAATCGCGTTTGGAGGTTGGTGTTTTGCGTCTGCCCCCCGTGCCAAACAAGCAGGCCAACCTCTTGTTCGCGTGTGAGCCCGTTATAATTACACTACTGTCGCTATTTTACAATGAACTATAATGAATTACGGGTCATACAGAAGTTGAACACTAATGCACGGAAGCTTATTTCCGCCTTGAAACTAATGCAGGACTGAGGAGTGCTTATGCGTAGTAACGATATTCTACCACTGGGCGTCAGGTACGCCTGGTCTGACCTGTGCGTAGATGTAAGCACGGAGTCAAGTTCAAATCGAAATTGATGAATCCCACTCTTTGCTTAGAAATGATCGTACGCACAGGGTAAGCACAGATCTGTGCGTAGAACACGTTGATGAATGAGGGCCCATGGCTTGTGGTATAAGTATAGTCAAGTTAGACCGCGCTCACAAGTACTCACACTGGGTGCTGTAATCCCATAAAGTTCAGTATAACAAAGCAGGATAGCCGGACCAGCACTCACAGGTTCAATGTTTTTTTAATTGGCAGCCTGAATCAAAGCAGACATGTTTCGGACTAATGTCCTTCTTCAGTGGTATGGCTAGCACTGGAAATGAATTCAAGGTGATGATTAAATACACCTGGCAGGTAAATGACACGGCAGGAAATGACATCACAACGCAGGTGTGCCTATGCAATATGACTAAATGAATGACCTATCAAAATAGAGTACAATCATAATTTATACATATGTATAGATATATCTATATCTATCATCAATAAATATTTATAAACAATACAATACAAAACGAAACAAAATTACCAGAAACTTGATAACATATAACATGCCCTTTCATTTATAGGGCTAATTGAGCCACTTTACTTGAATTGAATTAATTAATTTCAAATTATCCATAGGGCATCTAGTTTGGCAACAAACAACATCTTAAATCAGACCAGAAATAACAATGTGGGAGTAAGGAGGTTAAAGGAAACAGGTTAAGACGTTCTCTTCATTCATACCTTTAGGTTCGATACAATTAAACAGGTGGATATAATAACATTCACGTTGCAGTAGCAGCTTGTGTCTGTCTCCACCTCGCGCTGGCCTGAGTACTAGCTCTAGTCCCATATATTTGAGGTCGTTGACGGTATGCTTACACTTAGAGAAATGCCGAGCTACCGATGACTTGACATCTAAATTCCTCACAGCACATTTGTGTTCACTTATTCTTGATTTAAAGGCTCTCGTTGTTTTGCCCACATAGGAAAAATTACAAGGACATTTTAGCAAATACACCAGATTGGACGAATTACACGTTATCCGTCCTTTGACTCGGATATTTTTCCCCGTTTTTGGATGTGCGAAAAATTTATCTTTAATCATACCCTGGCACTGAACACAGGATTGGCAGGGAAAATTTCCGTCTGGGATGTTGGACATAAAATGAGAAGGTTTCTTTAAGGGCAAATCAGTTTTGACTAGGAGATTAGATAAATTTGCTTGTCTCTTGTAAAAATAGTTAGGCGAATGCTGAAACGCTGTCCCTATGAGAGGGTCGGACTGCAGAATATGCCAATGTTTATTGACAATAGTCCGCGTGTCTCTCGTAATAGGGCTGTAAGTAGACACGAAAGATACTTTGTCAGGTTTATCTTCTTTCTTTCTGGGGGTAAACAACGTGGCCCTGTCGATATGCTTGGTTTTATTAAAGGCTTTTAGTGTCAAATCAGCACTATATCCTCTCTCGTGGAAACTGCCACGGAGTACCTTTGCTTGTGCAATAAATGTATCGTCAGTATCACATATTCTCTTATAGCGAAGTATTTGGCTATAAGGAAGACTGTTCTTCAAGGCTGGGGTGTGATAACTAGAATAATGTAAGAACGAGTTACGATCCGTCTCCTTTTTAAAAACCTCTGTGTGTAATGAGATGCCATCTGGGGCTTTCTTGATCAAAACATCGAGGAAGGGTAAATTATACATATCAAACTTTAATGTAAACTTTATCGTTCTTCTACAGGAGTTCAGGTACTCAAGGAAGGCAAAAAGTTCGGATGATGAACCAGACCAAATAAAAAACAGATCGTCAATATAGCGCATATACGATTTGACACATTTCTCAAACGGGTTATTATTAAAGATATGATCCACTTCATATTTGGACATATAAAGATTGGCTAGGTTCACAGCGGCTGGAGAGCCCATGCTGAGGCCTCTGTTTTGTAAATAGTATTTATCTTGGAATCTAAAATAGTTTCTAGTGAGAACTAGATCCGTTAAACTAACCAGCGCTTCTGTAGGGGGGAGTAATACTTCCCTCGAGTTTAAATAAAAACTCAGCGCGTCCAGCGCATCTGCATGTGGAATGCTGGGGTAAAGGCTGACTACATCTATGGTAACTAGTAAGTCTGTAGGACTAATGTTGCAGGACGAGAGCCTGTTCAAAAAAGTAGTAGTATCCTTCAAGTAACCACGCTGAGAAGAGGCCAAATCCTTAATATGCGCATCAATGAACTGAGAGATTTTTTCTGTGGCAGAGCCAATACCGGAAACAATAGGTCTACCAGGAGGGTTAATCATATCCTTATGGATTTTAGGTAAAGTGTAAATAATAGGAGTAACCGGGTACTCTACGAACATAAACTTGAATTCATTTTCTGTAATTGCCTCAGACAATCTCAGGCTTTTAAGGACCGTTTTGATTTCCGTAGAAAATCTGAACACAGGGTCGGAATTTAGAAGGGTATATACCTCAATCTCATTCAATTGTCTGTTTATCTCAGATATATACGAGCTCTTGTTTTGGAGCACGATACCAGACCCCTTGTCAGCTTTTCTAAAAATTAAATCTTCCTTCTTCATGAGCTCCTTCAGTGCTGCAGACTCCGATTCAAGTACATTTGGATAAAGATGGGCTTTGTGACTGGTCTCACATAACTTAAGGACATCATTTTGTACTAATCTGCAGAAAGTTTCAACTGAGGGAGGATTGAGATGGGGAGTAAACAGACTACGGGGTTTAAATACTTTTCTTTTAAAGGTGTCTGGCTCTATCTCAGGCCTAGCATCAGCATCATCATCACTTATCAACACATTTTCATTAGCGTATTGAGTTCTCTTATCAAACCCTCTGGCATAAAATGCTTTCAACTTAATATTTCTAAAAAACTTAAATAGTTCTACCTTAGTAGTAAATGCATCCACCTTGCGGGCTGGTACAAAAGATAAACCTTTAGACAGGATATTATGATGTGGGTCGCTCAATAATACATCTGAAATGTTGACAATGTTAGATGTAATGCTCATCACCGGAACCGTGGATTTTTTCCTCTGGCCCCGCCTCGTCTTCCTATGGGTTCTCTCTCCGGTCGGGGCGGGAGCGGAGCGTCCTGCTCGCCTCGAAAAACAGACTGGCTCCGGAGCGGGTATCTGCCTGGCTGAGAGGGCGCCTCGTCGGAGCTCACCGCTGTGGAGGAGGAGTCGGTATGTCGTTGCCTGTCTCTGGGCTGCCAAGTCGGCCTGCGGTTCCTGGAAGGTGGATTGTGGAGCCATGGATACACCATATGTGTTGCGTAGTCTTGAACATCTCTTCTCCTCTTGGCTCTCTTGTGCAGTTCGATGTCCTGTTTATACTTATCAAGTTTCTGGTTCACTGACACGAGCAGTTCGGTCAGTTGGTCAGGGGTTAGAATAGTTTTAATTTCTTCCTCTAACAAGGCAAGATCCTCTCTGACTTTGGCTAATTTAGAGCCTTCATTATCTATGATTAAAAGCAGTAGATCCATGGAACACTTATCCAGGATCGAACACCACTTTTCACAGAACTCAGGTGAATCTCTTCCCAGCGTGGGTTCTTTGTTGATGCGAAGGCCCCTCGGTATAATGGCATCCTGCCAGTAATTGGTGAGGGTCGTACCGTGGAGTAGGGTACGCGTCTCTCTCTGCCTTAGACGTGAGAGCGACAAGGCCAGTGCTTCTCTTCCTTTGGGTGGAGCAGGTGCCGAACTCTCTGGCACTGGGAATAAGCTGCAGATTCTGTCGCTTTCCCCCTTGGAAAAAGCAAAGCCTCTTTTCTCCATGTTTAGCAGTATGAGCTGCTGTCGTCCTCCAGGGAATTGGGTTCGTAGAAAAATGTTTGGAGCTGCAGGTCTCGAAAGCTATTTGGGTAGCTTTGAATCAATATAGTCAAGTTAGACCGCGCTCACAAGTACTCACACTGGGTGCTGTAATCCCATAAAGTTCAGTATAACAAAGCAGGATAGCCGGACCAGCACTCACAGGTTCAATGTTTTTTTAATTGGCAGCCTGAATCAAAGCAGACATGTTTCGGACTAATGTCCTTCTTCAGTGGTATGGCTAGCACTGGAAATGAATTCAAGGTGATGATTAAATACACCTGGCAGGTAAATGACACGGCAGGAAATGACATCACAACGCAGGTGTGCCTATGCAATATGACTAAATGAATGACCTATCAAAATATGATGATAGATATAGATATATCTATACATATGTATAAATTATGATTGTACTCTATTTTGATAGGTCATTCATTTAGTCATATTGCATAGGCACACCTGCGTTGTGATGTCATTTCCTGCCGTGTCATTTACCTGCCAGGTGTATTTAATCATCACCTTGAATTCATTTCCAGTGCTAGCCATACCACTGAAGAAGGACATTAGTCCGAAACATGTCTGCTTTGATTCAGGCTGCCAATTAAAAAAACATTGAACCTGTGAGTGCTGGTCCGGCTATCCTGCTTTGTTATACTGAACTTTATGGGATTACAGCACCCAGTGTGAGTACTTGTGAGCGCGGTCTAACTTGACTATATTGATTCAAAGCTACCCAAATAGCTTTCGAGACCTGCAGCTCCAAACATTTTTCTACGAACCCAATTCCCTGGAGGACGACAGCAGCTCATACTGCTAAACATGGAGAAAAGAGGCTTTGCTTTTTCCAAGGGGGAAAGCGACAGAATCTGCAGCTTATTCCCAGTGCCAGAGAGTTCGGCACCTGCTCCACCCAAAGGAAGAGAAGCACTGGCCTTGTCGCTCTCACGTCTAAGGCAGAGAGAGACGCGTACCCTACTCCACGGTACGACCCTCACCAATTACTGGCAGGATGCCATTATACCGAGGGGCCTTCGCATCAACAAAGAACCCACGCTGGGAAGAGATTCACCTGAGTTCTGTGAAAAGTGGTGTTCGATCCTGGATAAGTGTTCCATGGATCTACTGCTTTTAATCATAGATAATGAAGGCTCTAAATTAGCCAAAGTCAGAGAGGATCTTGCCTTGTTAGAGGAAGAAATTAAAACTATTCTAACCCCTGACCAACTGACCGAACTGCTCGTGTCAGTGAACCAGAAACTTGATAAGTATAAACAGGACATCGAACTGCACAAGAGAGCCAAGAGGAGAAGAGATGTTCAAGACTACGCAACACATATGGTGTATCCATGGCTCCACAATCCACCTTCCAGGAACCGCAGGCCGACTTGGCAGCCCAGAGACAGGCAACGACATACCGACTCCTCCTCCACAGCGGTGAGCTCCGACGAGGCGCCCTCTCAGCCAGGCAGATACCCGCTCCGGAGCCAGTCTGTTTTTCGAGGCGAGCAGGACGCTCCGCTCCCGCCCCGACCGGAGAGAGAACCCATAGGAAGACGAGGCGGGGCCAGAGGAAAAAATCCACGGTTCCGGTGATGAGCATTACATCTAACATTGTCAACATTTCAGATGTATTATTGAGCGACCCACATCATAATATCCTGTCTAAAGGTTTATCTTTTGTACCAGCCCGCAAGGTGGATGCATTTACTACTAAGGTAGAACTATTTAAGTTTTTTAGAAATATTAAGTTGAAAGCATTTTATGCCAGAGGGTTTGATAAGAGAACTCAATACGCTAATGAAAATGTGTTGATAAGTGATGATGATGCTGATGCTAGGCCTGAGATAGAGCCAGACACCTTTAAAAGAAAAGTATTTAAACCCCGTAGTCTGTTTACTCCCCATCTCAATCCTCCCTCAGTTGAAACTTTCTGCAGATTAGTACAAAATGATGTCCTTAAGTTATGTGAGACCAGTCACAAAGCCCATCTTTATCCAAATTTACTTGAATCGGAGTCTGCAGCACTGAAGGAGCTCATGAAGAAGGAAGATTTAATTTTTAGAAAAGCTGACAAGGGGTCTGGTATCGTGCTCCAAAACAAGAGCTCGTATATATCTGAGATAAACAGACAATTGAATGAGATTGAGGTATATACCCTTCTAAATTCCGACCCTGTGTTCAGATTTTCTACGGAAATCAAAACGGTCCTTAAAAGCCTGAGATTGTCTGAGGCAATTACAGAAAATGAATTCAAGTTTATGTTCGTAGAGTACCCGGTTACTCCTATTATTTACACTTTACCTAAAATCCATAAGGATATGATTAACCCTCCTGGTAGACCTATTGTTTCCGGTATTGGCTCTGCCACAGAAAAAATCTCTCAGTTCATTGATGCGCATATTAAGGATTTGGCCTCTTCTCAGCGTGGTTACTTGAAGGATACTACTACTTTTTTGAACAGGCTCTCGTCCTGCAACATTAGTCCTACAGACTTACTAGTTACCATAGATGTAGTCAGCCTTTACCCCAGCATTCCACATGCAGATGCGCTGGACGCGCTGAGTTTTTATTTAAACTCGAGGGAAGTATTACTCCCCCCTACAGAAGCGCTGGTTAGTTTAACGGATCTAGTTCTCACTAGAAACTATTTTAGATTCCAAGATAAATACTATTTACAAAACAGAGGCCTCAGCATGGGCTCTCCAGCCGCTGTGAACCTAGCCAATCTTTATATGTCCAAATATGAAGTGGATCATATCTTTAATAATAACCCGTTTGAGAAATGTGTCAAATCGTATATGCGCTATATTGACGATCTGTTTTTTATTTGGTCTGGTTCATCATCCGAACTTTTTGCCTTCCTTGAGTACCTGAACTCCTGTAGAAGAACGATAAAGTTTACATTAAAGTTTGATATGTATAATTTACCCTTCCTCGATGTTTTGATCAAGAAAGCCCCAGATGGCATCTCATTACACACAGAGGTTTTTAAAAAGGAGACGGATCGTAACTCGTTCTTACATTATTCTAGTTATCACACCCCAGCCTTGAAGAACAGTCTTCCTTATAGCCAAATACTTCGCTATAAGAGAATATGTGATACTGACGATACATTTATTGCACAAGCAAAGGTACTCCGTGGCAGTTTCCACGAGAGAGGATATAGTGCTGATTTGACACTAAAAGCCTTTAATAAAACCAAGCATATCGACAGGGCCACGTTGTTTACCCCCAGAAAGAAAGAAGATAAACCTGACAAAGTATCTTTCGTGTCTACTTACAGCCCTATTACGAGAGACACGCGGACTATTGTCAATAAACATTGGCATATTCTGCAGTCCGACCCTCTCATAGGGACAGCGTTTCAGCATTCGCCTAACTATTTTTACAAGAGACAAGCAAATTTATCTAATCTCCTAGTCAAAACTGATTTGCCCTTAAAGAAACCTTCTCATTTTATGTCCAACATCCCAGACGGAAATTTTCCCTGCCAATCCTGTGTTCAGTGCCAGGGTATGATTAAAGATAAATTTTTCGCACATCCAAAAACGGGGAAAAATATCCGAGTCAAAGGACGGATAACGTGTAATTCGTCCAATCTGGTGTATTTGCTAAAATGTCCTTGTAATTTTTCCTATGTGGGCAAAACAACGAGAGCCTTTAAATCAAGAATAAGTGAACACAAATGTGCTGTGAGGAATTTAGATGTCAAGTCATCGGTAGCTCGGCATTTCTCTAAGTGTAAGCATACCGTCAACGACCTCAAATATATGGGACTAGAGCTAGTACTCAGGCCAGCGCGAGGTGGAGACAGACACAAGCTGCTACTGCAACGTGAATGTTATTATATCCACCTGTTTAATTGTATCGAACCTAAAGGTATGAATGAAGAGAACGTCTTAACCTGTTTCCTTTAACCTCCTTACTCCCACATTGTTATTTCTGGTCTGATTTAAGATGTTGTTTGTTGCCAAACTAGATGCCCTATGGATAATTTGAAATTAATTAATTCAATTCAAGTAAAGTGGCTCAATTAGCCCTATAAATGAAAGGGCATGTTATATGTTATCAAGTTTCTGGTAATTTTGTTTCGTTTTGTATTGTATTGTTTATAAATATTTATTGATGATAGATATAGATATATCTATACATATGTATAAATTATGATTGTACTCTATTTTGATAGGTCATTCATTTAGTCATATTGCATAGGCACACCTGCGTTGTGATGTCATTTCCTGCCGTGTCATTTACCTGCCAGGTGTATTTAATCATCACCTTGAATTCATTTCCAGTGCTAGCCATACCACTGAAGAAGGACATTAGTCCGAAACATGTCTGCTTTGATTCAGGCTGCCAATTAAAAAAACATTGAACCTGTGAGTGCTGGTCCGGCTATCCTGCTTTGTTATATTGTGGTATAAGTATAAAGTATAGTATTTTGGTTTGCAAAAAAAGTATGCAGTCCTCAAAAACGAAAACTAAACTGGCCAATTTTGGGGGCGCCTTGGAGGTTAAGGACTCGCTTTATATAAGTATAATTCAAAGAAAAAGGTAAAAGTAGGTAGAAATATATTCACAATTAATTATATGCCAATATTAAGTTTCAGTTTGATGCTTTGAAGACACAACTGCCAATGAATATTAGGTTAGAAAATAGTTTGCCGGATATAATGTGACTTCTGTTCATTTGTTAATTTGATGATCTGTTCACGTCTTGTATTGTACAATAATTGTTGAGAAAAAAAAGAGGACCTCCAGTCTTCAATCAGAATACATATCATTGTGTTGGTTGAACAGATATACATATTTGTGTGTGTGTGTGTGTGTGTGTGTGTGTGTGTGTGTGTGTGTGTGTGAATGTGCACATCTACAGTATATTTATGAAAGAGAGATTGCATGTGTATCTGCATCTACATTCACACCCCTCTATATTATAATAATAATAATAATAATAATAATACTTCGTTTTATATAGCGCCTTTCAGAGGACCCAAGGTCGCTTTACATAAGGGGGGGGGGGGGAGATAACAAGTCAACAAACATAGTGGACAGACACAACACATACATATAAAGTGAGAAAGTTAGGGGTTGAAGGCCAGGTTGAAGAGGTGGGTTTTGAGCAGTTTTTTAAATGAGTCCAGAGTTGGGGTGGTGCGGAGTTCTGCGGGGAGGGAGTTCCAGAGGGTGGGAGCTGCCACACTGAAAGCTCTGTCCCCGAACGTCCGCAGTCTGGTTCGGGGGATGGAGAGCTGACCAGTGTCCGTGGATCGCAGGGACCGTGACTGAGTGTAGGGGTGGAGGAGGTCAGTGAGGTACTGAGGTGCCAGGGGGCGTGAAGGGATTTGTAGGTGAGCAGGAGGGTTTTGTAGGTGATGCGGGATTTGATGGGGAGCCAGTGGAGCTGGATGAGGATGGGGGTGATGTGCTGCCAGGGTTTGGTGCGGGTTAGAACCCTGGCAGCTGAATTTTGAACATACTGGAGCCTGTCCAGGGTTTTGCTTGGGACCCCGGACAGGACCCCGTTGCAGTAGTCCAGGCGGGAGGTGACGAAGGCGTGGATGAGGGTCTCAGCTGTGGTGTCGGAAAGTGATGGTCGGAGTCTGGAAATGTTTCGGAGGTGAAAGAAGGCGGATTTGGTGAGGGAATTTACATGGGATTGATAGGAAAGGGTGGAGTCCAGGATAACGCCCAGGTTGCGGACCTTAGGGGATGGGGAGATGGAGCAGCCGTCAATGTTGAGGGTGAGATCCCCAACCTTCCGGAGCAGGGCCTTGGGTGCCACAACCATGAGCTCGGTTTTATTGTTGTTGAGCTTGAGGAAATTAGATGACATCCAGGTTTTTATTTCGTGCAGGCAGTTGATAAGGGAGTGTGGGGGGAGATGGGTGGATGGTTTGGTGGAGAGGTAGAGTTGAGTGTCGTCGGCATAGGAGTGGAAGTTGAGGCCATGACGGCGGATGATCTGACCAAGGGGGAGCATGTAGATGGTGAATAGGATTGGGCCAAGTACGGAGCCTTGTGGGACGCCTTGGTTGACTGGGGCCGGGGTGGAACTGGAGTCGCCGATGGTGATGAACTGTGTCCGGGTGGTGAGGTAGGATTGAAACCAGGAGAGTGCTGAGCCAGTGATGCCGAGGTTGTTGGATAGGCGGTTGAGGAGGATGGAGTGGGAGACTGTGTCGAATGCTGCAGAAAGGTCAAGGAGGATGAGGATGCTTATGTGGCCAGAGTCAGCTGCAAGGAGGAGGTCGTTGGTCATTTTGATGAGGGCGGTCTCTGTGCTGTGTTGAGTTCTGAAGCCGGATTGAAAAGGCTCATAGAGCTCATGGTTGGACATGTATTGTTGGAGTTGGGCGGCCACTGCTCTTTCCAAGATTTTGCTAAGGAAAGGAAGGTTGGAGATCGGACGGAAGTTGTTTAGCTCTTCTGGGTCGAGGCCCGGGTTTCTTAATGATGGGGGTGACGGAGGCTGTTTTGAAGCAGGGGGGGACGAGACCAGATTCAAATGAGGAGTTGATGATGTTGACCATGGTGGGGCAGAGAGCAGGGAGGCAGATCTTGACCAGGGTGGTAGGCATGGGGTCAAGTGAGCAGGTGGAGGCTTTGGCTGAGGCTATGAGCTTGACAACTTGGGGACCATTTACCGGGGAGAAGGAGGAGAGGCTGCATTGGGGGAGGGGGGCACCCAGGGGGAGGAGCAGGTGAGGGGGAGGAGGGGGGCACTGCTAGCTGCTGGTAGATGGTATTGACCTTGTCCTGGAAAAAGACATGGAACCTGGAGCAGAGGTCGTGGGCACCAGATGGGCGGGGGGGGTCGAGGGGGCGGAGTAGCCGGTTGATGGTGGAGAAGAGTGTCCTGGGGTGGTTTTGCTGGTTGCCGATGAGGGTGGAATAGTAGTTTGTTTTGGCCTTGATGAGAGCTAGCTTGTAGGCCTGCACGTGGTCCTTGTAGGCCTCGAGGTGGACAGTGAGGCCAGATCTTCTATGGAGTCTCTCCAATTGGCGACCGACAGCCTTCAGGGAGCGGAGTTCAGGGGTGTACCAGGGGGCAGGACGGGTGTAGATGACAGTCCAGGTTTTGATGGGGGCGAGAGAGTCCAGGCTGCGGGATAGGGCGGAGTTGTAGTGGGCAGCCAGACCATCCACCTGGGTGCTGGGGGGAGCTGAGGCCAGGTGGATGGTTAGCAGGTTGGTCAGAGCTGGTGCACTGACTGTTTTGATGTTCCTGTAGGTGATGGTGCGTGCATTCCGAAGCTTGGGTAGGGAAGTAGGGAGGGTGAAAAGGACAGCATGGTGGTCGGACACCGCATATTAGCATTTAGATAGAGAGCATAGTTGTTCTGGTGTCTGATTCCAACTCTGATTCATTCATACCTCACTTTGTACTGATACATTCATACATATAACCAGTCACATGCAGCATAAGAGTATGAATGTGTCATCATTATTAATGTGAATGGCATCAGATGATTATATAACCTATATGGTAGTTGTTCATTGCTATTTCTAAATAATTTATGCTTAAACTTGCTGCTGTGCTTTTGTATCCTGTGGTAATGGAATGTATCAAAGGCCCAATCTGTAATTTATTTCACATCTAAACTTTGTTTAACTTTTTTCTTGAAGAGTTTGATGTGTAGATAGAAGACAAGCTCTTCAGAACTTATTAGCTCATCGTTACTCAAAGTACACGTCTGTTTTACTTCAATGTTTAAAAAAATTACCAACGTAAACAAACCTTTTATAAGCCTCAAAAGTTAAACTCATGGTTAGTTTTGTTTCACATGTCAGTCATTGTGTCAAAGGCTCTGATAATACATTTCAGAATGAAAAACAAAAGTCTTCAATCCATGAAATGTAAACACAAAGCATGTATAGCCGGCCTAACTGGGATCATGGATTGGGCCTTTAACCTCTTAACTCATTGACCGCCACGCTGTTTTCCCATCTCTACTCAATGGCGCCAGTGTTATTGACCATTTTAGCGATATTTGCGGACCCATCGTGTGTTCTGTATTATAGCTATGGAGACACTAGTATGGCTCATTTGACAGGCATTCATAGTCCAACACTGACAGTCAGACCCGGTGCTATGGGCGGGCTTTAGGGGGCCTGGCCCGCCCACTGAGTCAGCTGTGCCCGCCCTGGCGAAATGACTAACCTCGTTCCCAGTTGTATCTCCTCTGTGAGATAAAGCCTGGTATACCCTACTCAAAGAACTACGAAATGACCCGCCCTACTCTGCCTGTGATTGGCTTACACTGATTCCTAGTTTCCTACTACCCAGTCGGAGCTCTGCTACTACCCATGACTCTGCTACTATCTAGCCAATGTAATATACTAGCCAATCACAGGCAGAGTAGTGTGTACTGTACTCATACCGGCGTCGCCATCTTTGAAAAGTTAGCGTAGCTAAATATAATGGATAATTATGGACATCAGACTTTTTTTTTTAAAAGTACGACAGCTGGGTCGGAGAATCGTGAGAAAACGGGCAGCGCGGGAGGATGTGCCAGTTCGGGCCACAGCAGCACTGTCACTGATCTGATCATCTGAATAAACACGACTACAAGCAGTGCCACTCCCCCTAGTAGCGTGGGCTCTGATGTCAACAACAACACTGCTAGCATTCATGCTAGGAGCAGCTACGGGCCATTGCAGGCTACTACAGCGCCAAGAGATCTTGGTACTGAGAAGCCCAACAACAGAATAAAGCAAGACATTTCCTACATGCCTTTTCTCTGGGAAAAAAATATCATTCTGCAGTGCACTCTGCAGCTCCTGGTATGGAAGATTTGACTGGCTGGAATACTCAATTCAGGCAGATGCTGCATTTTGCTTCCCATGCAGGTACAGTACTGTATATCGGTATGTATGTCATACATGTCATGATTAATTGAAAATGGGGGACCCTGATGTAAACAAGACAAAAGTCTTTCTCTTCCCCTTAACAATTGTGTGTATTGAGCCGTACTGTATTGTACCCATTCTGCAATCTGTTAATAAAGTTTTCAATCAATCAATCAGGATGTTTCAGCACATACATTTAGTCTCAGCAGCACATACAGTAGGTGTTTAGTCTCAGCAGCACATACAGTAGGTGTTTAGTCTCAGCAGCACATACAGTAGGTGTTTAGTTTCAGACATATAGTAGGTGTTTAGTTTCAGCAGCACATACAGTAGGTGTTTAGTTTCAGCAGCACATACAGTAGGTGTTTAGTCTCAGCAGCACATAGGTGTTTAGTTTCAGCAGCACATACAGTAGGTGTTTAGTTTCAGCAGCACATACAGTAGGTGTTTAGTCTCAGCAGCACATACAGTAGGTGTTTAGTTTCAGCAGCACATACAGTAGGTGTTTAGTCTCAGCAGCACATACAGTAGGTGTTTAGTCTCAGCAGCACATACAGTAGGTGTTTAGTTTGAGAAGGACTTAACAAAAAAGTTCAGGAATGAGTGGAGGGACAGTGTTTTAACTGCCGCTTGGCTCTACTAATAATGGGTGAGTAGCCTGTGGAGGAATTTTGTTTGCTTTTTTATACACCTTATTTTTGTCAGTTCAGTTTGTCCGTGAATTCAAAAGTGTTGAATAAATGGAGACCCTCCAAAGATATATCCGTTCAGTCTGTTTTTCTAGTGAATGTTCTTAAGAGAGAGAGAAATTAGATTTTTCAGTTGCCTCCCTGCTGTTTAGTTCAGCACTGTGGGCAGCACCAAGCAAGCCACAGCGCCGCTGTCCCAGCTGGAACAGATGAAAGGGAACCTGTTATGTTGAAAAATCATTGCCCCCCCCGAGAACATTTTATGCCCCCCCACTCATTTGTTTCTGCAGCCTGGTCTGTAACCAGTTCATCTCTACATACTTTCGTTTGTGCGCTATTCCATGCTAAACGTCGGCCCTTTCCAAAATAATCCAGTCTTTTTTCATAGATAGCGAGATATGACACGTTATATGCATTATGCCCAAATCGTTCGGGTTGCACGCCTGAAACCACAAATACTTCCAAATCAAAGGTACCATATTATACCATATACATATGTGTCTTCACAAAATCATCAAGGAGAAAACTGCGATCGTTACCAAAAGCATGTTTTAAGTCCGGTAAAATACGACACTGTGATCGGTATAAAAGCATGTTTTAGGTTAAAAAAATACCAGCAGGCTACCTAAAATAGACCTTACCTCAGTCAGAAGGTACTCCTGAAGAAGGCCGATAGAGAGGCCGAAACATGTTGGTTTTTTAATTGTTCTATTAGGAACTAAGCAACTAATTAAAGCTTTTTTATATACTTGAAGAGTGCCTGGAACTTCTTTGTTTTTTCAGCATTCAACAGAGAATTCTCTTCCTGTTTTCACTTGTGAGTTTTCTCCTAGATTCCTGATTCGCTCATTCCCACATGGGGTACCATTGGAAAGCCACACTCATTCTTTACAACTCTGTCCAATCATTTTCGAGATCGCCAAATGATTGACGGAGGTAGAGGCTCGGGAATCGGGAGTGGTATTTGAAAAAGTCTGCTGTCTACTTCGGCGGACGCCTCACATATCGGCATGTAACTCGAGAACCGCTTAACGGATTTCGTCACCTGAAACGGCAATCGACAGGCAACATAATAATATATTGTATTAATAAACATGCACACCCGAGCCGCTAGAGGTTGTCAAAGTGGCGTGTCACTTCGGTGGGCAAATCGTCCTCAAGAGTATACGAGGGTATACGGGCCGTTGCGTGGTAAGAAAGATAAAAAAAAAAGAGAAGAAGTTCAGAAGTGGAAGCCATGGTCTGTATTTCAATGGCATTACAATGGTTCAGCCGATAGGAAATGAGCATGTGTATGACTCGTTCAGCATCAGAAAAAGAAAGTACTGTAGTGCCGCAATATTTAGAATGCGGCTAATATATAATATAAAGAAGGATAGCTGTCGTGTTTTATTGATGTGACTCTCAAATGAGAGGGTAGAGTCCAGGAGGACTCCCAGGTTTTTGTTACAATCACAGCCAGGGCTGGGCGGCCGGGTAGCGCAGCGGAATAAGCGTATGTCTACCACCGCAGAGACAGTGGGATCGAATCCGGCTGCTGCGGTACCTCCGGCTTGGTCGGTCATCCATACTGACACAATTGGCAGTGTCAGCGGGTGGAAAGCCACTGGGGTGGGTCCTGGACGTTGTAAACAGCAACTCCTACAGGTCGGTCAGGGCGCCTGCACAGCGAGGGAGGGAACTGGGGGAGGTAGTGTGATCCTCCCACGCGTTACACTTCCCCAGTGAGAGTCCTCGCTGTCAGGTGAAAAGAGGCTGCTGGCTGTCTCCACATGTATCGGAGGAAGCATGTGATAGACTTCAGGGCTCCCTAGACCGGCAAGTGGGGGGCAAATGCGCGCAATGGCCAGGAAGTGGAGGGGGGAATTGGCATAACGACTAAATTGGGATGGGAGAAAAATACAGAAAAATAGGAGGAGAAAAAGTAGATAAGAAAAATCACAGCCAGGGCCTCTCTCGCACCTGCTGCTTCCACACCCTTATATGGGCAGCTTCCTGCTCCTGTTTCCACACGCTGTCAGCCGGGATCAATCTGCACACCTGAGACTCGTCAGATCATCACCAGCCCTGATATGAGCCCTGCATCTCCTGCCACTCACCGTCCGAGTGTTGCTACACCTACCTAGGTACGAGGACGTAACCAACTTGCTACTCTGTCTGTTTCCCTGCCTTGCTCTAACCCTATCTCCCTGTGCCCAGGATCGCCGTTCGGTCTACGCTGTCTCCCGAGACACCACCCGCCTGGACATTCCCGTGGATCACGAGGAGTGCTCCTGCTCGCACCTGTCGCACATTCCTATTTCATTCTAAAAACCCTATCTGCATGGTACCTTGGTATTAAACAACCTAAACCACCTCATTCTCCTCTCCCTGTGTTCTGCTCTTGGGCTCCAGTTATCGCTACCCTAACAGTTTTTGACATGAGGGGAGACCTTTGTATCCTCAATGGTGAGAGAGAACTTATTGAGGTTGTTCAATTTGGTCCGATGAGGACAACCTCTGTTTTGTCAGAATTAAGTTTCAGGAACCTGCTGTGCATCCAGGTTTTGATACAAAACAACAGAACAAATAACAGAAGACCAAGGACTGAGCCTTGAGGGACACCGTGGAGGACAGTGGATGGGTGTGACTGGACGCCAATTAAGGTGGTGAACTGATTGAAAATTTATTGATTGAAAATTGTATTAACAGATTGCAGAATGGGTACAATACGGCTCAATACACACAATTGTTAAGGGGATGCAGACCAGAGAAAGACTTTCGTCTTGTTTACATCAGGGTCCCCCATTTTCAATTCATAATGACATTTATGACATACACAACATACAGATATATATCATGACATTTATGACATATATGACATACAGTACTGTTACATGTATGACATACAAGATATATAAATATACAGTACTGTTTAACAGAGATCCTAACAGAAACTATATACATTCGAGGGGGAGGAAACTGTACATTAGGAGGGGGTTGGGTGGGGGGGGGTTTGGACATTTACAGGGGCCAGTTTCGAATTGCAGCCTCCCGTAGGTGCTTTTTGAGGGCGGTTTTGAAGGTGGGTAGGGATTCATATTCCTTTACGGCTGTGGGTAGGGAGTTCCACATTGTTGTGGCATAATTGCGAAACGTGTTTAGTCTCTTGTTTTTACAGAATCTAGGTTGAACATGATTTGTGGAACTCCCTCTGGTGTTGTGGTCGTGGAATTCACTGACCTTTGGAGTATTATTATATTGTCGGTTTGTGAGATAAGAGTTGAACCAGGGAAGGGCGGAGCCTGAGAGCCCGGCAATGCTATGAAGTTGTTTCAGTACGGTGGTGTGGTTCATATTGACGAAGGCCACACTGAGGTCCAACAGTATTAAAAATGCTCAGGTAGCCAGAGTCAGCAGCCAAGTAGCATGTCGCTGCTGTCGGGACAAAACCTCATAACTCCATTTTTAATTTTTTTTTTACATTATATAAATCAACTCCGTAGATCATCCTCCATATGTGTGTGTGGGTTTTACAAAGTTTAAACAATGGGAAAGCATTAAACCGATCATCTGTCTAAACCGCCTAACTCTATTCACCCTCAAATCTGTGTTATTTTTTTTCATCTGCTGAAAAGTTGGGTTTTTGGAGTTATGAGGTTTTGTCCCGACAGCAGCGATGTGCATGTTGGATCAAGTAGTATGTTGGAGGCAAGATGGTTTTGGAGTTGGGTGAACACAACATGCTCCAGGTTCATTATGGGCCTGTAGTTGGTCAGAGCATCTGGGCTGAGATGTATCTTTGTAGCTACAGGTCCATATCAGTCTTTTTGAAAACCTTTCTGAAATGTTTTGCCATTATCCATGACGATATACCTTCTGTATCCTCCCATCTCTAACTGTAATCGTGACACAACGTCAGCAGTCAGCTATTTCTCGTTGCTGTCGCCTGCGATGACTAGTGCAACCCCCGCTAATATGTTTTGGAACCGGGCTGGTCTATATCATGCCGGCTGGCTTCTTCATGAATAAATCACCTAGTGAGTAGAAGAGACAGGGGGGATTGGGTTTGCTGCTATGAAAGTGGGCCAGGCGAGGAGGCTGGCTGTGAGGAGCCTGTTGTTCCCACTTTCACCATCGACCCCCTCTCTCATTGAGAGACCCAGACATTACATCTCAGGGCCTCCATCATCAACAGCATATATCTATGAACAGCATGACATGAATCTCTCTCTCTCTCTTTATGACACACGCACACCGCATGTGCAGACAGACACACAAGAAACAACAATAATAATAATAATAAATTGTTGGATTGAGATCATCTTGTTTTTTCCTGAAACAAGTGGGGAGAAGGGCGGCTGATTGGCGCAGTGGGCAAGGCGCTCGCCACTAACACAGGAGACGCTGGGTTCGAGCCCAGCTCTCGGTGTTGCTACCGGCTGGCCGGTCGTTCATACTAACACAATTGGCAAGTGTTAGAGGGTGGGAAAGCCGGTGGGTGGGGATTGGACGTTGTGGACAGCGACTCCTACAGGTCGGTTTGGTGACGCCAGTGCGGCGGAAACAGGAAGTAGCAGGGGCAGCGTGAGCCTCCCACGTGTTACTCCTCGCCACTGAGAGTTCGAGCTGCCGCGGTGAAAAGATGCGACAGGCTGCCTCCTCGTGTACCGGAGGGGACACGTGATGCAAGGCTTCTGTCCTCACTACAGCCGACCAGTGGGAGGCATAGTCTAGCAACGTTCAAGACAGGGGAGGGAAGAATTGGATAATACGAAATTGGGATGGAAGAAAATAGAAAATGGGGAGAAAAAGTGGATAAAAAAAAGAAACAAGTGGGGAGAAAATACATCAATAAAATAATCTGCCAAAAAAGTAAGATAGCTAATTCCAGAATCTGAATCAGAATACGGTGAATATACAGGAATTTGTCTTTTGTATGACATTGGTACGGGCTGTCGAGACACAAATGTTACAGTTTCTTCTCAGTACACACTGACACAGTGTTCCTTTATTATCCTCTTGGGGGAAATGCAGGTGTCATCGCAGCATGGGGAAGAGGGGAGGTACAGGCAGAAGAGGTCATCAACATAGAACATAGTGATAGAACTAGTGGTGGGAGTCGGACTTGAGTAAAATGTTTAATCTAATTAATTCAAGACTTTATAGTTAATTAATAGAAATTAATCACATTGTAATCGCATATCAATATTTGATGCGAAAAGCAAACATTTTCAATTCAAATGGATTTTGGTATATGAGTGAATCAACGAATATACATTATACATACGTTTAAGCAGCACAATCCTGTATTAGCTACTACACAGACCAACAGATCAATGCAATTTTAGGAATAATATATAGTGCAAAGGACCTTTTGTAAACTCAAGCACTTTCGATGTAAAAGTAAAGATAGATAGATACTTCATTAATCCCCTTGGGGAAATTAAACGCAGGCCTTTCAAGTACATTCCAGAACAGTTGAAAAAAAAAACTCTTGATTGATCTCAATTTCTCTTATTTTTTCAGTATTCTGTATGAACAAACCAGACTAAGAAAAAAAGTTATTTGCGATTTATTATACTTTATACTTATAGCACATGCATGAGTCTGGTCTCCTTTGAAAGGTAACACCATTAGAAAAATCATCATGCGATTAAATGCATTCATTTCTTTTAACTTTTAATTCTTTCTGTAGTTAATTAATCGCAATTAATGCGATAAAGTTCCAGGCTCCCAGCCCTAGATAGAACATAAAATAATGTCAGAACAGTGGGATCTCACAGGGGCAGGGCTGTGCAAGACACATACTATACATATCACTCCATGTGTAATATATTCAGTGTATTCAATAATCAATGTGGTGTACATTCATGTTTTAGCAGCATGACATACAATGCTGTTGTAACTATAGTAGTGAATCGCATTAAACCTCTGTACCGGGGGGACGTGCTAGCAAGGAACACAACACAATTTAGGAATTCATTATTATGTTATTTCTGATCTAAAACCATATTAGTTAACAGAGTTAATTCACACAAAGCCCCTGGCCCCTAGAAGACAGCCAAGTTGGCCCGCCAAGCTGCTTCAGTGCCTTCTGGATCCGGGCTGTGTTCCAAGCCAGTGGACGGAATCCACCATAATCCCAATCCCTAAAAAGACACATGCTGAGGACCTGAATGACTACAGGCCACATTCTGTGCTGTGTAAATGCAGAGAGAGAGAGAGAGAGAGAGAGAGAGAGAGAGAGAGAGAGAGAGAGAGAGAGAGAGAGAGAGAGAGAGAGAGAGAGAGAGAGAGAGAGAGAGAGAGAGAGAGAGAGAGAGAGAGAGAGAGAGAGAGAGAGAGAGAGAGAGAGAGAGAGAGAGAGAGAGAGAGACTCTAGATCTGCTCCAGTTTGAGGCAAAACACAGGGTAGAGGGTGCTAGGCTGACCCCCTTTTTGACACCTGGACTCAACGCACACCCACACACTAGGATTTTATTCATGGACTTCTCTTCTGCCTTTCAATACTGTACAAATGTAGCGGGGGTAAGTATGCCCGCCATTGTAGTTCACTTATAACAGTTGCATATAATTATGACGGTTCACTTATAATATAGTTGCATATAATTATGACAGTTCACTTATGACAGTTGTAATTACCTCACAACAAAAGCTCTCTTATAAGTATTCACTTATAAGGGAGTATTCACTCTGGATATAAACGGGATATCTGTCACCCACCAGTGGAGGTTATTGCATGACTACTAGTGAGGCAGTACTTCACTAGTAATATACAGAAAGAAGAAAAAAATTTAAAATTAAAAATTATTATTAATATATATATATATTTTGTTTTTATTATTATTATTATTATTATTATTATTATTATTATTATTATTATTATTATTATTATTATTATTATTATTATTATTATTATTATTATTATTATTATTATTATTATTATTATTATTATTATTATTATTATTATTATTATTATTATTATTGTTGTTGTTGTTGTTGTTGTTGTTGTTGTTGTTGTTGTTGTTGTTGTTGTTGTTGTTGTTGTTGTTGTTGTTGTTGTTGTTGTTGTTGTTGTTGTTGTTGTTGTTGTTATTATTATTATTATTATTATTATTATTATTATTATTATTATTATTATTATTATTATTATTATTATTATTATTATTATTATTATTATTATTATTATTATTATTATTATTATTATTATTATTATTATTATTATTATTATTATTATTATTATTATTATATATTTTTTTATTAGAAATGTTTTCCTCTTTGAAAAAAACAATGCCAGTGAATTAATTTTTTCTTCAAAAATGTCCAAGTGACAGCTCTGAGCTCTCTGATCTGGCCTGATCCCATAACTGCAGTAATGGCCAGATGTCAATCACTGCACAGGATGCGCTTAAGAATATAATTATCCAATCAAAATAGGGTATTTGAGTTGAGTGTGTGTGTGTGTGTGTGTGTGTGTGTGTGTGTGTGTGTGTGTGTGTGTGTGTGTGTGTGTGTGTGTGTGTGTGTGTGTGTGTGTGTGTGTGTGTATGTGTGTTATTTGTAGGCCTGTTTGAAGTGTGAGATGGAGGTTATTGCTCTGATGTGGAATGGGATCTCGTTCCAGATTTAGCTGTTTGTGTGGAAGAATGATCTTAGTCCATAATTATTTGTGTAAGCCGGTACTGGAATGAGTGCATGTGGGATTGATGTGGTGATACTTCTTGACTTGAGTCACTGGAGAATGTCTTCTGATGGCAGGGAAACGTCCTATTTCAAATGTTCTAAATAATGTGTGTAACTGCTTGATCATTGGGCTTGTACGTATGTTCCGATCTGTTTTCCTCCACAGCCAACCAGCATAATCCGTCCTGCTGACTGAGGTTCTCCCACTAGGGCCCCAGCTTCTCTGAGCTTACATTCTGCCTCCTCATTCAGGGTGCAAGCCATGGATCCTGAATCAATCATGCCCTTCAGTCCAACTCTGTCATTCACTGTGACCTGAGTGTAGAACAATTCACTGAAAGCTGGCACCTCTGCTGATCCTTGAACCACAACTTGGCATTCTGGCATGGCTGAACAGGTGTTAACATAGAGAAGCTCGAGACTTGACTCATCCTCACTGAGGGTCTGCTGTCCACCCCCCACACTGCCCCTCTCCGAGTGTGGGTGTTCTAGTTTCCCGAAGGCTGATCCCGACTGGGGTCGCCCTGACCTGACTGCTTCTGTCCACGCCTGTTGCAGTCTCTCTTCCAATGACCTGGAGTGAAGCATGAGAGACACAGATTCTCTCTCCTGCAGTGCATGAGCGTGGAGTGGCTGGTATCACCGCAGACCCGGCAGTTCCTCATCTGAAAAGGACCCGGAGAAAACTGTCTTGGCGGGGCCGGTGCATGAGCTGCCACCTGCACATTCTGCTGTGTCATCATGTGACCCAAGAGACTGAATAGAGTACGCATGCCATCTACGTCAACATCTGCAGTGAGGCCCGGAACCGACTGGCGATGACCTGGCTCAAAACCAGGTTGAGAAGCCGAAGGGAATGCTAGCGACTGCGTGAGCTGAGCAGTGGGCACTGGTACCGGGTGAGGGGCTATTAGCACCTGGGGAAGTTGTGGAGTGAGAGCGGTTGTCGGAGCCGGAATGAACTGGGCTGCTGTGGGCGAAAGCTGTGGGGTGAGGGCTGAGACTGATGCCATATCGTATGCTGCCGCAGTTGGGACAGATGCTGAGAGATGTGAAGCTGTGCTGTGATATGGCCGTCTGTGTGTGGCTCACTGCATGTCTCTGCGGGGCTTGAGAACAGGCTTGGGTGCATGTCCTGAGCTCACGCTGGTGGCTGTCGATGCGCTCCTGAACCTCGCTGGTCGACCACTCTTCAGCCGCCCTGATGCTGAGCCTGTTGAAAAGGACCGGGTCTGGACAGTACTTAATGAACATCATTGACACTTCACGTCCTGGATCCTCAACACTACGCCCCTGCCTCTTTAGACACTCATCCTCTATATCAATAGCATTGTTCAGTCTAATCCAGTACTCCATCACTCCCTCCTGCTGCAGTGGCTTGGTATTATAGAAGTCAGCCATGGGCATGGAGGAGTAAGATAGCTCACAGAAGTGCTGCTTCAGTATGTCAAATATCAAGTCGGGAGTTTTGATGGGGTCAAGTGTGGGGTTGTGTCGTAGCGTAATCCTCACTACAACTACGCCCGCCCCATTAGCTTAGACAATATCGATGTGTTTCTCTTCATAAGATACACCCCCACTACTTCCACCCACTCCACTCGCCCCTGAAAATTGGTGGCTCCTTAACATCTGACTGCATGACGAGCTTTACACCCGACAAATTCAACTCAGGAGCTCTCTGCTCCGATTTAGGGCTCTCTGCTGACATGGACCTAGTAACACCCCTGTCATCCTGTAACTGGGTTGCAATAGACTGACCGATCTGACAGGCCAACTCTGAGATGAGAGCACTCAACTCTACATGAGAAGCTGTTTGTGGGGTTGGCAATTCATACCGGGGGACCTGGGCACCAGTCGAACAAAACCGTGGGGTTTGCAACCAACCCACCCTAGGCGTTTGGCCCTCATCACCGAAAAACCAACCTCTCCCAAAGCCCACCCCAGAGAAACTCTCCCCTTCAGAAACCCCAGCCCCTTCTCAATTAGCTGCTGGATCCATGACAAATGAAAAATGCACAGAAATATACAAAAATAAATATGTACATAAGTACATATATATATAGTCACACAATATCCAATAATCCAAATTCCAATGTTCCTATTTAATACTTTAAAATAATTATTCTCCTCTCTTCAGTTGTCAACCTTTTCTCCTTTTTTTTTCTTTCTTAACACCTTATCTAATAAAGTATTTGATTTATTCAAAATGCCCCACACGGCCGAGAGTGACCAACTTGGAACAAGGACGAGCTTCAGCTTCCGACGGCGATCGAGACGACATCGATGGCAGATGAATCCAGAAGGTCACGGCACCAATGTAACCGATGGATTACGCTTGCGTTGTGTTCTTGTGTGCGTGTGGCGACATTAACCAGGCAGGAGGCAATACTGGGTCTCGGCTCTTTACTGGCATCTGTGTGACATATATCCAATATACAAAGGTATTAGGTTTGATGTGCAGTGGCTTCTTTCCACCTTCTCATTGCATATCCAGAACAACTGACTCAAATTACACAATTATTATATATCTTATATTATATTGTGTTTAGCCAAACAAAGTTAAATTCCACAAACGAGCTTAACAAAAATATCAAATAAGACCCATATATCTCTATATAACAAATATAAAAATAAGCAACATGTAACTTTGCTGTGTTATAATCAGTGTTGTGCTAGTTACTGAAAAATAGTAACTCAGTTACTTTACTAGTTACTTCATTTCAAAGTAACTTCGTTACTGTACTAGTTACTTACACCCAAAAGTAATGAGTTACTGTGAAAAGTAACTATTTAGTTGTTTAAAAAAAAATTAAAAAAAAAGATTGCTCCCGAGTCCCATGCCCCAGATACTCAAAATCGGTTGATCAACTTGACAGTTTCTTGACAGTCACCGAACTCTGCTAAGCAATGTGGTCTAGATACAAACACAAATCTGACACAAACAAATGTTGTCCCGAGTCGATATAATAAGAAGTGCGGCGGTTGAAGGAACAGCCTTGATGTCGCCAGAGCGTTTCATTATAACCATTATAATTCAAGGGTACTACGACTATGCGTGCACCTCATGGTACCAAAGCACCTCAAAGGCGCTTAAAACAAAATTACAAACATCACAAAACAAACTGGTCAGACTACTACTTGACCTGAACCCCAGAACCCACCTCACCCCTGCCCACTTTGACAACCTAGGATGGCTTAGAGTAGACGACAGAGTACAGCAACTTGCAATGGGCCTGGTCTACAAGATACACTATACGACCGGGGTACCCATGTACCTGGGCACCAGTCGAACAAAACCGTGGGGTTTGCAACCAACCCACCCTAGGCGTTTGGCCCTCATCACCCAAAAACCAACCTCTCCCAAAGCCCACCCCAGAGAAACTCTCCCCTTCAGAAACCCCAGCCCCTTCTCAATTAGCTGCTGGATCCATGACAAATGAAAAATGCACAGAAATATACAAAAATAAATATGTACATAAGTACATATATATATAGTCACACAATATCCAATAATCCAAATTCCAATGTTCCTATTTAATACTTTAAAATAATTATTCTCCTCTCTTCAGTTGTCAACCTTTTCTCCTTTTTTTTCTTTCTTAACACCTTATCTAATAAAGTATTTGATTTATTCAAAATGCCCCACACGGCCGAGAGTGACCAACTTGGAACAAGGACGAGCTTCAGCTTCCCACGGCGATCGAGACGACATCGATGGCAGATGAATCCAGAAGGTCACGGCACCAATGTAACCGATGGATTACGCTTGCGTTGTGTTCTTGTGTGCGTGTGGCGACATTAACCAGGCAGGAGGCAATACTGGGTCTTGGCTCTTTACTGGCATCTGTGTGACATAGATCCAATATACAAAGGTATTAGGTTTGATGTGCAGTGGCTTCTTTCCACCTTCTCATTGCATATCCAGAACAACTGACTCAAATTACACAATTATTATATATCTTATATTATATTGTGTTTAGCCAAACAAAGTTAAATTCCACAAACGAGCTTAACAAAAATATCAAATAAGACCCATATATCTCTATATAACAAATATAAAAATAAGCAACATGTAACTTTGCTGTGTTATAATCAGTGTTGTGCTAGTTACTGAAAAATAGTAACTCAGTTACTTTACTAGTTACTTCATTTCAAAGTAACTTCGTTACTGTACTAGTTACCTACACCCAAAAGTAATGAGTTACTGTGAAAAGTAACTATTTAGTTGTTTAAAAAAAAATTAAAAATAAAGATTGCTCCCGAGTCCCATGCCCCAGATACTCAAAATCGGTTGATCAACTTGACAGTTTCTTGACAGTCACCGAACTCTGCTAAGCAATGTGGTCTAGATACAAACACAAATCTGACACAAACAAATGTTGTCCCGAGTCGATATAATAAGAAGTGCGGCGGTTGAAGGAACAGCCTTGATGTCGCCAGAGCGTTTCATTATAACCATTATAATTCAAGGGTACTACGACTATGCGTGCACCTCATGGTACCAAAGCACCTCAAAGGCGCTTAAAACAAAATTACAAACATCACAAAACAAACTGGTCAGACTACTACTTGACCTGAACCCCAGAACCCACCTCACCCCTGCCCACTTTGACAACCTAGGATGGCTTAGAGTAGACGACAGAGTACAGCAACTTGCAATGGGCCTGGTCTACAAGATACACTATACGACCGGGGTACCCATGTACATGTCAAAATACTTCCCAAAGGTCAGTGAATACCACAACCACTACACCAGAGGAAGCTCAACAAATCATGTAAAACCCAGATTCGGCTCAAACAAGGGACTAAACACGTTTCGCAATTATGCCACAACAATGTGGAACGCCCTACCCAAAGCTAGGGGTAACAGTACTGTATATTTGAATACCGTTTATGTCACAAATGTATCAGTACTAAATACCTATATGTCCCTATGCCATAAATGTCATGTATGTTGTGTATGTCATAAATGTCTATATGAATTGAAAATGGGGGACCCTGATGGAAACAAGACAAACGTCTTTCTCAGGTCTGCATCCCCTTAACAATTGTATGTATTGAGCCGTACTGTATTGTACCCATTCTGCAATCTGTTAAATAAAGTTTTCATTCATTCATTCATTTATTCATTCATTCATTCATTCATTCACCATCTTGCAAGTTGCAACGTTGTTTAAGATATCAATCAAAGCATTGCAACGTTAGAATAGTTAGGATATCAATTGTGCATGAAATGACTATATTTATATTGTTTGATTAGTATTATGAGATTCCCTGGCAGATTTCGTACAGTCAAAATCCGTTGATCAACTTGAGTTTCAGTGAACACATTGCACTCACCAAAGTCTGCGGTGGTCGAGATGTAGTAACGTTAGTCCAGTTGACTCCAGCAGCGCCTCAAACATGTTCTTTATCTCGTTTCCATGTTGTATATTAATTATCTCTCCAAGTAGTTGCTAAATGGTTTGTTAGTTCGTTACTGCATTCTTTTTATGTAGATTCAAAGCGAGCGTCCGCCTGCGTTTGTTTTGTTTACAATAGAGAGGGTCTATTTCTTTCCGTAGCCGCATTTCTGGTTTCCGAATTTCTGATTGGCCAGTGGCCACTGACTGACGCTCTCTGGTCAGAGAACGTCAGAGAACGTCAGTCAGTGCCCAATCAGAAATGCGAAAACCAGAAATGCGGCTACGGAAAGAAATAGACGCTCTCTATTGTAAACAAAACAAACTCAGGCGAAATCAAACGGAGTTAGGAGGACGCTCGCTATGAATCTACATAAAAAGAACGCAGTAACGAACTAACAAACCATTTAGTAACGGTAACAGCGTTACTGAATTTAAAAAGTAATGCGTTAGTGTACTAGAACGGCAAAAAAGTAACGCGTTAGTCCCAACACTGGTTATAATCACACCAGCAAGACTCAATTTATATAGCTGAACTGGTGTGGATTAGCTACACTGTACAAGGCCATCAAACATACAGCCTTTCATTTCACAGTAAAATCATATAAAACGTTTTCAAAAGAAACAGACACAAACATCTCCATACCTGTGTGTGACATAGATCCAATATACAAAGGTATTAGGTTTGATGTGCAGTGGCTTCTTTCCACCTTCTGACAAACATAAGAATGACAAAACGTCAGCTGTGTGTGTGAATATACGTAATGAGAATACACGCAAACATAACAGTGAGTTTATGCTAGGTACCAAATTATACATTAGCCCATCAAGACTAGACTGATATACTGTAGTATGGGTTCGTGATCTTGGATCCGAACAGGATGTACACAGGATGAGTAGAATATTTAACTGAACATGAAGCCATAAGTAGATAATGTTTAAAGCACAAATTATGACTTTTATAAATGTTTATCAGGGGAGATTAACCAACGTGGCTCACCTCATTACATATCCAGAACAACTGAGCGTGAGCCATGTAAAATTGCGCATAATGACGTCGTCACGCAATGTCACGATGGTGCGTTCAGCATCCACACCAAACCCCAAAACAACACAGGTATCACCACAGGTAGGAGATTCCAACAAATCAATGAAACTGGGTGTTTTGGCGAAATTCACAAGGGGAACATATTAACCTGTTACACCTCTCTCAGGGCAACGTCTTGTTCCAACATGCCGTCTTGTTCCAACATGCCTGGACACGCCTGTCACTGTGGGACTCCACTCAGGTACTCCATTCTGATAGGCTGGTTCTGAAAACTCCCGCCCCGCTTGTGATAGGACCATGTACCTGTTCATAATGATTCCACTATGTGTAGAATTAGGATAACCATCTATTTGCATCCCCTACACAGACAATGGTCCTCATTCTCGAATGGACATGTGTGAAAGTTACCAAGAAATTCCTTTGTAACTCGATTTACGTACTTATTCGGCATTCTCGAACAGCTTCGTATTGTAAATTCGATGTAGGATGTATGTAGGATTTACGAACTCGAAAAGGCAGTCATAAATTGGACAGACCGGTGTGCGCCCGTGTTTTCAACAGCTGTCTGTGGGAGAAGTCCTTGGGGATTGCCATGAATGGGTGAATGTGAGGCATAAGTTGTAAAGCGCTTTGGATAAAAGCGCTATAAGAATGCAGTTAATTATTTCCGATCCACAGTGGACAGTTTTCTGTAATCTAGTGACAAATACAAATAAGGCAGATAACTTGTTGTCGTATTCGATTTAAAGAGAATAATCATTCAGGACGAGGAGATTACATTAAGAGGTTTATTGCAAAGGTAAGCATGAGTGTAACTCCATCTACGGCTGGCAGCCAACTGACTGTCAGGACCCCTTGTGCAGGTATACATAACAGGGAGGTGCGCCTGGCGCGCCTGTCGTAAAATGATATATTCAAGGCATGAATATTACATCCTCCTTCTTTTAAAGAAAGCTTTATAAGCTATGAACAAAATTGAAATAAAGAAAAGTTGTGCAATACTCTGTAAGAATTTCTTTGTAAACAATAACCATGTGCGTTACACTGTGTCAGGACCAGGCAATGTAAACAGGTAAGATTAATATGTTAAACATAAAAAAAATAGATTCTTGTATCAAAGGTATTACAGTTCGTATTGTGTGCACTCTTATTCTGGAAAGTCTGCTTGAATATTTGAGTACTTCAGCTGTGACTAAGGTATGTATTCAAAGCTTATGATCGTGTGTCTCACCACTCTTACCATATGCAGCTCTTATTCGTAGAATTAACTTGCTAACAAAATGGGAGCATATTGACAAGTAAGCAAGGTAAGTAAGTCATAGATTCAGTATACATTAATATTCTGTTACATTTCACCACCCCCCTTTTTTTTCTTTTTTTTCTAATGGGGTATAGCAGTGTTATAATAGGGCAGCAATCCGCCTACACCCTGTACATTCATAGGTCTAAGACGTCCCGAGGCTTCACTGCTCGGCCGGATCTGGTGTAGTATGAAGCTGAGTTAGCTTCTGAGTCCCCTGACAGTTCAGGGTCGTTGGTCTCCGGCGGTTGATCGACGCTCTCTGGACTTGGCATACCGTCGCTGTCCTGGAAATGTTCCTCTTTTGTGTCCCTCAGGTGCCTGCGGTTGCGGCGGTATTCGCGTCCATCTTGGGTGCGAACGTGGTATGACCGCGCAGTGTCGGCTGGTTGTATGACTACTGCTGGCCTCCAGCGTCCATACTCTTGGAGCCTGACAGATTCACCACAATGTAGTGGGGGCAGTGGTCTAGCTGACCTGTCATAGTATTTCTTCTGGTTCTGTTGTCTCTGCACTCGCTTGTCATGTCCATCTTTGGGGCTTACTACCCCTGGCCGCAGCTGTTGGTTGGTGCTCGGGAGGGTTGAGCGTAGCCTGCGGCTCATCAACAGCTGTGCCGGCGATTTGAAGTTGTCGACTGGGGTGTTACGATACTCCAGGAGGCTTAGGTACGGGTCTCTTCCGTCTGCCTTAGCCTTGTCCATGAGTGATTTTGCCGTCTTCACAGTTCTCTCCGCTAGTCCGTTGATCTGCGGATAATGTGGGCTTGACGTGACGTGTGTAAACTCCCACGACTTGGCGAATGCCTCGAACTCTTTAGACTTGTATTGTGGTCCATTGTCTGAGACAATAGTCTCTGGGACGCCATGCCTGGCACAGGCTGCCTTTAGCTTGTGGACTACAGCTGCCGATGTGGTGCTGTGAAGTCTGTCTAGTTCGAAGAACATGCTGTAATAGTCGACGGTCACGACGTAGTCCTGGTTGTTCCAGTTGAAGAGATCTGTTCCTACCACCTGCCAGGGACGGTCTGGGATACGATGAGGCATCATGGGCTCCTTGGTGTTTGATGGGCGGCGCTCTTGGCATATTGAGCACTTTTCCACGACTTGCTCTATATGTTTACCCGATCCAGGCCAGAACATGATGTCTTGTGCTCTCAGTTTGCATTTTTCCATGCCCATGTGGCCTGCATGGATCTTGATCGAATGACTGGATGGTTCTTAGGGTTCCTCAGATTTGTTCTGAGTTAGGGAAGTCAGCCTTTTCCTTTGATGCCTCTAACTCATGGAATGTCCTTCAACTCACGCTAAAATTGGAGGTTCTCCCTTCCCTTGGAATGTTTAAATGTATGATTTCAGACCATTGTGTGACTACCTGTAACTGTTTTAGTTGATATTTTAAAATAATTTTTAAACGTTTTTAATTTGTTTTACTCTGGTGTTTAAATTTCTGTGAATATTGTTTTTATTATGTACTGTACAATCGTCGTTTCTGTAAATGAGGGAAACCTCAGATGCTTACGATTTTAAATAAAGGTTGAAATGATCAGCATCTCTCCTCTGAGGCTGGTAGGGATGACTATTTTCTCCCCTTTGAAAATGATTCCATTCGTTTTGGATAGTTCATCTCGGTGGTTCCAGTATTCGGTGATGTTCTGGGAAATGGTTTTCTTTCCTCAGGCCATCCCTCCAGGATAGCCTGGCTGAGCAGCTTTAGCTGTGTGTCATTATCTGTTGTTTCTCTGATCTCCTGTAACCTGTCGTCGAGTACAGGTAGGCTGTTGTACACCATGTGTACCTGAAGGTCCATCCCTTCACTGAGTCCGTCGTCGTGAGAGGTGAGTGATTTCCTGGACAGCGTGTCGGCAACTGGGATGTCTTTCCCAGGGCGGTGCACGATCGTGAAGTTGTACTTGTGTAGTTGTAGTATCATCCTCTGTAACCGCGGTGGGGCTGCGGCGATCGGCTTCTTCATGATCGACTCCAGGGGCTTATGGTCAGATTGCACCACAACATGGCGACCGTAGGCATATTGGTGGAAGCGTTTGAATCCATAAAGGACTGCGTACATCTCCTTTTCGATTTGTGCGTAGTTGACCACGCTGTCTGTGAGTGATCTGGATGCGTAGCTAATGGGCCTTCCTTCCTGCATCAGCACAGCACCCAGACCATACTTTGATGCGTCCACTTGCAAGCTGAGCTCCTTATCTGGGTCAAAGTAAATGAGGACTGGCCCCGGTTCACTGGTAAGTATGTCTTTCATCTTTTTGAATGCAGTGTCGTGCTGCGCGTCCCACAGGAACTCATTCGATTGTTTAAGCAGCTGTCTCATGGGTGCGTTGATCTCGGAGAGGCTCGGGGCGAATTTCGCCAGGTAGTTGACCATACCTAGCACGGTCTCCAGTTCTGCACGGCTCTTTGGCGCCTCCATCTCCTTGATGGCAGCTATCTTGCCTGGGTCAGGCTTCATGCCGTCAGCTGAAAGGACGTGCCCGAAGTAGCTCACTTCGGTGGCTCCGATGGTGCACTTGTCTGCGTTGAGCCGAACACCTCTCTCCCGTGATCTCTCCAACATTGCATGTAGATTCTTGTCGTGTTCCTCTCTGGTCGCGCCATAGACAAGGATGTCGTCTACTATAGCTGCTACACCGTTCAGTCCCTCGTATGTCTCGTCGATTTTCCGTTGGAATTCGTCCTGGGCAGAAGTGAGCCCAAACGGTAATCGTAGGAATCTGTATCGTCCAAACGGTGTGTTGAACGTCGTCAGCTTCGATGATTCTGTAGAGAGCTTGATGGACCAGTATCCCGACCTTGCATCCAGTACGCTGAAATAGCATGCGCCTGTTAGTCTGGGTGTGATGTCCTCTAGTGTCGGCAGAGGGTAGTGCGGGCGCTTGATAGCCTTGTTTAGCTCCTTAGGGTCCAAACATATTCTGAGCTTGCCTGTCCGTGGTTTCTCAACAATGACCAGTGCACTGACCCACTCCGTTGGTTCGATGACTTTAGCGATGATCTGTGTGTCTTCCATATTCTGTAGCTCCTTTTTCAGTCGGCCACGCAGGGCGATCGGTGTCCTTCTCAGTGGGCAGACTACTGGCGTGGCGTCTGGGTCTATATGGATGTGACACTCTCCTGGGAATAGCCCGATCCCTTTAAACACATCGTGGTATTCCTCCATGATGGTCTGCTTATCTGTGTATGCAGTGACTGACAACACTAGTTTAATGAGGTCCATATTCAGGCATGCCTGTAAACCTAGAACTGGGGGTGCCTGAGTGTCTACTATGTAAAAGTCTAACAGCATGTCACGCTCTTTGTATTTACACTTTAACGTGCATGTGCCCTTTACTACTCGTTTCTCTCCACCATATCCTGTCAGTCTGCGTGAAGTAGGCTGTATTTTGCGTTTATCTTGCAAACTGTGATACTCTCTCAAAGGAATTACATTTACTTGTGCACCTGTGTCTAGCTTCAATTTAAGCTCTGTGCCCTGTTTTCCTATTTGTATGTCTGCGAAAGCTTGTTCTGTTTCATCAAACCGTCTGTCTGTCACGGTGTCTACATATAGTTCGTCTGACTCTTCACCTGACTCAGAGCCCATGCTAATCTCGTGTACTGACCTTTTCTTGAAACTACCGGCCCTGCAAACTTTAGCAAAGTGGTTCCATTTTCCACACTTCGTGCATTGTTTCCCTCTAGCTGCACAGTTATCTCCTTCCTTGTGAGCTCTGCTCCCACAGTATCCACAGTTCCTTCGTGTGTCTGTGTCGCTCGCTCTGTTCGCTCTCTCTGTCCACTCTGTTCTGGGGCGTTACCTCTGTGCGGTATTCTTCTGTTCATGTATGTGCACCTCGTGCACGAGCTGCTCCTGCGCGCTGCTCGTGGCGCCAGTAAAGCTCTTTATCTGAGATTGTGCTAGCTCGTGGGCTCTAGCTATATCTATCGCTTTGTCTAATGACAAGTCTGATCCAACGTTTAATAGTTTCTCTCTTACTTTTGCTGAGTGTATGCCAAACACAATACAGTCTCTAACCATCTCATCATTGTTCGCATATGCACAGTCCTTCACGAGTAGTTTCAATGCAGTGACAAATTGTTCAAATGACTCGCTAGGTTGCTGGGTTTTTTCATGGAATTTGTACCTAGCGAAAATCGTATTCCTCCTTGGAAGTACGTATGCTTCGAAATTGTCATAGTAGCTCTTCAATACCTTTGCTTCATCTGCACTGAGAGTCCATGTGTTGTGAATGTCTCTCCCTTTTTCTCCGCTCCACAGTAGCAGGTAGCTACATTTCTCGTCCTCTCCTTTCTTCTTAAGTGGGCCCGAAAACATTAGCTCCGCGTGCTGTCTGCACTTCTTCCATTCTCCCGGTAAGTCCAGAGAATCCCAATTCATCCATGGCGACGGGACTCCGTTGATATCCATGTTCATCCTGCTTCTGACACCATGTCGTATTCGATTTAAAGAGAATAATCATTCAGGACGAGGAGATTACATTAAGAGGTTTATTTCAAAGGTAAGCATGAGTGTAACTCCATCCACGGCTGGCAGCCAACTGACTGTCAGGACCCCTTGTGCAGGTATACATAACAGGGAGGTGCGCCTGGCGCGCCTGGCGCGCCTGTCGTAAAATGATATATTCAAGGCATGAATATTACACTTGTTTCAAGCAACACTGTCACTTGATTGTGAGGACGTTCTTGTTTTGAAACAAGTTAATTGATCTCAACACACACACACACACGCACGCACGCACGCACGCACGCACGCACGCACACACACACACACACACACACACACACACACACACACACACACACACACACACACACATGTTCTTCATTCCTTCTATTTTTCTTTTTTTCTTTTTTTCATACAGTCTGATATCCATGTGACCTAACATGTGACTGACTAGATCCCTCAATCATAGGCAAATAACTATATTAGCTATCCATGTTCAAAAGGTTGCTCAGAAGCATAGTTTGTGGATTTCTCTAAGTATTTTTGCATTAAGAGGGTGTGACTACGTCGGTTCACCTCCCTACACCCTGCGGTCTGGCTTCTATTGAGCTCGACAGGAAGAGGCTGCGAGGGAATCAATTATAACTGTCCTCATTTGTCTGTGTAACTAAGTCACGTCTGCCTGCATTGCTCCAATCAATCTAATTAATGTCCCCAGGCACGTGCACACATATGGCCCAAGGGGGGCTTGAGCCCCTGCCCCTTTGGCCTCGAAAGTCCAAAAGTGCCCCTTTTTTGGCTGGTGTTAATTATATAAAAAAAAATCTATTTTTTTTTCTGTAATTCTATCAAATATAAAGAGGGAAATAATATCCATGAAGAAATACACCTCATCAATTTAAAAAGTACTCCACTCTCCAACCCCCTACAAATGGTTTTGTCTCAATCAATCAATCAATCAATCAATCAATCAATCAATCAATCAATCAATCAATCAATCAATCAATCAATCAATCAATCAATCAATCAATCAATCAATCAACGTTGCATCTGACTTCCAACATTCTGAATCTGACATGAAAAGCAGAAAATAATTAACAACTTACAAACATGTAATTCACTTCTCAAGTTCTGTTTTGTATAGTTTCTCAAACTTTTTACACCAAGTACCACCTGAGAACGTAGCTGGCTCTCCAAGTACCACCATATGACCGGCGTTAAAATACAGTCTATTCAGCTATGCACAGTTCACGCAGGAGGGAAATGTTTTCCTAATACCATTATTTATTGTTAACTTTTGTCAGACACAGCCACAATGTACAAAGGGATAGCACTAGAACTAGCAAACGCTTCCACACAACTCATACAATGCAAGGGGCATTGAGAACATAATAACTAACATTCTCACATAGCAAGTGAGAAAATTATAACAACTGTATTTCAGCAAATGTACTTAATTCTCTCTCTCACACACACACACACACACACACACACACACACACACACACACACACACACACACACACACACACACACACACACACACACACACACACACACACACACACACACACACACACACACACACACACAATTATTTTGTTACAAAAACTTAATTTCCTGCATTCTGGTGCAGGAATTTCTGAATTTTTACCCTTTAAATGCCAGTGTTTGTGATGGGCATAACAAATTATTGTAAAAAAGAAAAGAAAACACATATTCAATACATTTTTGAATGTTTACCCTTTAAATGCCAGTTTGTGTGATGGCATCACAAATTATTGTTAAAAAAAAACACACAAATACAAAATCAAATGGGACATGGACAGGATCAAGTACCTAGGGGTGAACATCACAAGAGGGGTGGGGGGGCTATACGATGCAAACTATACACAGATAAATCAGAAAATCAAGAGAGATCTAGAAAGATGGACGGTGATGCCCCTAGATTTCAGTTCAAGGATCGAAATCATTAAGATGAACATATTACCAAGGTTACTATACCTATTTCAATCCCTACCTATATTAATACCACAAAACAATTTAGGGAATGGGATAGACAGATATCAAGATACATTTGGGGGGGGAAAAGGCCAAGGATCAGATATGTGACTCTACAATTACCAAAGGAGAAAGGAGGGATGGCAGTGCCCAGTTTAGAAAGCTATTACTATGCAGCACAGCTTAGAACAGTAGCATGCTGGTGCAATGTGAACTATGAGGCCAAATGGAAAGATATAGAAACCAAAAGAGAGGGATTCAAAGTGCAGGCACTGATAGGAGATAGGGAGCTGTTCAGAAGACAGGAACAACTACTAGATCCAATTACCAGATTCACTATAAACATATGGAACACAATAGTAAAGAAATACAAGCTAGAAAAATAATCTAAGATACTGAGATGGATAGCACACGACAACAAATTCAGACCAGGGATAGAAGACCATGGGTTCAAGTGGTGGGAACGGGGGGGTATAACAGCAATGTGCACAATGACAGAAGGAGGGGAGATGCAGACTCTACAAAAATTGAAAGAAAGATACGGACTAGAGAATAGGGACCACTTTAGATATTTACAGATTAGGGACTACTATAACAAGGAAATAAAGCAAGATAGAGACAAAGAACAGAATGGGGTAATTAAGATAATGGTAAAGTCATACGAAGGACGGAAGGGGAGGGTGATATCAGCACTATATCAGGCAATAATGGACAGTAAGGGAAATACAACATGGGAAAGAGAGTTGGAAATAGAGATAACAGAGGAGGAATGGTATGACACATGTAAGACACAACAAACAACCACAGGATCAAGGATATGGAGGGAGTTTGGGTGGAAAAATATAATTAGATACTTTATAACACCAGAAATACAGGGCAATTACACACCAGCAAAGAAAACATGTTGGAGGGAGTGTGGACAGGAAGGGGTGAACCATACACACATATTCTGGGGATGTCAGAAGATAAGGCACTACTGGGAAGAGATAGGAGGGATAATAAATGAAATAATAGGATACGAAATACCCCAGGGAGGCCAAGTGTTGTATTTGGGGAATCTGTCACAGGAAGGAATCCAAGGGGAAGACAAATATTTGATTAAGATATTGATAGTGGCAGCCAAGAAAGCTTTAACTAAACTGTGGTACAAGGTAGAAGTGCCGACAAAGGATCAATGGATAGAGTTGGTAGAGGGGATACAGGAAATGGAGAGAATCACACATCTGCTGAGGCTGCAAAAAGAAAAGTTTGAATGGAAATGGGGAAAATGGGAAGAATACAGGAGGGGAAGTAACGACATCACAGAGGTTTGAAAACGATACAAGGAAATGAATAAAAATGTAAATAAATAATGCAAATGTAGAATGGACCGAAGGACCCATGTCACACTTTTTCTTTACTAATTTTTTGTCTATTTGTTTTAATTTATGTACTGTGTATTGTCTATGAATGTTGTCTATGTATGTTGTTGAAAAAATGAAAATAAAAATTTAAGTTTAAAAAAAAAAAAAACACAAAAAGTAAAATATTTTCAATATATCAAATGCAAAGTACATTTTTCTGGGGGGGGGGGGGGGGGTTATTACAGGCTAGGCATGTGTCAATGATTAGCAGCAACACAGATTTTGATGGATTTTTTGTAATGTCAGATTTAACACAAACTCTTTTCAGAAAAGTGGGAGTATTTCATTTTTTATCTGACATTACAAAAAATCTAAAAAAATAAATGGTTATGATCAGGGCTGAAGTTGAATTAAAGATGTATGACTGTTTAGACTGCACTACTCTCTGTCACAGTGATCTCCTGGTTGTTCCCCACTTAGGTTATCTAACTATCGCGCCACCGCAACCAGAAACACTGGCCTGGCCTGCTTCTAAGTTCAGTGGCCTGACTGCAAAATGTTTTTTTTTTTGCTTTTTTGTAAATGTTTTCAAGTACCACCAGCAGTACCACCAAGTACCACTAGTGGTACGCGTACCGCAGTTTGAGAACCACTGGTTTAGGTAGTTTAGTGATTAATAATTAATCTTTTCTTTACAGCCAGTTTAAAAAAAAATTATGTTTAACCTCCTCCGCCCGTGTGGTCCGGTGCCGGACCGCAAATGACATCACATCATAAATCAAGCTCTCCAGACTGTCTGACATAATTATTATTATTTTTTTTTTTAAACGTATTCAAGAATAAACATCATAACCATGTCACAACAGCAGTTATAATGTATATTTTCATCAATACGTTTGTTTACCAATAGGTTAAAGTGTTAGTGAGATTTTAGTTTAAAAAAATTTGTTGTAATCACAGAAATCGGCCATTTTGAGTCATTTTGAGAAGAGGACATCCAGAGCTTTCAATGAGCGTTGGAATTTTTTAAAACTACACTTCCCAAAGGCTTCTATTTCTATATAAAAACTATTCTAAAAAACAATTTTTTTATGTAAACATGTAGGTACCCCTACAGAAAATGTAGTATCATATATATGTCTGTTTAAAGGTTTAATTAGTCTCTTAATACACCAATGTACCATATATACACACCATATACAAATGCATATAGATACATGTATACATACCTATACATAAAAAAAGGAGGTACTACATACCCAAGTACCTCAATTGAAAATAACACAACTTGAGGTGTCTGCAGTACGAGACAGGTGTAGGCTGAAGCTACCCTTTTAACACCACTTCATATTTGACTTCAAACGGTTACGTCCAGCTGGAAATAACGGGACCATGCTGGAAATAAGTGTTGTCACTTTTGCATGTCATCCCTTCGATTTGTTGTGTCTTTGGATCCATAAATAAAATCAATCAATCAATCAATACGTCAAACAACAAATATCAAAAACAAAAAAATATATATACAAAAGAAAACAACTTCCATATCCTGTACCCACAAAATTACACAACTCTTGTTGCTCTGAACAGTGGGATTTCTGCAAGTTAATCATCCTCTTTAGTTCAGCCATGAAATTAACGTAGCAAATTTGCACTGATGAATGACCCATTATGAATATGAAGTGTGATGGCAGTATGGTGATAGTTTTGAGCTCCTCTGCTTTCTTTGGTGAATTAAAGGGTAATTACACCCATTCGAAGATTTTACATGTGTTGTTCCTGTGCCCCAGGACAGTATTTGTGAACATGCACTTTCTCCTAAAGCTAGAAATCTGAGAGAGAACCCTTGAATTTATGATGTCACTTTGATGTAAAACTCCAAGACTGCTCCATAGACAATGAATGGGGTCATTGTCTTTGTGGACCCATGCAATACGTGTATGTATGCATATTTTCACCCAAATTGTGTTTGAATTCTGGTTCAGACCCGTTTGCATTTCTAGAATCTAAACCTCTAGTCTAAATCTAAATCATACAGGGATATTGAAGGGACTGGATGCAGGCAAACTGCAAAGAGGAAACAAAGGCTGCGTGTTATACGAAGTCAGTCAGTACCAGGGTATTAAGACTAGCAGTCAGTGCATTAAGAGTACCAGTCAGTACCAGGGCATTAAAAGTAGCAGTCAGTACCAGGGCATAAAGAGTAGCAGTCAGTACCGGGGCATAAAGAGTAGCAGTCAGTACCAGGGTATTAAGAGTAGCAGTCAGTACCAGGGCATAAAGAGTAGCAGTCAGTACCAGGGTATTAAGAGTAGCAGTCAGTACCAGGGCATAAAGAGTACCAGTCAGTACCAGGGCATAAAGAGTACCAGTCAGTACCAGGGCATAAAGAGTAGCAGTCAGTACCAGGGCCCTCATTTATCAACGTTGCGTACGCACAGATATGTGCGTAACCCCTGCGTACGATCATTTCTAAGCAAAGTGTGGGACTTAACAAATTTAACTTGTGCTTGACTTTGTGCGTATATCTAAGCACAGCTCGGACCATGCGTAGCTGACGCCCGGTGGTAGAAGATGAAGCCTGCATGTCTGCAACGTGGAAATAAGCTTCCGTGCATTACTTCCAACACTGGCGTGTTCAACATATAACCCGTAATTCATTATAGTTCATTGTAAAATAGCGACAGTAGTGTAATTATAACGGGCTCACGCGCAAACAAGAGGTTGGCTGCTTGTTTGGCACAGGGGGGCAGACGCAGAACACCCACCTCCAAACGCGATTAAATATTGTTTCCAATAAAAAGCGACATACTATTATTTTGTGTCATGTTTCCAAATAATATTGGCCACAACGAAATGCTTTCTACTTCAATTTGTTGGTTAGAATAGATTACCTTGCTCCGTTGAAACTTCACTGAGACTAAAAGTAAAAGACAGTATTTTTTTCTTTTTGTGAGCTCCGCGCACAGACGTGATAATAATAATAATAATAACAATAATAGCTTCATTTTATATAGTGCCTTTCAAGCGACCAAAGGTCGCTTTACATAGATAGGGGGGGGGGGGGAAATAACAAAGTAATAAACATAGTGGACATACACAACATATGAATATGATGATGGGATTCAAGTTCGCGTTTTTATTGATCGGCTATACATGGCACGGTCCATCTTGATATTTTAGATGGATCGAGCAATAGCTGTTACTGTACCACCCATGTAGCTGTCAAAGCTCCATCACAAATGCAGTTATGTGAATAGAAAGGGATTCCACTCAGTGATGGGCATTTGCCTGATAAATGTCGTTGCTGCCGGGGGGAAAGGAAGGCATGCTGCATGTTTTCAATTCATTAAATAAAACGGATACTTTTTGCAAGGGTTTACTGACTGTCATACAAATAATCAACCAACTACATACTGTAACTTTTCAGCGCATTCTTATTTACATTGTGACAACAGCCTTGTGAGCTCCCGCACACAGACATGATGGAATTCAAGTGCAAGTTTGTATTGATCACATATAGGCAGGCTACATCATACATGGCAGTGAGATTCATTGTTCTTGTATATGCTCTCGTATTATTGTTTATATAGGCTACCCAATACCGACATCAAAATAGATTGTATGCATCTACAAATCATATGCAGCAGGTCGAAAATTTACGGGAAATCCGTCGCGATTTGGAATAAAATTGAGGAGAACTTTAATCCCTGGGTATTAATCGAACAAAACGGAAAAAGGCAGTCATATTCCAGCACGGTCTTTATTAGTTAATATGGTCTTTAAGTTAATAGATATCATATCCGACATCACCGTACATGTACATGTCTGTCAGCCTACGTATTTCTCCATAACACGCTTCCCTCGGCTTAGTCCACTTTTCCACATTTCATGGGGGTTGTAACTGAGGGGTTACAAAACCCTGACTGTATTAAAGATTGTGATAGATTAAACCACTACTACATATTATTATTATTATTACTTGCCAGACAGTACAGTTAACTATGGCAGACACTCAGAATAGACGGCACGGTGACAAGGAGATATCATTTACAGTATTTATTATTATGCAGAAGATACAACTGATAAATTACTGGGTCGCTCTTTTATGGCGAATGATATTAGAAAGTCAACAAGTAGCAAAGTCAGTGGGAATGAATAATTCCTAGGCTAGGTATACTAGACCAGACGCCGCCTGGCGTGGGATGGCAATATAGGGGGGCAAAACGAGGGTACAGCTGGAGACTGGTGATATCCTCCCAGAGTTGTAAGCTCCAGAGGAAGGAAGAATGTACGGATACTCAGGCTGTTCACTTGAAGAAAAAGGGGTTCTCATACGGATCCGGTCTTTATAATCCAAGTGCTCGGCAGCAAGGTAATAGCTGTAATCCAATGCCCGATAGCAATGATGATAGCCAGCCAGCTTCGTCCCCGAAGCTAGCCCGATGTAGAATCTTCAGGGTAGTTAAATCCAAACGACGAGGGTATTAACGATGCTCTTCTCCACGGTACTACGTTTCCACAATCACTATAATCCAACCAATAATGGTTCTACAATATCGCCGCGGTAGGTTCCAATGCGCACATGTCCAATAGTTCTGCTACTAGGCCCACCTCGTGTGCTGGCACTAATTACTTTAAGTCCACACACACTTGCTAAGGTTCACGCTAGTTACTAAACGAACAAACTGCTTGTTAATGCTGCACACCGAACGAACTGCTGTAATACGATTCACACTAAATGACAACTCTTTACTTCACATTAAGTTAGGTCGAACTTGACTCTGCTATACGCTAGGTTCCACTACTGCTGTTGCATTACTCCGGACGAACTTCACGTTACTGCATTAGGTTGAACCGGTACGAACTGCTACTGTTTGCGCCTTCCACAATATATATACTTAGAGGGCTTTCTAGTGCGCAGCCGAAGCTCTTGTCTGGGATCAATGCGCTGGCCCCAGGCATGTCCCAACATGTCCAGACTCGTCTTTGAACTTGTCTCAGGGGCGCGATTCTAGGCGCCGCCGACGTCAAGGGCATTATCCAATGAGGAAAGTGAATAATGCTATGATTCAAACGAAGGCTTAAAGGGATATAGCTTATATATATAAATAATATACAAGTTATATAAAACAATAAAACGTAGATTCTCAATGTTAATCTGGCCCTTCAGAACAGCCGCCTCCTAATTAGTCCGCACCTAATTAGTAAAGGGAGCACAGATTAATATTAGGGTCCAGTCAACTTCTCCATACTTTGTTGTGAGGAGTGGGGCAATCTACAAAGTCAGTGGGTCATGGTCGTCGTCAGGGGAGTCAGGGATCTCCGGCAGCTCTATCAACTTAGCCACAGGTCGGGTGTAAGTCCGCCCTTGGACTATGACTTCTGCCGCTCTGACCTTCCCATCGGCACCAGTAATCACTCTGCTCACGCGGCCGGCCGGCCACGTAGCTCGGGGTAGTGACTGGTCTATTATCGTGACGACTGTGTCCACCTTCAGGTTGTCCCTGTCCTTTACCCACTTCTGACGGGCTGGAAGGGATGGTAGGTAGCGTAGGAGGAAGCGGGCCCAAGACTGGTCGATCTGTGCTTGGTTGTGTCTCCACATCCTCTGTCCGTTCCTGTCGTCCTGTCTGTACACCGTCTGAGGAGGGGCCGGGTCCGGCCGCCCCATCAAGAGGTAGTTTGGGGTGATGGGTTCGAGGTCAGCTACGTCGCTTGGAGCGTAGCTGAGGGGGGTGGAGTTCGGAACTCCCTCTTCTTGAGCCCACGGTTCTCTCACAGGCATCTTCGTCCGCCTCAAGAGTGGGGCTGCGCGTCCGAACACTCCGTCGACCTTGACTCTCATAGTCTTCCGATCCAGCAGAGCGATGGCGTAGTTGTCCTCTTTGGGCCGAACCATCCTGCGTTCGGTCTTGAATGGCATCGCGTCTAATGTCCATAGCCTCTCAACGGGCTGTACGAGAGTGTTGTCTGTGTCGCTCACCTTTGTGTAAAGGCAGCGTGTGGACGTTGGTTGGCTGGCAGGTCCATAGAGGGGGCCCTGGAGCGTCCACCCCAGTCAGGTCTTAACCGCGGCTGGGCATCCTTTGGGTCCGATGTGGGCCGCCTTGGTTGGGACAATGAGGTCCGCGTGGTCGGAGCCTATGAGCAGGGTCGGTGTGGTGCCGTCGATGAGCGGTATAGGCAGTCTGCGTAGGTGCGCGTACTTCTCCATCAGCTGTGGGATGGGGTAGTCATAGCGTGACAGACCTATGTCGTGGCCTGTGAACGCCTTGGTGATGCTGTGCCGCTTCTCGGGCTGCTCGACCGCTGCTATAGTGAATGAGACGTTTTCACCCTTTATTGTTTTTAAGTCTCGATGAATGGTACGGATTGTCATTGTTTCCTCGGTACCCCGCAGGCCCAACTGGGTTGCGGCGGAAGCGAGGAGGAGAGTCTTTTCTGACCCGTCGTCGAGGACGGCGTAGGTGTCGAGGACCTTGTCCTCGTAGCTCAGGAGCACTCTGACCACCTTGATGAGCACTCGGGGGCTCCCACTATACGTGGGGTCGATGTGGAGCACTTCTGTTGGTGAGTTGCCTTGTAGAGCTACTCTTGTCTTGTGGACCTTGCGCAGTGATTCGCAGTAAGCGGAGTCATGCGTGTTAGCCTTAAGCCGCTGATCCATTTCAGCGGGGGTCAGTGTCTTGTGGTCGTCGCACTGTGACAGCCAGTGTCCGCCGTGGCAGTAAAAACAGGTGATCTTCCATTCCTCTTTGGCAGGGGGGTTGAGGCTGGCCTGTGGTGACCCCGACTCGGCCTGGTACATCACCGTGATGGGCCTACTTTGGTTTCCTGGTGGGCGTTTATTGCTCTCATGCAGGACTTCTAGGTGGGTGCCGTCACACTTGCCGCACCTTTTCTTGAGGCGGCACTCAGCTGCCATGTGGCCGCGCGCGCAGCGGAAGCAGCGGCGGTTATCCTTAAGCCACTGACCTATTTCGGCTGTAGTCAGTTCTTTGAAGGCGTCGCACTGTGACAGCCAGTGTTCACTGTTGCAGTACTGACAGGCAGCCTTCCATTTCTCCTTGGCGTGGGGGTTGTGACTCGTCTGCCGTGACACCACCTCGGCCTGGTGCATCACGGTGACGGGCCTGCCGTTGTCTTTAAACCTTCTCTGTCCATCTTTAGGGTTAGAGCCACCCCACGCGAATGTGTCTATTCGTAGACTGCTGACCTCCCTGGCTAAGAAGTCAGCAAGGTCTAGGAGGGATTGTTCTGGGCCGTGGGGGTCACGGTGGTCTCTTTGCCGCCGAAAACTTTCTTGGCGGGCTGGGGGGAGCTTCTCTAGTATCCGCTCCACGTTGTGTTAGGGTTTGTAACCGACCCCAAGCGCAACGGCACAGAGAGAGTTGTTTCAGAGTTAGCCAAAAACAAGGGCGTGTTTATTTTCAGAGTCACAAGATTGAATTAGGTGGAGAACAGAACAAACGGGGAATCTGGCATGTGAAGAATGTTTGCGGCTCTGCAGATTCTCCCAGAAGGTGATGGTGAGGAATTTGCTTGTGACGTCTGAGCCGCTCTGCAGATCCCCACAGCATACACTCCAGGTGGAAACGGAGGGGGAGAGAGAAATCCCAGTTAGCTCAGCGCACAACAGAAACAGAGAGGTGACTGATCCAAAACAAATATCCAAGTGACTTGATCTTCGGTGTGATACACACAGTTAGCAGAGTCCAGAGAAAAAACAATACGGTAATCCAAGGTGTAAATCCAACAACAAAAAATAGGTGAGAACAGTATAACAAAAACGGGATCTCTTCGGTGTTTCACAAACACACAAAAAACGAGTGATCCAAAAAGAACTGTTTCCAAAAACTCACCAGAGCGCAACGCATAAAGCGGGCAGATAAACGAGGCGTAGCTTCGTACGGGGAATCAGGTTCTCCAACAGGGATACTTCACAAGAGTCCTGGGGAGCAACAGACAGCGACGGGAAAGAAAGGCAGATGCAGGGAATATTCAGAACGATCCAACATCGATATTAGGGAGATCAGGGTATATAAAGCCACGGGGCGCTAATGACAAGCTGAGACAGCTGCGGGATGAAATTGATCATTGCTCCAGAAGCGTGTGGTGGGGAGAGCACCAATCAACACGGCATCTTACAGGAAAGAAGCGTGAGGCGGGGAATGCAATTAATTAACAAAATACCTTAAAGGAACGGAGCGAGTGGGTGGGGAGCGGACAAATCATCACAGTACTTTAGGAAGCCTGTGGTGGGGAAAGAACCAATCCTCACACGTTGGAGTTGGCGTATAACTCATACATCCCCTTCTCCTTCTGTGACCCGAGCATCCCTACCAGGGATTGTACTTTAATGGATAGGTCATCCAGGGCTCTATTGTCTTTAGCTGGGGGGAGGCGTTCAATCTCCCGTATCTCTTGAATTACATAGTCCCATGTACGTCCATAACGCGCGTCGAGGGCCACCAGGGCATCAGAGTAGGGGGTCCTTGAGTTAGAATATGCCAGCGCTATGTTGTGCGCTCTGGGTACTTTAAGGTGCTTGAGGAGGATGGCATATTTGTAGGACTCGTCCTGTACTTCGGACATAATGGTCTCTAAACACATGCGTAGTTCAGTATACTGCGCTCTGTCTTCACGCGTAAAGTCTGGGAATGTGGGTGTCCCAATGTAAGATGCCATGGATGGCTGTGACACTGATGCGCGTAGGGGGAGAGGCCTCCTTGGCGAGTTTCCCCGTACGTGGGGTCATGGGTTAGTGCTGGGTGGGAACCAGAGGCCGGGCCCCCAGGTACTGCTCCTCGGACTGTTGATTAAACTCACCCTTGGGACGGGTTGGGGGTTCGTAACGCAGCGTCTCGGGGCTGAGGTCGGGGCTGTACTGTTCCTCCTGGACCGAGATGGGTTTGTGCGTGTGGGCTTTGTGTCCTCCCTCGTCCTCCGCTAGGCTTTGTAGTCGCTTGGTTAGTTTCTCGGCGACGTAGGCAGGTTCTTCCCGTTGGCTGGGTCCCGTATAGATTGGTCGGGGAGGGGACTCGGCGACGTAAGCAGGTTCTTCCCGTTGGCTGGGTACCGTGTAGCTTGGTCGGGGAGGGGAAGGTGCCCTCGACCCGTGTCGTGATGATCTCCGGGAGCTCCGGGTGGAGGAGTGGGGAGTCGCCCTCTGGAGCACTTGCTCCATCATCTGCGCCTGCAGACGGTCTCTTTCCGCCTCGCGCTGTGCATTGGCGCGCTCGCGCTCCATCGTTTCTTCAGCCTGGAGGCGCCTCTCTTCCAGTCGGATCTGTTCGCGCTCGCTCTCTCGTTGCGCTTGGAGACGTTCTCTTTCCGTTGAAGAATGTTCGCGCTCACTCTGTAGGCGGTTACGCTCACTCTCTTGTTGCGCTTGGAGACGTTCTCTTTCCAGTCTGATGTGTGCGCGCTCACTCTCTCGTTGCGCTTGGAGATGTTCTCTTTCCGTTGCAGAATGTTCGCGCTCACTCTGTTGTTGCGCTTGGAGGCGGTCACGCTCACCCTGGATGCGGTCTCTTTCGGTTGAAGCTGTCAGCGTGGCGATCAAGACCTGCGCCAGCCTCTGGTCGGTCTCGCTCGGGGATGACGCTGATGAGGGTGATCTGGAGTTTACAGGACTTGGCGTTGACCTGTTCTCTTTACTCGCTCCGAGGTCCATCTCGAGGGCGCTGCTTCTTATCTTCTCCCGCACTCCGAGGTCCATCTCGGAGACGCGGTACTCTTTTCTTTGGTGCGCGCCGAGGTCTATCTCGGGTGCGCGCTCTTTATCCTCTTGCGCTCCGAGGTCCATCTTGGTGGCGCTATGGTCTTTGGGCATAGTTACATCATGTCCCGCTTGTCCCCCCCGTCAGCTAAGTCAGTTTCGTTTAAACCAGCTTGGGTCTCTACTAGTGGGGCTGACAAGTCGATAGGGTTGGGCATACTTAAACTATAAATTTTATCCGTGCTTAACGTCTTTTTAGATAAGCTAGGAGGTAAAACGACAGCGTAGTCCTCCAATTGTGGAGGGGGCTGGCGTTGGCGCCTAGGGCGCACTAGTTTGGGAGAGCCGTTTGGAGAGTGTCCACCGCTGGCCATATTACTATTAATATGATTTGTATTACTGATACCCTCCGGCTCGAAGGACCAATTGTAACTGAGGGGTTACAAAACCCTGACTGTATTAAAGATTGTGATAGATTAAACCACTACTACATATTATTATTATTATTATTACTTGCCAGACAGTACAGTTAATTATGGCAGACACTCAGAATAGACGGCACGGTGACAAGGAGATATCATTTACAGTATTTATTATTATGCAGAAGATACAACTGATAAATTACTGGGTCGCTCTTTTATGGCGAATGATATTAGAAAGTCAACAAGTAGCAAAGTCAGTGGGAATGAATAATTCCTAGGCTAGGTATACTAACTAGACCAGACGCCGCCTGGCGTGGGATGGCAATATAGGGGGGCAAAACGAGGGTACAGCTGGAGACTGGTGATATCCTCCCAGAGTTGTAAGCTCCAGAGGAAGGAAGAATGTACGGATACTCAGGCTGTTCACTTGAAGAAAAAGGGGTTCTCATACGGATCCGGTCTTTATAATCCAAGTGCTCGGCAGCAAGGTAATAGCTGTAATCCAATACCCGATAGCAATGATGATAGCCAGCCAGCTTCGTCCCCGAAGCTAGCCCGATGTAGAATCTTCAGGGTAGTTAAATCCAAACGACGAGGGTATTAACGATGCTCTTCTCCACGGTACTACGTTTCCACAATCACTATAATCCAACCAATAATGGTTCTACAATATCGCCGCGGTAGGTTCCAATGCGCACATGTCCAATAGTTCTGCTACTAGGCCCACCTCATGTGCTGGCACTAATTACTTTAAGTCCACACACACTTGCTAAGGTTCACGCTAGTTACTAAATGAACGAACTGCTTGTTAATGCTGCACACCGAACGAACTGCTGTAATACGATTCACACTAAATGACGACTCTTTACTTCACATTAAGTTAGGTCGAACTTGACTCTGCTATACGCTAGGTTCCACTACTGCTGTTGCATTACTCCGGACGAACTTCACGTTACTGCATTAGGTTGAACCGGTACGAACTGCTACTGTTTGCGCCTTCCACAATATATATACTTAGAGGGCTTTCTAGTGCGCAGCCGAAGCACTTGTCTGGGATCAATGCGCTGGCCCCAGGCATGTCCCAACATGTCCAGACTCGTCTTTGAACTTGTCTCAGGGGCGCGATTCTAGGCGCCGCCGACGTCAAGGGCATTATCCAATGAGGAAAGTGAATAATGCTATGATTCAAACGAAGGCTTAAAGGGATATAGCTTATATATATAAATAATATACAAGTTATATAAAACAATAAAACGTAGATTCTCAATGTTAATCTGGCCCTTCAGAACAGGGGTGTTCCATTACCGTATATGGTTAATTATGGGCGGTGCTATATGCAAATACCTAAAACTGTGCACGAGCTGCAGCGTAGGATCAAAGTTATATTTATCAAGACAGGTGTGCGTACGACCTGTGTACGCACGTGTGATAAATCCAGTTTTTTTTGTGCGTACACACATTCTAAATTCTGTGCTTACGAACGAAAGTAGAAGACTTTCTAAGAACTGTTGATAAATGAGGGCCCAGGACATTAAAAGTACCAGTCAGCACCAGGTAGGGCTGTCCCCGACTAAGGATTTGGATAGTCGACTATGATTGGCCGAAATTAGCCGATATTAGTCGACTATGAAAAAAAAATTGGAAGAAAAAAAAGTATAATTATTATTATTATATTTTTTGGGCTGTGGGGTGCTTAATGTCTGAAGGAGTCACGCTTCTAGGCCTCTTTTCTTTTGGAAAGAATGATACATTTTTTATTTTTTTATTTTTTGTATTCGACTAATAGGTTGGCAGTCGACTACGGCTCCTTTCGATCAATTAGTCGACTATTCGACTAATAGGGGTCAGCCCTAGTACCAGGGCAGAGTAGCAGTCAGTACCAGTGCATTAAGAGTACCAGTCAGTACCAGGGCATTAAGAGTACGAGTCAGTACTAGGGCATTAAAAGTACCAGTCAGTACCAGGGCATTAATTAAGAGTAGCAGTCAGTACCAGGACATTAAAAGTACCAGTCAGTACCAGGGCATTAGTACATACTGTAGATGTATGTACAGTGTTATAGTATTATTATATACAGCGATACAGGTACAGTATAAAGGCCTCATACTGGTCAGCAGTATAACTATTAAGGAATAGGTATAGATATAGTATCTACAGGTATGTAAAATGATTACATGCAGATGTGGATAAATATATATATATACAGTAAATATAAATATATATATGTACGGTATATTGTTCATGCTATCATACAGAGTTATGTGTGTCGACTATAGTTTGATGTAGGTTACAGTGTAAGGCAGTAGACAGTGACAGTTTTCCCACATTGTCTGATGTGAAGGAGATCTAAGGTAGGTCGTTTGTTGTCAGTTCTAAGCTGTTACCATGACACATCAATACGCTATTGCTTTCTACTCCAAGCCCTCAACAAATGGAAGCATTTGCATAATCGGCATGTTAGCGAATTAAACATTATTTCTAGCAGATCACAAGGTCATAACCATACGTGTGCAAAGTTATTTGATTTGGGTGTTGTTACATGCAGTGTTTCTAAAATGAATTATATCCATTATTAGTTGGGGGGGAAAAGTTGTTGTATCTATTAGGGCTAATTGTTGTATCTATTAGGACTAGTTGTTGTATATATTAGGGCTAGTTGTATCTATTAGGGCTAGTTGTATATATTAGGGCTAGTTGTTGTATATATTAGGGCTATAGTTGTATCTATTAGGGCTAGTTGTTGTATATATTGGGACTAGTTGTATCAATTAGGGCTAGTTGTATCTATTAGGGCTAGTTGTATATATTAGGGCTAGTTGTATATATTAGGGCTAGTTGTTATATCTATTGGGGCTAGTTGTATCTATCAGGACTATTTGTATATATTATAGCTAGTGTCGTAACTTATATAAACATACTAGGTTAGTTACAGTATACACAGCCTGCTGAATGGAGAGAAGACAGTGGAATAGGCTTTTCCCCCAAGGGGGGAAATAAGTCGGCAGTCCACAACAGATATTGAATTAACCCATTGTTTTATTTCCTGAGGCCCAAGTGAGAGAAGAGCAGCACAGCACACAGGGCATAATCTTTTAACAACTATGAATACATGGTTATAGACACTCTCACATTCCTGGAGCCCATCATATTGGCTTTACACATCTAATCAAACTAACAGTTCAGTTTTATACATTCAAACAAGTCTATACTCACATATTCACATGCTTGTCAATTGAAGAAATGGGGACAGAGGAGGCCCAGACTGGGTGTCTGACCTAACCTCTAATACTTTTTAAATGTGGGTTTTATACTCAATATGACATCACACACTGTCTGGCCTTGTCTGGCCAATTAAAAGTTACATCCAAGGCCTTGTCTCTGCTCTGGGCCGGTCTTTCCAAATATGGTCATGTCATTTCACACCTGACGTCCTGCTGCCTGTGGCATCTGCTTATTCCTCCCTCCATGAGAGGAAGATCCCTCAAAGTAATTTCTTGTGTAACATTTGAATAATAAAAAATGTCTAAGGTCTATCCTCAGTGTAATGAGTTACATATATCCAGAACTAAAACAATGTATTTGTTACCTATAGTTCAATACCAGACATTCTATTTAAGATGACACCAAACCTGTATTTACCAGACTGAACTTATGGATTGGATACTGAGATTTCCATAATATATATATATATATATATATATATATATATATATATATATATATATATATATATATATATATATATATATATATATATATATATATATATATATATATATATATATATATATATATATATATATATATATATATAACATTTTAACAGAGAAGTAGAATAATTGTTCTATTATCCTCATAGACAGTTGAAATTCTAATGACATTCAAATATCCCTTTTTATCTAACAAGTCAGATTAATGTGATATAGCCGTGACAAATTATGCCATGCAGTGTTGGGAAAGTTCACTTTCTACATGAACTAGTTCAGTTCACAGTTCACAATTTTTTAAATGAACTAGTTCAGTTCATAGTTCATAATTAAAATGTTTGAACTAAAGTTCATGCTTTCAAAAATGAACTAATTTAGTTCTTTTTAGTTCTTTTTTGATATTTTTTTTTGAATATATTTTTCACGTACAGTTACTTACATTACAAAAACACACATTGGGACAAGGAGTGGGGGGGGTCCTCCAGTTCATCTCTATGCCATCATCCACACCATAAGCAAGCAAAAACAAAACAAAAAGAAAAACAAGCAGAAAGGAAAGCAAACCAAGACATGCACTGTACAGTATTGCACTTGCCTCGAGCCCATTCACATGTAGACATACATATATTTATTTTTTCCTATCCTAGGTCTGTCCATACACTGGGCCTTTAGAAGGATCCGAGAAATTTCAACAGGAAAATAGTCTAATAGTGGGGCCCACACCTCCTGAAAGGAAGCGTTGTTGCCTCTATGCATTGCACAGTGTCTTTCATGGGGTAGCACACCGAAGATCTTTCTATACCACATTTGTAAAAATGGAGGCTTATCCTTAATCCAGTTTATCAGAATGCATTTCCGGGCTAAAAGTAGAAGTTTATCAAATAGTTTGAATTGTAAAGGGTGTCACCCCTCCTACCCAACTTACTCAACTACTGCAGATTTCATCTCTACAGTATATTTTCAAAAACATGAGGAAAAACTTTGCTTGAATTGTCTTTATTATGAAAACTAAAACAGGACGTTTGCATATTCTCAATGTTGCTGTCGACGACTCTACGTCGGTGTACGGACTTGCTTCTTCAAACCGGGGGACAAAGTTTACAGACAAACGTTAGATTGTTTCCGTCTGAGTCAGTACTGACTTTAACGTTAAACTCTTTTAAATGCTCAAACGCCGACGCAACGTCTGACTCTGAGTGAGTGCTGCTGCAGCTCTCGGCTCTGCTCGCAGATTCCGCTGGTCCACTGTTGTTGTGAGGAGGAGTCTGATGACGTAGCAGGGGGTGACAGGCGCGTTGCCAGATCGGGTGGATTTCCGCATAATTTTGAAGCCTGTTTACAGTGTGTTTTAACTGGGTTTTCGGCTGAAATGCTTATGAAATCTGGCACATCTTTGAACGCCGTTATAATAGAGTGCTGAGAATGAACCCACTTTTGAACTCCGTTACACAGCGCTGAGAATGAACGCGTTCTCAATTACGTTCATTTAGCGGATATACAGTACGTTCAGTTCAAGTTCGCCCAAAATACGAACGCGTTCATGAACGATCGTTCATTGAACGCATTCAGGTACATCACTGATACCATGATTCTTGAGATATATTTCCAGAGCAAGCTGGGGCCTTGGTCAGACCACCACCTGTCTCTACTATGAGCTAGTCACAGTGAGGTGTGACCTTTGGTCTCATTGTTTTAGCGCTGACCACATTAACATTCTCCATTGTCTGTGTTTCTCTGAGTATACAGTCAGAAAAGTTTCCCACGCTAAGAGTAGTGAAACTCCCTGTCAGGAACAAATCATTCATGTATTCTATATTAAACACTACAGTTCAATACTAAGCAGTCTATATTTGAGTTAAACTATAATAACAGACATTGGCATTTACAGTGATGTACCAACAGCCTGCTTGGCAGTTACTTAAACTAATACTTTTGAAATAGTTCTCTAGAGACTGGTCTAACCAAATCGGTGTTCCTGTTTGGTTCCCAACTTTCACAGCATGCGACCTGTGCCCAAAATGCTTTGATCAGCAGCTGAACCCACTCTGCTCCAAAAGGTATTTACATGATGTTATTGCATTGCTCATTGAAGTGAATCATTCCAAGTCAATTTACCATACTAGTTGTATCTATTAGGGCTAGTTGTTATATCTATTGGGGCTAGTTGTATCTATCAGGACTATTTGTATATATTAGAGCTAGTTGTATATATTAGGACTAGTTGTTGTATATATTAGGGCTAGTTGTATCTATTAGGGCTAGTTGTATATATTAGAGCTAGTTGTTGTATATATTAGGGCTAGTTGTATCTATTATGGCTAGTTGTATATATTAGGGCTAGTTGTATCTATTAGGGCTAGTTGTATATATTAGGGCTAGTTGTATATATTAGGGCTAGTTGTATGTATTAGGGGTAGTTGTATAATATATTAGAGCTAGTTGTATTGTTACATCCCAATGTATATATTCCCCAGTGTGTGTCTCCATGTGTGTGTGTTCTCCATTTTGTTTGTTTCCTCCCTCCAGCCATTGTTCCCTTCACCATTGGTCAATTCTTCCATTATTGCAATACAGCACCGATTGGTGGATGGCTTCAGACTCCAACACTCAATCCACACCACCCAATCATGGATCACCCCACACCTGTTAAAACATGGCTTCTCACTTCAGTCTTTCTCTCTCTCTGGCATGAGGCTAGGCTTGTTGTCATTTTGGTAAACCTGTAACTTTGACAGTATTGCATTTCATTTATTGCCTTTGGTGCTTAGTAGTAATTTCCTTGTGTGTGTATGGCCACAGAGAGAGCATTGCTAGCCATAGTTTGTTTTTGTATATATTCTGCTTTTGTTTCTGTATAATTAATGTGTTTTTCTCTCTTTCTCAGGAAGCACAGATGGGGTGAGCTGCCATTTCCTTTGGACATTGTTTTCTCCTGTTTTGGTTAGGTAAGAGTAGTTTAGGTAATGTAATCTCTTTTACCATAGATTAGATTGTGTTTATTTGGAGTATAGTGGTGTTTGTTTGTTGTTTTGGCCTGGGCTCACCCCTGAGCTACATGTGCTTCCTTTGCCTCTATTCAATAAATATCATTGTTGTTTACAAACCTGGTCCATCTTTTCTGTCAACCAACTGTTATGTTACAGCCCTTTACCCTTAGACTCACAGGGGTCGTAACATAAATGGGGGCTCTGCCTGGATTTTGTAACCCGTGTTCAATTGTTGGTTGATGGATTTGGTGAACTGTGTTTGTTTACACTTGTATAGTTATTAATTAATTTGTGTAAAAATGGCATTTGTGTAAAAAAAAATAATGGCAGTTAGTACTTTTGATCTGGGGAAATTCTTGAGCAATCCTACTTGGGAAGCGCTAGATAGCTGCCGCAAGGCAGACTTAGTGGAGATTGCCACACATTTTCAACTCTCGGTTCAACAAAAGCATCTTAAGCAGGATATCAGGTGTCTTGTGGTAGATAAGCTGTTGGAGCAGGGGACGCTTGTTTTACCTGCGGTCTCTGATGAACATGCAAGTCCTCCTGGTGAACCTACGGAAGCACCGCCTTCTGAGGAGCAAGCCCATGGTGCTGAAAAGGCAGGTGTGAACGTCACATTGCCACATTTTCACTTGACCTCTCCTGTGTCAACTGGGTCTCGAGAAGGGGCCCAGGTCAAGGTTAGAATAGCCCGTCTCCAGATGGAGGCTCAGGAGAAGGCACAAGCACGTGAGGCGGAGTATCGGCTTCGTAAAATGGAGCTTGAGGCGGAAAATGAAAGGGCTATTAACATCCGTAGGTTGGAGCTTGAGGTGGAAAAAGAGCTCAGACTGCGGGAGTTGGAGCTGGGAGACCAAAGGAGTGGATCCAACTCTGCTACACCGACTCCTCCACAAGGCCCGGGTATGTCCTCCTCCACAGCTTATTCATCACACACTTTTGATATAAGTAAACACATTGCTTTGGTGCCTCCGTTCCGAGAGACCGAAGTTGATACTTATTTTAATGTGTTTGAGCGTATTGCTGCTTCATTGCGCTGGCCAAGAGAGGTCTGGCCTTTGTTGCTTCAATGCAAATTGACTGGTAAAGCCCAAGAGGTTTGTTCAACACTTTCCCTAGAAGATAGTCTGTTGTATGATACTGTGAAGGCTGCCATCCTTCGTGCATATGAGCTTGTGCCCGAAGCTTATAGGCAGAGGTTTCGCAGTCACAAGAGAGCTGTCAACCAGACCTTTGTAGAGTTTGCTAGAGAGAAGGGAACTCTCTTTGATAAATGGTGTGCAGCAAGCAAGGCCTCAGATCTTAACTCTCTCAGAGAACTCATTCTATTAGAAGAGTTTAAGAATCGTTTGCCAGAGCGTATTGTAATTTACCTGAGTGAGCAGAAAGTGTCCACTCTGCAGCAAGCTGCTGTATTAGCTGATGAGTTTGCGCTAACCCATAAAACTGTGTTTGTAGATAGGCGTGACTCGTTTCCCCCCCATGATTTCTCTCAGAGACCTTCTGTCCCCAACCATTCAGAATTCACACACCCCCGACCAAAAATGTCACCTCCACGCTCAAAAGAGGAGCGGACATGTTACTACTGTCATAAATCTGGTCATGTTATTTCTGACTGTTTAACATTGAAACGTAAGCAGCAACCGTCCTCTCAGAACTTTAGACAACCCAAAGGGGTTGGTCTGATTAAAATGGCACCTGATTCCGATCAACAGATGCACAATGATCAGGATGTTCTCGATCCTTGTTTCAGGCCATTTACTTCCAAGGGTTTAGTTTCCTTGACAGGGGATCCAAAAGATCAGTGTACAGTTCAGATCTTACGAGATACTGGAGCCTCACAATCCTTTATCCTCTCTGATGTACTACCTCTGTCTGAGAAATCTTCCTGTGGTTCTAGTGTCCTAGTTCAAGGTATTGAGATGGGTTTCGTGCCAGCCCCGTTACACTGTATTCATGTACAATCTGATTTGGTCACTGGTTTCTTTAAAATAGGGGTGAGACCTTCCTTGCCAGTTAAAGGCATTTCCTTTATCATGGGAAATGATTTAGCTGGAGGACAGGTGAACGCTGTGCTGGAAGTGTTGGATCACCCAGACACAGATTCTCTGCCTGATGACTTGTCACAGAACTTCCCTGAAGTTTTTTCTGCAAGTGTTGTCACTCGGGCTCAATTGAAAAAGAGAGGTGATGAAATTAATTTGTCTGACTCTGTTTTTGCTTCAGCCTTTGTCAGGGAGGAGTTGCTGGCTCCAACTTCTGATACCGCTGACAAACCACCGACTCATAGTAAGGTACCCCCACAGACAACTGTAACTAGTTCCGACGCTTTGAAGTTACCCGTTACTCGTGAAATGCTAATTACTGCCCAGAAGGCTGACCCTTCTCTTGCTAAATGTTTCTCTTCTCTTGAAACAGAACAGAGGAGAGAGTTGCATTCTTATTTTGTGGATGAAGGAGTTTTGATGCGTACATGGAGGTCCCATGGTACTAGACTGGCAGAGCATGCACAATCGGAGATAGGGCTACCAGATCAGGTACCAGACTGGAGCACTGTTTATCAGATTGTTGTCCCTGCAGTTTATCGTCAGCATGTACTGTTCTTGGCCCATGACCACCCTTGGTCTGGACACTTGGGAGTCACTAAAACATACAACAGAATACTTCAACATTTCTTTTGGCCCGGTTTGAAGTCCGATGTAGCACAGTACTGTCGTACCTGTAGTACTTGTCAGATCACCGGAAAGCCAAACCAGGTAATTCCACCTGCTCCCCTCTGTCCTATACCAGCGGTCGGTGAACCATTTGAACATGTCATAGTTGACTGTGTTGGTCCGTTGCCAAGGACCAAAGCCGGCAATCAGTTTTTGTTGACAATAATGTGTACCGCCACCCGTTTCCCTGAGGCTATCCCTCTTCGCAGAATTACAGCGCCTGTAATAGTTAAGGCTTTGACGAAGTTCTTCTCCACGTTTGGACTGCCTAAGGTAGTACAAACGGACCAAGGCACCAACTTCCTGTCTAGGTTATTTGAGCAAGTGTTACAGTCCCTGGGTATCCGACATATAGTGTCCAGTGCCTACCACCCTGAAACTCAGGGGGCTCTAGAACGTTGGCATCAGACCTTAAAGTCCATGCTGCGTAAATATTGCTTAGACACAGAGAAAGATTGGGATGAGGGTGTCCCCCTTGTTCTATTTGCTGCGCGAGAGACCATACAGGAGTCTCTTGGTTTCAGTCCTGCTGAGCTCGTTTTTGGGCACACTGTTAGAGGGCCTCTGAAAGTTCTTAAAGAACTGTTCATGTCAAAGGGTGCCAGCACACCCACTAATGTTCTAGATTTTGTTAGCCAGTTTCGAGAGCGACTGCATCAGGCGTGCTCTCTCGCAAAAGAAGCGCTCTCTTCTTCCCAGAGAACTATGAAACGGCGCTATGACGAGAAAGCTGTTTCTCGATCTTTCCAGCCAGGTGATAAGGTTCTAGTCCTGTTACCTATCCTTGGTTCTGCTCTTTCCGCTCGTTTTTCCGGACCGTATGCAATAGACAAGAAGATAAGTGATACAGACTATGTGGTTCGCACCCCTGATCGTAAACGTCACTCTCGTGTTTGCCACATCAATATGCTTAAACCATATTTTTCCAGAGATAGTGTGCAGGTGAAGACCTCAGACCAGACAGCCGGACTGGCCGTCTCTGCTGTTGCCTCAACTCCAATAGTTCCGGACTCTCCTGACGTTAGTGGTGAGGACGTAGATGGCTTGGAGTTGCGCAATGCAGCCCATCAGGGTGCTAGATTGTCCAACACTGAGATGTTATTGAACCTACCCACTCACTTAGCACACTTACCTGAGGAGCAGCGAGAGGACATCACAAATTTGATTCAGGCCTACATGGCTCTGTTTGGTGATGTTCCCTCCTGTACTTCTGTATTGGCCCATGATATTAATGTTAACAATGCTGTGCCTATCAAGCAACATGCATACCGTGTTAACATCACCAAGAGGGCCATGATGCAACAGGAGGTTGACTATTTGTTAAAACATGGTTTAGCCAAGCCAAGTTGCAGTCCCTGGAGTTCACCTTGCTTGTTAGCTCCCAAATCGGATGGAACTCCTAGATTTTGTACTGATTTCCGAAAGGTAAATGCTGTCACCGTGCCTGATTCCTTCCCACTGCCCCGCATGGAAGATTGTATTGACAACCTTGGATCTGCCACCTATGTTAGCAAACTAGATTTGTTAAAGGGTTACTGGCAGGTCCCTTTGACCCCCCGTGCCTCGGAAATCTCGGCGTTTGTTACTCCTGACAATTTTTTGCAATATACTGTAATGCCTTTTGGAATGCGTAATGCCCCGGCCACTTTCCAGCGACTGGTGACCCTAGTCCTGGCTGGTGTTCCAAATTGTAATGCCTATCTCGATGACCTGGTTGTCTATTCGACCAACTGGCGTGACCACATGACAACCTTGCAAACTGTCTTTGACCGCTTGGCTGGAGCCTCCCTGACCCTTAACCTTGCCAAGTGTGAGTTCGGCAAGGCTACGGTTACCTATCTTGGTAAGCAGGTAGGACAAGGCCAAGTGCGTCCGGTGGATGCAAAAATATCTGCAATCACAACTTTTCCAGTGCCTACTACTAGGCGGGAATTGCGTAGATTCCTTGGGATGGCTGGGTATTACCGTGGTTTTTGCCGGAACTTTTCTTCTGTCGTCACTTCTCTCACTAGCCTGTGTAGCCCGTCCAAACCATTCATTTGGACAGCTGATTGTCAAAATGCATTTGATAATGTTAAAGCTCTCTTATGCAGTTCCCCTGTTCTCTCTGCTCCAGATTTCTCCCTGCCGTTCCAGCTGGAGGTGGATGCCAGCGGGGTGGGAGCTGGAGGGGTGTTATTACAGGAAGATCATGATGGTGTCAGTCACCCGGTTTGTTATTTCTCCCGGAAATTTAACAAACATCAACTAAACTATTCCACTATTGAAAAGGAGACTTTGGCTATGTTGTATGCGTTGCAACATTTTGAGGTGTATGTCGGTTCGAGCGTATTACCAGTGGTAGTATACACCGACCACAACCCATTGGTTTTTCTGTCGCGGATGTACAACCACAATCAGCGCCTCATGCGTTGGGCGCTCATAGTGCAAAATTATAACCTCAGCATAAAGCATAAGAAGGGGTCTGATAATGTGTTGGCGGATGCTCTGTCTCGTAGTTGAAATCTCTGTTGCTGTCGACTCGTTGTCTGTTGCTGTCTACTCGTTCTACTGTATATTGCTGTCGACTTGTTCTATTTTGCTGTCGACTCGTTCTACTGTATATTGCTGTCGACTTGATCTATTTTTTCTGTCTACTCGGTCTATGTTGCTGTGGACTCGTTTTATGTTGCTGCTAGTTTTTTCATAGCTCTTTGTTTTGGAGTGCATGTTATCTCAGAGATGTTATCTCATTGTTAAAAAAAAAACATGTTTAGTTGGTGTTAAGTGTCAGACATGTTTTTTGTCTTATGTATGGGGGTGTTACATCCCAATGTATATATTCCCCAGTGTGTGTCTCCATGTGTGTGTGTTCTCCATTTTGTTTGTTTCCTCCCTCCAGCCATTGTTCCCTTCACCATTGGTCAATTCTTCCATTATTGCAATACAGCACCGATTGGTGGATGGCTTCAGACTCCAACACTCAATCCACACCACCCAATCATGGATCACCCCACACCTGTTAAAACATGGCTTCTCACTTCAGTCTTTCTCTCTCTCTGGCATGAGGCTAGGCATGTTGTGTTTTTGGTAAACCTGTAACTTTGACAGTATTGCATTTCGTTTATTGCCTTTGGTGCTTAGTAGTAATTTCCTTGTGTGTGTATGGCCACAGAGAGAGCATTGCTAGCCATAGTTTGTTTTTGTATATATTCTGCTTTTGTTTCTGTATAATTAATGTGTTTTTCTCTCTTTCTCAGGAAGCACAGATGGGGTGAGCTGCCATTTCCTTTGGACATTGTTTTCTCCTGTTTTGGTTAGGTAAGAGTAGTTTAGGTAATGTAATCTCTTTTACCATAGATTAGATTGTGTTTATTTGGAGTATAGTGGTGTTTGTTTGTTGTTTTGGCCTGGGCTCACCCCTGAGCTACATGTGCTTCCTTTGCCTCTATTCAATAAATATCATTGTTGTTTACAAACCTGGTCCATCTTTTCTGTCAACCAACTGTTATGTTACAGCCCTTTACCCTTAAACTCACAGGGGTCGTAACATGTATCTATAAGGACTAGTTGTATATATTCAAGCTAGTTGTATCTATCAGGACTAGTTGTATATATTCGAGCTAGTTGTATCTATAAGGACTAGTTGTATATATTAGAGCTAGTTGTATCTATAAGGACTAGTTGTATATATTAGAGCTAGTTGTTGTATCTATTATAGCATTTTCTTTTATATATTAGGGCAATTGTTGTATCTATTGGGACTAGTTGTTGTAGACTAGACTACTAGACATTCCAGTAATCCAGGCATGAATAATAGGACACGTTTACACGTTGACACCAGGGGCGGATTTAGGATTGTAGGAGATCCGGGGCTTAGCCCAGATGGGCCCCCCTTTTTTTTATACTTTTTATTTTTTAATTTCTTTTAAAAAAAAATGTTTTTCTTTTTTTTGCAGGCAAGGGACAGATTTTTTTTTTATTTAATGAACCTGTACGTGCAATTTCCTGCAATATAGAGCCTTCAATCTTGACCAATAAAGCTGCTCTTTTCACTATAAAACTCAGTTAACCATAACGTAGTTATGGTTAGATTTTTTTATTGGGGGGGGATATATCATATTTTTCATATAAACAAAAAGTGGTGGAGCAAGATCATACCTTTGCTCCCCCAAGTTCAATAGTGGGAGAGCAGAGATGCTCCGAATGCTCTTATGGCCAGGCGTCTATGATTCACTGATACAAAGTAAAATAGTGCAGTGCAATAAAATAGTTAGTAAAATAGAATAAAATAATGCAATAGTGCATTGCAATAAAATAGTTATCATCGTATTTTTTCGGGAGGCCGGTAAGGAGTGCATTACAGTAGTCGAGTTGGCTTGAGATAAAGGCATGGATCTGGTTTTCAGCGTCCTTTTGATTTATAAATGGCCGTACTTTAGCTATGTTTCTAAGGTGGAAGAATTAAGTGTTTGTCAACTCGTTGATTGTGATTTAAAGCTTAGGTCTGAGTCTACCATAACACCAAGACTTAACTCACTCAAATACAGTTAGCAGCTGGATAGACCACAGATGGAAATTAGCTTCTGCTAAATCTGGTGCAAACATATTTTCATGTAACAATTATGAATTGTAAAAAAAAAAAAAAAAAAATTTAAATAGATTCGGGGCTTTTCAGAATACATCCGGGGCTTGAGCCCAGGTAGCCACCCCCTAGCTCCGCCCCTGGTTGACACGGTTAATTATAGTTGTTGAAAAGTAGTCATGGGGTTGAAACGTCTTCTACAGAAGACAGAAGCAGGACCTCTATAGCGCCTGACCACAAGACTTGCTTTTATCGAACATTCCTCAAATTCTTAATGGTGTCTGTCTTCCTCCCGCTGAGTCAGACCCTCCGCTGCGGGTTGATGTTGGAAGGATTGGGGGAGTTTGTTTCAGTCGGCCAGGGTGGTACTCAGCACTCGGCACTGCTCCGTTCTCTCAGAGCTTCTTATTGGGACATTTATTCTCCAGACATCCTGGCTGTCAGCACATCCCAATGAGCCTATTTATCCACATCCACTCAGGAACGCTGACATCACACATGGTGGTGGGGGGGGGGGGGTGGAGACTACAGAGCTGCTGACATCACACATGGTGGTGGGGGGTGCAGAGACTACAGAGCTGCTGACATCACACATGGTGGTGGGGGGGGCGGAGACTACAGAGCTGCTGACATCACACATGGTGGTGGGGGGGGGGGGGCGCAGACTACAGAGCTGCTGACATCACACATGGTGGTGGGGGGGGGGGGGGCGGAGACTACAGAGCTGCTGACATCACACATGGTGGGGGGGGGCGGAGACTACAGAGCTGCTGACATCACACATGGTGGTGGGGGGTGCAGAGACTACAGAGCTGCTGACATCACACATGGTGGTGGGGGGGGGCGGAGACTACAGAGCTGCTGACATCACACATGGTGGTGGGGGGGGGGGCGCAGACTACAGAGCTGCTGACATCACACATGGTGGTGGGGGGGGGTGCGGAGACTACAGAGCTGCTGACATCACACATGGTGGTGGGGGGGCGGAGACTACAGAGCTGCTGACATCACACATGGTGGTGGGGGGGCGGAGACTACAGAGCTGCTGACATCACACATGGTGGTGGGGGGTGCAGAGACTACAGAGCTGCTGACATCACACATGGTGGTGGGGGGTCGGAGACTACAGAGCTGCTGACATCACACATGGTGGTGGGGGGGGGCGGAGACTACAGAGCTGCTGACATCACACATGGTGGTGGGGGGGGGTGGAGACTACAGAGCTGCTGACATCACACATGGTGGTGGGGGGGGGGCGCAGACTACAGAGCTGCTGACATCACACATGGTGGTGGGGGGGGGCGGAGACTACAGAGCTGCTGACATCACACATGGTGGTGGGGGGGGCGGAGACTACAGAGCTGCTGACATCACACATGGTGGTGGGGGGGGGCAGAGACTACAGAGCTGCTGACATCACACATGGTGGTGGGGGGGGCGGAGACTACAGAGCTGCTGACATCACACATGGTGGTGGGGGGGGCGGAGACTACAGAGCTGCTGACATCACACATGGTGGTGGGGGGTGCAGAGACTACAGAGCTGCTGACATCACACATGGTGGTGGGGGGGGGCTGAGACTACAGAGCTGCTGACATCACACATGGTGGTGGGGGGGGCGGAGACTACAGAGCTGCTGACATCTCACATGGTGGTGGGGGGCGCAGACTACAGAGCTGCTGACATCACACATGGTGGTGGGGGGGGGCGGAGACTACAGAGCTGCTGACATCACACATGGTGGTGGGGGGGGGGCGGAGACTACAGAGCTGCTGACATCACACATGGTGGTGGGGGGGGTGGAGACTACAGAGCTGCTGACATCACACATGGTGGTGGGGGGGGGGCGGAGACTACAGAGCTGCTGACATCACACATGGTGGTTGGGGGGGGGGGGGTGGAGACTACAGAGCTGCTGACATCACACATGGTGGTGGGGGGGGGGCAAAAAATATATATATATATATATATATATTATTATTATTATTTTTTTTTTATTTTCTTTTCCACGGGAGCGTGTACAGCATTGGAGGTTATGCCAAGACGAAGAGGACGGTCGTTCGGCAGATGGACTGAAGATGAAAGTTGTTGCATGTTAGAAAGTTCAGTCAGGTTAGCCATGTCGGCTTAGCTAAAGGCAGGGACAGCACGTTATCGAGTGCTAACGTGTGGTTCAGTCGGACTAGCCATGCCGGCTAGTAGCTTAGCTAAAGGCTAACTAGCGTTAGCTAACCTAGCTAGCTAGCGTTAGCTACGTTATCGAGTGCTAACGTGTGGCAGATAAACAGGAGAACAGACTCCCAAGTTAATCCCAACGGGGGGGACAATATGGGGTACAGGTAAGGTACAGGCGGCCGGCGTGCGTCTGACTATTTCCACTGGAGCGCGTGCAGCATTGGAGGTTATGCCAAGACGAAGAGGGCGGTCGTTTGGCAGATGAACTTCGTCAACTCCACGGTTGTCTCCTTCCTCTTGGACGTTTGGTGAGTTTTTAATGCACTCTATTCTATTCCCGCCGTGGATGTGGATCTCTCTCTCTCTCTCTCTCTCTCTCTCTCTCTCTCTCTCTCTCTCTCTCTCTCTCTCTCTCTCTCTCTCTCTGGCCTTGCTCTGGTGGAGGGTGTGCCACTGTGTGTATGCCATCATGTTAACGTTAGCCTCAGTTAAACCTTGCGACGCCTCGTTAGATGAAGCTGTGTTCTGAGGTGTCCTGTGTTCTGAGCTGTGTGCTGAGCTGTGTTCTGTGCTGTGTTCCGCATGTGTTCTGTGTTCTGAGCTGTGTTCTGAGATGTGTTCTGAGCTGTGTTCTGTGTTCTGAGCTGTGTTCTGAGCTGTGTGCTGAGCTGTGTTCTGTGCTGTATTCTGCATGTGTTCTGTGTTCTGAGGTGTCTTGTGTTCTGAGCTGTGTTCTGAGCTGTGTGCTGAGCTGTGTTCTGTGCTGTGTTCTGCATGTGTTCTGTGTTCTGAGCTGTGTTCTAAGATGTGTTCTGAGCTGTGTTCTGTGTTCTGAGCTGTGTTCTGAGCTGTGTTCTGTGCTGTGTTCTGCATGTGTTCTGTGTTCTGAGCTGTGTTCTGAGATGTGTTCTGAGCTGTGTTCTGTGTTCTGAGCTGTGTTCTAAGCTGTGTTGTGTTCTGAGCTGTGTTCTGAGCTTATATAGTGCTTTTACTAACTATATTATATTTCTCTCTCCTTTGGTCAGGGGCATTGCCGGGTCTGTGCAGCGATAACACTGTATATTGACTGTAGAACGGGAGCTGTCTCTCGCTCTCTCGCTCTCTCTCTCTCTCTCTCTCTTGCTATATGTTGGCTGTATCATGCCCAGCCTCGGGCAGCGCTATTATTTAAGAATATGTTGACTGTATGAAAAAAATATATATATATATTATTCTTTTTTTTTAACCCATTCTCTGCCACCACTTTGATCATCCTAAACCATTCTCTGCCAGTACTATAAGTCTATGGAGATGTTCACCTTCTTTGCAGGGCTATAACTTTTTAAATTCTATTGCTAAATTGACATTACTATGGCCCATTCAACATCGATTAGCTATCGTTCAGGATGTAGGAACGTTTTACTTTTTCATTCACACATTCATACGAAAATACTGTCTAGAGTATAAATATGTTTTTATCGTTTTCTGCAGTATTTCCTAGAACGTGAGATATAGACATAAATGCATATTAGATTATCAAATGCCGTTTGATACCGATCAACGTTATATAAAAAATGTCAACTGTACATGGTCCTAAGCGTTATGACTGATCATCCGCGGGTGAACGGAGGGGGGGGGGGGGGGTCGTTTATAATTCCGTGACCGACGTTAAATGATTTATGTAGTATGGGTGATATATAGATCAGAGCAGTTTGTATCGAAAATGATAAAGAAAAACGCTAAAACTCACGGCAGCTTCCTCGTAGCGATGGGCGATGAGAGTGGAGCAAACAGATCCCAGTTATGTGATGTGGATCGATGCGATCCAGTTCCGGTTTGTATAATACTAATATACGCCCAAATCATGTGGATTATTGAATTATGGCAAATATCCATATCCACGGTGTGTGCCTTGAGTCCAGGGACGATAAACGAGTGGCCGGACGGAATAGGGAGACGCACCGGTATCACAAGTGATCCACTTCCGGTTGCAACTCGCCGATCAGCCACCAGGTGGCAGTATTGAAGCGTTGCCTTTTTTGAAGCGTTTTACCTTTAGGGGGGGGCTCGCGTTTAAATCTCGCACAGGGCCTCGCATTTGTCCCAGGCGGCACTGTACACATGAATAAGCAATCTGAGGAGGACGCAGCTGATATCCTGTATAGCCTCCCCATATGGCCGTTTGGTGTCGGGAGACAGCAAATTATATTAATTATAGCGCAATATTGCAAGTGACGAGAATTTGGCGTCGGTCTCTACTGCGCATGGGTATTGGGCATGAACGGCTCCGTATCTGATCTGCGCAAATTACATGGCACTGTTGTCGGCGAGTTTTCAAAACGAAAACACCCTTTCAGCGTTGCCGCTAGGAAAACGCGTTTTCCTGCCAAAACGGCGTTTCCTTTTAACTTGGACATGCATACGTAATCATTCGAAAATACAACGTTGCTGTTTTCTCCCAGTGTAACCATGGCCTTAGTACCCTGTAATACTCTGTAGTATCCTATAGTACCCTGTACTACCATGTAGTACCATGTAATACCAGTTATTTAACAACTTCGGACCAAGTCTCGCTGAAGTTTATCCTCTCCTCAAGACTGCAAGACTCTCTGGTTGTGAGATGGGCTGGTTTGAGTGCATGAATGTCTTCTTTAATCTTATTTTCAGTACCCCAGAGCTTCACTTGTCCATGTTAATTACCCTCAACCAATAGCCTCAAATCCATAGCCTAATACTAAATCAGTAAGCCAATGTCGTCAAACAGCAACCTCTAGGCAAAGGGGCCTCACTTGGTATTGCACTTTGTTTACATTTTTATTCACAGTATAGTAAATTACTATATCAGTATATGTATAATATGTTATATTAGCTATAATATAACATTATATATATATAGATACACATGTTACAGCTATCTTGTAACTTATTATACTGTCAATTTCTATATAGTTATCAATTATGTCCCTCATGCTGCTATATGCGGATATGAAGGGGATCAATAAAGGAATATCTTATCTTAACTTGGACAAATATGTTTTTTTTTAACAGATTGTTCAATAAACTACTGAAAAAGGCTGAACAGCATCTCTACGGCCAATACACTCATCATGCTTTATGCCGCGTTCACATTACGTGGGAAGTAGCGGAAGAACCAGAGGACATCTCGTTGCTACAACTAGGAAGCCTTCACCCGTTGACTCGATGAAACGCCAACATCCATACTTTCGCAATTCGTGACGCGAAGTGGGAGATATCGGGGTCTATAAAAAAATCCCATATGTCCTAGTAGGAATTACCACTAGGAGGCTGCCGTGAATGGTTTTTCCCAGTCGGAAGCTGGTTCTTCCGCTTCTTCCCGCGTAACGTGAATGCGGCATTACACTCAACCTATTAGTGACATCACACATGCAACTCTGATTTCAGGGAAGTACAGAGAAGCTATCCCTCTCCAGGGGAACTTGAATGTTTTAAACTCCAGGTGAACTTATTATCCCTTTGGGATGAACTTTGATTCCCCTTTAAAGGTTAAAAAAGAAAAACCTTATCTGAATCCTCATTTGAGCTGCATTGAGTGGTGTATACAAATTTGAGACATTTTGTAATGATGGTACACTACTGATAATAACTGGGATATCTGCTTATTATCGTAGCTATTGCGTAAAATAACTAACAAAGTAACTGAAAATTAGTATGTATTACATTTGACAGTAACCCCAACGAATAAATGGAATGGAATGCCAAGTTCAGTATTACATTGTCAATATGTTTATAGAGCTGTGGTTGTTTTGTGTCATGTATACAAGCCTATTGTCTATTGTAATGAATACTGCATACACAGTCGACATGGTAAATACATCTGATATCAATAAAGAGACTCATGCCAGATTTCATTAGACTATGTAGTTATCATCCTCTTTTAAACCCTCTGATGTTGTTCAGCATAGTGTCCTTCATGCTTACATTGATATATTTTGCACATATCCCTGTGAAATGGAGCAGAACTTATCTACACTCTTTAAAGAGGAACTACAGACAATTTCAGAAGTCATACAAGGAAAAAAAGAAAAATTGTGAACAAAAGCAACTCTAGAGTGCTAAAACTCTTTGTGATGTCATCAGGTAAAAGGTCTGGAGCTGCTCCATAGACAATCAATTGGTAAAGATGTTATAGTTAACACTGAATATATTCTGAATATATTCTGAGTAGAGGTACATTTTCTGTTTCAGCACTGAGACCGCTATACAGAATTTAGCTAAGCTAATTTGCATATAATTTTTTTTGTGTGTCCACAAAATCAGACTCCCATTCATTGTGAATGGAGCAGCTCCTGTCTTTAATACCCGATAATGTCACAAGTTTGAATCTTATTTCTCTGGTTTCTGGTTTTGGGAGAAAGTAGCTTGACTTCCTCTTTTAATATCGCTCGTACAGAACACCACGAGTACAGAACAACAACTTACCAAACTTGATAACAAAATTATGCAGTTATGCATGTAAACACAGGTTGTGGATACCAAACAGAAGGTAAAGACAACTTTGAACTTTGAACAGTAATCCAGAATTATTTTATTGTACTGTAAAAAAAACTGAGATTTTATATGTCTGCGCTCATTTTACGCTTGCTATTATTTTACTTATTTTTACTTTTATCTCTACACCCCACTATCCGCTGGGGGCATACTATGACCTTTATCATGTTTTGTAACAGATTACAGAAATGCAAGAAGCCTATTGAAATGTGAGGTTCTGATATGGTTTTGATTAATATATCTACATTATTTTATCCCACTTTATGCTTTGCTCTTGCTGCTTGTTTTACATAAATGTTATGTCTTATTTCTTACTGATGTAAAGCACTTTGAACTGCAATCCCCTGTATGATAGGTGCTATACAAATAATGTTATTATTATTATTAGAGAAATATGCTGCTATCTTCCATGTCCTAAATGTCCTAAACGATGTACGCTACTGGTTTATGTAGGCCGGTAGTTCTCAATGTGGGGCCCGGGGACCCCCAGGGGTCCCTGAGACAGTGCCAGGGAGCAGTGGCGGCTGGTCCATAGAGGGCGCTCGGGCGCTGCCCCCCCCCCCTGGTGGAGAGAGAAGGAGAAGAAGAAAGTGTTTTTTGATTTTAGACCCCTAAAAATATAATAAACATGTTTAAAATAAATAATAATTACTCATTTTAAGTATGTTTGTGTTTAAAATGCACAATAACGTTAATATCAGCTCTATCTTTAATCTTTCAAAATGTTCAGTTGCTATCGCATGCACTTATATGTGTTTCACCACACATATGAGTGCATGCTTACCAACTGTTTGCCTGTTTTACTGCAACACTACTATCACCGACATCTAAGAAGGGAGATCCCTCCTTGAATGTCCCTTCTAAGGTTTCTCTCCTCCACATTGCCTGTGGTGAATTTATTCCTATTGCTAGGTTTTAGTGAGTTTTTCCTTGCCTTCGCTTGGGGTATGTCTGGGAGTGTTGCATTTATAAAAAAAAAATCGACTTTATGGTGTTTTTGTTTTGTTCTTGACTTATGGACAGGGTGAGCAGCTTTAAGTACCTGGGGGTCCACATCTCAGAGGATCTGACATGGTCAACACACATAGACACAGTAGTAAAGAAGGCGAAACAGCGCCTCTACCACCTGAGACAGTTAAGGAAGTTCAGAGTATCGGGGAAGATACTCCAGTCCTTCTACTCAGGAGCTGTAGAGAGCATCTTGACCGGAAACATCACTGCCTGGTATGGAAACAGCACGGCACAAGACAAGAAGGCCCTACAGAGAGTGGTGCGCTCAGCCGAGCGTACCACGGGTATTGCACTACCTCCCCTGCAGGTTCTATACAACAAGAGGTGCAAATCCAGAGCCTGCAGGATAATGAAAGACCCTCACCACCCCAATAACAGCCTGTTCCAGCTGCTGAGGTCAGGCAGACGCCTGCGAACCCCAGCTACTAGGACAGAGCGGCTTAGGCTCAGCTTCTTCCCCCAGGCCATCAGAGCCCTGAACAATGAACATTGAGTGCCACAGAACACTGAACTACCCACACACAAGCACACATGAACACACACACGACACGCACGCTGTGCACGCTCACACACTAGCAGCCACTTAACACTTTAACATGAGCGGGCACACACTCATGTCGCACACACGCACACTTATGGCCAAAAGGAAAGGCCACTTTAAATTAGAATAACAGGAACAGTGTATTGCACTACCAAAGCTACCTAGCATGTCCTATATGCTCTGTAAATAACTATGTACAGATACCGAGATGTCACACCATGTTACCTGTTAATTGCACAATGTTGTTTTTGATTGGATTCTATTATATGTTGTACCACTGTATTGCACATCGTTGCGGGCAAGACCACCCGCATTTCATTGTATACTTGTATGCCGTGACAATTAAAACTCTTGACTTGACTTGACTTATTGTGATGTTTCTTCTTGACTTGTTTAAAGAAGACGTGTCCGGCCCATGGGGACATTAACACTTTGAATGCCCAGCAGGGGGCGCTCATTTAGTGCTTGAATGCCCAGCACCACTCCAATGTTAACGTTAATATCGCCTAATCTATGTTTTAAATTATGGCTGTGTCTAATCTGCCCGTCGCATTATCAATGACCCATTTCCAGTCAACATTGTCGAAGCGGATTGTTTTTTTATCGGTTAATTTCCATTTGATAGCATTTTGAAAAGCCCTCGTTTTCACGGAAAAAATAAGAGATTCCATGATAATCGCCCTTTACTGTAATATTCTAGAACGTTGTCATTTTTCGGCCTATTTATGAATCGTTTTCAAATAAACGCTAGATTATCGATAGTATATGTGTACGTGTGCACGCTGGTGCTGCGCACTGAAAATCGATTCTCTCAGTTCCTGATCACTCTTACAGTCAAACAGCCATATCACATTATAGGGGAAACGCTTATATCTCTGTGAAAAAAGGTCTGATTATCCTAATACTGGTCAAATGGATTCCTTACCTGAGATCAGATGGTATCCAAATGGATTATTCCAATTCCTGATTGCCATTCCGAAAATCGGTCCTTTTATTGATCCAATGCTACGTACTGTAAAACACAGTAACCACGCTGTCCTAAGAGTCCAGGATGAAGCTGATCGACTCCGGTTACATGCGTGAGAAGTAAAATGTGGAGTCCGGGTTTTTTTTTCTCATGCATTTTCATTGAATCCAATCCAAAAGAGTGAATTACCATCTGGGAGACGATAGGGGGCGCTTTTTTCACATCTGTGCGCCTGGGGTGGCTGAATTACCAACGGTAGACTCGGTTGATGAAATATGAATTCAGATCGCTAATAAAAAAAAAGAACGAGAAAAAACGAATATTCTCGTTATGGGCATTCAACCCGCGGGGGGTAAACCCGAGAAAACTCGGGTTGGGCATTCAAAGTGTTAACATGTGTTGTCGGCCGGGCCTTACAAATAAATGTGATTTGATTTAATATATCAAATATAAATCATTGTTTGTTTGTCATCCCCCCTCTGTTTGTGCGTCATGTTATCCGGGTCTCTTCTGGGTGCTAGCCATTAGCTCCTCACTTAGTGGGCGTCATTGCGCAACGCAGCCGGTCCTAGCCAGAGCCTAGCATGGCTAGCAACTAAATTGAGCCAATCAGCGTCTATATGGGTCATATCATGTGATGTCTGAGGGCGCTGTTTTTCAGCACTCGGCAGAGTCACGTGGTGTGATAGACCACTGCATTTTTGCGTTACATTGAGCTCATGGAGGAGAGATAATCACAAGATACTGTACATTCAGACAGTGTTGGATCTAACAAAATGGATTTATATGGACACTTTTATTATCATGGAAAGTTCAAGCTCGGACCACAAAGCTTCTCGAAGCATTAACGCGATGGCTTGAGGCTCGTTCCGTGATGCAACAAAACAACAAGTGAGTCTATAACAATTATGTACTGTTCTGTAGTTACTGAAACTGATTGAATATGGCAAGATTCAAGAGGTTTATTTGTCACATACACAAGGCATACAGTGAAATTATATAAGGCACTGCGGCTCTCTCTCTCTCTCTCACACACAACGCAGTACGCACACTCCGAGACTCGGGCCACGTTATGACTTATGTCATAAGTGAAAAAACAACTCACCAAAATGGACTATTTTACAAAATAAAATATCTGGATGTCCCCCCCCCCCCCTTTCCTACTATACGGAGCACCGGCAGGGAGTCCCCAGCTAATAATTTAATATCACTATTATTTCATTAACTAGAGGTTTTCCCAGAGAGAGAATGTAGGCTATTGACTATTCTCTCATCATCTCCCCTACTGTATAGACAGCTATTCTGCACTAAATCACATTGAACAATTACAATATTCCCCCTATAGACAACATCTTATGAAATGGAGGCCTGTGGCTCAACACAAAAAGGTTTGAGAGCCATTGATGTGGGCTACCTGAAGTTCTGCTGTGCTGCATCCTGTGCCGTCTGTCCTTAATGTATTTTTTTTATTTATTACATGTCTGGTGGCGCTCAGTTTATTATGGATTGGTCTACAAACATATCCCTGGGGTATTGTGGAAAACAAATTGACTTTGACACAAATGCTGCTGCTCTTGCCAGATTATTTGTACACTCTGTCCTGCTAGAAACATGTATTTTGACATTTAGGTAATAATGAGATAACATTTTCAGAGACAACTCTTTCTTGGGAAATAAAATGGAAAAGCATTATTACATTGTCATTATGTTTCATAATAACTGCAAACATACTAAAAAAGCAATAATTGTTTTGTTATATAACCCACGGTTGAGGCGGTTAGGTGGCCGAGCGGAGATTGCGTTCGTCACCAACCCCGGAGCTGTGAGCTGGATTCGCCTGTTCGAATCCATCTCACAGCTCCGGGGTTGTCACCAGCTTGGCTGGCCGTCTGCACTAATACAATTGGCTGTATTAGAGGGTGGGAGAAGCTGGCGGGGTGGGTCCGGGTCGTTGTAAACAGCGACTCCTACAGTTCGGTCGGGGCGCCTGCTAAGCGCGGATAGGACTTGAGGGGGATAGTGTGGTCCTCCCACACGCTACGCCCTCTCGATGAGAATCCGCGCTGCCAGGTGAAAAGAAGCGGTGATTGGCTGGACGTGTGTCGGAGGAAGCACGTGGTAGCCTCCACTCTCCCAGATGATCTGACTGTGGGGGGTAAGTGCGCAGCGACCAGGAAGGGACTGGGAATTGGCATACGACTAACATTGGGATGGGAGAAAATCGGAGGAAAATGGAGGGGGAAAAAGATCAAAAAAAAAAAAAAAAAAAAAACCCACGGTTGAACATCTAATATGATAAAGACTTTTAAGCTTTTTCACGCAGTAAAGGGTTGCAATGATCCTCTCGTGTTGGAAAAGCTGTCTTAAACTTAAAGGAACAAGCCAGAGTCATGGGAAATCCACTTAACGTCTTCTCCAGAGTCAGACAAGATACTGTAGATACAAATTTTGTTAGGGATCGGTGTTGGCGAGGACCCAATAGCGGAACAGAACGAGGAAAGAACAGGCAGGACACAGAGGGTAGAGGTCAAAATTATAGTTTTACTTAAAAGGGCAGCAACAAAACAAGGAATATCTCAAATGAGAGCACACCACAGGCTGGCAGAGAGTAGGTACAAACTAACTACAAATAAAACACTAACAAAACAAGACAAACTGAAACACGAAAACAAAAGGTGGAACCAAACAAACACTAGGAACACTTACTGACACAAGGAGACTAGGAACAAATGACAGCATGGAATGAGGGTTACAGCAAGGACAGGATAACCAGGAAACATGAACATCAACAATGAACCGACACTGGAGGACTGGAAAGGCATAACATATATAGACAGACTAATTAACAACACAAGGGTGATTGGGAAACGAGACACACCTGGGAAAGAACAGACTAAACAAACTGGGGTAAAGACTAAATATACAACACAAGACCAAACACACTGGGGACAACACTAAAGACAAGAATAACAACTAACAAAAGCACAAGAGCACACAGGGTAACAGACACACCGGGAGGGACAGCAAAATGGGGAGAAAACAGAGAAATACGGACATCTTAACAATACATAAATGGAGGAGGAGGAGTAATGAGAGCATCTGTCCAGTAGGTGGGGGTACAGGACCACAGATGGAGAGAGAAACAGAGGGGGCTTGAACCTGGGTGAAGAGGGAATGAGGGTGCAGTCTTTGGATGGGGGGAGGAACGTGGGGAAGAACAGCTGGACCGTGACAAATTTCCTCTCTGTGCGTTCAGTAGAAAGCTATCCAGCTACAAGCAGGCCTAGCTTAGCTTGGAAGTACGGACCACTAGCCTAACTTACAAAAGGAGAGGTGTTCTTGGCCAACAGTTAGGCTAGCTGGTCCATATCCACTTCCATTAATTTGTGCTAAGATAGTCTAGCTTGCAGCCGGATAGCTTTCTACTGGACGCACAGAGAGGAAATTGGTATCTATATTCTGGTCTGACTCTGGAGAAGACGGTAAGTGCATTTCCCATAATATTGGTGTGTTCCTTTAACAGCTTGGTGATAATGTTGCAGGATGTACCAGTATCTGCTTTAAAGCTGTGTGGTATATTCTAAGCACATACCTAAGGTTATTTACAGTACACTGAGGTTGTTATCTGGAAGGAGGGAAAGATCATAAGTGATAGAATGGTCTCCTCAATCTGACTTCAAATATAGCCAGCAAGGAATAAACGTGCAGTCAAGACCACAGAGTTATAATTCAAACTCATGTATTTATTGCCGAGAGGCCCAAAGGTGAGAATGCATCAGTTACATACAGGGATTATTCATCATTTTACATAAGACATGATGTACAAAAGGGTTGATGAGGTTTACATATTTATAGCCCATTCACGGTGGCTCTCACATCAACACAAGTCTGCACATAAAATTATTCATGTTTATCAATGGAATAGACTACTACTTTTGCAACCACATGGTTAAACCTGGTCTAATTTAGGCATCTTACTTTATATCACAACAAACAGTGATTATTCCATACAGTTTACTCACGTCGCGGCAAGAGCAGTCTGTGGAAGTGGTGGAGGCCAGAAATCCCTGGGGGTGGGAATCTGGCCTGTCTCTCTCATCAATACATCCTTATTTATACTCTGATATCTACCAATCCTAGCACATTCTAATAATACGGTTGGTCCAATTAGATTTGTTGATTCTATATATGGAGTCTCCTCTGTTCCTTGGGTCCCCAATCAGATGATCTTCTGGGGGAGGGTCCGCCCCCCCTGATTTCCTTGTCGGTGTTGTTCTTCAGTAAACAGAGGGGTCTGCTTTTGGCCCCCTCCTTTGCTGCTCAGGTCTTCTCAGTCCAGGGGGTCTGTGGCTCTTGATGAGCACAGAGTCTTAACCCTAAAACCTTTTCTATATCTGTAGCTTTAATGTAATGAGTTACATATGTATTCAGCATTTAACCCATGTGGAGTTTGTCTATATTTTAATACCAGATTCCCTATATAAAGTATACTGAATTAATAGTTCCTTGGTTTTAGATTCTAGCAAGCTTTACAACCAGAGTGAAATAGCATTATTACTTAACCAGTTTGACATTCTAAATGATATTCAAATACCTTTTATCTACTACTTCAGATAGATTAATATGATATTGGTTGAATTAGTTTCAGTCTAACCTTCTGTAAGTACATTCTTCTTTTAGCAAGTCTGTTCTCTGTTTAGACCAGCTGCCCTCTGCAAGTGGGGTGTAATCACCTACATTTACATACAGTCAACTCGAGAAGGTGTTGTTTGTTCTATAGATTAGCCATTGCTTGAGTGGGGGTTGAATGACTGTTGGGCTGGTCTGCTGGTGCAGCTGTTTATAGCATGGTTCCTCATTTAGCACTGACAACTGAAACTCAGTCTGTTCCAAACGGTACACCAGGCTCTTTGCATATATTTCTAGTTATAGACATATGGATTATGAAATACACAGTCAATGTTACCACAGCTGCACTATGGAAGATCGCCACCCTGTGGCCATGAAATATAACTGCACCTTGTTTAAACATAGCGGATGAGAGAGAATGGCAACAACAAAGACATTTCTTCAGGCAATTCTTCTCTGCTAACAAGTTAACGTCATCAAACGGTCAGACATGTTACGACGCATCACTGTTGGCAGGGTTTTCTCTTATTCAGCTCAACTCTGCACAACTCCCATGATTTATCTTGCTATGGAAGCTGTATTTTTTCCCATGAAAAAGGTTACATGGCAGGTTTAAAATAAGTCTGTGATGGCAGGATTTTGTCTAGACGATAACCATATCAGGATGGAGTTGGACATTGGGGGGAGGGCAGACATGGCTGGGAACTAGTAGCCGAATAGCTCTTCCTGATAATAAATTGTTTCAATTACATGTAGGTCTATGCCCAATGCCTTTCATACATTTATAACGCGTTTCACCATGCCAAGTCAAGTCAAGTCAAGTCAAGTCAAGAGTTTTATTTGTCACGGCATACAAGTATACAATGAAATGCGGGTAGTCTTGCCCGCAACGATGTGCAAATAACATATAATAGAATCAACATTGTGCAATAAACAAGTAACATTGTGCAATAAACAAGTAACATGTTAGGGCATATTGGTATATGTACATAAGTTATTTACAGAGCATGGAGGACATGCTAGGTCCTTTGGTAGTGTCTTTCTGTACATGCTAATTTATACAATCTCCGGTTATACTATACTATTTTTAAAGTGACCTTTCCTTAGTGGCCATAAGTGTGGGCGTGTGCAGCATGAGTGTGTTGTGTGTTGCTCATGTTAAAGTGGCTGCTAGTGTGTGAGCGTGTACAGTGTGTGTGTTGTGTTGTGTGTGTGCTCATGTGTGCTTGTGTGTGGAGAGTTCAGTGTTCAGGGCTCTGATGGCCTGGGGGAAGAAGCTGAGCCGAAGTCTCTCTGTCCTAGTAGCTGGTGTTCGCAGGTGTCTGCCTGACTTCAGCAGCATGAACAGGCTTTCATTATTCTGCAGGCTCTGGATTTGCGCCTCTTGTTGTATAGAACCTGCAGGGGTGGTAGTGCAATACCCGTGGTACGCTTGGCCAGTGTTCGAATTATGAGGGGGCCAATGGGGGCTCAGCCCCCATAGCTATAGTCTGAGCCCCCATAGTCAAGACCCCCTGTGGGGGTCTCTCAAAAAATGTATATAATTCTTTTTTTTTTGTACGAATTAGTATTATTTATGTTACCTAAATAAATTGTTAATAGATCATATTTTTCTTTTCAGTTTTTAAAAGAACCGAGTAATTCATGTTGTGGAATAGGCTGCATTTCACCTCCAAGCCGCTATGCTACTCAACCACCACAATGCTGGGGTCCGAGTCAGTGGAACTTTTGGAAAAATAAATATGACTGGTTATTTGCCAAGGAGGGATGCATTGGCTGCCTTCCATGTAAAAACGCCAAGATATTGTTAAATAAATCATTTGGAGCCCATTTGGCAGAGCAGTGGATGAATGGGACTGTGACTAGCTCTCAGAGCAAGAAGTTGAGGAAGAAGATATAGTCGTCACTACTCGCTTTGGATAAAAGAGGTCAGTGGTTTGAATCCCGGCTCTTCCAGTCTGCATGTCGGTGACATGCTGCAGTAGTTACTTTTCTTCTTGTTGTTCTAAGAAGATGCTGCTACTATTTTTCATACAGTTCTTGATTACCTGTGCACATTTGTTTATAACATTATTTATTTAGATTTATACAAGTATTTATTTTATGTTCATTTTATTATCCGATGATAATGTTACTTACTGTATCCTGATAAATGCTGCTGTTGTGCCATACAACTATTTATTTTCCATTAGATTATTTTGTTAGTTTTTGATTTATAAGTGCAGAGACAAATAAATGTTAATTCAAGTTAATAAATTTGGTCTCATTTTTCAAATTAAATTGTTGTATTTTATCAGATGCAAAATGCAAATAAGTAAATATGGCATTATATATCAGAGGTGAGTAAGAAAATGAACAAATATTGATGGTTAAGAATGAGCCTGAATAATGACATCACACAATAGTCTAATGATTAGAATGTTGTGTGATGTCATTATTACTTAGTATTAGACTAATCCTAATGAGATATTCCTCTAAATATGACTTCGAAAACAGCCACAATTCCAGGAAAAAAAATAGTAAAAAAAAATATTCAGGGGGCCCCCATAGCTCTCAGGTGATAATTCGAACCCTGCGCTTGGCTGAGCGCACCACTCTCTGTAGGGCCTTCTTGTCCTGTGCCGTGCTGTTTCCATACCAGGCAGTGATGTTTCCAGTCAAGATGCTCTCTACAGCTCCGGAGTAGAAGGACTGGAGTATCTTCCCAGATACTCTGAACTTCCTTATAGTCTATTTGCCAACACAATGAACCCGGAAATTTTGGAACTACCAAACTTTTATGATAGATATGGACAGTATGGGTCACCAGCACTTAGAAACTGCCGGATGCTAAGTTGTACATGTTGGGCAACTTTTTTTATTTGCATAATTAGCTACATTTGCATAATCACCTAAATGGACAAATCTCGGAAACTACTTGATCAATTTCAACAATGTTGGAGTGGTTTTGGGTGTTATTCGGGATGCTGAATCCATTTATGATACTCAAGAGTTTCGGAATTGCAATATTTACTGGAATTTACCAAATTTCAATTTCAAGAGAAATTCTGCTGAATAATATTATGGGGAAACTTACTCCTTGCTTACAAGTCTTGGTTATCATAGACTCAGGTCTACTGTAAGCTTTAAGTCCCACATTAACAAGGTGACAAAAACATAATTCTTCCACCTTAGAAACAAAGCTAAAGTACAACCATTTATAAATCAAAAGGATGCTGAAAAACGGATCCATGCCTTTATTCCAAGCCGACTGAAGAAAATACTTCAGCTTATTCAACTCTCAGCTAGGCTATTACACTGGCTTCCGGTAACATTTCAAATTGATTTGAAGGTCCTCCTCCTTATGTACAAAGCCCTAAATGGAACCAGACCAAGCTATATTGGCAATTTTCTTGTCAACTACATGCCCCCAAGAACACTACGACCATCTACTTCTATCATCTTGTATTTTTATTTTCTGCATTGCATTTATTCTGTCTATTTTATGCTCATTTGATGTATTCTAGTGTATTTTCTGCTGTGAAGCACTTTGGGCTGCAATTCTTGTATGGAATTTGTACAAATAACGTTTATTATTGCCATCCTTAGAGTTATTTGCTACAGTACCTCTATCTAGCAGGGCTAAAATTATTTGAAATGGTTTTGTTAACCCTCCTGTTATCCTCAAATTGAGTTTACACGACTTTATCCTTGGGGACATTTTGACCCCAGCAGTTTAAACCTCCAGAAAATGATCATAATCAAAACTGTTACCCAAATGTATGTTTCAGGTGCTTCATGTTACTTTGTTGATTACCTAAATAACCATTTAAATAAAACATTACCCCTACTCCCCCCACCCACCCAATTATACATACATAATATATATTATGTTGTTCAAGTGGGGAGTGGGCCCATGATAACTTTCCGTTTTTGGAAGCATCTGCACTAAGGGTCTCATTCTCATCAGAGGAGGATGCCTCATAATCAGGGTCTCAGACACATTCTCTCCTATGTCACTTTCACAGTCAAATATTTGTGACAAAACTTCACTGGCAGAAAACTTTTTCTTCAAGGTAATTTTCAAATTAGAGTTTAGAAGGCTGCTATGCAAGCTATGTTTGCTCCTCCCCTATGTTGCGTAAAGTTTAGGTAGTCAAAAATCACAAATAACAATAAAAATACAGTCCGGGATATACATTCTAAAATATATACATTCTAAAATATACAGCCAAAAATATACAGTAAAATGTACAGTAATAAATGTAGAATTTTTTTAATAAAAATGTTTAAGTGTATATGTAAAAATAAGAAGTCAAAAGTCCAGGAAGATTACCAGAGTTTGTACTGTCACTCTGTGGTGAGGCAGTGAGGCACAGTGATGCGTTGTATACTCTGATGGTTGTTGAAATTAAGGACTTCCTGTGCCGTTCAGTGTTGCATCTAGGGAGTCTTAGTCTAACACTGAACATGCTCCTTCTATCAGCCAAGTCTGTGTGTAGCGTGTGGGAGGGGTTGTCCATGATGGCGTGGAGCTTAGCAAGGCTCTTCCTCTCTGACAGAGGAAGAGTCTAGCTCCACCCCCACCATGTTTACTGGCTTCAGACAGTAAAAGAAAAGAAAAATAAAGACCAAACACTATACAAAATATACAAACTAGTACAAGTACACAATGCAAACAAATGCAAAGATGAGTTAGAGAGGTAGTGCAAATCTTTTACTAATAAATAGATACAATATGGTGTAGTGTTAAAACATGTTTAAAGTGAAGAGTGAGTTAAAGGTGAGTATTATTCCATACACATGGAATATGTATCTCGATACGATAGAGGGCACACATTGTGAAAACAAAGAACAATTTACCGCCTAATAGAGGCCTTGCACAGAGTGTTTAGAATGCCCATTTCTCCTTGTTAGGGACCAAGCAGTGAGACAATGAGGAAACGGGAGTTGTAGATGAAACCTGGGTTTTTATTTACCCACAAGGTGCAAAACCATTGCAAACCAAGAATTTGATAACTAGGCCTATAGATGGGTTTCTCGTCCACATCAGCAAGGAGGCCAAAAGGAACGTAATAATCCTGGTCAGAACAATGGGGCAGACTGTATAGAGGATACTTTGTAGGACATGACCTCGAGAACATTTGAAACTGTTTGGGGAGAGATTTCACAGACACAACCAGGAATGAGGAAGATATGGATAGTGGTTTACCATTGTATCTCTTTGTTCCTGGATTGTAGCCAGCTCTTCATAACAACTCATCAACAATAGTCTTCCGGGATTCTGAAATCGGGGAGGAGATAGCGGGGGGAGCAAATTAATGAATGTGGATGAGAGCCGTGATGTAAGTGGTTGCAGCTACGGCTGTGGGGGTGCTGGAGACATGATCAAATAGACTTGTATGCGCCTGAATCTCCTGAACACGGCGCGACCCATTCCTAATCGATCAGAACTAAATCGGCAGAGAAAAAGCCCATTTTTAAGCACCTATTCCCCATGCACAGATTGCCCACGGATTGTGACGCCACGCACACCCGCCCTGGACTGTTCCATCAGAGGGGGGAGCTTCGGTGGTAGTGTGAGTGGCTACAGACCACTGCACTTAAATATAAACATTAGTCTACCTGGAGACTCAATGAGGTAATTGTAGATGTCGCCATAAGACGCGTCTAGCCATTTAGTGGGATCATTGTTTCATTATCCTGTTCGGCTGAAAGGACACTGGCCACCGAAGCTCGCCCCTCTGATGGAACAGTCCAGGGCGGGTGTTCGTGGCGTCACAATCCGTGGGCAATCTGCGCATGTGCATGGGGAATAGGTGCTTAAAAATGGGCTTTTTCTCTGCCGATTTAGTTCTGATCGATTAGGAATGCAACCACTTACATGACGGCTCTCATCCACATTCATTAATTTGCTCCCCCCGCAATCTCCTCCCCGATTTCAATGTAACGCGGAAGTGTAATGGTCTATTAGGCGCTCTACAAATGAAAGTTATTATTATTATTATCATTCTGTTTACAATTGAACATTCCATGAAAATTATCTATAAATTCTGCATCTTCTGAAACATTTATAAACAGAAAATTCATAAAAAATTGCACCACAATTTGGTAAATTCCAGTAAATATTGCAATTTTGAAACTTTTTTCTTCTCTTAAGTATCATAACTGGATTCAGTATCCCGAATAACCCCCAAAACAACTCCAACATTGTTGAAATTGATCAAGTAGTTTCTGAGATTTGGCCATTTAGGCAATTATGCAAATGTGTGCTAATTATGCAAATAAAAAAAGTTGCCCAACATTTACAACTTAGCATCCGGCAGTTTCTGAGTGCTGGGGATCCGTACTATCCATATCCATCATACAACTTTGGTGGTTCCGAAATTTCCGGGTTCACAATGGGGCTCTATGGGATGGAAAATATACTATTAACTGTCTCAGGTGGTAGAGGCGTTGCTTCGCCTTTTTTACGACTGAGTCTATGTGTGTTGTCCATGTCAGATCCTCTGCGATGTGGACCCCCAGGTACTTAAAGCTGCTCACCCTGTCCACGGTAGCCCCGTTTATCCTCAGTGGTGTGTGTGTCTCCTGCTGTCCTCTCCTATAATCCACGATCAGCTCCTTGGTTTTACCAATGTTCAGGAGCAGGCTGTTGTCCTGGCACCAGCGTTCCAGTACCTCAACCTCCTCCCGGTAGGCCTTCTCGTCGTTGTCCGAGATCAGCCCCACCACCACTGTGTCGTCCGCAAACTTCACTATGGAGTTGGAGCTGAACTTGGCCACACAGTCATGTGTGTATAGTGAGTACAGCAGGGGGCTTAGAACACAGCCCTGGGGGGACCCGATGCTCAGGGTGATGGTGTTGGAGGTCTGACCCCCCACCTTCGACACGAGAAGTGGGTATCGAACTGGAAGCCTTCCGATTACCAGGTGACCGCTCTACCTCCTGAGCCACTTCCTCACTTCCACAGAACTTCTTCACTTTTACAGATGGGGGGGGCTGCAGCCAGGCTGTCCTTCAACGGGCGGTGTGTGTGTGTGTGTGTGTGTGTGTGTGTGTGTGTGTGTGTGTGTGTGTGTGTGTGTGTGTGTGTGTGTGTGTGTGTGTGTGTGTGTGTGTGTGTGTGTGTGTGTGTGTGTGTGCTGGCGCATTCATGCATTTTTTATATTTTTTTAAGGTATTGATTGAAGAAATGTGTTTTTATTTGACAGCGAAAGATTTTCGGCTGTCCTAACAGTGGTGGGAAGTTCGTTCCACCATCTTTGATGACCCTCCCGGAGCTTGGATAGGAGTGGGTCTGAGGGGGCCAGAAGATGCAGAGCAGAGGGGTCTTAAGGTTGTGTAGTTAGAGACCTAAAGCTAAGCTAGAGACCTAAGCTAAAGGAGGAAAGTATCAGGGCATCGGCATATTTGCCGGGAGCGTGTTCTCAGACATTCCAGGGGATTAATATGGAGAAGAGTAGTCAGGCAGCGTCTATTCGAAACCCAAATGGTTCGTGCTTCCGTGTTCGTGTTTTCCGCTCTGATTGGCCACTGACCTACGCTACGTTTTGCAGACGCCGGTATGAGCGTAGAAATAATGCGTGGAGAGCGGAGAGCAAGAACAGAGAGACTCAGACTCAGCTTCTTCCCCCAGGCCATCAGAACACTGAACACTGATCCCTCACACACAGGCACACATGAACACGCACGCACGCACGCACGCACGCACGTACGCACGCACGCACGCACGCACGCACGCACGCACGCACGCACGCACGCACGCACGCACGCACGCACGCACACACACACACACACACACACACACACACACACACACACACACACACACACACACACACACACACACACACACACACACACACACACACCAGGGGGTGTAATTATGTAAATAACATGCAAAGTGGTCTGCATTGGACACGCAATCGATTACGTGGAAAACTTTCAGATTTTTCACAGGTGAAATTCATTCATTGCCTGGAATTGTTTGTAATTTGCTGCAAATGGGGTTTTGAGGGCCTATCCCATCAGTCACTGTATTGTACGTCATACACATCCTTTTAAGCCTTTAAGAACAGCCCACAGGCTTGTCTACTTAATTACTTCATCCCTCATTAGCTACCACACAGATGTGCATACACGCACACTGCTCAATACACACACACACACACACACACACACACACACACACACACACACACACACACACACACACACACACACACACACACACACACACACACACACACAGATATTTTTTAACATTACCCATTTCCAACAGAAACCACAGTCCTATAGTATTTTGAAACAGCTGATAGCCCACGTTACCTGTGAACCTGCTCTGGCGCGTAGTAATACACTGGCATTTCTCAAGAAACAAAAGGTATCTACTCTGACCACTATACAGTTTGCACTGGAATTGAAAGCTGTAGACTTCTATCCATACTTGTGTGGCTTTTTTGTGTGTGTTATTTATTTATTTATTTATTCAACTCAACATTAGTCTCTGCACAATTAGCCACAAACGTATTTTTTATACTTTTGTAAAAGTACAAACCTAACTGAACTGGGTGGCGTGAGTGGACGCCGCACGAGATAATAATTCACTTTCCTCCTCAACACATCACATAACAGAGATAAATGGTCTGACCATTGTTTTTGTAGATGCAGACCTTTGACTGCATTAAACCACGCACACAATCCTCAGGAAGAGGTTTTGTAAGTAATGTGAAATTGATTTGTCTGGCTCTGTGCCTGAAGCCTGTTTCGTGACTGCTGCTGTGGGTGGAAGCAATCTTCTCCTGCCGTTGGATAACTTCTTTCCCACCATCACCAGAAATGAACATGAGTGGTCAACACCTAATTCTGCCCTCCAGTACTACCGATGATGATGATGATGATGATGATGATGATGATGATGATGATGATGATGATGATGATGATGATGATGGTGTTGTTGTTGTTGTTGTTCTTGTTGTTGTTGACATAACCTACGAAAATATCTGTTGACAGAGTCACTTATGGGGCGGCAATAAGTTGGTCATGACGACAAGGTCTTCTCACTTAGCCATTAAACGGCGTGGTTTATTATCACATTGCACCCAACAGTACATGAGAGTCCTTCTCTTGTGAGAGCGACGGAGGAAGAGACAGAGGGGGAGTTAACATCTCCTTTTATACCTCTTACCTGGCGCCAGCATTAATAGCTCCGCCTATAGCGCCCTCTTGTGGAAACAGTTAGACAGTTACATGCAATCATACATAACATCTAACTTCAACACTCCCACTTATGGTTGTCTTGTATACTGTACAACTATTTCAAAAACATCTTTTAAAGAAAATAGCAGTTCAGAGCATCAAAAAGAATATGGCAGTCAATACTACATAACAGTCAATATTTATACACCAAACATGACCTCTGCAAATCTTCTCAATTTCAGTTTGGAAACAGGCTTCGTCATAGCGTCTGCTACCATGTCGTCTGTCGGACAATAAATCAGTGTTATCCTTTCTTCCCTGATGACAGATCTGATGAAATGATATTTTATATCCACATGTTTACACCTCTGTCGGCACACAGGGTTTCTCGCAATTGCAATGGTTCCCTGGTTGTCTTCATAAACAACAGTTTTCTGTGAGAGTGGGTTTTAAGCAGAGCCCAATCGCTGAACACAGGAGAGGAGAATGGAGCGTTTCAAGGGGTTTTAATGGTATTCCCAAGCAGGCAAGAATTACATCCAGAAATGTACAACAGGTATGAATAGGGGGATAACGGGGGCAGGCGCACTCCAGTGCCATTGCAGACGGGAGACACGGTTTCGTGTTTGAGAGAGGGAGCTGGAACTCCTCGGTAAGCTCCAGAGGAGTGCGTGGTGGATGGAAGGGAGGATGAAGAGCAGTGCGTGGTGAATGTGAGGGGAGAAGGAGGGGGAGTGAAATACGCTCTCGCTGTGATTATGACAGGACCCCCCCCCCCTCTACGGGCGCCTACTGGCGGCCCAGGCTTGTCAGGGTTTGCCCGATGGAAATCCCGGACGAGGTCTGGGTCCAGGATCATCTGGCGGGAGATCCAGCTGCGCTCCTCCGGGCCGTAGCCCTCCCAGTCGACCAGGTACTGGTAGCCGCGGCGCCGCACGTCCAGCAACTCCCGGACTATGTAGGCCGGGTGGTCGTCGATGACCAGCGGAGGAGGAGGCTCCAGAGCAGGGGGAGACAGGGGACTGGAGACCACCGGCTTCAGCTGGGAGACATGGAAGGAGGGGTGAATCCGCATATGGGAGGGGAGCTGGAGTCTGACGACAGAGGGATTGATGAGAGACAGGATTTTGTAGGGACCAACGAAACGGGGGGTTAGTTTACGGGAAACAGACTTGAGCGGCAGGTCCCGAGACGAGAGCCATACCATCTGACCTGGTTGATAGTCGGCGAAGCGACGGTTCTGGTCCGTGGAGCGGAGAAGCGCGGCCCTTGTGTCCTCCCAAATTCTCTCTCCAGCGCCCTCTCAAGCATCTACGCTGCATTTTGGACTATAAGAGTTTGTCAGCCAAGCCGTCATCCGTTTTGTCCAATGATTGCTCCATGATCCAGTGGCGTTGCGTGGGTAAAATAACAGGGGAAACCAAAAAAAATTATTAAAAAAAAAATTATTAAATATTTTTATTAATAATATATATTTTTTTTAAGTCAAGCAGTCACCATGTACACTACAGTATGGCTCGGCGGCCAGTCAAACTTTATTTTTATTTATTTAACAGATTGCAGAATGGGTACAATACAGTACGGCTCAATACACACAATTGTATAAGGGGATGCAGACCAGAGAAAGACGTTTGTCTTGTTTACATCAGGGTCATTAATACTGCTCGAGCATTGGTTCATTTTTGGTCCGATCTTTCCTTGCACGATTTTGCGCGCCGCGTGGGAGCAAATTCGAGACACATATTCGGTTGCAAAAAGGTGTCCCACGGTCTCCTCTATGGCCATGCATATTTTCACGCGGATCGGAATCACGGCGCGCCCGTGCGACACTTTTCCGTTTCGGCGAGTTTATTCCACGCTTGCGGCTTTCCTTTTCTAAGCATTTTCGGGGCTACATGAGAATGAGTAAAAGTTGCGGGACGCCCAGATGTTTCCACGATAGAAAGCTCGCATGGATCCCATAATAGGCTCACTTAATACAGCGTTTTTAAAATCACACAACATTTTCAGGGTCGCGAGCCGACCTTTTCCCCTCGTTTTCGATGATGGAAGTGATTTAGGAAAAGCTTCGGCACGCCGAGAGGTACCCGTGGATTTAATCTCGCGAGGATCGGGGCAATATTCGGCCCATGGGAGCAGTCACGGGTTAATACAATGTTCAGAGTGCAGAGGGGAGGTGTGCAGAGGGGATTCCACACTCATGATTCTTCTCACAGCCCCGTTTTAAACTTTTAGGGTGTGGCAGTCAGCTCGAATCTGATTGGCTAGTATCGGTTTTGGACTCTACATACATGAATCACATGGTTGAGGCTGGAGAAAGAGACCTACCCCCTGCCTCCTCTCCTCTATAGCTGCAGTGAGCACAGTGAGTCTGACAGTGTGTTAGAGAGAGTGAGAAGGAGAAGAGGGAGACATTAAAAAAAATAAAAATAAAAAAATTATAACACATGCACAGATGAAAAAGAATGTAAACTATATTAAAAAATATATATATATATATATATATATATATATATATATATATATATATATATATATATATATATATATATATATATATATCTTTTTTCTTTCATATTTCATATTTGATATTAATTCATATTTTAATAGGGAAGCCTGGCTTCCGTTGGCTTCCATAAGGATTCGCCACTGCCATGATCAGAATACCAGGGCCGTCATTTATCAACAATTCTTAGAAAGTGTTCTATTTTTGTTCAGTTTCAGTGCCGACCTTGTTTACATTTTTACCCCGTTGAATGCCATCATCCACTTCAATGTTAGCGTTAAACACGCCTAATCTATGTTTTAAATTATGTGTCTAATCTGCCCGTCGCTTATCAATGACTTGTTTCCAGTCAACATTGTCGAAACGGATTGTTTTTTAATCGGTTCATATCCTTTTTATAGCATTTCGAAAAGCTATCGTTCTCTCTAAAATTTACGGAAAATTGAAAGATTCCCTCATAAACTGCATTTATTGGAATATTCTCGAATACACTAGACACGTTGTCATTTGTCGGCCTATTTATGAATCGTTTTCAAATAAACGCTAGATTATCCATAGTATATGTGTACTTATGCTATAGACGCAAGCTGAGAAATCGATTCTCTCATTTCCTCAAGATCACACAGCCACACACACACACATGGCACATAGGGGACACGCTGTTATCTCAGTGAATACAGCTCCGATTACCCCAAGACTGGTAACATAGACTCCTTACCTTAGATCAGATGTTCTCCAAAAAGATTATTCCAATTCCTGATCGCCATTCCAAATATCGATCACGCTTATTGATTGATTATTGGCTGCTGTAAATATATATTCCAGGATGATTTCCGTCTTGCGATCAGATCCCTCATCATCAGATCCATCGCCAGCACAATGGAGCCAGTTGGCTCCACCTCTACAGATCTACAGATCCCAGGTCAGTCTAATCGACTGACCTGCAGTTACACAGCGATAGACGATAGGGGGCGCTTTTTTCCCATCTGAGCTCCTGGAGGGGCTGCTGTACCAACGGGAGACTCGGTTGATGAAATATGAATTCAGATCGCTAATAAAAAAATTAAACGACATTTGTCGTCGTCGGCACTCACCGGGGGGGGCTGATAAAACGAGATATGTCGTCGCTGGCACTCAATGTGTTAAGCACAGAATTTAGAATGTGTGTACGCACAGAAAAATCGGGATTTATCACACGTGCGTACACGGGTCGTACACACACTCAGTGTTGATAAATACCATCTGTTCTACGCTCCGCGCTCGTGCGTGAGTTTAAGTATTTGCATATAGCACCGCCCGTAATTAACCATATATCTGGTAATGAAACACCCCCATGAAATGTGGAAAAGTGGACTAAGCCGAGCAAAGCGTGTTATGGGAGAAATACGCGACAGGCTGACAGCCATGTACATGTACGGTGATGTCGGATATGATATCTAGTTCTTCCTAAAGACCATTGCTGCCTGGCAGCGCAAACACTAATAAAGACCGTTAACCACTGTTTGCCATTGGTGTCATTAATAACCATGCTGGAATATGACTGAATTTGATTCCAAATCGCGACGGATTTTCCGTCAATTTTCTACCTGCATATGATTTGTAGAGGCATACAATCTATTTTGATGTCGGTATTAGGTAGCCTATATAAAACAATAATACGAGAGCATATACAAGAACAATGAATCTCACTGCCATAGCCTACGCCATGTGTAGCCTATTATGTGAGCAATACAAACTTGAACTTGAATTCCATCATGTCTGTGTGCGGGAGCTAAATAAAAACGTGCACTGAAAAGTTACAGTATGAAGTTGGTTGATTATTTGTATGACAGTCAGTAAACCCTTGCAAGAAGTATCCGTTTTATTTAATGAATTGAGAACATGCAGCATCGCCTTCCTCCCACGACATGTATCAGCAACGACATGTATCAGGCAAATGCGCATCACTGAGTGGAATCCCTTTCTATTCACATAACTGCATTTGTGATGGAGCTGTGACAGCTACATGGGTGGTACAGACAGTAACAGTCTATTGCTCGATCCATCTCCAATATCACGATGGACCGTGCCATGTAGCCTATGTATAGCCTGCCTATGTGATCAATAAAAACGCGAACTTGAATCCCATCATCATATTTATATGTTGTGTCTGTCCACTATGTTTGTTACTTTGTTATTCTTTTCCCCTATGTAAAGCGACATTGGGTCTCTTGAAAGGCGCTATATAAAATGAAGCTATTATTATTATTATTATTATTATTATTATTATTATTATTATTATTATTATTATTATTATTATTATTATTATTATTATTATTATTATTATTATTATTATTATTATTATTATTATTATTATTATTATTATTATTATTATTATTATTATTATTATTATCACGTCTGTGCGGGAGCTCACAAATAGACTGTCTTTTAGACTCTCAGTGAAGTTTCAACAGAGGTCATCTATTCTAACCAACAAATTGAAGTAGAAAGCATTTGTTGTGACCAATCTTATTTGGAAACATGACACACAAAATAATAGTATTTCGCTTTTTATTTTAAACAATATTTAATCGCGTTTGGAGGTGGGTGTTCTGCGTCTGCCCCCCCCGTGCCAAACAAGTAGGTCAACCTCTTGTTCGAGCGTGAGCCCGTTATAATTACACTACTGTCGCTATTTTACAATTAACTATAATGAATTACGGGTCATATAGAACACGTGCCAGTGTTGGAAGTAATGCACAAAAGCTTATTTCCGCCTCTGCACTGCAGTCTCCATATTCTACCGCTGGGCGCCAGGTACGCACGGTCGGAGCCAGTGGCGGCCGCTGTGAACTACATTTTGGTGGTCGCAAGTTCATTCATACTACACTAGTACACGTATCATCATCAATCCAATAATGAACACAATAAGGACAGTTTCAAAAAGAAACTCAAAGGAGCCATAATCCGGAAGGAAATTAATATATGTCATGCATGAGTGTAGCTGCAGCCATGTTATCCAAAACTTCTTCTGATTACTTTGTGTGTTTTTTCTTTTCTTTTTAAAGGTATGGTGAAATTGATGTTTTAGTAACATTGATGAGCATTCTAAAAGCAATTCTTAAAAATATTCAATTTTAAAAACAATCTTAAATTGTATTTAACACTGTATTTTGTATTTTGGTTTTGTTTTGTTTTTTTGTTTTCTGTTTCTTTGCTTGCATGTAATTTTAGCCATCTTAATTGTTAGTTTCATTGTGTATTGTATGTTAAGTACTGGCTTTTAATAATTCTGTTTTGCAATAATTGTTTTTGTATGTTTTTTTGTGTGGACCCCAGGAAGACTAGCTGGTTGCCATGGCACCAGCTAATGGGGATCCGTAATAAAATCAAATCAAACACATATATATCTTGTCATTTTAAACAAGTTACCATTCATTCATTCAGCCATTATGCATCATGCGCTGCGAAATTAACACACTGTGTAGAGAGAGAGAGAGAGAGAGAGAGAGAGAGAGAGAGAGAGAGAGAGAGAGAGAGAGAGAGAGAGAGAGAGAGAGAGAGAGAGAGAGAGAGAGAGAGAGAGAGAGAGAGAGAGAGAGAGAGAGAGAGAGAGAGAGAGAGAGAGAGAGAGAGAGAGAGAGAGAGAGAGCGCGTGCGTTTGAGTTTGAGCGTTCTGATGTGCCATAGCCCATAGTTTACCAGACCAGGATTTTGTCAACACAGTTGGAACCTGGAAGCGATATAAAGAAACGAATTGCCAATAAATGTGAAGTTATCAACCTCTGTTGTCAAGCCTCCTCAATATACCCCCCACCCCCCTTTCCTCACTAATGGAACTGGTATCGCGGAATCACGTTAGTTAGTTAGTTTAGCATTAGCTGAGTGGCTAACAGCGGCTAACGTTAGCTGAGTGGCTAAGAGAGAGAGAGAGAGAGAGAGAATTAACTCACTTTGTTTAATTGAAACGTGGTCCAGCCGGAGGGCTTGATAAAGTGTATGTCCACTGACTGTCCCACAGTCCCAGACTGTTGTCGATGTATATCCACTGCCCACTGTCCAGACTCCAGACTGCATCACAACACAACAGCATTGAACATCCTGCAAACTACCTGCCGTTCTATCGCCCACTTCTAAGCCAAACCGAGAAATGCGGCTACGGAAAAGTACTGGCGTCGGCGCGTCGGCCAATCAGAGAGCGTCTCCGAGAAATGCGGCTATGGAAAATACTGGCGCTGCTTGCTTAGAATGATAATAGATCGCTTGGGAAAGCGCCCGGCTTCCATCATAATACATCATATTTCAATGCACAGCGCGTTACGCACTGATTGGCTGCGACGGATACAGCGATGAAACCAGTGCACGGCGTGCACGCCCACTGTAAGCGCTATTGCGTCTAGCCCGAGAGAAATGCGGCTACGGCTAGCCCGAGAGAAATGCGGCTACGGAACGTATTCTCTATCAGACAGTAACTTCCTGTTCATGAAAACAATTATTTATATTTGATATATTAACGTTATATTGTGCATTGGAAACACAAACATACTTAAAATGAGTAAATATTATTCATTTTAAACATGTTTATATTATTTATAGGGCTATACAAAAAAATATATATATATATATATATATATTTCTTCTTCTTCTCTCTTTTAACCAGGGAGGGCGGCGCTCTAGCGCCCCCATTGACCAGCCGCCACTGAGCTGTGCGTATATATACGCACAAAGTCAAGCACACGTTCAAATTGATAAGTCCCACACTTTGCTTAGAAATTATCGTACGCACGGGTTACGCACATATCTGTGCGTACGCAACATTGATAAATGAGGGCCCAGGATCCTATGACAAAGAAACTATAAAAGAAGGAAGGTCCAAATAATCACAGTCGGGGTCATCCAAATTGTGAAATATTCCATCACGTCGGGGTCACCAAATTGTGAAATAATCACTTGACACAAGACCAAATAATAAATAGGTATTGGTCAGGTAGTTAGGATTGGATTACAACAATTAACACAGACTCTCGTCTCCTAACAGGAGCTGTTGTGAGGAATGCGAAAGCATTCCCTGTATGAACACACAGCTTTACAGTGAATAACAGTTGATTGTACACACTTGTTTAAGTAATTTACAATAGATATAATTATAGACAGATAGATATGGTAGATTATAGATAGATACCTTTCATGGATATTCTTTCATTAGCAAAAACCTGCCTGGATCTGACACCTCCCCTCAGCTGCCTTTTCATTACAGTTTGTAACAGAAACACGCTTATGGCCCACACTCCACTCAGTTTCTGAGGTGTTTCGCAGTCAGAGGGGAGGCTGAACTGGTCACTGCACAGTGGCGGACTTAGGCTGTTTTAGTGGCAGGGGTGAAAAGAAAAAAAGGGGCAGCAAGCAAAAAGCTATGATGCGTCATGTATGGTGAAATAGTCTTCATCCTTGATTAAGATTAACATTATGTAGACCTAGTCTAGGCAATCCAGATTAAAAGTATATAACTATAAAATATTTTCGCCACTCAAAAGGGCACTTTAGCGTGACATCTTTCAACTGTGGGGGCACATGGTCAGGTTTAGACCATTGAAATGGCACCAATGGGGCACATCCTCTAGTTTTTGCCACTCAAAAGGGCACTTTATGCCCCTTTTCCACTGCATGGTACCTACTCGACTCTACTCTACTCGGCATTTTCGGTTTTCCATTACCAAAGTACCTGGTACCAGGTACTTTTTGGGTACTTTTTGGGTACTTTTTTAGTCCCTGCTCTGTCGAGGTTCCAAGTGGGTAGAAGTGGTACCAGAAAAGTCACGTGAAACACTGCAGACCAAGCCTCGCGTAGGATTTCATTATGTTTGCAGCAGGAGCAAGTGCAATAAACAAAAAATTATACAGTCACTGTGTATTCTGCCTCATTTATTGATGAAACAAAACCGACATCAACACAATTTGCCACCGAGCGGAGAGTTTAGTCTCACAAAAAGATAGCTGCTTTGTTAAGCTTGTTGTGCTTGTTGTGCTTAGGTGCTAATGTGCTAGCGTTTTAGCATGGCTATTGTACATAGCGTGATTAATGTTATGGTTTGACACCGACCCCAAACGCAACGACACAAGAGAGTAGGATTCAGAGTTGCCAAAAACAGGGGCTTGTTTATTGAGACTAATTAAACAGCATAGAATAGGAAGAGTCTAAACAAGACAGGAATTCAAGCAAGGATGAAAATGTTCTGCTGCTCTGCAGCTTCTCCCGAGGTGGTAGTAGGGGGTAGCAGATGCTGACGTCAGAGCCGCTCTGCAGACTTCTCTCGGCAGAATCTCCGAGGTAATGCGGGACCGAGAGAGAGAGAGAGAGAGGGAGCGAGTCAACACAGGGTGCAGGTAGAACGAGCAGGAGAACAGGAGAGGTGACTTGTACCCAAAAACAAAAGTTATCCAAGTGAACTAATCTTCGTGTAAACACACACAGTGAGCAATGTTCCAAAACACAATCCCAAGTGAAAAATATCTTCGGTGCAAAAATAGACACTGAGAGCGAAGTCCAAAATACAATCCAATGTGATAATATCTTCGGTGTGATAAACACACAGTGGGAGATGTTAGGTCAAAATATTATCCCAGTGAAAAACAATCAAAAAGGCAACCGCTGGGTGAGTGACTGTCTGATAAAAAGGTGGTAATCTTCAGTGTTATAAAAACACACGAAAACGGAATTTGATCAAAGACAGTCATTAAAAACTCACGGCGTTGTGCGTAAAGAGCGCTGGAACAGCAGCGGAGCGAGCGCGTCGCCACGGGAAAAAGGTGTCCAAGAGGAAGGCTTCTTGGATATCCTGGAGGTAAAGCACAGGGAACAACAGCAGCAGCAGGAACGGCGAATGCAAACAGAAAATATCAAAACGATCCAACAAAACTTGAGTGGGGAAACGGGCTATAAATAATACGGGATTGATTGATTGACAAGCAGTGACAGCTGGGGGATGTGATTGAAAAGCGTGTGGACGGGAGAGAACCAATCAACGACGTCTCTGGGAAGAAGCGTGTGAATGGGGGAATGAAATGATTAACAGAAACAAATGGAAAACAGAGCGAGGTGGTTTAAAGGAACAGAGCGAGTAAGTGAGCAAGGACAGAAACCTCACAGTACCCCCTCCTCCACGGGAGCCACCCGGCGACCAGGCCGACCCGGCTCGTCAGGATGGGCACGATGGAAGTCAGTGATCAAGCTGGGATCCACGATGAGCTGCCGGGAGACCCAGCTACGCTCCTCAGGGCCGTAACCCTCCCAGTCCACCAGGTATTGGAACCCCCGGCCCCGCCGACGAACGCCCATCAACCGGCGGACCTGCCACTGGGGGTGACCATCCACCAACACGGGAGGCGGAGGATCAGGAGCTGGAGGCATAAGGGGACTGAGGGAGACGGGCTTAACCCGGGAGACATGGAACATGGGGTGGATGTGCATGGACGCAGGAAGTTTCAGGCGCAGGGCCGCCGGACTGAGTACCTTCAGGACCTCGAAAGGTCCGACGAAACGGGGGTTGAGTTTCTTGGCCGAGGACCGTAGTGGCAGGTCCTTTGCGGAGAGCCACACCCTCTGCCCAGGGCGGTAAGTCGGCGCAGGAACCCGGCGCCGGTCGGCACCACGACAGGCGCGCTCAGATGTCCGGAGCAGCGCGGTCCTGGTGATCTCCCAAACTCGTCGGCAGCGGTCGAGGTGGACCTGCACGGAGGGAACTGCCACTTCCGCCTCCTGTGCGGGGAAAAGAGGGGGTTGGTAGCCCAGGGAAACCTCAAAGGGTGAGAGGCCGGTGGCGGAACTGACCATTGAATTGATGGAGTATTCAACCCAGGGAAGGAAACGGCTCCAGGATGCCGGTCTCTCGGCTGCCACACACCGAAGAGCGGACTCCACGCTCTGGTTCATCCTCTCCGTCTGCCCGTTAGTCTGGGGATGATAACCAGAGGAAAGACTGACCGTTGCCCCCAATCCCTTGCAAAAGGCCCGCCATACCTGGGAGGTGAACTGGGGCCCCCGGTCAGAGACGATGTCCTGGGGAAACCCATGAAGGCGGAACACGTGGTGAGTCAGGAGGTCCGCCGTCTCGGCCGCCGAGGGAAGCTTGGAAAGGGCCACGAGGTGAACCCCCTTGCTGAATCGATCCACCACGGTCAGAAGGCAGGTGTTCCCCTGGGAGGAGGGCAGACCTGTGACGAAGTCCAGTGCCACATGTGACCACGGACGGCTCGGAACGGGAAGTGGCTGCAAGAGCCCGGAGGGTGCCTGGTGAGAGGCCTTGCTGCGGGCACAGACCGCGCAGGCCAATACGAACTCCTTGACGTCGTTCCGCATGGTGGGCCACCAGAAACGACGAGCCAGGAAGGAGAACGTGCGATGGACGCCAGAGTGGCAGGCGAACCGGCTGGTATGGCCCCAAAGCAGTACCCGGGACCGGGCAGAGTCGGGGACGAAGAGACGATGCATAGGGACGTTGCTAGGAGCACGCTGGAAGCGTAGGGCACGCCTAACCACACCCTCGATGCCCAAGGTGATGGCTCAAACCACTCGGGCCTCCGGGAGGATGGGAGTAGGGTCCTCAGAGGGTGGAGCCCCCTTGGAGTGTAACCGGGACAGGGAGTCGGCCTTCGTGTTGCGGGAACCGGGGCGGAAGGTCAGCGAGAAGTCGAACCGACTGAGGAAACTGGCCCATCTCGCCTGCCGACCGTTGAGGCGCCTGGAAGCGCGGATGAACGTCAGGTTCTTGTGGTCCGTCCAGATGGTAAAAGGCTCCTCGGCACCCTCTAGCCAATGACGCCACTCCTCCAACGCAGCCACGACCGCCAGCAGCTCCCGATTGCCGGTGTCGTAGTTCCTCTCGGCAGGGAGGAAGCGACGCGAGTAGAAGGCGCAAGGATGCACCTTCTGGTCCGAAAGAGAACGTTGGGATAGGACAGCGCCCAGGCCAGTATCCGAGGCGTCCACCTCCACAATGAACTGTCTCTTGGGGTCAGGGTGGAGCAGGATAGGGGCGGAAGTGAACCTCTTCTTGAGGGAGCGGAACGCAGCGCATGCCGCTGGGGACCAGTCGAACGGCAGAGCGGGGGAGGTCAGCTTGGTAAGTGGCTCCGCCACTTGACTGTAGTTCCGGATGAACCTTCGGTAGAAGTTGGCGAACCCGAGGAAACTCTGTAACTCCTTCCGAGTGGTGGGTTCTGGCCAATCCTCCACAGCCTGGATCTTGCGAGGATCCGCTCGGGTCAAGCCCTTCTCAACAATGAAGCCCAGGTAGTCGACGGAGTCGGAGTGGAAACGGCACTTCTCCGCCTTGACGAAGAGCCGATTGTGGAGGAGGCGCTCCAGCACACGGCGGACATGCTGGATGTGTTCCTCGAGGGTCCTGGAGAAGATGAGAATGTCGTCCAGGTACACCACCACGAACACCTCCAGCATGTCACGAAGGACGTCGTTCATGAGTGCCTGGAATACCGCCGGGGCGTTGGTGAGGCCGAACGGCATCACTAGGTACTCGTAGTGGCCCCTGGGGGTCTTGAAGGCGGTCTTCCATTCATCGCCCTCACGGATACGGACAAGATGGTAGGCACTCCGGAGGTCCAGCTTGGTGAAGAACGAGGCCTGGGTCAGTGGCTCGAAGGTGGAGCTCATGAGAGGTAGAGGGTATTTGTTCTTGATGGTGATCTCGTTGAGCTGACGATAGTCGATGCAGGGTCGCAGGTCCCCATCCTTCTTACCAACAAAGAAGAAACCGGCCGCCACCGGGGAGGAGGAAGGCCGAATGAGTCCTGCTTCCAATGACTCAGAGATGTAGAGATCCATCGCCTTCTTCTCCGGAACGGTCAGACTGTAGAGGCGGCTGCCGGGAAGGGGAGCCCCTTGGCGGAGGTCGATGGCGCAGTCATAGGGGCGGTGAGGTGGAAGGGCCTGAGCCCTGGATTTACTGAAAACCTCCAAGAGGTCGTGGTACTCGGGAGGTATGGACGAGAGGTCCGGAGGCAACTCACCAGCGGGCCTCCGGGGCGAGGGACAGGACGCCGCCTGCAGACACAGGGCGTGACAGGAGGAGCTCCAGCCCTTGATGGTACCGGAGGACCAGGCGATGTGGGGCTCGTGCAGCGCGAGCCAGGGCCTACCCAGGACCACCGGGACAAGGGGGGATTGGGTGATGAGGAACTGGATTCTCTCGACGTGGTTACCAGCGATGGTCAGCACGACTGGGCCGGTGCGTTGAGAGATGTCGGCCAGGCGGTGTTGGTCCAACGAGAAGATCTCCAAGGGCCTCACAAGGTCCTCAAGTGGAATGTTGGCTCGGGTAGCGAACTCGAAGTCGAGGAAATTCTCGTCTGCCCCAGAGTCGATGAGGGCCTCCACCGTGGCACGTTGGTCCCCCCAGGCCAGGGTGACGCTCATCAGATGGTCAGGTGGTGCGCGGCGCTGGGAATGGGAAAAACGGCTCACCAGGATCTCCCGGGGTCTCGGCGAGCCTGATCTTTTGGCCGGGTGGGACAGTCGGCGATTCGGTGTCCCGCACCTCCGCAGTAGAGGCAGAGACCGGACCTGAGCCTTGCCTCACGCTCCGCCTGGCTCAGATGAGAGCGTCCCAGCTGCATGGGTTCCTCCTCGCGAACCGAACGGGGAGGCCTGCTACCACCAGTAGTGTTGAGGACAGGGCGTCCAGGAGTGACGTCATGCGTCCGGGGAATCCGGGGTACCTCAGGAGGTAACAGTCGGGTCCTCTCGCGCCTTCTCTCCAGGAGGCGTCCGTCGATGCGGATGACGAGGCTAAACAGGTCCTCGAGGGAGTCGGGCAACTCCCGGGTAGCGAGCTGGTCCCGGACTGCGTCACTGAGTCCCCTCAAGAAGGTTAGGCGAAGTGCAGGGTCGTTCCATCCACTCTCCACCGCCGCCAGTCGAAACTCCAGGACATAGTCCGTCACCCTGCCGCTCCCCTGTCGGAAAGTCCCCAACCGGGCTCCGGGGTCCAGACCTCGGGCTGGATGGTGGAACACTCTGCGGAGCTCCGCCACGAAGTCTGGATAGGAGAAAACAAAATCTGCATCCATTGCCCAGGAGGAAGTGACCCACTGGGCAGCATGGCCTGAAAGCAAGTTCGTCATATAAGCCACTTGGGACCCTCGAGCAGTAAAACGGCTTGGTTGATGACGGAAAACCAACTCACATTGCATGATGAATGTGGCACACTCCTCGGGATTGCCGTCGAACAGCCGTGGGACGGAGAGACGGGGTTCCCGAGGTGCGGGATCTGCTGGGGCTGCGGTGAATGCTCCTGAAGGATGTGAAGGAAGTAAAGCATTAACGGTGTCGCTCAGCGAGTGAAGCTGAGCGAGAATACCGGATTGTTGTCCCGCCAGAGCGGCCATTGACCCTTGAATAGGCAGGACCTGTTCCCTGAGATCCTGCACCGCAGCCGCAGCCCTCTCTAGTTGGAGACTGTGATCCCTGGTCAACTCGACTTGATTAGCAAGTGGGGTTCTGACCCTCTCTGTGTCGGCTGGGGTCGTCATTTTGGTTGGATCGTAATGTTATGGTTTGACACCGACCCCAAACGCAACGACACAAGAGAGTAGGATTCAGAGTTGCCAAAAACAGGGGCTTGTTTATTGAGACTAATTAAACAGCATAGAATAGGAAGAGTCTAAACAAGACAGGAATTCAAGCAAGGATGAAAATGTTCTGCTGCTCTGCAGCTTCTCCCGAGGTGGTAGTAGGGGGTAGCAGATGCTGACGTCAGAGCCGCTCTGCAGACTTCTCTCGGCAGAATCTCCGAGGTGATGCGGGACCGAGAGAGAGAGAGAGGGAGCGAGTCAACACAGGGTGCAGGTAGAACGAGCAGGAGAACAGGAGAGGTGACTTGTACCCAAAAACAAAAGTTATCCAAGTGAACTAATCTTCGTGTAAACACACACAGTGAGCAATGTTCCAAAACACAATCCCAAGTGAAAAATATCTTCGGTGCAAAAATAGACACTGAGAGCGAAGTCCAAAATACAATCCAATGTGATAATATCTTCGGTGTGATAAACACACAGTGGGAGATGTTAGGTCAAAATATTATCCCAGTGAAAAACAATCAAAAAGGCAACCGCTGGGTGAGTGACTGTCTGATAAAAAGGTGGTAATCTTCAGTGTTATAAAAACACACGAAAACGGAATTTGATCAAAGACAGTCATTAAAAACTCACCCAGGCGTTGTGCGTAAAGAGCGCTGGAACAGCAGCGGAGCGAGCGCGTCGCCACGGGAAAAAGGTGTCCAAGAGGAAGGCTTCTTGGATATCCTGGAGGTAAAGCACAGGGAACAACAGCAGCAGCAGGAACGGCGAATGCAAACAGAAAATATCAAAACGATCCAACAAAACTTGAGTGGGGAAACGGGCTATAAATAATACGGGATTGATTGATTGACAAGCAGTGACAGCTGGGGGATGTGATTGAAAAGCGTGTGGACGGGAGAGAACCAATCAACGACGTCTCTGGGAAGAAGCGTGTGAATGGGGGAATGAAATGATTAACAGAAACAAATGGAAAACAGAGCGAGGTGGTTTAAAGGAACAGAGCGAGTAAGTGAGCAAGGACAGAAACCTCACAGTTAACATAACTCGCTATTGATTGTTTGTACTAGTAACGTTAATGCTAGTAGAATAGACACAACGTGAGGTAATCACCATCCATTCTAAACCGGTTATTACCTAATGCTAACGTTAGCAGATAGACGTGAGAGGTAACGAAAGCTTGTTGTTAGCCTAATGCTAATGCTAACGTTAACGTTAGCAGATACACGAGAGGTAGAGTTAGCAGAATAGACACAACGAGAGTCTGGTTAATGTTGTTATTGATTGATTGATTGAAAACTGTGTTTTACTCTGGCTTGCGCCAAGCCCTCACGGACATAGCTATGCTGGAGCTCTCATGCTGTACACCAGCGGCCCCGCCTCCCCACACGGAGACAAACTGAGTACTTATTACCTGCAGTGGAAAAGGAACGAAGTACCAGGTACCTAAAGCGAGTAGAGTAGAGTAGAGTAGGGTAGAGTCGAGTACAGTAGGTACCATGCAATGGAAAAGAGGCAATAGGAGTGTGAGTTCAACGTTTTTGAACCGTGGGGCACCAGGGGGTGCGGCAGTGTCACTGTGCCTTCTTGCCCCTCCCTGTATTTGCAGCAGAGCTGCTTGCTAAAAAAAGAAGAAAAAAAAGCTCTCCAGGGGGGCAACTCAGCCGATCAGAGTAAACAGACTGTTGCCCGGGCAACAATAGCCCCTACCTGTGCACATCCCTGAGTGTGGCCATGTTTACCATTAACAAAGTATAATAAGCATAGTTTTTCTATGGAACACTACTTCGGTTGTATTTTCCCCTTCCCTGACCTTTCATGCCTTCCTACATGGGTCCTGACACACTCATGTTTCATAGTCCTGCAGGGGGTGGCGGACTCATTCATCCTGCAACGTGATTGGTGAAAAACACTTTGATTTGCGTGCTCTTATCACCTGCCAATGCAGAACCATTTTCAGTTGAGCTATTTCCAGTCTGAACCATGTGTGAGGTTTGCAGTGGGCTGCTGCTGGGAGGCTGTGGACCGCGACACCACGGCGCACACGCCAAATTAATTGTCTTTTTGGCCGACGGTGAAATGAGACGCCACTCAGCTGTGAAAGAATGGCTCATATGTCAGAGGATGACAACTGAAAATGATGGAGCGGATTTGCATAACGGAAATCCTGTGGAGGGAAGAAGCCATTCTGATAATTGAAAGAAGCCCCGAGTCCTGAATGAGAATTATTATTTCAGTCAGCGTGAGTATCAGTCAGTGGCCTAGGATTTAAAGGTGCACTAGCTTTAAGGTTTTTGGATCATCTGAAATAATGAGGAGTATGTAGACTCAACCACACACACAATAAGTAGGTAATTTAGTGGTTGAGTCTACAAAGTCCTCATTGCTGGACTGTATCGACTAAAAACACACTTTTTCAATCAATATCTAAATAAAATAAATCAATAAAATAATGCTAATTTGTGTAAAGATAACATTTTTTATAAATGTTCTGTGGGTCCTTCAAATCTGTCTCCTATTCAATGATAATGGAGCAGCTCCAGACGTTATACCTGATCACACGTTTGAGTCTTCTTCTTCTTCTTCTTCTTCTTCTTCTTCTTCTTCTTCTTCTTCTTCTTCTTCTTCTTCTTCTTCTTCTTCTTCTTCTTCTTCTTCTTCTTCTTCTTCTTCTTCTTCTTCTTCTTCTTCTTCTTCTTCCCTGATTTCTGGCTTTGGGAGATCATGGACGAGCTTTCCTCACATATGGAAATAATGGGTGTTAAGTGCATCTGAACGGGGGATAGGGTTAAGTTAAGTTGTATCCAGTTCAACTTCCTTTTCACTCAAAGCCTTGTTTAGGGGCATCTCTTTCCCTTGCCCAATTTTGTTCTTACAGTACACAAGTTGCCTCAAAGTGGAAGGAGGCAAACAATTTAAGCTGCGTTATCGTGTAGGTCTGATATCTTGATAGAAGAAATGCATGTAAAGTGTGTTTGTGAGAGGCAGGATTCAAGCAAGTGTGTTCTAAAAAAGAACCCGACAATCTTTTGTCTCCTTCTATTTCTGTCTCTCACAGTAGACTGCCCTTCAAACGGTTGACATCCTGAGCCGGTAAGAGCACGTCTGTCACCTGAAACCGAAGATCAGCGAAGATGAGGTGCGCTGGGTTTCGGAGCAGTGGTACAGTAGGGCGCAACGTTCTGTGCATCAGCAGACAGTCGTCTTCGTGCTAATGTGTCGTCCAGGGCCTTTGTCAGAGGAGGGCGCCGAGTCATTTAAGCGTAGCATTGGACTGTCCCCTGGGATCAGCATTGCCCCAGTGATTTCTAATTGACCTCAGAGCTGAAGCCAGAGCTGCTGGGCGGCTGAGTCGCTATAGCTACTGGTTGTTTTATCACTGTTGATGTGCTGCACTGCCCACTGCCTGGCATGGTGGACTTTGCTGAAGCCAAAGGGAAGTGAAAGTAAAGCCCATGGTAGTGATGATCTAGACATGTTGTACAACTGTTCTGTAATGTTCATTTTGGCAGCATTAGTTTTTTTTACTGAAATGTTTATTTCATTTATTAACTTTTTCATAATTCAGTTCAGTATTTCTTCACAGTTAGTCAATACTATTTTAATGCCTCGTTATATTGTCCTTTTGATCAGAATTTAGTTCGTTATCTAGGCCAGCGTTTCCCAAACTTAGGGTTGCGACCCGGACCCGTTTTTATTGGGTCGCCAATACATCTTTCTTTTTTTTTAATAAAAAAAGCTGTAGATGTGTTGATTCAGTTTGGCACCACATACTTATGTGAATCTGGGTTTTCTATTCTAGCATACCTGAAAAACAAATACAGAAACAGACTAAATGCTCAGCATGACCTCAGAATAGCACTTTCAAAAAACCAAGCCCAGAATAGATCTGCTGGTTGAAACCTCTCATTAGATTTCATTGTGCCATAGATTAAATATTATACCCCTTCTAGCATGATGTCAGGTCAGTAGAATTTTTTAATAAGTCAGTACAAATTAATCAGAATGTTGCTCAATGTTGGGGTTTAAGGTTGATGGACGGAGGGAGGGGGTAAGAAATGGAGAGTTGAAAAAGGGGTGATAAATAGAAAGGAGAGTAGAACATGTTTGTTCATTTAAAAGTGTTACAAAATGTTATGTACATATGTTATGAGGTGGTGAGCAACTTAACATTACACTGATTATTGCTGTGATGTACTTTTATAATTAAATACATTTGATATACATTTGAAATTCATGGTTTGTTGTGTTCTTTATCAGTAGTTTATAAATGTATGTTATGGCAATTCATGATGTATTTTTGTAAGTTTGGGTCCCGGGGAAACACCAAATTTCTCTTTTGGGTCTCGAGCTGAAAAAATTTGGGAACCCCTGATCTAGGCCATTGGATCTGAACCTGGGGATGGGATCCCCCCAGGGGGTCATGAGATGACTTCATCTATCATGTGAGGCAAAAAAGGAACATAATCCGGGTCAGAACAATGGGGCAGATATATTTGCATTTGTTAGTCATGCTAGCGATCTAAACAATCCATTCCATTATAGGAATCAATCCATTCCAAAGCTAGATAAGTAAAAGGTGAAAGACTCACATTCACAGCCATGCTGATTTGGCAAGATTACATCCAGCCGTTCTAGTTTGAAACAACCTTTAGACAGGGGAGTGCCAGTTTCTTCATAGAGTACTCCAGTTGTACTTTTTTAGCACTGCAGCTCAACGCAGGTAGGGGGCACGTCACGTGACGTCAGTGGGTATTACTGATGGGCTCAAACACATTGTGTTTACAAACAAGAGATGTGTCTATATAATGTGAAAACCAAGTCTAGTGACTAGTAGCATAATAGCCAAGTGGCATATAGCCTATATAGAGCTAACCATGTTCATAATATCTGTGATAAATGCTTCTTTCTCAAAATAGTGAACATTTAGTGGCTTCCACCAGTAGCTAGAGTAAACATCAACAAAAAGGGGCAAATAGCTGAGAATAACCAACTTATTTAATCTAGTTTTTGGTGATTCAATGTCATTCATTGATTTGTTTTTGTCACTTATTTTTCATACATTTCTTCTACAAAATTAACACAGCTTTACTGTTCACAGGACTATCAACGGACAGGATACATAATCCAAAACAGAGTCTGTCTTAACACTTTGATTGCCCAAGGTTAAATTCATGATATACCATCCCTTGCCAGCTCTATTTAACATGGAGAAGTTCCCCTTCTTTGGGCTATAACTTTTTAAATTCTATTGCTAGATTGCCATTATTAGGGCCCATTCAATGTCCTATATGTATTGTTCATGGTGTAGCAACGTTAAACTTTTTCATTCACATATTCATACTAAAATATGGTCTAAAGTATAAGTATGTTTTCATCTCTTTCTGCAGCTTTCTCCAGAACGTGATTTATAGCCCCAAATGCATTATATTGATGATCAAATACAGTTTGGTAGGAATCTGTGCGAGATAAAAAATTTCAACTGGACGTACTTCTAGAATTTACTACACGTCATCTGATGTTGACCGGATGGGCGAGGGGGCGTTTATAATTCCGTGGGCAACGTTATACCATTCATCTAATTTGGGTCATATGTTCATCATAGCAGTTTATATCGAACACGGTAATACTACACGCTAAAACTCACCCCAGTCTCCTCGGGCCGTTGGGCGATCAGCGTGGAGTAGACCGTTTTCGATTATGGGATGTTGAAATGCCCGATCTATTTCCAGGTTGTATAATAGTATATACGTCCAAATCATGTTGTTTTTTCGAGTTATTTCCACCGATCGATGTTCACTGTGTGAAGACAGAGTCTCTCTAACATTATGGAGTATGGAGTGAGTCCTGCCGGTTCAAAGGTTGATATCCGGTTTCGATCTGCCGATCGGCCACCAGATGGCGCTCTTGAACCGCTAGAGGGTTGAGAGGAGATCAGCACTGTGTGTCAAGGCTCCAGAACGGAAATATGATTTCGATCACAGATTTTTGAAATATTGATATCAAAGACGAGTTACGGCGTCCTCGGCAACTTGAGCATGGCGGGGAATGACGAGTTCTGGCGTTTTCGGCAGTTAAAGTGTTAAAATTACTCCGTCTCACCCGTGCCTCTCTCCCAAACACCTCATTGATTCTTGGAACGTTAAACAGACAAATAACCTTTTTTAATTTTCATCATCGGAGAGAAATACAGAAGAATAGGTTGTTTAGAATCAGAAAATACACCTATGCTTAAGCAGAGCTGAGTTACACAGGCACGATAACGACTTCATTTTTGAGGATGTCTCCGTTTTTTTTTCATTTGCATTTGGACCTCAATATCACCTGTCCATCGTAATGACCTCGTAACTTCAACCAACATTATTATTCCTGTACAAAAAAAGCATTAGTGGCCATTAAAAAGTCCACGGGGGGGAGAGAAGCGTAATCTGGAATGTTCTGGATCAAGAGCGGAGAGAGGGTGGGGGCTGGGGGCTGGGGGGTGGGGGCTGGGGGTAGCACACAAAAAGGGAATAGCAACAGGAGAGTAGAAAAAAAGCAGGAGCTGATAGTCTCAACGCCTCCGCGTTCACGGCCGTAACTACATAAGACACAAAAAGCCACACAGGTCACATCAGCCACTTGTCCTTCTCCTTGTTGAAGTGCTCGGCCCACCGGCGCGTCAGCTCCAGGTAGAGGTCCGGCCCGTTGGGCTGGTAGTCCAGGTACAGGCGGGTCACCGTCTTCCGGGGCACGGCTCGCTCGATCTGCGTGCCCTCGTGCCACTCGTTGAAGGACGTGACGGTGACAATCTCGGGCCGGACGGCCAGCGCCGCCTGCAGCGACGTCTCGTAGTAGCGTCCGTTGACGCGGTTCCGCGTGTTGTGGTTGTTCCAGGGGCGCACGGCCGTGTCCACGTAGCCGGGGCCTACGCTGGGCACGAAGAGCAGGTTGTTGCCGTCGCAGAAGGCCTTGACCGCCTTCCAGTTCTGGTGGGACGAGCCGAAGGAGAAGCCGTTGGAGGCGAAGTAGGTGTACATGCCGTCGAAGCCCCCGGCCAGGATGTCGTGCTTGTGGCGTTCCTCCACGAGGAGGGCGACGAAGACGCCGTCATACGGCGTGCCGCGGACGCTGTGGGAGCCCTTGGCGGTCAGGAGCTCCGCCCAGGACTCCGACGGCGTCAGGTAGGAGTCGTAGACGTAGAACAGGGGGAGGACCCGCCCTGTGCCGGAGCGGAATCTGTAGAAGGCGTCGTGGTGGCCGTACCTGGGAGGGAGGGGGGACAAAATAATGATGAAAGGGAGGGTTTTCTTTGAGCAAGTTTTAAATTTGTTATAGAACAATGGTCCCTGAAAACATTTGGAAATCCACTAGCTGGCTCTGTGCCAGATGTAGGCTGCAATGAATACTGTTTTAGAACAATTGTACTGCTACTTTCAAAAGCAAGGCAGTGACAGGAGCTGTATGGCAGAGTAAATGCATCGTCCTTTCTGTGTTTCACTCTCTCTCACTCTCTCTCTCTCATTATTTTCGTGCAGATGGCCAGCACAGTTGGTTTTTCTAAATATTGGCAGTAACATCTAGCCCGGAAAATGCATTAAACCCAAGGCACACGGTAGCTGAGGACTTTTCTTTAACTCCAATCTATTATCCCTGTAACCATTGCACATTGCTATTCATGAGACCCGCAAAGTGCATTTCATTCTTTTGACAGATCACACTAGCTACATGAACAAATGGGACTGTCAACCCTTTGTCTCGCAGCCTATCTCCGGGGCTGTAGATGTAGTACAAAGTAGAGTGCAACGGCACCCGGTCCCATAATGATGATGGGGGGGGGTATATAGTTCCTTAAAGACTATTTAAAATGGTTACAGCATTGACAGTATCAACATTCAGATGAAAAGATGTGGCCCCATAAAGAAAACCTTCACTCTGGCTCATCGTGACCTATAGCTCTGCCAGTTATTGGTATTTCCTTTGAGGCTATATGGGCAAAACTTAGCATACTACACAGAAAGGAATCCAGCCAGAGCTCAGGCTACCTGCTGTTCCATTATGAATAGATCACAAGGAGAGGCATCTATATTTAACTAACTGTGCCTCTCTCAGACCCTAGAAGGGTTCACGTTTCACCATGATCTCCAGCTTCTAATGGCAGCAGACATTGATATGGAGAGCGGGGCGCTGCCCCTTAGTAGATGAGAGGAAAGTCTTTATTGCTCAGAGAGTAAGAGTGATAGAGTCTGGGAAAGAGACTGGGGGAGGGGAAGGGACAGTGATATAGTGTATAGGCTGATGGAGAGGAAGGGAGAGTGATAGAATCTGGGAGAGACTGAGGGAGAGGAAGGGACAATAATAGAGTCTAGAGACTGAGGGAGAGGAAGGGACAATGATAGAGTCTAGAGACTGAGGGAGAGGAAGGGAGAGTGATAGAGTCTAGAGACTGAGGGAGAGGAAGGGAGAGTGATAGAATCTGGGAGAGAGACTGAGGGAGAGGAAGGGAGAGTGATAGAGTGTATAGGCTGATGGAGAGGAAGGGACAGTGATATAATCTGGGAGAGACTGAGGGAGAGGAAGGGACAATGATAGAATCTGGGAGAGACTGAAGGAGCGGAAGGGACAATGATAGAGTGTATGGATGGAGAGGAAGGGAGAGTGATATAATCTGGGAGACTGAGGGAGAGGAAGGGAGAGTGATAGAGTCTAGATCTAGAGACTGAGGGAGAGGAAGGGAGAGTGATAGAATCTAGAGACTGAGGGAGAGGAAGGGACAATGATAGTCTAGAGACTGAGGGAGAGGAAGGGACAATGATAGTCTAGAGACTGAGGGAGAGGAAGGGACAATGATAGAGTCTAGAGACTGAGGGAGAGGAAGAGAGAGTGATAGAATCTGGGAGAGACTGAGGGAGAGGAAGGGACAATGATAGAGTCTAGAGACTAAGGGAGAGGAAGGGAGAGTGATTGAATCTGGGTGATAAACTTGGGGTATAGGAAGGGACAATGATAGAGTCTAGAGACTGATGAAGAGGAAGGGGATTGTGATAGAGTCTAGAGACTGATGAAGAGGAAGGGGGAGTGTGATAGAGTCTAGAGACTGATGAAGAGGAAGGGACAATGATAGAGTCTAGAGACTGAGGGAGAGGAAGGGACAATGATAGAGTCTAGAGACTGAGGGAGAGGAAGGGAGAGTGATAGAATCTGGGAGAGACTGAGGGAGAGGAAGGGACAATGATAGAGTCTAGAGACTGAGGGAGAGGAAGGGACAATGATAGAGTCTAGAGACTGAGGGAGAGGAAGGGACAATGATATAGTCTAGAGACCGAGGGAGAGGAAGGGACAATGATAGAGTCTAGAGACTGAGGGAGAGGAAGGGACAATGATAGAGTCTAGAGACTGATGAAGAGGAAGGGGGAGTGATCGAATCTGGGAGAGAGACTGGGGGAGAGGAAGGTACAATGATAGAGTCTAGAGACTGATGAAGAGGAAGGGGAATGTAATAGAGTCTAGAGACTGATGAAGAGGAAGGGGGAGGGATAGTCTAGAGACTGAGGGAGAGGAAGGGGGAGGGATAGAGTCTAGAGACTGAGGGAGAGGAAGGGGGAGTGATAAGAGTCTAGAGTAGGCTTGGGCGGTATGACGGTATTACGGTATACCAGGATATTTCGAGATCCCGTCGGTATGATTCTCAATACCGTGACGTCACAGACTGCTATTACACTGACACGGAGTTGATTGTAGTGCACAGCACGTGCCAGCAGAGGGTTACGTGGCTATCGTTCCGGGAGCTAACGTTGATACCTGGCTGGTGCTAACTAACTGGCTACCGTTCCGGGAGCTAACGTTGATACCTGGATGGTGCGGGCTAACTGTCTACCGTTCCGGGAGCTAACGTTGATACCTGGATGGTGCGGGCTAACTGGCTACCGTTCCGGGAGCTAACGTTGATACCTGGCTGGTGCTAACTAACTGGCTACCGTTCCGGGAGCTAACGTTGATACCTGGATGGTGCTAACTAACTGGCTACCGTTCCGGGAGCTAACGTTGATACCTGGATGGTGCTAACTAACTGGCTACCATTCCGGGAGCTAACGTTGATACCTGCTAACTGGCTACCGTTCTGTGATTTGTTCACTTGGTAACACGGGTTGCTAAGGAATTTAGGTTCGAGGTTGAAGAAAGTGCACTTTTAGGTTGAAAGAATGGCCCTAATGTCAACGTGTATGAAAAAAATGATACGGCCCAAGCCTAGTCTAGAGACTGATGAAGAGGAAGGGACAGTGATAGAGTCTAGAGACTGATGAAGAGGAAGGGGGAGGGATATAGTCTAGACTCTAGAGACTGAGGGAGAGGAAGGGGGTGGCTGGTGGTGGTGTTGTATGCACAAAAGGGCCAACCTACTTGTCAATTATGTACTTGATGTTTTCATGCATGCTCTGGTCAGTCCTGCCTTTGTATGGCTGCATGTGAAATGCCACCTGTGGGAATACAGTGAGATGCAAAGTTACTTAAACACGCATGAAGAGAGCACATGACATACACATGAATGCACATAACCTTGGAGGAATTATAATGAGCATTCAGTTTGTATGTTACGATATATTTCAGCCTACTTGTTTGCATGTTAAGAAGACCAGTGGTTCTCAACCCATCCGATGCTGCGGCACACAAAACTGGTTTACTTTTGTTCCGAAAAGTACTATTATATTCTGACATGTTTTTATTTGATATAGACTCTCAGCAAAATCTCAATTCACATCGGAAACCAACTTCAAAAGGCACAGCGGTGAGCAGCGGCATGCTAGTCGAGAACCAGAACCACTGTACGAAGACACCGCTGTGCGCGCTTACATTTAATTGGTGGTGTGTGGACCTCGCTAATTCTTTGGCGGTGCCATCTGTGAAATCCAAACCGCTCATTGAAGTGGCATGCCGACTCTGTTCCAACGACAAATCCAGGCGCTTGTTCCTTGGGGGATTGTGTGTGTGTGTTTGTGTGTGTGTGTGTGTGTGCTGTGTGCACAGAAACTCAAATACAACACACTCAAGTGAGAGTCCTTCCAGAAAAAGGCTTATTTCCGGCACCAATCAAAGTGAGGCTTATCGATCCTGTCAGGATGAGTGAGTGAGTGAAAAGCATCAAGGGTTGGTTTGGGGGGAAGTCCTTGCGACATACTAGCGTCATGTCCAAGGGGTGTACTTGTACATCAAGCTGCCTCACGCTACGGAAACAGGAGATAGGCTCCTGCCCCATGTGCCGTTACGGCTCGAGAACCATTGGTTCTCAAAGGCAACTTCTTCTCTTCTTCATGAGGGTGTCTTGGTCCCTAAGAGCTACAAGTCCTCCAGACCACTATCAGGTGGATCGTCTATAAATAGATTTCCACTGGGAGGGGGCCTTGGCCCCTAAGAGCCACAGGTCCTCCACCAGAATGCAGTCAGCACCAGGTCCTACCGGCTGGTACAAATATAGAAGGATATAGTAGAGCAGTGGCAGACGGAAGCCGAGTTTAGCCGGGAGGATGCGGACGAGTCCTGGAAAATGGAGCAGACGGGGAGGAGGGGGCCCGACTAAGGAGGTGGAGGTGGAGGAGAGGAAGGAGGAGAAGAGAAGTAGTGGAGTAGATGTTCCCCCTCCCCTGCGGGCTTCATTCGAGCCAAGGACACCGCCTGTTGTTGTTGTCATCATTTCTCAGCAGATTCTCTTTCCGTCTCCAAACTTGAGGCCTATTTCACTGACGCAGTGTCTCGGAAGTTATGTTGGGGTTCTGCTCAATATAACTTCAACAACATTAAAAGAACACTTACTGCCCCCCCCCCCCCCAGCCACCACACACACACACACACACACACACACACACACACACACACACACACACACACACACACACACACACACACACACACACACACACACACACACACACACACACACACACACACTGGGGGGCGCATTATAAATGAACATATCATATCCTATCATCATACCTTAGTAGAATTTAAACTACCATCAAACTACCATGATTACTTTTTTTTGTAAGGGAGTGCCAGTCAGTGCACGTGAGCGGCGCGGCGCGTGAGCGGCGCGGGGAGCGGAGCGGGCGGTTTTGGCGTGAGCGAGGAGTGGGTTTTAAAATGGGTCGGCGCGACGTCAGGAGGGAGAGTTCTCCTCCGCTCCAATCCACTCCAGGCCGCTCACAGTGGTTTAACACTGATGTAATATACATGTAGTACAATGCCAAAGCAACAGATGGCGATGTACAAACATGAAGGCCATTTTCAACCAATGAGAAGGGTGAACCTGTGATATCCTGTTCAGGCTTTGTCACTCACATCCTGTTAGAAAAAGTTTTGACGCCATTGTTGTTGTCGTTAGCTTACATGCTAACGTTAATGGCAGCGACCATAGCATTGTGGCTAGGCTAGCTATCATCGCTTAATAGAGCTAGTGAATGGATAAACAACGTTATTTAACATTGAAGAATGGGTACAATTACAATGCGGCTCAATACAAACAATTGTTAAGGGGCCCAGGGGGTGTAGACTGTTGTAGTTCGAGCTAATTTACACCATGCTCCAAAAAAAAAATCTGCCGAGCGATGTAGCGCGGGGAGCGCTCGATTCAAAGTGAGCAGTGAGCGAGCGGAGAGCAACTTGGGGGCGGGGTCAACATGAGCGATTAGCGGAGCGGACCAAGCTTTAAATCTTTAAAGAGCGAAGAGCGGATTTCTCGCCCGCGCCGATCCGCTCACGTGGCCTGGTGCCAGTGCCTTGGGGTAATGTCAGGAGTTACCTAGCATGCATGTCTTTTTCATTAATTTATCTATTAATTTGTTATGGTGCTGCAGGTACCTCCTGCCATTGCCCTTGACCGAGGAGCATACATACTGTATACCCTGGCAGGGGCTGAGTGATGGATATGTCCTCTCTCTCCCTAAGTCTGCCATGGGCGCTGAGCAGGATGACAAAACGAACGCGACATTGATAACACTGTGTTGAGCCGTGGAAAATTGTGGGTGGGTGGGAGAGAGAGAGTGTGTGAGAGAGAGAGAGAGAGAGAGAGAGAGAGAGAGAGAGAGAGAGAGAGAGAGAGAGAGAGAGAGAGAGAGAGAGAGAGAGAGAGCCGAACACCCACTCAAAAAAGGGCTTGCAAGGTCTTCATAAACGGTTTCCATGGCAACCAGGCAGTGTTTGGTAACAGAGAGGGAGGGGGGGGGGGGGGCTTGGGCTGTCAGTCGTCTCGGCTGGGTGGAATATCATGCAAGGCCTGTCGAGGTAAGATGCAGTTCAATCTGTCCCCTCGTCGAGCTGAGTAAAGCCCACAGGGAGGAGGATGACAAGTGACTTGTTCGCTCGAGATCATCCAACGTTTTCCGTGATGTGGAGAGATTGTCATATCTGCATTCCCGAGAGGACAGTAGCTAATGTAGCCATGAATGAGGACATTGGACAGAACGAGTTCTATTATATATATGGAACTGGTAGGACATACTACGTTTGTGTGTGTGTGTGTGTGTGTGTGTGTGTGTGTGTGTGTGTGTGTGTGTGTGTGTGTGTGTGTGTGTGTGTGTGTGTGTGTGTGTGTCTTGTTTTGTATCCAGTTTATGAAAACACCAACCCGAGGTAATGTTGTGTTATGCAGTTATCAGTAACATATGCAAATGTGGAGAAAACCCATTGCCTGAGAGTACAGGGAACGATTTAACCTGTACGTTTTTCAGTGAGAGAGAGGCTGCATCTTTGTTCTAACACGCGTCAAAGTGAGAGATGAAGGAAGTAAGGCTGTAATCTGGTTCACTCACGAGTTCCCAGGGAAACGCATTGCTATGAGGCGAAGAAGGACTGTCTGTTGAAATCTATGGGCCATGCCGAAGATTCTACATCCATATACAATTGAATGTCAAAGAAGTGTGTGTGTGTGTGTGTGTGTGTGTGTGTGTGTGTGTGTGTGTGTGTGTGTGTGTGTGTGTGTGTGTGTGTGTGTGTGTGTGTGTGTGTGTGTGTGTGTGTGTGTGTGTGTGTGTGTGTGTCTTTTCATGTATGGCCCTGTAGGCTGGGGAAGCACTATATATGAATCAGAAATCAGGACAGAGACACACATATGACATTCCCCAAGGACCACAGAGGAAAGGAACTACCCCCCCCCCCCCCCCACACACACGCACGCACACACACACACACACACACACACACATACACAAAAAGGTATAAGTTTAATGTTCCAGTGCCCTGCAGTGCAACATGGGATCGTTTATTTTGCATTAAAGACAGAAAATACACACAACAATCTTGTAATCTAGTGCAGTTTAATAATGTATATTAATGCCAATGTAATTTAGTGCAGTTTAATAATGTTAGCAACTTGAAGTGTGATTTAATTCTTTCCCCTGGCTCACGTAGCGGAGCTGTGGACAGATAACCCTCCATTGTAGTGGAGCAACATAAATTGATACCGTGGGCACGATATTATAGGGAAAGGCTTACGGTTCAGAACCGCGGTTGCTTTATACTGCATTATCCCTTAAAACAATACACCTTTACATCCCTAGCACACACACACACAGACACCTGAACCTCTATTTTCTGTGCATGAGCTTCGGTACGCTGGTTGGAACACTGTAGCATTAAGCCTCTGCTCAGCCATGAGTTACAGAATGTTATATGACGAGTCTCACTGGTGGAGATGGTAGAGAGAGACCCGTTTTTATCAGCACTGCGTTTTCATCCCCGACTGCGTTCTTATCCCTGACCCCTGAAGTCTTCCTTATCACAGGATGGGATGGAGAGGGATGGAGGAGGGGGGTGGGGGTGGGTAGGGGGCGGGGCATTTCAGTCCAATTAATTTACAGTCTCAGCTCATCACTGTAAAAAGAAAATAAATGTTCATGGGAAATTCACTGTATTATTTTACAGATTAGCCTACTTTTGCTTTTCTACTTTTTAAGTCATGCCATAAAAATACAGTAAATAACTTTTGACCAAAATATGAACCATTAAATAAAGGTTGTAATCTGTACATGTATTAGATTTTACTGTAATTTGACAGTAAGTATTGCCGTCAGACATTTACCGTTTTTCTTTTTACAGCTCAGACTCAGACCTGTCTCTTACACCTGCAGCACGTGTGTGTGTGACCCTCTCTTCCACCAGCAGCTGTGATGTACAGACATGCTTTGTTGGCACAGAGTCATGTTTTTTTCCCCCTCTGCGGCAACGCAAATCGCTGTTCACGCTTATAGGTCCTGTAGCGGAACAAAACGACTGTCTCCGATGTCTTCCCTGTCCATTATTTGAGACTATTCTGAGACATACGGATAGGGGGGTGACATCCGCTTTGCTGTTGCAAAGATGTGGTTTCCTTGTATCCAATCAATAATGCACAAGGTGGATGGGTGAAACAGCTTTAAAACAGGCTTTTCTGTTTTCTGTGTGTGTGTGTGTGTGTGTGTGTGTGTGTGTGTGTGTGTGTGTGTGTGTGTGTGTGTGTGTGTGTGTGTGTGTGTGTGTGTGTGTGTGTGTGTGTGTGTGTGTTGGGGGAGGGGGGTTGAAGTACTTTTCAGGAACCACGTAACTGCCTGCATTACACTGTGGGGAGAATCTGACACTGCAAAGGGTGCAAAAGGTGCAAAAAGAGCACCACACAATCACCGGCAGCCATTCATTCAGGAAAAGCACCAGAAATTAAAAGACATACCCGTTGTCTCACCAGTTACCTTGATGCTGTGCCTGTGGGCGGAGTCCATGACGGTGGGCACCAGATCCTCGACGGGCTCCCCGTGGTTGTCAGCCACCCCAGGGGGGTACCAGGACAGCACCAGCACCCCTACAGATATGCCACACACACACACAGAGGGAGGGTGAAGTCTGATACATGAAGACCGCTGTGGAGTTATAGTCTGTTGTTTTTACTAGGATGCAACGATGTTGGATGTCATGCTGGATCTGCATCATATCACTTTTCCCACCGAGTCTGAGTCATAAACGTTATGTATAGGTTGATAACAATCAGATTAATTGAAAATTATTAATTTTACCAAACAGTGCAGGTGTAGACTATTGGGTTGGGGTCGTTGCAGAAGAAATTATGAAGACATAACCTTTTCTTCCCTGCGTAAGATAAATATATCGTGCTTCTACATGTATTATGCAACTTGCTTTGATTTGTGACGTGTTGCACGTGGCTCTTCTTCATATTGGCCTTCGGGGAAATTCTCCAGTACGGGTAGGCTGCTGGCTTTTAGCCAGGCTGTTTCCACCATTTGATACCAGTAGCAATATTGGTGCATCACTATAAAACAGGATATCAGATCTGAGCAGATCTGAGAATACCCCCCATACTCAAATCTGATACCCAAAGTGATGGGTTGCATGTCAGAAATCAAAGCAAAAGCCACTTGACTTTTTGCATTTTGGCACATAGAAGCATGCAGATCTCTCTAATGGAGAAGCATGGATAAACTCAACCATCTTTAATAATAATAATAATAATAATTCATTTAATTTATATAGCGCTTCTCAATAACCCGAAGTCGCTGGTTAGCCTAGCCATATCCATACTACACTGATCATAGGTATGTAGCCTAATGGATTGGGTCAGTTCAGTACTTGGTATAGTTGATACATAACATTTGTGTATCCCGACCCTACAATGATGTTGGTGAGACTGACACGAAGGTCAATAAGTAGCCTATCCGTTTTCATTTGCAGACCAGAGAGAAGCGAAGAAGCAACATTAGAGAATGTTGTTGTGGGTTATACTTCTTGGTGTTCAACACGGTGGTACTGTGATCTTACCTGCTGCCGCTGCTTCTATCTGAGACATGTGTGACTCGAGCACAGCAGGGTCTCTGGAGCTGTACGGCCCCAACTCTGGGTAAAAACTTGATGCGATGTCCTCGGGAGGCGTGTGCCTTCCTTGAGCGTGGCTGGCGGCGATCTTAGGGTCCCAATGTGGCACCAAAACGTGGTCCCAATGTATATATTTATTGTCCATCTTCGGCGAGCCGTACCACAGATAATAAAATATGTGCACGTCGTAGAATATACTGTAGTCGCGGTCGGATTTGGTGAAGACCACCTTGGTGTCACTGCCGGCCAAGTGGGACTGGCCCCCCGGTGACACCGCCGGGTCTTTCGGTTCCGGTCGCCTTCTTTCGGATGATCTCTCCCCCGCGAACTCCATCCCGGGAGCCAGGTCTGAAAAGCCATCACTCGGTTTCAGTGCCCTGAGGCCCATCATTGTACCGAAAATAAACAGAGTAAACAAGAAAAGCGCAATGAAAGCTTTCTTGCGCAACCGTGTCATTGTCGCTGTCCGTGGTCCTGAAAAGTGGAGCGCTGCTCGGCGGCTGCTGCGGTGGGTCGTAGACCCGCGGAATGTTGGCGTTCTGTATTATGTATGCCAAGTAGGCCTACTGCACATGAACGCAGCCTGGTCGTCTTTGGACATGAACAGTCGTCGAGCAAGGAGCACAGGTAACATCTGAGAAATATTGGTCGAAGCATTCAACCACCGCAGTAGGCTGTGCATTGTTGTCGGAGAGTTGATGATAGTGCCAGCGCTCGTCGTGGGTTAAAACGCATTGAAACCCGGCCGAGCTCATTTTCATTTTCAAAATAAACGTCCTTTGTTGTGTTTCAAAATTGCGTTTTGGTTGTTTACTCTGCGCCAGGTTACGATAAAGAGATCTGACTTCTTCTCACCGACTGGTGTGGTGGGGGCATCGTCACAACAATGCAAAATGTCGTTGTTGTTTATTTTTTCATTCCCCCCCTGTTGCTGGAGAGCCCGTTCGCGGCGGAATCCTCGAGAGAAAGTGGAAAAGCAATAGTCATTTCAGTCAAAATCACCCCCCACCCGTGCCTTTGCAGGGAATACAAGCTGCATATAGTCTGTTCATCAGCCTCTCATGTATCCTCGATAATAGTTAATTTGAACCTGCTCTTCCGGAAGCCGAACGCTATCATCCCACCATTGGCTACAGCTCAGTAGCCGACCTTTGTTACGCGTGGGCGACGTGCCTTCGAAAAGATGCCTCCCCGTCGCCGTAATAAAAGAGTTGCTTCTACTTTTTAAAGCAGTGTTTTTATAGTGATCGTTTTATCTCGCCTCGGCGGCGGCGGATGAGAGAATGTTGTGTGTGTCGGTGATGCGGGAGCGAGCGCCGAACGGAATGGGTGGGATTGATGAATCCCGAGCGCCTACAGAGGCATATAGTGCGCGTCGGACTCGGGGAATATAAATAAAACAAACACACACACATACATACACACATACACACACACTGACACACGCACGCACACACACACACACACACACACACACACACACACACACACACACACACACACACACACACACACACACACACACACACACACACAGGTTCGAGTTATTATGGGGGGGGGGGGGGGGCATAGATAGAGTTTGTTTTACTTTATTTTATGATGATGATATACTAGGAAATCATTGGTGTTCAATATATATCATTAGGCTAAGGCTTACTTTGGCCGGGCGGCGTATTATACCATATCACTATCTATCTATCTATCTATCTATCTATCTATCTATCTATCTATCTATCTATCTATCTATCTATCTATCTATCTATCTATCTATCTATCTATCTATCTATCTATCTATCTATCTATCTATCTATCTATCTATCTATCTATCTATCTATCTATCTATCTATCTATCTATCTATCTATCTATCTATCTATCTATCTATCTATCTATCGATCTATCGATCGATCGATCGATCGATCTATCTATCTATCTATCTATCTATCTATCTATCTATCTATCTATCTATCTATCTATCTATCTATCTATCTATCTATCTATCTATCTATCTATCTATCTATCTATCTATCTATCTATCTATCTATCTATCTATCTAGCTAGCTAGCTAGCTATCTATCTATCTATCTATCTATCTATCTATCTATCTATCTATCTATCTATCTATCTATCTATCTATCTATCTATCTATCTATCTATCTATCTATCTATCTATCTATCTATCTATCTATCTAGCTAGCTAGCTATCTAGCTATCTATCTATCTATCTATCTATCTATCTATCTATCTATCTATCTATCTATCTATCTATCTATCTATCTATCTATCTATCTATCTATCTATCTATCTATCTATCTAGTGCAAATTAATTGTTCAAATGAAGGCATCCAATATGATTAACCATTGTCTTACCTTAATGCAACAAAATAAAAATACAACGTTTCGCGCATCAATGATCTTTTCTGCTTTAAGTTTGTCTGTGAGATCTTTTTCAATGTGAAGCAGACTCAGAGTTGACTGTCTCTCCTGGCGCATATTGTTGTTCTTCTTAGCCAGTTTCGGATGCGCCTCATTGGGAAAGACCGTTCACAAGTTGCGGTGCCGACGGCAATGAAGGAAACGTTTTCCGTAATTTGGATCTCATCATACTTTGAAAACAATGTACATAGTAGCTCTAAAAAGTTTCCACGGTTTGATTAACTCTGACTCAGTCTCATCATGCCCTCATAGAGCAAGCCCTTGGCCTCAGGTGATCCAGTGTTATGCCCAGGCGGCATGTAACTTGGAATGGAGTTCCAGGTCTATGTAGCTCTCACGGAGAGGGCTGATTTGCTAAATGTACTTGTCCTTAATGGAACAGCCAAGTCACCCGGTACAACAGTTCTGGTGAACCTGGAGGTGAAAAAATCGGAAAGTGGGGGTGGGGCTAGACCATGGAGGATTTTGAAGACCAGACTGGCATCGGTTAGTTTGATGATGTGGCGTGATTGGTTACTGCCTGCAGTCTGGAATGTTAAACGGCCACCACACCTACTGCCATTGACACCTTGGTTGGCCGACCCTTGCGTATGGTCACCACCGGGCTGCACCCACACACACACAATATCGTAGCCTAGGCTGCCTATAATAATGCTTGGTTTGGGTCGGCATAGCCTAGCCTGGCCTTATATACCCGCCGCCTATGACTCTTGTCCAGTGATGCGTTGCCCATGGGACGGGGCAACCAAAGTTGTGTGAGCAGAAGCGCGTGCACGCACATGCACGGATGTGCACGCACATGCACGGATGTGCACGCGCGTGCACACAGGAATGCGCTGCACTCGACTGATGCGCCAACTCGCAGTACCCACCTGGCTGCGTAAAGATTTTGCCCAACCCACTTTCAGTTCCGCGTTCGGGATCCGCGATCTGATTGGCCACTGACGTTTCTCTCAGCGCCAATCGTGTTACGCCTAGATCACTGGTTAAGCTTGGCGACTCTTTCGAAGTCGCTCTCTTTCGAAGTTGGTTAAGGTTAGAGTTTGTCTTTAGAGCAGGGCGATAGACCACCAGCCCTGATTCCAAACTCTAACCTTAACCAACCAGTATATTGATGTGATGTCAGACTTGGATAATGCTAGCTAACGTTAGCTAACGTTAGCTAGCTAGCAGGCTGTTAGAGGCAGAACTAGGCGTAACGCGATTGGCGCTGAGAGAAACGTCAGTGGCCAATCTGATCGCGAATCCCGAACGCGGAACTGAAAGTGGGTTGGGCCGGTCGTCAGGTGTTACATTCCATTCGTAGAGGCAATTAGGCACTGTCTTTAGTCTGTCCTTATGCGAGGGAACATTTATGCACATGCGCGGGAGCGTGCATGCAACCAGTGTTGATATGAGGAACGCAACACTGCTCTTGTCTATCATGTCGTGCTCCCTCCCGTGTGGAGAAGCATCCAGCTGCAGACTCGGAGAGGACCGCACTGTGAGGGACGCGCTGTGAGGACCGCTCAGCGCCACCCACCCAGTGGCTGAATTGGAGTATTGCAGCTTGGTCTCAGGAGACTGACCCTAATCCTAACGCGCTGTGGAGTCAAGCCAGCGAAAACAATCGAAAGTAAGTAACGGAGCCTAACTAACTTAACATTTAAAAAGCAATATAAATATAGGAGAATTTGAAAACAAAATTAATAGTATGATGCCGCAAGGGATTGTGTATATACAATAAATGATTGTGTACTAACGGCACTGACTTCAACGTAAACTTGAACTGTACCATAGCCTAAGTTAAGTATTAACTTGCAGCCCTGCAAAACGAATTGTTAGCCCAACATTAGTTTAAAGTTATGTCTGTGGAATCATCTAAGAACGTTCAATTTGACCAATTATTTTTGTAGGCTATCATTCATGGCCTTGCCCTACTTAAGAACATGCCATTGCTGCAGGCTGAACAGCTCTTCCTAGAAGGGCCATGTGTACATCACAGGTGAGAGTAGGGCTGGGCGATATGGCCTAAAAATAAAATCCCTGATTTTCTTTTTTTTAATCCGATTTACGATTTTAAACTAGAAACGCCAAGGAAATCATTCAAATAACCTTTGTTATATATTCGTACTGGCATCGCGTCCCGCTCTTAAGCCATACCGAGATATACCTCATCTCATGTACATGTCCATCAACGAATAAAAATCAATACACCCAGCACCTGCCAGGCCCCGCCCTACTTGCCGTACTATATAGTACTAGGCGTGGCCACCACTCACTCTTCCTCTATTTTAGTTTCCATCATAGCGGATGCATGACACCCTATGCAACTAGAGAAATTAGTTTAGAGAAATTAGGTTGAGTGCTTACTGAAGATTTGCCTACCCCTGAAATCTTCGCGGCATGTTCTGGCGGCGTTCGTATGGGTTCTGCGACTCTGCAGCGGGATGCATTTTTGATGCATTTCAGCGTCGAGTTCTGTAGTCTCCTTGTCTTGTTGACAGCAGACAGAGGGACAGCGTGTGAGGTGTAGCTATCGAGCTACCTCGCACAAGGTAGGACTTGCGCCACTAGGCATTATCGCTGGTGTTAGTAAATGCTGCTTGTTGTGAGTTGTATATTTGCGCCAGGGGCAGGATGTTTGGGTAAACGTCCCTCTAAGAGGTGGATGTTTCCCAGGCTGTCCTGGAGCGCGCTGCTAATACTAAATGCTATAAATGCTGGGTCGCTGTTCTACTGTTCCCCGCTGTGGGATGTCACTAGGCATGACAATGCTGGCATTTGTGATATGCTCGAGTTGTCCCGAGAGACAACCGAGTGTGTATTGGCGCAAGCGGCGGGATATCTGGGTAAACGTTGTTGTTTTCCCCGTTATCCTGGAGCGTGCGGCTAACGCTATGCTATATTAGGCTACTGTTTCTGTTCTGTCTCTCTGCTACGGGAATGTCTGTCTATACTACAGTCTTCCCTTCTCTCAACCATTCATGCTGACGGTCAATCGGTGTCTACTGGGAGAGTATTGCGGGGGGGGCTTTGTTTACCTTTATGGGTAAATGGGCTGAGGTCTAGGGCTGGTGTGCTGTTGTGAATATGATGAATGAATGCGGGACTGGTTCTCTGGTCTGCAACCCCTTAACGTTGTGTGCATGGGCTTGCCCATTCTACAATATATTCGTGGTGTTAGTTCATTTATTCATTAACCCCTTCATGGTGCACACCACAGTGGAGGTTGCTGGTTGCAACAACCACTGGTGCTCCGTGTTAGCATCAGTCCTTTGCTTTTGACATGTTGAAAGAGTGCCCCGCCCGGCCGACGCCATGAGGTGGGTCGGCCCGCCGAGTGGCTGGTGGGCTGCTAAAGCCTGTACCGCCACGGTATGGAATTGGCAGCGATTAGTAACTGTGTTTCGAATTGCTGTTTTTTCTATCAAAAAATGGTGTCTGGTGGCAGGGCCCTGAGGGCCAGCCGACGTCGACACATCGCGTGAGGTTGTTGACATTATTAGCTTTGACCTAGCCGCAAGCTATAACCGCTCAGGGCTCCCCTCTCCGCAGAGGATCTTGGTCTTCCGCTGGAGCGCGGGCGGTATTGTCCTAGGCCCCACACCGCCTCACACTGCGCAGCCAGAAGAAGAGAGAGCACGGCCTCGTCAGCAGCGAGGATGAGGCCCTCGACAGGCGGCTATGTTTTCCCCCGCCAGAGGTATCCTGGGCGTTGAATCGACAGGTGTCCACAAGGCCGACAGCCTTGGCGGCCGAGGGATCGGCCATGTTGGATGAGCTCGGCTTGGGATATACAAGCCGTCGCCGTCCTACCGCGAGCAGCCCGCTCTCCGATCACTCCCTCCCCCAACACCAGCGGAAAAGGGGCTCTGATTGTTTCCTTTGGCTGCGGGCCGCGTGCTTTCGTTGAAGCGCGTGCAGCCCCACTTTTCGCTTCTCATGGGGACAGGGGCTGACACCCAGTTGATGGCTGAGCCTGGGTCTGTCCGTGAGAATGTTGTGCTGTCAAGCGGCTCCCACACCATAAGCTGTGTTTGGTTGAGCCTGGTGTTACGTCTGTCAACTATAAGTGTTGTCAGCAGGGGGGCTCGAAACCTTTTTGAGGCACACAGTGCGGGCTTCCCCGACCTCGCCTTCGCGAGGCCAGGTATCATGTTGGTGCCTCCCACTCCTGAAAGATTGGCAGTGGTCTCGCAGGCGTGCGTGAATTGGGTGGTAGTAATATCACTGCAGGGCTACGGTGTGTAGGAACCCATGGGGGCCTCACACCTTGCATGTCCGGCTGCAGAACAACTCCTGAACAACTGCAGAACAACTCCTCCTGCACACTGAAATACTGGCCGCTATGAAAACCAGAGACAAAAAATGCTCTGAATTTCATAAAAGTCAGACAAAGCTTTCCAAAACCTCAAACAGTGAACTCCAAGCCCACGTGGTTGAACAAAAAATTCAAAGAAACAGACTAAGAAATGACGTAAACACCATGATCAAAACCGCAAAAAGAAATTTCATCAACGACAAAACTGAGGAAAACAAAAACAAACCCTGCGAACTTTGGAAATTACTCAATAATCAACTAGGCTGCAGTAAAAAACTTAAAACCAGATTCTCAAACATAAACATAAAGACGGACAACACGCTCATCACAGACAAGCTGGATGTAGCCAATTACTTAAACATCTTCTTCACAAACATAGCCACAACACTCGTAAACAAACTACCCTCCCACTCAGGGCATTATGGGGTAGAACTCATAGTAGCATACTACAAAAACCTAGGGGTCCACAAAGACGACTTCAAACTTGAAATGGTAACAACCGATGAGGTACTCAAAAAATTGAGCGCCCTCCAACCTAACAAGGCCACTGGCCATGACAACATCCCCTCCAAATTCCTCAGAGACGCAGCAGCCGCCATCACCCCAGTCATCACTCACATAATAAACCTCTCTATAAAACAGGGACACGTCCCCAAGGACTTCAAAATTGCGAGAGTGACCCCTCTGCACAAAAAGGGCAGCAAATTAGACCCAGGCAACTACCGCCCTGTTTCTATTCTTACCTCCATCTCGAAAGTCATGGAGAAAATAGTCTTCAAACAGGTCGAAAAGTACCTGGCGGAAAAAAATCTAATCTACGAATTCCAATCTGGCTTCAGAACGTCCCACTCCACTGACACATGCCTCCTCTATTTGAACGACCACATCAAACAAGAGGTGGCCGCGGGCAAATACTGCGGCATGGTCATGCTGGACCTACAAAAGGCCTTCGACACTGTCAATCACTCCATTCTGATTGACAAGCTAAAAGCAATTGGTTTTGATAGCTTATCAGTGAGCTGGATGCAACAGAGAACAGATGGTAGAGGTAAACGGTACTCTATCCCCCCCCCTCACAGTGAGCTGTGGTGTTCCACAAGGAAGCATACTAGGACTGCTACTCTTCCTAATTTATGCAAATGACATGTCGTCAGCCTGTGACTGCAACTTGTTCCTGTTTGCGGACGACTCAGCCCTGCTGGTCTCTGACAAGAACAAGTTGCAGGTTGAAAAAACCCTCAGCTCGGAACTAGGCAAAATCTGCATATGGCTCGCTGATAACAAACTATCATTACACATGGGCAAAACAGAGTCCATTCTCTTCGGTTCAAATAACAAACTCAGCAAGACCGACGGCTTCTCAGTTGCAGTGGGTGACAATATTGTCACAAGGAAAGACGAAATTACCTACCTGGGTTCCATCCTAGAGGCAAATCTTTCCTGTGACAAAATGGCATCCAATGTAATAAAAAAAAGTCAACCAACGAACTAGATTCTTGTACCGGATCTCCTCTCTGGTAAACAAGAATACCCTGAAGACTCTGGCAGGAGCACTCATTCAAGGGTACTACGACTATGCGTGCACCTCATGGTACCAAAGCACCTCAAAGGCGCTTAAAACAAAATTACAAACATCACAAAACAAACTGGTCAGAATACTACTTGACCTTACCCCCAGAACCCACCTCACCCCTGCCCACTTTGACAACCTAGGATGGCTTAGAGTAGACGACAGAGTACAGCAACTTGCAATGGGCCTGGTCTACAAGATACACTATACGACTAAGGTACCCATGTACATGTCAAAATACTTCCCAAAGGTCAGTGAATACCACAACCACTACACCAGAGGAAGCTCAACAAATCATGTTAAACCCAGATTCGGCTCAAACAAGGGACTAAATACGTTTCGCAATTATGCCACATCAATGTGGAACGCCCTACCCAAAGCTGTAAAGGAATGTGAATCCCTACCCACATTCAAAACCGCTCTTAAAGAGCACCTACGGGAGGCTGCAATTTGAAACTGGCCACCGTAAATGCCCAAAACCCCCACCACCTCCTAATAGACAGTCTCCTCCCCACCGCATGTATATATTCCCTCCCCGCCATATGTATATCTCTCTCCCACCCACCCACCCCCTCCTAATGTACAGTCCCCTCCCCATCATATGTATATACTCTGTCAGGATCTAGGGGTAACAGTACTGTATATTTGAATACCGTTTATGTCACAAATGTATCAGTACTAAATACCTATATGTCCCTATGCCATAAATGTCATGTATGTTGTGTATGTCATAAATGTCTATATGAATTGAAAATGAGGGACCCAGATGGAAACAAGACAAACGTCTTTCTCAGGTCTGCATCCCCTTAACAATTGTGTGTATTGAGCCGTACTGTATTGTACCCATTCTGCAATCTGTTAAATAAAGTTTTCATTCATTCATGTTCTGGAGGGGTGTTCAGTGGGGGAGATTTTGTCACCTAGAACTGATGTCAGCTTCCCCCATATCAAACCGGCCCTTTCTGTCGGGGTCCCCCCTTGGGTGCGATTGCCTCGTGGGTAGTGTCAGGGTCAGATGTCCCGACACGGAACGCTCTGCTCGCACGGGTCCAGGGTTGGCTACGCACAGCAGGTGGGACCGGGCCGCCTATCTACAGTTCCTAGCGGAGCTGCGCCACATGGCGGCGGGTGCGTTGGGAGTGTCATCACATATGGCTACAGCAGTACCATATGTCGAGGTGGATGGAGAGAACGCTGAGGCGGGGACTTGTATTTACACAACCTCACCCGTTTTCGGGTTTGGTACAGACCCTATTGTCAGGGTCACCAGCAGTGACAGCTCTGGTCAACGAGATCCAATCTCTGTGGACGAAGCAAGCCATCGTCGTGGCATTTTCCTCCCGGTGTATTCTGGTGCCTGAGAAATCGGGAGGGGGGGGGTGACAGTCAGACCCATGCTGGACCTGTCCCATGGGAAGGTTCAGCATTTTTTGGATTGTCTCCTACCTGTTGAACACTGTCAGGTGGGGGTCTGGTTCTCCTCCATAGACCTGTAGGATGCATATTCGCATCCCCGATCTTCCATCCTAGGGCTTACTTACGCTTCCTTTGCAAGGTTAGCGTATGAGTACCAGAGGCTGCCGTTCGGTTTTTCTCTGGCTCCCCGCATCTTCACCAAGTTCCTACCAGCCTGGGGTTTGCTGTAGACTGGAAGTAGAGTACACCTCTTCCCAGTCAACGGGTGGAGTACTATGGGCATCCCTCTCAGAGCGTGTTGTCGACACGCTCAGGAGGTTCCGTCCTAGGACGGTTACGGCGCTGTCCGTGATACGCCTGCTCGGTATGATGGCATCTGCTCATTCCGTGGTCCCTCTTGGCCTCCTCTTCACCCCAGGAGGGGGTTACGGAGGTGGGTTTTCCAGTATGGAAATAGACCCGGTGAGAGGCAAGTGGAAGCGGCTAAGGTTCCCGTGTCAGTACTGGGGGACCTCATGGGCAGTAGGCTGTCACACGTCACGTATTTCACCGACGCCTCCCTCGCTGGAGACGCGTCGGGCCTACGCAGTAGGGGGCAGCTGGCAAGCCATGCTGCCCGGTCTGCGCTACGTTCAATGTGTTGGTATTGAAAGCGGTCCTTCTGGTCCTCAAACGGTGTTGATCAGGACGGACAATACGACGTCAGTGTCGTATATCGACAGACAGGGAGGAGTACGCTCCCCCCGTCTGCACCGGGCGGCGGGCGGCTGGCTATGGGCGTTCTCCATCTGCGCGCCCTGAGGGCTCTCCACATCCCCGGCAGGGTGAATGTGGGTACAGGTGTAATGTCGCAGGGCGGTCCTCACCCTGACGGGTGGGGATTACGTCCGGACATAGTCAGGCAGGTCTGGGACCAATGCCGTGCCGCCTGGGATTCTTTCCCCCATACATCTGTTAGGTCAGTTGTTGGGGCGGGTACGTTGAGGAGCGCAGGTTCTTGATCCTGATTGCGCCGGACCGCGGCGCAGCTGTGTGGTTCCCGGTCCTGATCCAGCTCTTGGTATCCCGTCATGGCCTGTTCCTTGGTCATCGCGGGCCCTCTCTCAAGCGCACGGGTCTCTGTGTTAGTTCCCTGTGCTGGGCCAGCTCCTGGTGGGTTGGCTGGTGAGAGGGTGAGACTGCGTTCTTGCTGGCCATCACCTCCGCTAAAACGTGTGGGTGTGCTTTGTGCTCTCTCGGTACGGCCAGAGTGCCTGTCTTTTCGTTCCGATAGTGGTGCCACTCTGCGGCCTAATCCAGCCTTCGTGCCTAAAAATATCCGGAGAGCTTTCCGCTCCAGGGATATTATGGTTCAGGCGTTTCATCCGCCTCCCCACGCTAGTGAGTTGGAGGCGGGTCTTCACCTGTCATGTCCGGTCCGGGCTTGGGGGGTTACCTCAGCCGTACTCAGGGCCTCAGGGCTACCGATCAGCTCTTTGTCTGTTACGGTGGCTCTCGTGCTGGTAAGGCACTGTCGAAACAGCGCCTGTCCCATTGGTTGTGCGAGGGCATTGCCCTTTTGCGTTACGTTGGCCGGGCTGGCTCCCCCTGGGGACGTCAGGGCGCACTCCACTCGTGGGGTGGCGGCCTCTGCCGCTCTCCTGGGTGGGGCATTGGTGGACATCTTGCTGCGGCTTCATGGTCCTCACCGGGTCCCTTCGTAAGGTTTTACCTCATGGACATGACCGGGGGTTCTGTCTCCCAGGCGGTTCTGAGGTCTGTGGCCTCTCCTGCTTCCCGTCCTTTGGTAGGGTAGCAGGCGTGTGTGGGTGTGGGCCACAATGTGTTGTGTCACACGTGGTTCCGCCTGTGCTGTGCGTTCAAGAGGTTCTAGTTCCCTCTTGTTCACACTCGGGTGGAGTTGACTGCCGCCCCCTCTTCATTAGGAAGGATGGGGTGATGGGACTCCCCTCCCCCTGATGTGGGCTTACGGGTCCTCAGGGGGTACATTTGTCGGGCCTCGCGTCCGCTCTACCCCATATCTCAGTATGGCTTAAGAGCGGGATGCGATGCCAGTACGAATATATAATGAGGAAGCAAGCAACGAGGAAGAGGGAATTACCTGGAGGCGTGCGGCACAGGAAGCTCTCTTCGGCATTGGACTTGGCCGTGAACGGTCGCAGCCACAACGGGAGGTGCTTTGGAATAGCCCCGTTGAAGAAGTCAGTGAAGGGGAGCCCCGCCGGAGCGAGCGACGGGTGATGAGACATACTTGCTAGTGACGGGTTATCCTAGAAGTATCCGTGATAGTGTGTGAGTAAGAGAAACCGAACCCAAGGACTAACGTCTAAGCTAACGAGACTAACGTCTAACGTTATCGGGTTATAGTAGTTACTGTGTGCGGTATAGTAGCATGCCGCTAACGGCTCCGTCTGACTTGAGTAGACTACCGGGCGCGAGGCGCTGAAGAGGCCGGTGGTATAGTCAGCCACGTTGCGTTAACAGTATAACCGAATAGCAGGAGGGTGCGCTGAGACCCAAAGCTTAGCTGTGTTTAAGGTAGCCAAAGTATTAGCTCGCGCAACGGAAGCAAGCCAGCAACAGCAGCAGTGGACGTTTCCCAGACGGTACAGAGGACGCCTCTTCCCACCAGCAGAGGACGCCATACAGCCAGCTCTGCCCGCTAACCACTGCCTGCTGTTCGCCCAACCTGCTGGCTGTGCTCGCGGATTGCCGACGCCATCTTGTCATCCGGACTAGTGGTGACAAGAGTGGGTCCGCCATCTTGGCTAAGTACTAACAGTACCACGTGTGTATCAACAGCAACGTCCATTGAAGTGAACGCTAATCACCAGTGTCTAAGGGGTACCCCAAACAATTTAAGCCGGCTTAGGTTAGGTTTTCTTTGATAACGTGGGCCCACATTTATTGGTTATTTTTGTTATTGGTTTATTTGACTGTTTGATTCTGAGACTCCCAATGTGTCTACGTTCTATGCCTGGGTTCCCCCAGTACAAGCGGGGTGGTTTAATGTATTGAGCACTCGGTGCCTATGGTGGGAAGAGCTTCCCCTACATTAGTTACAAGAGCACCCGGTGCCATATGAGTAAGCATTAACGTTGTAATGTATAATCTGCCCAGGCTTCACTAAACGTAGATTTAATTGGGATCATTGTGTGTGTCTCTTTCTTTGAGTTCCATTTTGTAGGAGCCAAATCCTATGATGATAAATTGTATCTTTATTGCCCCCTTAGAAATATATTTTATTATGGTATTCGTGCTTTGTGTTTATTAATATTTGTCAATGAATTCCAAGATGGAGACTTACCTGGTCAACTCCCCTTTTTTCCCACGTTCCCCCTAACCACTCCTATAACATGGCAGGTAATTTAGAGTTCATGCAGGCCCAGGTGGAGCGGTACCATATAGTTTTTGACCACACTCAATTCGCACTCAATTCACATTTGATCGACAGTTTAAGTTCATTTCCATAACCCTTTTTGTTTGTTTTATAGTGGTAAGCAGCTATTGGGGCTGTTGTGACTCGCTTCCCAATAAATCCTGTTTGTTTTGAAAGTACATTGGACCAGCGTCATCTTTTCTTTTTGGATTGCAATTCGGAGCGTGTCGGACTAACAACGCATTACCTGGAGCCTCAAGGCAACTGTGGTTCGTATGATTGCCTTTACACATTTGCTATTTTATTCTCTGGGTAAATATTGTGACGGCATAATTATTTAACCCTTACACCCCATTTACAGAATAGCATTTGAAGGGTCTATACAGGTGGTCAAGGAAGGGTACTGCTTAAAGGGAAGCCCAATAATACTATTGAACTGACAGTCACTGGGTGTGGGAGGGCTGTCGGAGGTACTGAGGGAGTGAGGGTGTGTGGGGAGCTACTGCTGACCGCCTTGGAAGGCGAGGGAGACCAGAGTACGAGTCCCCAGGTTAGTCATTCCTGGGCCCCATCCACTCCAGCTGCAAGCCCTCCAGTATGACGTTCCGGGCCAAAGACGGGGGTACTTATAGGTCCAATACTATAGTATCCTACTACCCAGTGTCTGTGTACTACTACTCCCACAAGCAGGGATAATCCACCCTTCTACACTAGGATGTGTTCTACCCCAAAATGCCCTGAGTGGGAGGGTAGTTTATTAAACAGTGTTGTGGCTATGTTAGTGAAGAATATGTTTGGCAACATCCAGCTTGTCTGTGATGAGAGTGGTCCTCACAGTGCGGTCCTCTCAGAGTCTGCAGCTGGATACTATTGCCCGTGTGCGCTGTATAGCCTATGTGAGGGGGATCCTGTTGCCCTTGTTCCACTTCCAAGCATGTCTGCTTGGAATTCATCTACAATCTACGATTAATTGAAAATGGGGGACCCTGATGTAAACAAGACGAAAGTCTTTATCTGGTCTGCATCCCCCTAACAATTGTGTGTATTGAGCCGTACTGTATTGTACCCATTCTGCAATCTGTTAATAAAGTTTTCAATCAATCAATCAATCAATCAATCAATCAATCAATCAATCAATCAATCAATCAATCAATCAATCAATCAATCAATGCTATAGGCTATAGTGGAACGTTGAATGTTTTGATACTCATTTACAAGATACAAGATACAAGATACTTTAATGCCACACAACGATGGTTGGTGGTAATTGTTTGTGATACAGTTTGTTGGGACATCAACATAAAACATCAGACATCAAACGCCCCCCCTCCCACCTCCCAATCCCCACAATAAATACATACAGGCAGGCACGTGCACACATAGAGGCCAAGGGGTGCCTGAGCACCTGCCTTTTTGAGCCTCATCAAAAAAGTGCCCTTAATTTTTTTTTTTTTTTTACTGTTACGCATATAGACTGCCCTTCCAACTGAAAAATGTCAGGATAGAATCAAAATATTAGGTAAAGAGAGAGAGATGCCCCATATTCCATTGCAGTTTGCACGGCCTCCTCAGCATGCCTCTCCGCGGACCTCTATATTTTATGCATAGCGTGGGTGGTGATGATGATCATGATAGAAACCGCTGTTGAATGCTGGTATTACACTCATTGAGGGACACAAAGAAGTCATGTCCGATGGGATTTGGGAATCTCAAATACAAATCGGGATTGGAATAAAAAATGCATTTATATTAAACAATACAGAATATACAGCACTTCTTGGGGTCTGTAGGGTAAGCACTTATTCCCTCCCCCCTGAACATTTATGGAGATGTATGGGCCTTTTAAGTCAGTGATAAAAGTGTCTTTCAAGGATAAGTGAGCTCCTGCACTGATTATTATAGTTCAATATTTGATCACCAAAACCCCACAAAAAGCATAAAAAGGGGGCCCCCCGCCCGAAAAGGGCACTTGAAAATCGCGCTTGCGCACTACGCGCGCTCGCTTAATATATACACACAAGTGTAGTGCCCTTTTCAGCCTTTGAGCACCTGCCCCTCTAAAGTCCTGTGCACGTCCCTGCATACAGGACAGTCACATGTAACAGTGTCAGTCAGTGACGGATGCTTGCCCGTCTGTGCGAAGGGGGGCGGGCCAGGGTGTTTAGTGTTCGGACTGCTGTAGGGAAAAAACTGTTTGTGAAGCGTCTGTGTCTGGTTAAAATGGACCTGTAGAAATGTGTATTTCTTTGCACTGTTGTCACTAGGCTTGTGAAATGTTTTTGATTCTGATCATGAAAAAGGGAATATGCCTTATTTTCACCTTGTAGCTGTAGATAGGCTATATTGACTATACAAACCAAACTCCGTTCTTGTTTGCTATTGCAATTGTACATCCGTATCCAAATAATCCACTTAGGACCATCGGCGGTTCCACCAATATTTAGTTTGTCTATTGTTAATGACGTGCTCAGTTCAGTGTTATAGGCGCAACAACTTCTATTGGGAGTAGAACGATATTACCTGCATGTAAGTGCATGGTTTGGTGGCCAAAAGAGGCAGATGTTGAAAGAGATGGTGCACGTCCATATATCACCGATAGGGGGTGTCCGTGTCATTTGGAATAGACAAAGTAAGAAGTGCTGGTGCCTGGGGGCACTCAATGGATGACTATCTCAATGTTTTGACACGGATATTTTCATTATTGAATAACGATATCAGTTGACACGCGATCAGTAAAAACTGCCAAGTGTCAACCTGTGGTCGAAGATCAACTCCATGTTTAAAGCTGTCAACATGAACTCAGTGCCCTTGGACATGATTCCCTCGTTCGTTTTGGTTTAAATTGTAAATCATTTGCACCACCAATGCTTACGTTGATATACTAATCGTCGTTCGAACAGAATCGTTGATAAGATCTCAGAAATCATAGATGGGGATTGTGTGGCGAGGACTTTTTGTTGGCGGAGCTGTCCGTGGTGCTGAAATTACAGTCTTCTGTTGATCGCGCGCCCCCTCACCATGATGTGTGGTGTGGCACAAGTTATCGACACCCGCAGTGACCTGTAATGGTAGTTGTTGGTTGTTTGCCTTGTTTGTTGTCAACTTTTTCATAAAGCCTATACCCCTCGAGCCTTAGTTCATTCTACCTCTGCTGAGTGCAGCTGAACCCATTTGACAAATGATTCGATCATCCGACCAATCCGCTCTGTCAGTGTCACGACTCGAGCATTTGATGCATGGCCTCTTGCGCCAGATGGTTTGGTCGAAAACCCCATTCCCTTAATCATATAATCTACATAACAGCATTAACATGTCATCATTTCAATAGTGTAATTATAATTGTATTTTTAATCCTACTCCATATCCAAAACGGTCTATTGTGGTCAACGTTGGCTGACCACTAATGAAAACTAATATGTTTGTATAAAATGATGAATGACAAATTTCGTAGACTGATATGAAATGAAAATTGTCAGTCAAATCACCTAATGGCCTTTGGAATATGCTAGTCAAATATGTGTAGGTGTGATATGCCTAAGGTTCTTACTTTTTTGTGGGTGCATGTGCGTTTATGGGTATCTTGTCTTTTGTGTGCCTGAAGTTAACGCGTGTGTGTGTGTGTGCGTGCGAGCTTGCGTGCGTGAGTCACGGTGCGCGCGCGCGCGTGCGTGTGTGTGTGTGTGTGTGTGTGTGTGTGTGTGTGTGTGTGTGTGTGTGTGTGTGTGTGTGTGTGTGTGTGTGTGTGTGTGTGTGTGTGTGTGTGTGTAGATAATCGAGTTCATTCTCCTGTACACTTGAATTGAGCCTATTGTTATGGTTACAGACGGGTTGTGGTTTTATATTCTCCTGTACCCTGGAATTGAACCTATTGACCTATTGTCATGGTTACAGATGGGTTGTGGTTATTCAAGCAGGGTGCTTGCATCTTATGGAGACATCCTGTCACTTTCTGCACACAGAACAATCTTTGTATAGTCTTAATGTTATGAAGATACAATATAAGTTCATACACACTATAATAAATGTCTATGAATTATGTTGCATCAGTACATATAAACTGATGATTAATTTCCCACACTATCAGTGTGTAAAGTATAGCTTCAGGCAAAGCTGTCATTGTTGAATGTGTTGCCCCTGAGAGCGACTGTGCAGCAGGCTTCCATAGCTAGAGGAAGCTTGTTGTGGGAGGCCTGTGTCAGTGTGTATGGATTAGCTATTGATCAGGCTTATTGATTGATGTCCCTCAGGAGGAGAGGTGGAAGGTGAGCTGACAGCTTCCCTGGTGGGGCCACTGCTTATACCCCCCCTTCAGCCCTGCAATGACCCAAACACTTAGTTCTAAGGTGTGCTTTCAAGTGTTTTTCACTCACACACGCACACAAGTGCATGCACGCACACACACACACACACACACACACACACACACACACACACACACACACACACACACACACACACACACACACACACACACACACACACACACACACACACACACACACACACACACACACACATATGGCACTTCTTTTATAATTCATCTCTAGAACAGGCCGCTTATCTACTACAAGAGGACTTACTTTGTCATGTAGAAATCAAACAGATGCTCCACTCTCCATCTCATTCAACCTCAGTGTAGTAAGACCCACATCCTTTCAATCAACATGACATAACTTCCTGTGCGTGTGTGGGGGGGGGGGGGGTCGCTGAGTGAGCACGTGCCGAGGTATTGTTCCCCAGGTCCTCTTGGGTGACACTGGGTCACCTTAAGGGCTGCTTGTTTTGTTGGGTGACAGGCAGAGGGGCCCTCCATTGCCATGGTAACCCCACGGAGGCCTGCTGCAGGGTGCTCTGAACGAGCTGTTAGAGAGGCGCATGAATGGAAGCGGTCATTTGATCGTAATTAGGTAACACCTCTCTCTCTCTCTCTCTCTCTCTCTCTCTATCTCACCATCAGTCTCTCTCTCCCTCTCTCGCTCTCTCTCTCTCTATCTCTTTCTTTTCTCTGTCTCTATATCTCTGTGTATTTCTCTCTCTCTCTCTTTCTCTCTCTCTCTCTCTCTCTCTCTCTCTCTCTCTCTCGCTCCCATCTGACTCTGTGTGCTTCTCTTTGGTTCAAATTCAAATTCAAAAAGGCTTTATTGACAGGAAACACACTTAGGCTATATTGCCAAGGCAAGGAAAATAAAATTGAAATACATTTGCATCCATTTGGAAACTTTGAAGAAACAAACAACTAGTGATTTACTATAAATAATGAATTTGATACATTAAATCAAAATGATGGTTTCTCCATTATCTTTCGCTCTGCCCTTCTCTCTGTCCTTTCAGTTCAATCTGAATTAAAATGATTGGCATGAATGGAAGAAGACCAACATTACCAGAGGTGGCCCACATCACACTGTAATAAGTAGTATGTTGACTTTAGAAACAACTTATGATGTAATAAGAAAATAATTGTAGCGCAATAACTCAAACTAAGCTACATAACTGAGTGAATGGACATTAAAGGTGCACTCTGCCTTTTTTGGGGGGGGACTACCTTAGGATATTTTCACTTCTCTGCCCTCCCAAAACGATGTAGTGCGTCAACATAATTGGCTGCTGTGTATATAGAAATGCAGAATTTTACTGTAAATGTGTTTTAATTACACAAAATGACACTGCTAACCAAGTGCTACTAGTCGTTTAAAGGCGTATTTCACTTTACATTTACATTTACATTTAGTCAACCTGTTAAGCCTGTAGGTCCCCCAAATGGGGGACCCTGCTTTTCTTTATCATATATCGATCAATAGAGACCGTATTAGATCTCCAATTATCATATTATGGGGTATCATTGGAAAGCCACACTCATTGGCTACAATCCTGTCCAAGAATGTTCGAGATCGCCAAATGATTGACGGAGCAAGAGCCCCGGGAGTTGGGGGTGGTAATGTGTACTTTGGCGCACGCCTCACATATTGGCATGTAACTCGAGAACCGCTGAACGGATTTTGTCACCTGAAAGGCAGGGGTGCAGTGCTGGGCATACGCGGTCAAACGACGTTTGGGCTTCGTCACTGAGGCAGAAGTACGCGCATCCTATTATTATGCAAAGTCTAGGTGATAAGTGCCGGCCGGCCACACAAAAATGACTCGTTGCGCCGTATACCCCGGCCGCCGGCACTTATCACCTAGACTTTGCATAATAATAGGATACCGACAACCAAATACAAGCCCTGTAGGTGGGGGGTTGCTTGATCTCCCGACTGGAAGGATGAGACAAGTTGTATCATCTGTTCTGTGCGCAACCGAGGGAACATGAGCAGCGCATGAGCGCGCATGAGCAGCTCGTGCACAAGGTGCACAGACATGAACAGAAGAATGCCGCACAGAGGTACCGCCCCAGAACAGAGTGGACAGAGAGAGCGAACAGAGCGAGCGACACAGACACACGAAGGAACTGTGGATACTGTGGGAGCAGAGCACACAAGGAAGGAGATAACTGTGCAGCTAGAGGGAAACAATGCACGAAATGCGGAAAATGGAACCACTTTGCTAAAGTTTGCAGGGCCGGTAGTTTCCAGAAAAAGTCAGTACACGAGATTAGCATGCGCTCTGAGTCAGGCGAAGAGTCAGACGAACTGTATGTAGACACCGTGACAGACAGACGGTTTGATGAGACAGAACAAGCTTTCGCAGACATACAAATAGGAAAACAGGGCACAGAGCTTAAATTTAAGCTAGACACAGGTGCACAAGTAAATGTAATTCCTTTGAGAGAGTATCACAGTTTGCAAGATAAACGCAAAATACAGCCTACTTCACGCAGACTGACAGGATATGGTGGAGAGAAACTAGTAGTAAAGGGCACATGCACGTTAAAGTGTAAATACAAAGAGCGTGACATGCTGTTAGACTTTTACATAGTAGACCCAGACGCCACGCCAGTAGTCTGCCCACTGAGAAGGACACCGATCGCCCTGCGTAGCCGACTGAAAAAGGAGCTACAGAATATGGAAGACACACAGATCATCGCTAAAGTCATTGAACCAACGGAGTGGGTCAGTGCACTGGTCATTGTTGAGAAACCACGCACAGGCAAGCTCAGAGTATGTTTGGACCCTAAGGAGCTAAACAAGGCTATCAAGCGCCCGCACTACCCTCTGCCGACACTGGAGGACATCACACCCAGACTAACAGGCGCACGCTATTTCAGCGTACTGGATGCAAGGTTGGGATACTGGTCCATCAAGCTCTCTACAGAATCATCGAAGCTGACGACGTTCAACACACCGTTTGGACGATACAGATTCCTACGATTACCGTTTGGACTCGCCTCTGCTCAGGACGAATTCCAACGGAAAATCGACGAGACATACGAGGGACTGAACGGAGTAGCAGCTATAATAGACGACATCCTTGTCTATGGCGCGACCAGAGAGGAGCACGACAAGAATCTACATGCAATGTTAGAGAGATCACGGGAGAGAGGCGTTCGGCTCAACGCAGACAAGTGCACCATCGGAGCCACCGAAGTGAGCTACTTCGGGCACGTCCTTTCAGCTGACGGCATGAAGCCTGACCCAGGCAAGATAGCTGCCATCAAGGAGATGGAGGCGCCAAAGAGCCGTGCAGAACTGGAGACCGTGCTAGGTATGGTCAACTACCTGGCAAAATTCGCCCCAAGCCTCTCCGAGATCAACGCACCCATGAGACAGTTACTAAAGCAATCGAATGAGTTCCTGTGGGACGGGCAGCACGATGCTGCATTCCAGAAGATGAAAGACATACTCACCAGTGAACTGGGGCCAGTCCTCATTTACTTTGACCCGGAAAAGGAGCTCAGCTTGCAAGTGGACGCATCAAAGTATGGTCTGGGTGCTGTGCTGATGCAGGAAGGAAGGCCCATTTGCTACGCATCCAGATCACTCACAGACAGCAAGGTCAACTACGCACAAATCGAAAAGGAGATGTACGCAGTCCTTTATGGATTCAAACGCTTCCACCAATATGCCTACGGTCGCCATGTTGTGGTGCAATCTGACCATAAGCCCCTGGAGTCGATCATGAAGAAGCCGATCGCCGCAGCTCCACCGAGGTTACAGAGGATGATACTACAACTACACAAGTACAACTTCATGATCGTGCACCGCCCTGGGAAAGACATCCCAGTTGCTGACACGCTGTCCAGGAAATCACTCACCTCTCACAACGACGGACTCAGTGAAGGGATGGACCTTCAGGTACACATGGTGTACAACAGCCTACCTGTACACGACGACAGGCTACAGGAGATCAGAGAAACAACAGACAATGACAAACAGCTCAAGCTGCTTAGCCGGGCTATCATGGAGGGATGGCCTGAGGAAAGAAAACAATGCCCCCAGAACATCACTGAATACTGGAACCACCGAGATGAACTATCCAAAACGAATGGAATCATTTTCAAAGGGGAGAAAATAGTCATCCCTACCAGACTCAGAGGAGAGATGCTGATCAAGATCCATGCAGGCCACATGGGCATGGAAAAATGCAAACTGAGAGCACGAGACATCATGTTCTGGCCTGGAATGGGTAAACATATAGAGCAAGTCGTGGAAAAGTGCTCAATATGTCAAGTGCGCCGCCCATCAAACACCAAGAAGCCCATGATGCCTCATCGTATCCCAGACCGTCCCTGGCAGGTGGTAGGGACAGATCTCTTCAACTGGAACAACCAGGACTACGTTGTGACCGTCGACTATTACAGCAGGTTCTTCGAACTAGACAGACTTCACAGCACCACATCGGCAGCTGTAGTCCACAAGCTAAAGGCAGCCTGTGCCAGGCATGGCGTCCCAGAGACTATTGTCTCAGACAATGGACCACAATACAAGTCTAAAGAGTTCAAGGCATTCGCCAAGTCGTGGGAGTTTACACACGTCACGTCGAGCCCACATTATCCGCAGAGCAACGGACTAGCGGAGAGAACCGTAAATACAGCAAAATCACTCATGGACAAGGCTAAAGCAGACGGAAGAGACCCTTACCTAAGCCTCCTTGAGTATCGTAACACCCCAGTCGACAACTTCAAATCGCCGGCAGAGCTGTTGATGAGCCGCAGGCTGCGCTCAACCCTCCCGAGCACCAACCAACAGCTGCGGCCAGGGGTAGTCAGCCCCAAAGATGGACATGACAAGCGAGTGCAGAGACAACAGCACCAGAAGAAATACTATGACAGGTCAGCTAGACCACTGCCCCCACTACACTGTGGTGAATCTGTCAGGCTCCAAGAGTATGGACGCTGGAGGCCAGCAGTAGTCATACAACCAGCCGACACTGCGCGGTCATACCACGTTCGCACCCAAGATGGACGCGAATACCGCCGCAACCGCAGGCACCTGAGGGACACAAAAGAGGAACACTTCCAGGACAGCGACGGTCTGCCAGGTCCAGAAAGCGTCGATCAACCACCGGACACCAACGCCCCTGAACTGTCAGAGGACTCAGAAGCGAACTCAGCTTCATACTACACCAGGTCCGGCCAAGCAGTGAAGCCTCGGGACGTACTAGACCTGTGAATGTACAGGGTGTAGGCGGATCGCTGCCCTATTATAACATAACGTTATACCCCATTGAAAAAGAAAAAAAAGGGGTGGTGAAATGTAACTTATATTAATGTATACTGAAATGGATGACTTACTATGTGTGCTGAAATTTATGACTTACTTACCTGTTTACTTGTCAGTATGCTCCCATTTTGTTAGCAGGTTACTTCTATGAATAAGAGCTACATATGGTAAGAGTTGTGAGACACACGATAATATAAGCTTTGAATACATACCTTATTCACAGCTGAAGTGTTCAAATATTCAAGCAGACTTTCCAGAATAAGAGTGCACACAATACGAACTGTAATGCCTTTGATACAAGAATCTATATTTTTATGTTTAACATATTAATGCTTACCTGTTTACATTGCCTGGTCCTGACACAGTGTAACGCACATGGTTAATGTTTACAAAGAAATTCTTACAGAGTATTGCACATTTTTCTTTATTTCAATCTATGTTCATAGCTTATAAAGCTTTCTTTAAAAGAAGGAGGATGTAATATTCATGCCTTGAATATGTCATTTACGACAGGCGCGCCAGGCGCACCTTCCTGTTATGTATACCTGCACAAGGGGTCCTGACAGTCAGTTGGCTGCTAGCCGTGGATGGAGTCACACTCATGCTTAATGTTGCAATAAACAACTTAACGTAATTTCCTCGTCCTGAATGATTATTCTCTTTAAATCGAATACGACAATGTTCACCTTCTTTGCAGGCCTATAACTTTTTAAATTGTATTGCTAAATTGACATTACTATGGCCCATTCAACATCAATTATCTATCGTTCAGGATGTAGGAACGTTTTACTTTTTCATTCATACAATAATACGGTCTAGAATATAAATATGTTTTTATCGTTTTCTGCAGTATTTCATAGAACGTGAGATATAGCCATAAATACATATATTAGATCATCAAATGCAGTTTCAAATTTCAACTGTACATGGTCCTAGACGTGTTGACTGATCATCTGCGGTTGACGGGAGGGGGGGGGGGGTCGCTTATAATTCCGTGGCCGACGTTAAATCATTTATGTAGTATCGGTGATATATAGATCAGAGCAGTTTGTATCAAAAATGGTAAAGAAAAACGCTGAAACTCACCCCAGTCTCCTCTTACCGTTGGGTGATGAGAGTGGAGCAAAAAGATTGCTATTATGGGATGTTGATCGATGCGATCCATTTCCGGGTTGTATAATACTAATATACGTCCAAATCATGTTGTTTATTGAGTTATGGCAACAAATCGATATCCACGGTGTCTGGATGGAGTCCCGGGAGCGATAACGAGTGGCCGGACGGAATAGGGGACGGACCAAGCACTTCCGGCCACTTCCGGTTTTGGCAACTCGCCGATCGGCCACCAGGTGGCGGTATTGAAGCGTTGCAGAGTTGAGCGGAGTTCTACAGCACCAGCCAAGACTCTGTGGGTGAAATGTGACTACCATGACGAAAATATGAAATATTGATGTCAAAGACGCCGTAAGCCGTCATTGGCAGATAACGCATGGCGGAGAATGACGTGTTCACACGTCATCAGCGGAGAATGGGTTAAGAGTTAATGTTTTTTTTATTTATTTATTTTAGCCAAGAGTAAAGACCATAACCATATCAAAACAGCAGTCAAAGTGTATATTTTCATTTTTATCAAAGTTTTATACGATTTACCGAAAATAAGAATTTATTTATTATTTATTTATCGTAAAACCGAAAGGAAATGACTAAATCCAGATTTAACCCTGCCATTCGAAAGAGGAATCTACCTGTAGTTAACACTGAGCTTTATTTAGGAATCTATAGTTCTGTATCGTATCGCTCTCGCTCGGCATCGCTCTCTGCACTATCTCGCATATGTGCACGGTGCACGCGCACTGAATAAAGACCACAATGTCCTGTGCGTTGAGTTGCTTGAGTGCCTCTTCGCACGGTCGGGTCCGTCGCCCTCCCGTGAAGCCCCTAATAGGGGGGATGCCCTCCATTAGGGGGGGTCGGGGGGGCTCGGCCCTCCCTGTTCTGATGGTTTGTGGGGGGCTGTCAGCGGGGTGTATTTGTCGGCCGTTGGCTCTCGCTCGGCCTCCCTTGTGCAGAGAGCGATGCCGAGCGAGACCGATACGATACAGAACGTTAGGTTATGACTATAACCAAGTTCTGTTAGTATAGCGACGCTCGGCATCCGACGCCGCTGCAGCCTTTGACCTCGCCTTGTGGCGAAAGCTTGGGAAGGAGGCGAGTGGGTGGCCCCACCCCTGCTTATATGGGTAAGCTGATAGGGGTGTGGTCAGACGAATATTGGGATTAAAGGTACATTGTGGTCTTTATTCAGTGCGCGTGCACATATGCGAGATAGTGCAGAGAGCGATGCCGAGCGTCGCTATACTAACAGAACTTGGTTATAGTCATAACCTAACGTTAACACTGAGCTTTATTTAGGAATCTACCAGTAGTTAACACTGAGCTTTATTTAGGAATCTACCAGTAGTTATATACTCGTACTGGCATCGCGTCCCGCTCTTACGCCATACCGAGATATACCTCATCTCATGTACCTAGTGTACTCCATCAACGAATAAAAACAAATACACCCAGCACCTGCCAGGCCCCGCCCTAGTGATGTACTATATAGTACTAGGCGTGGTCACCACTCGCTCTTCCTCTATTTTCGTTTCCATCATAGCGGATGCGTGCACCCTATGCAAATAGTTGTCATGAAAAGTTTCAAGAAATTGCGTAATATTGAGTGCTTACCGGAGATTTGCTTACCCCTGGAATCTTCGCGGCATGTTCTAACGACACGTCGGGTCTATTCTGATGTTTCCTCGTCTTGTGGCAGCAGATCGAGGGACAGCGTGCGAGGTTTGGCTATCGAGGTGGCTCGTACACAGGTAGGCCCTGTGTCATCAGGCATTGATGCTAGTGTTAGTAATGCTGGTTGTTTTGTTACACAACCGAGTTGTGTGTCGGCGCCAGGGGCGGGATGTTTTGGTGAACGTTCTCCTAAAGTGGACGATTTCCAAGCGATCCTGGAGCGCGCTGCTAACACTAATGCTAATGCTAATGCTACAATGCTGGGTCACTGTTCTAATGTTCCCCGCCGTGGGATGTTGCCGCTTTTCCCTCCTCTTAACCGGTTCATTGATGAAGGTCAGTCGGTAGCTAATGTGGGGGGTTTTGCTGAGTCCTATTTACCCTTTTTACGGGTGACTAAGTAGCCAGGTAGCATCGATCCTGTGCCCCGGCGGGGTTGAACGGTGTCCCACCCGGCCGACGCTTGAGAGCGAGTCGGCCCGGAAGGTGGCAGTATGGACTGATGAGAGCTATACTGCTGCAGGATGGAATTTAGCGGCGGCCAGTGTTGTGGCTCAGCTGACGGTTTTTCTGTCCACATTAGCGTCGGGTAGTGGGGCTACAGGACCAGCCGACGCTGAAATTGTTTTGCATGTTTTTGGTGTTATAAAGATCTTGACTCAGTCGCAAGCTATAACTGTGGGGAGGATTAGGATGCTATCAACGCTTGTTAATAGGCATTTCTGGTTGGAGCAATCTCCTCTTGGGGAAGAAGAAAGGAGACGCAGGCGGTTGTTGATCTAGGTCCCACACCGCCTCACGCTATGCAGCCAGAGGTTGGAGCACGGCCTCGTCAGCGACTGTGGCGAGGCCCTCGACAGGCGGCCATGTTTCCCCCGCCAGTGGTACCCTGGGCGGAGAGTCAACAGGGGTCCACAAGGCCGACAGCCTTGGCGGCCGAGGGATCGGCCATGTTGGATGTACTCGGCTTTGGAAGATACAAGCCGTCGTCATTCTGCCGCGAACAGCTCGCGATCACTCCTCTCCCCGTCACCAACGGAAGAGGGGCTCTGATCGTTTTCCTTTGGCTGCGGGCCGCGAACCTTCTTTGAAGCGCCCGTCACGGGGAAACAGTGGCAAAAATTGCCTAAAGGCCAACAATATGTATATATGGTAATCCCTTAACAGAGAAGAATAGTGTTAACAGAATTCGGCTATAGGGCGACAATAATGTGGTCAAGAGGCATGGTTTCTATCTTGAGCCTTAACTGGCATGGTTTATTATTCACATGGCAGAGCACTACAGGTCTTCTCTCACTGAGAGACTGGGGGAAAGAGAAAGAAGTGGGAGGAGACACCTCTATTTATACTCGCCACCTGGTGGTGTTCCTGAGTGTCTCCGCCTAGAGCGCCCTCTAGTGGAAACAGTTATATATGCAGTTAGACAGTTACTAGTGTAAAAGACAGTTACTAACAATCCTACACAGAACCTCTGCCTTCAACACTCCCACTTAGGGTTTAGCATACTGGATAACTTCTTGGAAAAACATTCTACAAAGGAGATAATATAATCCAAAAACATCAACAGGGTATGACAGTCAATACTTTCACATTAAACATGACCCTTGCAAATCCCTTCAATTTTAATTTGGAACAGGTTTCCTCATAGTGTCTGCTACTCTGTCGTCCGTTGGACAGTAAACCGGTGTCATTCTTTCTTCTCTGATGACAGATCTGATGAGATTATATTTTCTATATTGGCGTGTTTACATCTATGTTGACCAGGGCCGCCTCAGGGGGTGTGCGAGTCGCACAGGGCCTCGCGGGAAGGCGGGCCTCGCACAAAAATAAATAAAAATAAAAATAATTTTTTTTTCTTTTTTTTGCGAGGCCCCCCTTCCCGCGAGGCCCTTTTTCATCACAGACCTAAAATCTAGTTTTGCTTATATGCTTATATATTTCACATTAGACACGTTTGTAGAATGTGTCTGACTTGTTCCTGCCTCTGCGGCTCTGCAGACTGCAGTGTTCCGGTTTCTGCGGCTCTGCTGCTCTACAGATTTTAGAATAGTGTTTCCGGGCTCTTCCCGGACCCACGAGGTACAGGATCTATTCAGCACTATTCAGAGGAGCGAGTGGATGTCTTTTCAAAAGCAGCATGGAGCAGAAGAAATTACATTGTGTGCCATAAACTTGTTATCAATACCAAGTATGATGGTTATGCCAACTTTGCCAAGACGAAGAGGATGTTCGGCAGATGGACTGAAGATGAAAGTTGTTGCATGTTAGAAGAACCTTCAGTCAGGCTATAGCTATGTCGGCTAGTACTAGTAGCAATTTGCTAAAGGCAGGGATGCGTAACTAGCGTTAGCTAACGCTAGTTAGCTAGCGTTAGCTAGCTAGCGTAACGCTAGTTCGCTAGCTATTGTTAGCTAACGCTAGCTAGCTAGCATTAGCTAACGCTAGTTACGCGTCCCTGCCTTTAGTTAATTGCTAAGTTATCGAGTGCTAACGTGTGGCAGATAAACTAGGACTCCCAAGGGACTGGTACTTTTCATCTCCACGGAAAGGCTCCTTCCAACTTTGCCATTGATACTGCGTTATGGTGAGTTCATGCAACCTATTCTATTCCCGCCGTTGAGCTCTCTCTCTCTCTCTCTCTCTCTCTCTCTCTCTCTCTCTCTCTCTCTCTCTCTCTCTCTCTTTCTCTCTCTCTCTCTCTAAAACTGTCTAACACACACACATACATGCTCTCTCTCTAAAGGCGCTCCCATAGTCGAGCAGACTGTACACAGAGCAGACTCCGCGGATGTCCGCGCGTCAGAAAATAGTAGCTTCGCACCTGTGGGTCTGCTGTCCGCACACACACACAAACAGACATGCTCTCTCTCTATCTCTCTCTTTCTAACACACACACAGACATGCTCTCTCTATCTCTCACTCTTCAATTCAAATGGGCTTTATTTCACATTCTTGTATTTCTCCCAGTAGGTATGGGAGTTTTGAGTTATTGTCCATGTTTTCAAAGTCTCTTTGGGTGTTTGCAATTTGTGGGAAGTATATGTCTCTGATGTCTTGGTATAGTGGGCAGGTTGTTAAGAAGTGGAGCTCGGTTTCCACCTCATCTTGTGTGCAGTGGGTGCATAGTCTGTCTTCGCTTGGGAGCCAGGTCTGCCTATGGCGGCCTTTCTCGATGGCTAGGCTGTGCTCGCTGAGTCTGTACCTAGTCAAGGATCTTCTTAGTTTTGGATCAGTCACAGTGCTCAGGTATTCTGCCACTGTATACTCTCTGTTTAGGGCCAAATAGCATTTCAATTTGCTCTGGTTTTGGGTTGTTTCTTTCCAATGTGTGTGTCTCTCTCTCTCTCTCTCTCTCTCTGGCCTTGCTCTGGTGGAGGGTCAGGGGCATTGCCGGGTCTGTGCAGCGATAACACTGTATATTGACTGTAGAACGGGAGCTCTCTCTCGCTCTCTCGCTCTCTCTCTTGCTATATGTTGACTGTATCATGCCCAGCCTCGGGCAGCGCTATTATTTAAGAATATGTTGACTGTATGAAAAAAAAAAAAAAAAAAAAAAAAAAAAAAAAAACTTTGGGGGGGGGGGGGGGGGGGGGGGGGGGGGGGCGGGGGCTCGCGTTTAAATCTCGCACAGGGCCTCGCATTTCTCCCAGGCGGCCCTGATGTTGACACACTGGGTTCCTAGCAATCACAATGGTTCCCTGGTTGCCCTCATAAACAACAGCCCTCATATATAAACAGTGTCCATAATTTTTAACTGATGTTGACAAAATGCCCCTCATCTTCAAAAACTGCCTTATCGGGTATAGAGAATACTAGGGGTGGGACGGTACGCATCCGAACCGTGTACCGTACGGTACGACCCCCACGGTTCGGGGCGTCTGTGTATCGTATGGTTCAGATGACGCGCAAAAAAAAAAATCATTTGGCGGAGCCGGGAGAGGTGAGCACTGGCTGCAGGCAGCAGCAGCAGCAGCACTGCAGCCAGGTGCTAGTCAGTTTGTGTAAAAATGGCAAGCACAATATAAATCAATCTTCATTACGACTTTAAAAACATTGCCATTAACATTACATAGGCCTACACACATCTTGCCATAGAGTTAGCAGTTTGTACAACACAACGCACGTTTTAACTATGGTAGCACTAGCCCCAGCTAATACAGTCAACGAAATGTTACCGTAGCTACTAGCTAGCAGAGGAGGAAATGAGAGTCTGAGAGGCGGGGTGTTTAAAGACAATGATAGGCATTTATTCAACATCCAAGAAGGCTAACATACAACTGTGCCGCTTTCGTGCTGCTTGTTGATGTTATGAACTCCTCCTAAGATGAAGGTCCCACACGCTAAAATGTCTGTGGGGACCCGCCAACCCATAGATAGTTCCAACTCACCGAATTACGTAATCCACCACAGTTGCACTCAATATTTTAATAATGTTAGTCTAAATAAATGTAGACAGATAATGTACGTATTTTAAAAATAGAATGAACAGAGCAGTGTTGTTTTTAAACAGTACAGTGTGTGTGTGTTAGTTTGATGTCTGCTGCCAGTTAATACTTTGACAAATGTAGCTTATATTTTTCAGTCAGTTCGGTCTTTGTGTGCCAAACATTATTTAAGGCTGTAAACACTGTAACACTGTAAACCTTTTTTATTTGTTTTAATAAATGAAGCATGTTTAGATTTTTGAGTGTTAAATTTTTTTAATACAAATTAACGTATATCGAACCGAACCGAAAACGGTGACCCCAAAACCGTGATACGAACCGAACAGTCCATTTTGTGAACCGTCCCACCCCTAGAGAATACATTCCAATGACCTATTACATATTAAACACCATTGTGGGCTGCTTCTTTGTTTTCCCACGAAACCAGTGAGCTGTCTGTATTCAAACTCACACAATATCCTGCACCTTTAAGATAACAAAAAAAACATGTTTGGCTGTAATCCAAATGTTCCTCTATGGGGTCAGCCAAATGCTGTGACAATCCACTCTCTACAAACCATTTGTCAGGGCGGGTACACATTGTTAAACAAATGAGGCTAGCATCCTCCTGATAGTCTAGTCTCCGATCACATGGTGTTTCCCTTGATCTACATTCTTAGATGTCTAAATGTTTCAGGGTCTTTCCCACATAGTTACATCATTGAGAACATGGTAAGTCATCCACCTCTGTACTTAAACATGGAATTAAACAATCACCCACCTCTGTACTTAAACCTGGGATTAAACATAGGATCCATTTCAGTATTTAGACATGGACTCGAATCAGGTATTTAAACCTGGATTCTACTCCTCCTGTATTTAAACCTAGAGTATCCTCCTCCTGCCTTTAAGCAGTGTAGCCACCCTCCTTCATTATTTAAACATGGAGTACCCTCCTTCAGCGTTTAAGCAATTTTCTACGAACCACACTTTGTATTTGTCGTGGCCTTCAATCCCCTCCTGGATTGAATACACCCATTTCCCTCCCACTGTCTGTCTGCCCTCTGGTAACTTGGTTGAAAACACCCATTTCCCTCCCACTGTCTGTCTGCCCTCTTCGGGGGACAATGTGACCTCTTTAAAGGTCGGGGTTACCCCACTGACTACCCTGTATAGTAATCAACGGGAGTAGGTGTACTGTCCTCTTCGTCACTCCCTTTCCGGCCATAGTCTGTCAGATACTTTGGGGGTTTCTGTTCCCTTGAGGGATACCTCCCACTGCTTGGGGCACTTGACGTCACCCTCGGGTGCTCCTCGTCATCGCCCTCTGAGGGTTGCTGACTGTCTGCCTGCACGACCGTACTATGTACACTGGGCTGATGTGTCTCTGTTTCTACACCCCTTACTCTGGAGTCCAGCTCTGGCCCCTCTGTCTGTGTCTCCCTCTCACATGTTGCCTTTGTGACAAACTTGACTAGCATGTGTTTCTGCACTCTCCCATTACCGGGATGATAAACTAGGAAAGCGGGGCTTCCCTTGTCGTGTCCTACGAAAAATCCTTTTACACCTCTGGCTTTCCCCTGTCCTGCGGGTACGCATAACACACTGATCCAAATCGGTGCATTCTGGCTAGATTACACTTCTTTCCTGTCAGCGCTGTGGTGCCCGAGTGCTTATTAAAGCACCTGTTTCTGGTGTAAGCGGCTTTTTGCACCGCATAATGCCATAAGCTCTTAGGTAAGTTACTATCTACTAGCTTACACCTAGCCATTTCGAAAAGGGTGCGCCATTCCCTCTCTGCCACCCCGTTCTGGTGTGGGGGATATGGACATGACGTCTTGTGTCTTATCTTGTACCTTCTCAACAGTGATTGGAACTCTCTGTTTGTGAACTCGATTTCGTTGTCGGACCTCAAGCATCCTACGTTACCATAAGGGGCTACGTCTGCCAGGAATTTCTCTGTGGCCTGGGGTGTGTCACTCTTTGCTTTGAGAAAGTAAACAAACACTGCCCCTGTGCACACATCTGTAAAAGACTGTACATATCCAAAGCCTCCTATGGACTCATTGCTTACTGGGCCGGCTAGGTCCGTGTCAACTAATGCAAGTGGTACCCTTACTCTGTCTGTGGGATTTCTGTATCTCGGTTGAGTAAACTTCCCCGTTTTGCACACTGCACAATTTTTGTCAGGTCTACGCTTTTCTCCTTCAATGTGCATGCCTTCTGACACTACTTGCAGTTTCAGTAAATCCTCGTAATTACAATGACCCATAAGCTTGTGCCACGTCTGAATATCGTGACTGGCCGTCACGCTACACATATCATTATTATCATTACACTTGTCGTTGTCATTACACTCCGTTTGCAGATAATATATTCTCTGGTACATCTTTATGTCAAACCGTGTACCGTCAGGTTCTACAAGAAAATGTTTTCCTTTATCGAAGAATACCTTGGCACCGCTTGCAGTAGCAGCTATTACAGAGAATAGTCCTTGTGGGAACGATGGTACGTAGAGAGCGTTCTTTAACGTCACCGTACGCCGGCGCCCCTTACTGTCCGTGAGGCATACCTGTGCTTCTCCTCTCTCTTGCGCCAATCCGTAGGTGCGTCCGGAGCGAGAGTTCTCCTCCGCTCCAATCCACTCCAGGCCGCTCACAGTGGTTTAACACTGATGTAATATACATGTAGTACAATGCCAAAGCAACAGATGGCGATGTACAAAAATGAAGGCCATTTTCAACCAATGAGAAGGGTGAACCTGTGATATCCTGTTCAGGCTTTGTCACTCACTCCTGTTAGAAAAAGTATCGACGCCATTGTTGTTGTCGTTAGCTTACATGCTAACGTTAATGGCAGCGACCATAGCATTGTGGCTCGGCTAGACAGTCTTTGTGCAGTCGCTTCTCCGATGGCCTTTCTCTCCGCATCGCCAACACGCCAGTTCCGTTGTGGTCCTGGTCCTCTCCCTTGGCGTCGCTCGGGCCTTTAGCACCCTCTCTCCCGCCTCCGCGGCGGCTGGGTAAGTATCTTCTGAGGCCTCGAAGTTCCTTAACTTAGCCATGAACTGTCCCAACGTCATGTCCGTTGAACCGTGTGTTACCAGGAGTGTGAACGGTTTGTACAGCTCCGGTAGTCCTCTCATCATCATCGCCATCATTAGCCCATCGCTTGGTGCTTCTCCGGCACTCCTCAATGGCGTCATGATCTGCTCCGCTCTGTTGACGTATTCGGTCACAGTCTCGGTGGGCCCCTTCCTCAGGGCCGTTAGTGCTATGTAGAGGGCCACGACTCTGGGTCTTCCTAGCCCGATGTAATGCTATCTCAACACCTCCAGGCTTTCTCGGCCTCGGTCTTTAGTGTCGCGGAATATCAGCCCCAGGCTGGTGTCGTCGAGCAGCGGCGCTAACTCACAGTACACGTCTGCGTTACGCTGGTCGTCCAGGGCTTGCTCATCCGCCGTCAGTTCTCCCGTGGGGGCTGCCAGGATCGTCTCCTTCAGTCCCGCACCGTGCATGCAGCATAGCATGCGCTCTTCCCAGAGCTCGTAGTCCTCTGCTTTTCCATTGAATGAGGGCCATTTGCCCCTTCCCTTGTTTTCCATCCTCTTCGTTGGTGGTAGGCTTAGCTTTAGCTCTTGTTGGCCTAGCGTCTAGCCACACGGTGCTCCCGGCACTAACCTAGCCTTTCTTTAGCTAAGCTTGCTACAGTACCCTTATTATTTCGTCCCGGCGTTATCTGGGCCCATAACCTGTTAACAGAATTCGGCTATAGGGCGACAATAATGTGGTCAAGAGGCATGGTTTCTATCTTGAGCCTTAACTGGCGTGGTTTATTATTCACATGGCAGAGCAGTAACACTACAGGTCTTCTCTTACTGAGAGACTGGGGGAAAGAGAAAGAGGAGGAGACACCTCTATTTATACTCGCCACCTGGTGGTGTTCCTGAGTGTCTCCGCCTAGAGCGCCCTCTAGTGTAAACAGTTATATATGCAGTTAGATAGTTACTAGTGTAAACAGTTATATATGCAGTTAGACAGTTACTAACAATCCTACACAGTACCTCTGCCTTCAACAAATAGGCACAGAGGCCAACAATATATATAACCCCACACAAAGTGGAAACAAAGGGCAGCATTGAAATAATCCACTCAACGGTGGAAAACAGAGTAAATATATATATATATGTAGATATCCACTTAATAGTGGTGAACGGCACAGAGGCCAACAATATATATAAAACCACACACAGTGGAAAACAATGGCAACCTCCAATGCTCTGGTCACTGGCAATTGACACAGAGAGGCGCCAGGATGTGTGTGTGCTGTCAGGTATTTATCCACCCGCCCCTCTCGAGGCGATTGCCGTCAGCTGCCACTCATCAGGCAATCAGCACTCTTCAGTGTAGGGACGGGCGGCACCTGACAGAGAAAGAAAAGGGACAGCATTAGCTACCATGGCACACACACATCACATACAAAACATAACACATTTACATATACTAACCTGATGTTCAGATGGTGTCATAAATACAGTAATAATGGTAATGACCAACCCACGTACAGTACCCATGTACGTCACAGAGCCATATGCAGATTTTGCCTAGTTCCGAGCTGAAGGTTTTTTCAACCTGCAACTTGTTCTTGTCAGAGACCAGCAGGGCTGAGTCGTCCGCAAACAGGAACAAGTTGCAGTCACAAGCTGACGACATTCATTTGCATAAATTAGGAACAGTAGCGGTCCTAGTATTCTTCCTTGTGGAACACCACAGCTCACTGAGAGGGGGGGATAGAGTACCGTTTATGGTTAAGGTTAGGGTTAGGGTTAGTTGGTTAAGGTTAGGGTTAAGGTTAGGGTTAGTTGGTTAAGGTTAGGGTTAGGGTTAGGGTAACAGCCTGCTGGCGCGATTGTTAGGAGTAACGCGATTGACGCTGAAAAAAACATCAGTGGCCAATCAGATTGTGCAAACCGAACGCGGAAGTGAAACTCCGTTGGGGAAAATATACACGCAAACGGGAATGGTCTTTTTAGGTAGGATTATTGATGTGTAAAGCAATTGTATACATTGATAAAATAATATGCCGACTCACTGTACGGGTAAGTCTTCTTCGATGTCGGGGAACTGCTTTTATACGATAATGATTTTGAAAATAGAGAACAGCTATACGTGATTCGGGAACTATTTCCTTATATAGACTATGTGATATTGAATGCCAGACTAAAATAATAAAAAAAAAATGTATCCAAGATATCTTCAACCGGTTGGTAATAAACCTTCGCAATGGCGAGTGGACAGAATGCATGGACTTTGGGATCAACATGGCCAAACAAGCCAGTCAGGTAAATGTTTTCTGCTCCATAGCATGGTGTATAATGTAATATCTTCTTGAATTAGTTGAAGATAGTTGACCTTACTAGTTGATAGCTCGTTGGGAGAACATGCAACCAAATATGTGCTATGCATACTGAAAAGTCATTGTACGGATTCCGAATTATGTTTATTTATTATCTATTATCTATTATCTATTAACTATTATCTAGTTGATAAATGGTAAGAAGATAATTCTTGAGGAGTTATCTTTGAGAAATTATCTCCTTTATATATGATTGGCATAGTTAGCCTTCAGCATGGACAAATTAATAATACCCTTTGAGGTGTAATATGAGCTCACATGCAAGATCGAGTTTTGAGAACTGATCGGAATCAGAAAGGTCTTTATTGCCAAGTAGTTTTCACATACAAGGAATTTAGTTCGGTTGATTTCGGTGCGACATTAACGGACAGACAATAACGGACAGATAATAAAATAAAAAGGTGGAATAAAATAAAATGGAATATTAACTAAATTAAGATAGAAGCACAATAAAATAAAATAATTATGAAAAAAATAGGCCAGGGCTGTACAACTGTAAAATAAAAGGTGGAATAAAATAAATCGGATATAAACAAAAACAAAAAAAAATTATTAACTTTTTCTCCCATTTTCTTTTTTTGTATTTTCTTTTTTTATTATTTTTTAAACAAACACATAAACAAACATGACAACACACAATAGGATATACAAATACACATATGCTCCAGCTCGTACCCCCCTCTCCCGGACCCCCCATTGGATAATCCAACCATTATAATTTGTTCCTAACCAGACACTACCATTATATGCTGGCTTTTATTCTCTCCACCACTTCTAACCACATTGCCATTTTGGATTCATTGAGACCCAAAATTCTAGCTGTTGATATTTCTTGATAAATCACATCGAGATATGTAAGAATCCAGACCTTACGGCACATTTTTTCCGGTTGAAACCATCGTGATGCTATCAGCTTTTTAGCCACTGTGATACCGGATAAAACCAATCTCTTTAGCTGTGGAGGTACTGCATGCTCAAAGACATCATTCAGCAGTAATACAGAGGGGTGTACAGGTATATCCAGAGTTAAGAGATTTGACAATTGCTGGGTCACTTCTTTCCAAAATATCTTAACTGGTGGGCAGTCCCAGTACATGTGCATAAATGTCCCTTCGTCCCCATTTGTACATAAGGAGCATTTGGAGTCTTGTTTAAGACCCATTTTGTTCAGTCTTATAGGAGTTAAGTATGTCCTGTGAATATAGTTAAGATTGATTTGTTGATGGTCCGGGTTCCTTGATGCAAGGCGTACATTTGCCCAGGCTTCTTGCCAGTCAAAGTCTATCTCCAGGTCTGGTATATCCCTCCTCCAGACTGAGTCTAGATGTAGGGTTTCATACGAGGCCGTTAGTAATTGATGATAAAAATCTGAAACAAAACCTCTCGATGTCTCTCTTTCATAGAAGAATTTGTGGTATCTGTGGTGTACAATTGGTATCCTTAATGGAACACCGTGAGCCTTCAAACATGCCAATAACTGTGCGTAAAAATAATATGAGGACTTGGTGAGATTAAATTTTTTGCATATCTCATCAAAACTACAAAAACCCTGTTTGTTGAAAACGTCTCCTAATGTGTGTATGCCTTGCTTTTCCCATCTAGGGAATCTTATAGGTTGTTTTCCAATCAAGAGTGCATTGTTATTGAATAAGGGAGTATGATTATGCCATTTATGTGGGATAGAGTCTTTTTTTTGTGTTTCACGCCATATCCGGATTGCATGAGTGATTATGGGGCCAAATTTCCATTCGCATTGCTTAATTGATAATTTGGTGTACACTATGTCCTTCAGCCTATGTGGAGCTACTATATTTTCTTCTAAATTTCTCCAGGATACTGATGCTTGGGGATCAAACCATGTTGTCAGTGGTCTTAAAGTGTATGCCTTAAAATAGTGGTGGAAATCTGGAAATGCCATACCACCGTCTGCTTTGTTTCTCTGTGCGGTGGATCTTTTTATACGTGGTGGTTTGTTATTCCAAATAAATTTGTATGTGGAGGAGTGTAATTCTTTCCAGTAACCCTTTGGAGGGGGTAACGGTAGTGTTGTGAAGGGCCAGATTAAACCGAATATATATATTTATTTATATATATATATTTAATTGTATTTGTATATTCTCTAATATTCCCTGATATCCCTTGTATATTCCTTGTACAATATGCATTGAATATCCATTCTAGCCTACTGAACATCCCATAATAGTCTCCATTCTACTATTGGTCGAGACCTTGGTGCCAGGCTGCCATACCCCCCAGACCCAGTTCAAACGTACCGCTCAACATGTACGAACAAGTCCTAGTTCCGCGTAGGAATCTGGCTACCGCACCACTAACGGTACTATTTGTTCATAGTGCGTATATATACTGCGCTACTAAAGTAGGACTTCCTTTTTAGTCCAGTTTCTTACCCTCCAATAGAGTGACAGACGTAAAGCCTCCCCGCGACGCCACGTGTGGGAGTAAGGCCAAGTTCGGCCTACCATCGGTATTGAGACATCGTGTATATTAATATTTGAATAGTCATATTTGGCACTATATCGTCGAGTTGGACGTAGTCTATTAAGCTAATAATAGTCTATTCATATGTAGTGCTTCGTGCGGTGAGAATACTATCGTAGTCAGTACCCCATCGTTTCGGGCAGAGAACTGGCTGCTTATCCAGGGTGGCCAACCCCATGTGAGGCTGCACCCGAGGAGCCCCAGAGCCGACGAGCGAGTGGACCTGCATACCGGATTATTCTACCGACGACAGCCCGCCTTCCCAGGCACGGATTATGCTTTGTGTACAGTGATTATTCCATGGATAAAGACCCCCGACACTGCCGTGTGTTGGAACCCCCCCCCCTGGAGAGGACGCAAGGTGAGGAGACGCTCTGCAAGACGAGGTCGCTTCACGTCTCTCCCCCGTGGACCGGAGAGAGCCGGCTCACAGAGAGTCCACCTGCTTTCATCTGTGGTCCAAGGATCGCTGGCGCACCGAGCTGCACAACTGTGGGTTCACCCAGGATACCCTTGGCCGGACGAGGCAGCCAGACTCTACCCCCCCCCCCCCCTCCTACTCCTGTTGTCTTACAAGCGACCGGATTATCCCCCCTAGTGTATCCAGTTCTATAATCATTAAAGTATCATTGCTATTATTCCTTAACTATTCCAGGTCGTATATGTACCACCTGCGCCTTCAGAGATTGGACATTCTCTATTGATATACCGACAAATACTCTTGCCATAAAAGTGCATACTAATTCCCATTCATAAATGTGATTGATTTGATTAAGTGCTTGCTCTACACACCATCGCTGTGTAGAAATAAATACCTATTTCTAATTCGTACATTTGTGTTGGATCCGTTTCATCTACGTGACAGTGTTCATCATAATATATTTATGCCGAGTACTGGGTGGCCGAATATTAAGTACAAAGGTAGTGGTAGTAAGTATCATATCTAGTAATACAGTCAGGGAATTGTACCCCTCAGTTACAATTGGTCCTTCGAGCCGGAGGGTAATTAGTGTAATATTAATATAGTGTTATTAATATTGAAATGGCCTATGATGAACACTCCACGAAACGATCCTCCTAACCAACGCCCGCAGCGCGAACGACGGCTCCCTCAGTACTTAGAGGCTTACGCTGTCAGTCAACAACCTAGTCTTCTACTAACAGTAAACGCGGTAAAACTAGAAAGTAAAAGTATGTCTAACCCCAACGCCCAGACTACCCGGACCATAGAGGCCCCTACGGGTTCTAATGTAACTGACCAAGTTCACGGTGGGGACGAGTGGGAACCAGACATGACTTCACACCCCGCCAGTACTGAAGAAGTAGTCCCCGATGAGTCCCGGGAGGAATACAACGCTACCGAGAGAGAACTCGGCACGGAAGAAGACGGGGAGAGCACCGTGGAGATAGAGCTCCAAGGCTCCGCAAGGAGTACCCCGAGGGAAGGCTCCCCTATACAACCGCCTTCTCCCAGCGAGGCAGAGAGGACCCTACAGCAGGCCTTCCTCATCAGCCTGAACGCCGCTGCTGAACGCGACCGACTGCAGATCCAGCAGCGGAGCGAAGAAGAGCATATACGTCTAGAAATAAGACGCATTCAGAGAGAAGAGAATGTGGCCCGAGACCGAGCAGACAGCCAGCGAGCAGCTGCTGGTGCTCTACGGGACGCAGAGCGCGACAGACAGCAAGCGCAACTAATAGAACAGCTGATCAGACGGACAACACCCTCTCCCTCCGCCAGAGGCTCCAGGAACTCGTCTAGACACACCTCCAGGGCGGCATCCCCTAGCCGAGTAAACAACCCTGAACTTGACCAACAGACGAGGTCTATACCCCCCACAGACCACCTCCCCCCACCGGTCCAAGCGAGACCTAGCAACCGGGAAGGAGCAGCATATCCTGTGGAGAGGCTAAACCAGAGACTACAAGCACTGGATGACCTAACTGAAGACGAAGAGGAAGAGGAGGAGAACCACGCCCGACGACAGCACAGTACTCTACCGGACCAGGAGGTCCGGTACAGCCCAGGCTATACTCCCACGGAGCTGCGCTACAGACCCCCGACTCTATACCCGGGTGAGCACGACGCACGACCCGCACCGAGGAACAGCACCTGGACAAGCGGGCCATGGTACACTGCCGGTACCAGCCCCTACCAAGGAGCGGGAGGAGACTCGCCTAGGAGGCCTCTCCCCCAACGCTCGCCGATGTATCCACAGTCAGCGTCATACATTGGTACGCCTATGGTACCCGACTTCACCCAAGAGAACCGGGCCCAGTATACAGAACTCCGCATGTGTCTGGAGACCATGTTGGTGGATGTATTGGATGAACGCCATAAATACGCCATCCTACTGAAGCACTTAAAGGTACCCCGCGCACATAATATAGCGCTCGCCTACGCGACTTCCACCACCCCATACACAGCAGCGCTGGTAGCATTGGACCAGAGGTATGGGCGCATATGGGATTACGTGATCCAGGAGATCCGACACATCGACCGCTTACCCCCAGCAATAGACAATCGAGCACTGGACGACCTGTCCATCAGAGTGCAGTCCCTGGTAGGGATGTTGGGAGCGCAGAGAGAGAAGGGGAGGCATGAACTTTACGCCAACTCAAATGTGGAAAGGATCTTGGAGAAGCTGCCGCCCGCTCGACAGGAGCGTTTTAGGCGGCAGAGAGACCACCGAGACCCGAATGGCCCCGAACCGAACCTCCTCGATCTAGCCGACTTCCTGGCGAGAGAAGTCAGCAGCCTACGGCTAGATACATTCGGACGGAGCACCCCTGGCTCCAGAGAAGGAACCAGACGACTAAATGATGGAAGAAGATCGGTGACTGTGATGCACCAATCGGAGTCAGTACCGAGCAGCAGGAGCCACAGTACCCCCTCCAGAACGGAGAAGTGGAAGATAGTGTGCCCCTACTGTGAGAAAGAACACTGGCTAGCGCAATGTGACTCCTTCCCCAAGCTGAACGCGGAGGAAGCAAGTCAATGGATAAAGTCCAACAAGCGCTGTTTTCGCTGTGCGCGCTCACACATGGCAGCCGAATGCCGCTTAAAGAAAAGGTGCACCAAGTGCGATGGAGCCCATCTGGACATACTTCACGACAGTAACAGACGGCGCCCTTCACCCGCACCATCCAGCAGCAAAGCGAGCGTCATGTACATCGATCCCGCCAGCAGCAGTGGAGCCCGAGTACTCCTAAAAGTAGTGCGTGTGACACTAAGCTACCAGAATAAAGTCCTGGACACTTACGCCGTCCTCGATGACGGGTCAGAGAAGACCCTTCTGCTCGCCTCCGCTGCGGCCCAGCTAGGGCTGCGGGGAAGCGAAACCCAAATGACAATTCGGACAATAAGACGAGATTTGAAGACGATAAAGGGCGAGAATGTCTCATTCTCTATCGCAGCAAGCGGCCAGCCTGAGCGACGGTACCAGATTACAGACGCTTTCACCAGCCAAGAAATAGGACTGTCGCGGTACACATACCCCGTCGCCAAGCTGATGGAGAAATATGCACATCTGCGCAAGTTACCGATCCCGCTCATAGACAATGCTATGCCGACCCTGTTGATAGGCTCCGACCATGCAGACCTCATTGTCCCGATAGACCGGGTTCATACCGGACCCCGAGGCTGTCCTGCAGCAGTCGAGACCCGTTTGGGATGGACTCTCCAAGGCCCGCTCGCCAAATCTCTCAACCGAAGTACAGCCACTAGATGTCTCCACTCCCGAGTCACAGAGGGAGAAACCGCACTCCTGCAACACGTAGAGCGGTTATGGACCTTGGAACAAATGCCCTTTAAGAACGGAAAGAAAGACATTCGCTCTAAAGATGACATTTACGCCATTCACCTCCTCGAGACAGGGACCAAGAGAGTCCCGGTCAACGGCGTGTTGAGATACGCCACGCCACTCCTGCGGCGAGAAGGAATGCCTACTTTCCACGCCAAGACAGACGCCACAGAACGGTACCTGCTGAACACGGAGCGGCGCTTAGCCAAGAACCCCGCCCAAGAGAGTGTATACCGCGCTGAGATTGAGAAGCTCATCACAGCGGGACACGTCACAAAGATGGACATTAAAGAGGCTGACCAGACCACTGAATCGTGGTACGTGCCTCACCACAAGGTCCATCACAACGGTAAAGACCGCATAGTATTTAACTGCAGCTACCAGATCGGATCCCGAAATCTGAATAAAGAGTTACTGCCCGGTCCCACACTCGGCCCCTCCCTACTCGGCGTTCTACTCCGCTTCCGCCAGGAAAAGGTGGCCATCAGCGGGGACATTAAAGGAATGTTCCTGCAGGTGAGATTAGTAGAGGAGGACAAGCCCCTGTTACGGTTCCTATGGAGAGAGAAGCCAGGAGATGAGCACCCAGCCATCTACCAATGGGAAGTCCTCCCCTTCGGAACGACGTGCAGCCCCTGCTGTGCTACATTTGCACTACAGAAACATGTAGCAGAGGACCCAGCAGCGGACGAAGAGGTCCGACACAGCGTAAAGAACAGCTTCTACGTAGACAACTGTCTACAAAGCCTTTCAACCCAGGAAGAAGCCGAGGCTCTCCTGATTAAACTCCGCGCCTCATTGATCAAAGGCGGCTTTGATCTCAGGCAGTGGGCCTGCAGCGATCCGCAAGTACTGCGCAGCCTCTCCTCCGAGGACAAGGCAGCCAGCAGCGAGACCTGGATGGCTACAATCCCGGGAGAAGCCCAGGAGATGACCCTGGGATTGGTGTGGCGATTCAAAACAGATTCGCTTCACTACAGACACAAGCCCCTGACTACGGAGCAGGGAAGGCCGGCGGCGGCGCCGACCACCAGACGGAGTGTGTACACAACACTCGCCCGACAATATGACCCGCTAGGATGTATTCTACCGTACACCACCAGGGCAAAAATGATTGTACGAGCATTGTGGGACAAGGACCAGGGCTGGGACGACCCCATTCCCGCACACCTTGCATCCACCTGGAGAGAGTGGGAGATGGAGCTCCACTCACTCCCAGGCGTTAATATGCGCCGAAGCTACTTCCCACCCACGGTGAGGCCAGAGACATGTAAAATGGACTTACACGTCTTCAGTGACGCCTCAGAGGTCGCATACGGATCAGTAGCCTACTTGCGGGCCCAAGAAGAGGGGGGAGAGATCTACACAGCATTTGTCCTCGCCCGCTCGAGAATAGCCCCACGCAAGCAACAATCTATCCCACGCCTAGAGCTCTGCGCAGCCCTAGCCGGAGCGCACCTAGCCACGCTCATCCAACGTGAGCTCACCATACCGGTGTCTAGAACAATCCTGTGGTCAGATTCCACGACAGTACTCGCCTGGATCAAATCGGACTCATGCAAGTACAAAGTCTTCGTGGGAGTCAGAGTCACCGAGATTCAAGACTTAACCGAAGAGTTAACCGGAGAAACAGAGTGGCGCTACGTGGATACAAAACAGAACCCAGCTGACGTCATCACCCGGGGAATGCCCCTAGATGACCTCACCCGTCGCAATGTCTACAGTGACGGCCCAGCATTCCTAAAGCTCCCGGAAGGAGAGTGGCCCACGCCTATCCCGAGGGAAGCCAGTCAGGAGGAGGCTGAGAATAAGAAGCCTGTGTTCTGTGGATTGAGCACTGTTATCTCCGCAGACCCCAACATAGATGATTGCACTACCATAGAGAGTGCACAACAAAGGACAAACTTCAAAGGCGGCGAAAGAGAGCTGAGAGAGAGCTTCCAAGCTATGGGCCCAGAACTTAAGACCCACCTCGCTCCAGCACAGATTGACTTCCAATTCAACCCCCCAAACGCACCCCACTTCGGTGGTACTTGGGAACGGGAAGTGCGTTCCATAAAGACAGCCCTGTACGCAGTACTTGGGGCCCAGACTGTGGCGGAAGAAGTCCTAATGACAGTCCTCACGGAGATTGAGGGAGTATTGAACTCTAAGCCCCTCGGCTACGTCTCCAGCGATGTGGCGGATATCGACCCAGTTACCCCAAACACACTCCTGATGGGGCGGCTAGATCCCGCGTTACCCCAGACAATGTACCGGCCTGAAGAAGCGAACGGCCGACGAATGTGGAGGTACAGCCAAGTATTAGCCGACAAGTTTTGGAGCAGTTTCCTACTGCACTACCTACCGTCTCTACAGACCCGCCAGAAGTGGGTAAAGGAGAGAGACAATTTGACAGAAGGAACAGTCGTCATGATTATTGATCAATCACTGCCCAGAGCTATGTGGCCGGCTGGCCGCGTAAGCAAAGTGATCACCGGTGCCGACGGCAAGGTCCGAGCAGCTGAAGTGCTTGTCCAGGGTCGCACTTACACCCGTCCCGTGGCGAGGCTCATAGAACTGCCCCGACTCCCAGACACAATCGATGATGACCATGACCCTATAACCATATGACTTTGTGAAGTTGACTGACCCCTACAGCAAACCCTTATGTGTAAATAGACAACGCGATTAATCTGTCTCTGCTTAACTGATTAGGTCTGGGACCAATCAGGGGGTGGCTGTTGTGAAGGGCCAGATTAAACCGAATATATATATTTATTTATATATATATATTTAATTGTATTTGTATATTCTCTAATATTCCCTGATATCCCTTGTATATTCCTTGTACAATATGCATTGAATATCCATTCTAGCCTACTGAACATCCCATAATAGTCTCCATTCTACTATTGGTCGAGACCTTGGTGCCAGGCTGCCATACCCCCCAGACCCAGTTCAAACGTACTGCTCAACATGTACGAACAAGTCCTAGTTCCGCGTAGGAATCTGGCTACCGCACCACTAACGGTACTATTTGTTCATAGTGCGTATATATACTGCGCTACTAAAGTAGGACTTCCTTTTTAGTCCAGTTTCTTACCCTCCAATAGAGTGACACACGTGAATCAACTCAGACTACCATTGACCTCATTCTGACCTCCGACAAGTCCAAGATCTCCAAGAAAGGGGTTATAGCATGCGGGTTAAGTGATCATTATATGATATTCTGTACCCGCAAAAAACTAAAACAAAAGGCTGGCTGCCACAAAACAGTCACATCTAGAGACCTCAAAACCTACTCTAGCGAGGCCTTTAACCTTGAACTGGAGAGCCTGGACTGGTCAGATGAACTCAATGGTACACTGGTTGAAGAAACATGGCTTGGTTTCAAAACCAAATTCTCAACAATACTAAACGACATGGCCCCCCTAAGAACCACCAGGGTAAAAAATCGCGCTGAGCCGTGGATGCACTCCGAAATACTGGCCGCTATGAAAACCAGAGACAAAAAATGCTCTGAGTTTCGTAAAAGTCAGTCAAAGCTTACTAAAAGCACGAGCAGTGAACTCCAAGCCCACGTGACTGAACTCAAACTAGAAAGAAACAGACTAAGAAACGACGTAAACTCCATGATCAAAACTGCAAAAAAGAATTTCATCAATGACAAAACTGAGGAAAACAAAAACAAACCACGTGAACTTTGGAAATTACTCAATAATCAACTAGGATGCAGTAAAAAACTTAAAACCAGATTCTCAAACATAAACATAAAAACGGACAACACGCTCATCACAGACAAGCTGGATGTAGCCAATTACTTAAACATTTTCTTCACAAACATAGCCACAACACTGGTAAACAAACTACCCTCCCACTCAGGGCTTTATGGGGTAGAACACATAGTAGCTTACTACAAAAACCTAGGGGTCCGCAAGGACGACTTCAAGCTGGAAATGGTAACAACAGATGAGGTACTCAATAAACTGAGCGCCCTCCAACCTAACAAGGCCACTGGCCATGACAACATCCCCTCCAAATTCCTCAGAGACTCAGCAGCCGCCATCACCCCAATCATCACACACATAATAAACCTCTCCATAAAACAGGGACACGTCCCCAAGGACTTCAAAATTGCGAGGGTGACCCCTCTGCACAAAAAGGGCAGCAAATTAGACCCAGGCAACTACCGCCCTGTTTCTATTCTCACCTCCATCTCGAAAGTCATGGAAAAAATAGTCTACGAACAGGTCGAAAAGTACCTAGCGGAAAAAAATCTAATCTACGAATTCCAATCTGGCTTCAGAACATCCCACTCCACTGACACATGCCTTCTCTATTTGAATGACCACATCAAACAAGAGGTGGACGCAGGCAAATACTGCGGCATGGTCATGCTGGACCTACAAAAGGCCTTTGACACGGTCAATCACTCCATTCTGATTGACAAGCTAAAAGCAATTGGTTTTGATAGTCTATCAGTGAGCTGGATGCAATCCTACCTTGAGGGGAGGGAACAGATGGTGGAGGTAAACGGTACCCTATCCCCCCCTCTCACAGTGAGCTGTGGTGTTCCACAAGGAAGCATACTAGGACCGCTACTGTTCCTAATTTATGCAAATGACATGTCGTCAGCTTGTGACTGCAACTTGTTCCTGTTTGCGGACGACTCAGCCCTGCTGGTCTCTGACAAGAACAAGTTACAGGTTGAAAAAACCCTCAGCTCGGAACTAGGCAGAATCTGCATATGGCTCGCTGATAACAAACTATCATTACACATGGGCAAAACAGAGTCCATTCTCTTCGGTTCAAATAACAAACTCAGCAAGACCGACGGCTTCTCAGTTACAGTGGGTGACAATATTGTCACAAGGAAAGATGAAATTACTTACCTGGGTTCCATCCTAGAGGCTAATCTCTCCTGTGACAAAATGGCATCCAATGTAATAAAAAAAGTCAACCAACGAACTCGATTCTTGTACCGGATCTCCTCTCTGGTAAACAAGAATACCCTGAAGACTCTGGCAGGAGCACTCATTCAGGGGTACTACGACTATGCTTGCACCTCATGGTACCAAAGCACCTCAAAGGCGCTAAAAACAAAATTACAAACATCTCAAAACAAACTGGTCAGACTACTGCTTGACCTTACTCCTAGAACCCACCTCACCCCTGCCCACTTTGACAACCTAGGATGGCTTAGAGTAGATGACAGAGTACAGCAACTTGCAATGGGCCTGGTCTACAAGATACACTACACGACCAAGGTACCCATGTACATGGCAAAATACTTCCCAAAGGTCAGTGAATACCACGATCACAACACCAGAGGGAGCTCCACAAATCATGTTAAACCCAGATTCGGCTCAAATAAGGGACTAAACACGTTTCGCAATTATGCCACATCAATGTGGAACGCCCTACCCAAAGCTGTAAAGGAATGTGGATCACTACCCACTTTCAAAACCTCTCTCAAGAGACACCTACGGGAGACTGCAATTCAACACTGGCCCCTGTAAATATCCTAACCCAACCCCCTCCAATGTACAGTCATTTACCTAGTATGGTTTTGTCAATAGTCCAATGTACAATTTTGTTTGTTTGTACAGAGTCTCCCCCCCCTCAATGTACAGTTTTGCTTGTTTATACAGTGTGCCCCCCCCCCCCCCCAACCACCTCCAATGTAAATTACCCAGTATGGTTGTCAATATCCCAGTGTACCCAACCCCCCCCCACCCAACCTCCTCCAATGTACAGTTTCTACGTCAAATGTATATACTCCCTTTTCTTGACTCCTTCTGTATCTCAAACAGTACTGTATTTGCAAATCTGGTATGTCATAAATGTATAGATGTAGCAGTACTGACTATCTGTATGTCATGTATGTCATATATGTCCTGATGAATTGAAAATGGGGGACCCTGATGTAAACAAGACGAAAGTCTTTCTCTGGTCTGCATCCCCTTAACAATTGTGTGTATTGAGCTGTACTGTATTGTACCCATTCTGCAATCTGTTAATAAAGTTTTCAATCAATCAATCAATCAATCAAGACAGACGTAAAGCCTCCCCGCAACGCCACGTGTGGGAGTAAGGCCAAGTTCGGCCTACCATCGGTATTGAGACATCGTGTATATTAATATTTGAATAGTCATATTTGGCACTATATCGTCGAGTTGGACGTAGTCTATTAAGCTAATAATAGTCTATTCATATGTAGTGCTTCGTGCGGTGAGAATACTATCGTAGTCAGTACCCCATCGTTTCGGGCAGAGAACTGGCTGCTTATCCAGGGTGGCCAACCCCATGTGAGGCTGCACCCGAGGAGCCCCAGAGCCGACGAGCGAGTGGACCTGCATACCGGATTATTCTACCGACGACAGCCCGCCTTCCCAGGCACGGATTATGCTTTGTGTACAGTGATTATTCCATGGATAAAGACCCCCGACACTGCCGTGTGTTGGAACCCCCCCCCCTGGAGAGGACGCAAGGTGAGGAGACGCTCTGCAAGACGAGGTCGCTTCACGTCTCTCCCCCGTGGACCGGAGAGAGCCGGCTCACAGAGAGTCCACCTGCTTTCATCTGTGGTCCAAGGATCGCTGGCGCACCGAGCTGCACAACTGTGGGTTCACCCAGGATACCCTTGGCCGGACGAGGCAGCCAGACTCTACCCCCCCCCCTCCTACTCCTGTTGTCTTACAAGCGACCGGATTATCCCCCCTAGTGTATCCAGTTCTATAATCATTAAAGTATCATTGCTATTATTCCTTAACTATTCCAGGTCGTATATGTACCACCTGCGCCTTCAGAGATTGGACATTCTCTATTGATATACCGACGAATACTCTTGCCATAAAAGTGCATACTAATTCCCATTCATAAATGTGATTGATTTGATTAAGTGCTTGCTCTACACACCATCGCTGTGTAGAAATAAAGACCTATTTCTAATTCGTACATTTGTGTTGGATCCATTTCATCTACGTGACAGTGTTCATCATAATATATTTATGCAGAGTACTGGGTGGCCGAATATTAAGTACAAAGGTAGTGGTAGTAAGTATCATATCTAGTAATACAGTCAGGGAATTGTACCCCTCAGTTACAGGTAGCATTGAGCTGAAGAAGTTGATTCTAGGTAGGACGTCCATCTTAATTATTGATATCCGTGCTTGTACTGAGTTTTTAAGTTTTGACCACCTGACAAGGTCGTATTTAATTTTGTTTTGAATTTGTATGTAATTGTGCTTCACCGTTTGGCTTATGGTAGGGAATATTTCAACTCCCAAACATCTAAAGTGTTTTACCATCGGTATCTCTTCTGGGAGGGTTATATTTCTTTTTGCAGGGGCGTTAAGTGGGAGGAAGGCCGACTTCGGCCAATTTATCCTAAATCCCGATAAATCTCCAAAGTCCTCAATCAACTTGAGAAGATGAGGCAATGCGGTGTTGGGGTTTTGCATGAACAGTATTACGTCGTCCGCATATAAACTAATTTTGTGTTGTGTGCCCTTGATTACGATTGGTTCTATGGATTGGGATTGTCTTATATATTGTGCTAAAGGCTCTAATGATAGATCGAATAGTCCGGGACTAAGGGGGCAACCCTGTCTGGAAGACCGTGATACTGGAAAGATTTCGGAGGTGATTGTACCTGTTGTAATCATGGCCGATGGGTCTTTGTATAATACTTTAATCATATCAATGAATCCTTTTCCTAACCCCATCCTTTCTAACACTGCCCATAGATACGACCATTCCAACCTGTCAAAAGCTTTCATTGCATCCAGGGACAGCATCGCCTTAGGTGTGTTGTCTTCCTTGTTAGCATCTAGTACGTGTAGTAATCGTCTTATGTTATCAGTGATCAGGCGGCCTCTTATGAAGCCTGTTTGGTCCGGATGAATTAAAGACGTCATATGCTTTTGTAGTCTGATGGCTAATACCTTAGAGTACAGTTTGATATCGGTTCCGAGGAGGCTTAAAGGTCTGTAACTACCGCACTCGGTGGGGTCTTTGTCTTTTTTGAGGAGGACTGTTATGAGTGCAATATTGTCATTCTTATGGAAGTTCCCCTCCTTGACTGAGTATAAAATCATATTTAGTAATAAGGGTCCAATTATGTCCCAACAAGAGAGGTACATTTCTGGTGGGATACCGTCTCTTCCAGGGGCCCTTCCACTTTGCATTTCAGATATGGCCTCCCTAAGTTCATCTAGTGTGATCGGTGTTTCTAACTGTTTAGCGTCATCCTCTGAAAGTTTAGGGAGGTTAATTTGATTAAGATATGTGTCCATCTTGTTTTGATCGAAGGTCGTTTCTGATTTGTATAAGTTGGAGTAGAATTCTTTGAATGTCGTGTTTATTTCTTTGGGTTCTGTAACAAGTCCTTGTTGTGCTCTAATGGTAGTTATATCTGCAAATTTTGCGTTGACTCTTAGTCGCATAGCTAATAGGTGACTTGGTTTGGAACCTTGGGAGTACTGCTGTTGTCTTGTGCTACGTATTTGCAATTCAGATTGTTGTCTGTATATGGCGTTAATCTCTTTTTTTAGTATATTGACTTGATTTTCCAGTTGAACCGAGTTGTTGTATTGCAAAGAATTAAATAACGTTGAGTAAAGTGTTTCCAGTTCAGCCAGTTTTGAGCATCGATTCTTGCGTATTTGGGAGGAAAAGCTATCAGTGAAATCCTTGATCATTCCCTTTGTCGACATCCATAATATTCTGGGGTCCTGCACCGAATTCACATTTATCCGTAGGAATACCGTAAGAGCTTCTTTGATTTGTGTAATGAATTCCTTGTTATTAAGCAGCATCGTGTTAAATCGCCATCTTGGGGCTCGGGATGATAGTATACCAAATGTTCCTTTTAAGAGTAAATAACAGTGATCAGACAATGCATTGGGTATCATTTCCACATCGTAGTTATCAAATAGTCTCGGGGTTGTGAAAACGTAATCTATTCTGGATAATGTATTATGTCTCGCAGATCGACAAGAGTACTTCCGGGTCATGGGGTTGAGTGAACGCCATAAGTCATTTACACCTGTAATCTTCGACCAATCCTTTAATGCATTAGATGCATTTTTTTGTTCATTGGAAAAGGAGGGGTTTGATTTGTCCATCCTTGGGTTCCAAATGGCATTAAAATCCGCACCGATTATAAATGAGTATTCGGGAAGGTCTAACATTGCTCTGGTAAGTGTAGTGAAGAAACTAACTTCGTATAAATTTGGGGCGTATACCGCTACCAACGCTATTTTTCTGTTCTTATGTAAAATCTTAGCTATAGTTATCCGACCATCTGCATCAGACCATACTCCCTTCAATTCAATATTCAACTTCCGTCTAACGACTATGGCTACTCCCCGAGTTCTCGTTCCAAAGGAAGAGTGACTGATGTTATGATATGTGTTGTCCGCTAACATATCTATGTCTTTCTCTAAAATGTGCTTTTTCTCCCATTTTCTATTTTTCTCCCATCCCAATTTCGTATTGTCCAATTCTACCCTCCCCTGTCTCGAACGCTGTTAGGTCATGCCTCCCACAGGCCGGCTGCAATGTGGACAAAGCCTTGCATCACGTGTCCCCTCCGGTACACAAGGAGGCAGCCGTCGCATCTTTTCACCTGCACAGCGCAATCTCTCAGCGGCGAGGGTCTGCGTGGGAGGGACACGCCGCCCCTGTTGCTTCCTGATTCTGCTGCGCAGGCGCACCAACCGACCTGTAGGAGTCGCTGGCCACAACGTCCGATCCCCACCCACCAGCTTTCCACCCCTAACACTGCCAATTGTGTTAGTATGAACGACCAGCCAAGCTGGTAGCAATGCCGAGAGCTGGGCTGGGTAGATTTCAGCTAGTCTTACTTTGCTGTAGTGTACTCTGTGTACCACCTTTAGTTGTATTAGGCTGAGTCTGGCACAAGTGGAGGAGGAATTCACCCTATCCAGTGCTCCCCCCACCACCCCTCTGTCAGTTCCACCCCCAGCTCCTCCTCCCACCTGGATCTCGTCTTAGCGCTTTTGTCTTTGGTCAAGCACATAGTATTTTGATACATTTCAGATATAAGCCCTTTTTGGTTTGGTGATAGACCCAAGAGTCTCTCCCAATTTGATCGTTGAGGGGGGCTAGGAAATTAGTCAAATTGTGAACGTACAAAATGACGTATCTGAAGATAACGAAATAAATCGGAGCGTGGAAGACCAAATTGGAGACACAAGGAGCTAAAACTGGAGAAAGTGTCACCGTCATATAGATCCTTGAAACTATTTATTCCGAGTCTGTTCCAGCGTGTAAAAGATGAGTCCAGAGTGGAGGGAACAAACAGGTGGTTATTACTAATAGGCCCCAAGACTGATGCTGAACAGAGTTTAAAGTGGCGACGAAACTGTATCCAAATCTTTAAAGTGGACAGAACAACAGGGTTTGAGGAGTGCCGGGAAGGAGAGAGAGGGAAAGAAGAGTAGACCAGAGCTGCCAGGGAGGATGAACGGCACGATTGCGCTTCTAAGCTACACCAGTCAGTTTCTGGGGCTTTCAACCAAAGAATCATTTTATGGATGTTGACAGACCAGTAATAGTGCATGAAATTAGGGAGCGCAAGTCCACCTGACCCCCTAGGACTAGGTCCTTGTAGGATGGCTTTGCCTATTCTAGGGATCTTTTCCCCCCAGATAAAGGCAGATATTGCTTGGTCTATTGTGAGAAAAAAGGATTTGGGTAGAAATAGAGGGAGACATTGAAAGACATACAGGAATTTGGGCAGGATATTCATTTTAACACATTGTACTTTACCGGAGAGTGAGAGGGGCAGGCTGCTCCAACGTTGAAAGTCAGCTTTCATGTTAGTGATTAATGGGGGGAAGTTAGCTTCAAAAATAGAGTTTAAGGTGTGGGTGATCTTTATGCCCAGATATTTAAAGCCTGATTGTGACAGACGAAAGGGAATTGAAGATTGTGTAAATTGTAAGGCTGAGTTGTTAATGGGGAAACTGTGAGGATTCGCCTGTTCCCTGAACTTTTCCCTGTCTACTCTCCTTCACCAGCCCCCACCCTTGCGATGATTTACTCTCCTCTACTCTTCACCAGCCCCCACCCTTGGACTTTCTTGTTCAATTACCATCACGCAGCTGTCATAGTTTGTGATTAGCGCCCCTGAGGGCTTTATATACCTGGACCTCCCTTCCAGTCCGGGTCGGGTCGTTCTGTATTTGTGTTCACTCTGTGTTCATGGAGTTCTGTACGTTACCATCCTGTACGTTACCATCACCTGCCGCGTCTCCGGCGTGAGACGACGTGCCAGCCATCACCACCTGTCGCCGTTTGCCTGGAGTGGGACACCGTCTTCGCTCTCTAATTCTCTACGGGAGGTTTTCCAGTGTTCCCACTCCAGACGTCAAGCCAGCTCGCCATCGCTCCCGATTCCACGGGAGGAAGGCGTCTCTTCGTGATCCTCGTTCCTGGGGTGAGGCTCGTCGTCGCTCCCTAGTATTCCACGGGAGGACGGCGTGTGCCCATCCCGTTCCCCTTGGACCCAGGCTCGTCGTCGCTCCCTAGTATTCCACGGGAGGATGGCTTGTTCCCATCCCGTTCCCCTGGGACCCCCTTTGTTCTGCGCTGCCCGTCTGCAGCATCCGAGGAGGAGGAGGATCTCCGTGCCCGGCCCCCGCTGTCGGGCCCCTGTCTCCGTGCCCGGCCCCCGCTGTCGGGCCCCTGTCTCCGTGCCCGGCCCCCGCTGTCGGGCCCCTGTCTCCGTGCCCGGCCCCCGCTGTCGGGCCCCTGTCCCCGTGCCAGGCCCCCGCCGTCGGGCCCCTGTCCCCGTGCCAGGCCCCCGCCGTCGGGCCCCTGTCCCCGTGCCAGGCCTCCGCCGTCGGGCCCCTGTCCCCGTGCCAGGCCTCCGCCGTCGGGCCCCTGTCCCCGTGCCAGGCCCCCGCCGTCGGGCCCCTGTTCCCGTGCCAGGCCTCCGCCGTCGGGCCCCTGTTCCCGTGCCAGGCCTCCGCCGTCGGGCCCCTGTCCCCGTGCCAGGCCTCCGCCGTCGGAACCCTGTCCTCATCCCTGTAAGCAGCTCTGGCCCTCGCCCTGTCCAAGGCCTTAACCCTGTTCTCTGTCCCTGTCTCCAGCCCGCCTCTCCGGGCCTCTGTCCCTGTCCCCCTCTCCAGTGCCCCTGGTCCTGGCCCTGACACTTAGCCCTGGTCCTTAGCCCTGGCCCTTAGCCTTAGTCCCTTAGCCTGTTCGCCTCTTAAAGGCACAGTGCCGCATTTTCCATATTTCCTTGACTCTAGTGTTTTTGTGTTTTCCCTTAAAGGGACTGTGCCGCTTTTTGTTCTATAATAAATATTTGCCCTGTTTTGGCTTACTCTCATACCTGTCTTGTGTTGTGCGATTGGGGTCGGTTACAAACCATAACAGTACGACCCGACCCGTCGACGACCCCAGCCAGCACAGACAGTGTATTAGAGAGTCCCCTGTTAGCTCCCCTGTTAGCTCCCCTGGTAGCCTCTTTAGCTCCCCTGTTAGCTCCCCTGTTAGCTCCCCTGTTAGCTCCCCTGTTAGCCTCGTTAGCTCCCCTGATAGCTACCCTGTTCCCCACAGCTAGGACTGTCCTTTCAGCTAGCTTGTTCTCATGCTGGTCCAGCCCTGTCTGCTAGCCTAGCTCCGGCAGCTAGCGCAGCCTCTATGTTAATGTAGCAGTACAGCTAGCATAGGCCCTGTAGCTAGCAATGCTCTGGCAGCTACCCTGTCCCTCTGCTAGCCCCACTTTAGGTGTAGCTTCCCCTGCTTGCATGGCCCATTTTTTTTTGTTTGTTGCTTTGTCTTGTGCCCTGCCCCGCTGTCTGATTTTTCGGTCACCTGGTGGCTCCCGTGGGGGGGGGAGGTACTGTGAGGATTCGCCTGTTCCCTGAACTTTTCCCCGTCTACTCTCCTTCACCAGCCCCCACCCTTGCGATGATTTACTCTCCTCTACTCTTCACCAGCCCCCACCCTTGGACTTTCTTGTTCAATTACCATCACGCAGCTGTCATAGTTTGTGATTAGCGCCCCTGAGGGCTTTATATACCTGGACCTCCCTTCCAGTCCGGGTCGGGTCATTCTGTATCTGTGTTCACTCTGTGTTCATGGAGTTCTGTACGTTACCATCCTGTACGTTACCATCACCTGCCGCGTCTCCGGCGTGAGACGACGTGCCAGCCATCACCACCTGTCGCCGTTTGCCTGGAGTGGGACACCGTCTTCGCTCTCTAATTCTCTACGGGAGGTTTTCCAGTGTTCCCACTCCAGACGTCAAGCCGGCTCGCCATCGCTCCCGATTCCACGGGAGGAAGGCGTCTCTTCGTGATACTCGTTCCTGGGGTGAGGCTCGTCGTCGCTCCCTAGTATTCCACGGGAGGATGGCGTGTGCCCATCCCCTTCCCCTTGGACCCAGGCTCGTCGTCGCTCCCTAGTATTCCACGGGAGGATGGCTTGTTCCCATCCCGTTCCCCTGGGACCCCCTTTGTTCTGCGCTGCCCGTCTGCAGCATCCGAGGAGGAGGAGGATCTCCGTGCCCGGCCCCCGCTGTCGGGCCCCTGTCTCCGTGCCCGGCCCCCGCTGTCGGGCCCCTGTCTTTGTGCCCGGCCCCCGCTGTCGGGCCCCTGTCTCCGTGCCCGGCCCCCGCTGTCGGTCCCCTGTCCCCGTGCCAGGCCCCCGCCGTCGGGCCCCTGTCCCCGTGCCAGGCCTCCGCCGTCGGGCCCCTGTCCCCGTGCCAGGCCCCCGCCGTCGGGCCCCTGTTCCCGTGCCAGGCCTCCGCCGTCGGGCCCCTGTTCCCGTGCCAGGCCTCCGCCGTCGGGCCCCTGTCCCCGTGCCAGGCCTCCGCTGTCGGAACCCTGTCCTCATCCCTGTAAGCAGCTCTGGCCCTCGCCCTGTCCAAGGCCTTAACCCTGTTCTCTGTCCCTGTCTCCAGCCCGCCTCTCCGGGCCTCTGTCCCTGTCCCCCTCTCCAGTGCCCCTGGTCCTGGCCCTGACACTTAGCCCTGGTCCTTAGCCCTGGCCCTTAGCCTTAGTCCCTTAGCCTGTTCGCCTCTTAAAGGCACAGTGCCGCATTTTCCATATTTCCTTGACTCTTGTGTTTTCCCTTAAAGGGACTGTGCCGCTTTTTGTTCTATAATAAATATTTGCCCTGTTTTGGCTTACTCTCATACCTGTCTTGTGTTGTGCGATTGGGGTCGGTTTCAAACCATAACATTCACTTTTATGAAAATTTAGCTTATAGCCTGAGAAAGAGCCAAACTGTCTTAACATAGATTTTATGTGAGGGATGGAGGTAATAGGATGCGTCAAATAGAGCAGAAGGTCATCAGCGTAAAGGGAGACCCTGTGTTCGACTCCGTGACGGGTGATACCACGGAAGTGGGGCGAGGACTTGAGTGCAATGGATAGAGGTTCAGCGGCGACGGCAAACAATAACGGAGACAAAAGACAACCCTGGCGTGTCCCTCTGGAAAGTGGGAAATAAGGGGAGTTTATAGAGTTGGTAGTGACACAGGCCAAGGGGGCGGAGTAGAGTAGCCGGACCCATGAAATAAATGTGTCCCCGAACCCAAATTTCTGCAGAGTCGTGAACAAGTATGCCCTGTCCACTGTTGGCCATTTTCGGGGTACCGGCTGAGCCTCTCCCTATTAAGCCAAACGATACTGACATGTTGGCTTTTGCCTAGCCTGGAAACTGTCTACACCTCCCCCCTTCTCCGCCTGGCTAAAAGATATGGTCTCGTTTCTAAAACTAGAGAAGATTACAGTGGCGGCTCGCCACTGGTGGCGCTAGGGCGCCGACCCACCTGTTAAATGAGAGAAGAAGAAAAAAAAACGTTTTTGTTTTTTGTTTTATAGCCCTATAAATAATATAAACATGTTTAAAATTAATAATATTTACTCATTTTAAGTATGTTTGTATTTCCAATGCACAATATAACGTTATTATCTAAATTAAAAAAACAGCGTTTTCATGGGCAGGAAGTGACGTTTTTTTTTATTTTTTCGTATTTCTCGCCCGGGCAAGAAGCGATAGCGCTCTGCGTGCGCGTCACAGTTTGATCGCTGTCTCCGTCACAGCCAATCAGTGCATACGGCGTTGTGCGTTGAAATATGACTATTATGTTGGAATCCGAGCGCGATTTGAAGCGGTCTAGCCCAGCCGCGTGAACTTCCGTGAAGAATTTTCCATAGCCGCATTTCGTGGAGACGCTCTCTGATTGGTCGACGCGATGCCAGTTTTTTTCCATAGCCGCATTTCTCGGGTTGGCTTACAGAGAGCAGTTCAGTTGACTCGTCAACAACAACAGCAAGTAACTACACTGAGGCTAAGCTTAGGCACTCTTTCAAAGTTGGTTAAGGTTAGAGTTTGTCTTAGAGCATGGCGATAGAACGCCAGGTAGTTTGCAGGCTGTTCGAGGTGGACATGGACAAAGGCACAGCTCTTCACTCACACAGCTTGCAAGCTATAATATGGATGCAGTCATGGAGGGACATGTATGGACAATGGATGGACATCAACACAGGCTGGATGGACAATGCCATGGAGTGGATATACTTTATCAACAACAACAAGCCAACAACAAGGTAGATTAGCGATCTTAACTCTAGTTTAATACATGATACGTTGTCTACTGATGCCGCATAACGTAACGTTACAGTACTGCTAGCTGTTAGCTCCGTTAGCCGGCCACTTTTATAATTCCTGCATGGAAACGGAGTAACGTTAACGTTTAAACGTTATGTCGAGGTCATACAATACTACAGTCGACATAAGGTTAACGTTACCCCGTTTCCATGAAGTGTTTAAATAGCAGCAATCTTGTTGAAAATGTAACTTTACTAGTCAAATGCTCTCGCTCTCTCTCTCTCTCTCTCTCTCTCTCTCTCTCTCTCTCTCTCTCTCTCTCTCTCTCTCTCTCTCTCTCTCTAATTTCGCTGCATGTGGGACATAACCACTCAGACAATGAATGGTAACTTGTTTAAAATAACGAGCTTTACAAATGTGTTTATTATTGAATGGTTCTGACATCATCTGAGAGAGAGTGAGAGAGCGAGAGAGAGAGAGAGCGAGAGAGAGAGAGAGAGCGAGAGAGAGAGAGAGCTGTGCGTGTTTGTGTTGCTGCTGATGCATAATGAATGAATGGTGAGTTGTTTAAAATGACAACATACATGTGTTAATTATTTGATTTGATTGATCCGAGAGACAGAGAGAGATTGCTCCAGAGCATCTCAGATCATTACATTTTCAACTCGACCTATTAACGAGAACTGCGACCTACAAGGCACCAGCGTCAGCGGCCGCTACTGGAAGATTAAGTATGCACTTAGAGGAGTTAACGAAAAATTCTTTAAGAAGTGGCAGCCGTTCATTTCTTACTTTAACAGCCTATCTGTTCTCCCTCCTGACTGAGTGTCTTCCTTCTTTGAGTGATCCTCCCATCTAACCAGGCCCAACAGTACTATGTAATACCACCAGATAACTATGTAGATACTCTATAATTGACTAATGTACCATATCTGACTCAGACTATTTTCCTTTTGTTTATTATTATTATTATTATTATTATTATTATTATTATTATTATTATTATTATTATTATTATTATTATTATTATTATTATTATTATTATTATTATTATTATTATTATTATTTTTTTTTTTTTTTTTTTTTTTTTTTTTTATTATTATTATTATTTAATTTGTCTTTGTTATTTTTGTATTTTGTATTATTTAATTTAATTTAATTGTATCATTGTAAGTAGCAATTGTTATTATTGTCTGTAATTTAACCTTTTCCCTTGTTGCGTGGTATGTATGTAACCCTACCTGTTGATCCGTGGGGTGGGTTTGGGGGTGGGTTTGGGGTGGGATGGGTGGGGTAGATTATACAAAAAAAAGGGAAAAAAGGGTGAATGAATAATTCTGACTTTGTAATTGTACAAACTTGCTTCACCAATAAAAACGTTTGCTTTAAAAAAAAATTGTAACATGGTGTTATTCACCGGCACAGATGCAAAAATAAATCATAATTTATATTCTCCTTTTTTCCATTACAATTTACTCAAGCCTAGTAACAGACACAATATTTTTGACACTGGAAATACATACCCCCAGGTCCCTAGATATTTCTAGATACCAAGAACATGCAAATTGGCCTTGTAGAAGTGGAGCAATCTTCCATTTACTTAGGCATGTACCTTTAGAGACGAAATTTCTGAAAATAGGGCTACAGCTGATGCTTTTATCCAAAGCGACTTACAAGTTCTGTACGACAAGTCATCAGGAAGGGCACAACTCTATCAGCTGAGTAACAATGTTCATCAAAGTGTTGCTTGCTACAGTGTAGGTTAGTTTATTAGGACAAGTGCATGACAGTAAGGTTAGTTAGGGTTAGATTTCTTTATTTTTTTATTATTATTATTATTATTATTATTATTTTTAGATAATGGTTGAAGAAGTGCGTCTTTTAAGTCAAGTCAAGTCAAGAGTTTTATTTGTCACGGCATACAAGTATACAATGAAATGCGGGGGGTCTTGCCCGCAACGATGTGCATAATACAATAGTAATATATATTAAGAATCCAATAGAACGACATTGTGCAATAAAACAACAAAAGTAAACAAAGTAGGGCATATCGGTATATGTACATGAGTTATTTACAGAGCATGGTAGGACATGCTAGGTCCTGTGGTAGTGCAATACACTGTTAGCTACGGATGAGGCACTGGGTCTTTATGTACACTGTTATACATGCTATATTATATAATCTCAAGTTATACTATACTATTCTTAAAGTGACCTTTCCTTTTGTAGGGGCCATAAGTGTGAGCGTGTGCAGCATGAGTGTGTGTGTACTCATGTTAAAGTGACTGCTAGTGTGTGAGCGTGTACAGTGTGTGTGTTGTGTGTGTGCTCATGTGTGCTTGTGTGTGGAGAGTTCAGTGTTCAAGCCTCTGATGGCCTGGGGGAAGAAGCTGAGCCGAAGTCTCTCTGTCCTAGTTGCTGGTGTTCGCAGGCGTTTGCCTGACCGCAGCAGCATGAACAGGCTGTTGTTGGGGTGGTGAGGGTCTTTCATTATTCTGCAGGCTCTGGATTTGCACCTCTTGTTGTATAGGACCTGCAGGGGTGGTAGTGCAATACCCATGGTACGCTCGGCTGAGCGCACCACTCTCTGTAGGGCCTTCTTGTCCTGTGCCGTGCTGTTTCCATACCAGGCAGTGATGTTTCCAGTCAAGATGCTCTCTACAGCTCCGGAGTAGAAGGACTGGAGTATCTTCCCAGATACTCTGAACTTCCTTAACTGTCTCAGGTGGTAGAGGCGCTGCTTCGCCTTTTTTACGACTGAGTCTATGTGTGTTGTCCATGTCAGATCCTCTGAGATGTGGACCCCCAGGTACTTGAAGCTGCTCACCCTGTCCACGGTAGCCCCGTTTATCCTCAGTGGTGTGTGTGTCTCCTGCTGTCTCCTCCTAAAATCCACGATCAGCTCCTTGGTTTTACCAATGTTCAGGAGCAGGCTGTTGTCCTGGCACCAGCGTTCCAGTACCTCAACCTCCTCCCGGTAGGCCTTCTCGTCGTTGTCCGAGATCAGCCCCACCACCACTGTGTCGTCCGCAAACTTCACTATGGAGTTGGAGCTGAACTTGGCTACACAGTCATGTGTGTATAGTGAGTACAGCAGGGGGCTCAGAACACTGCCCTGGGGGGACCCGATGCTCAGGGTGATGGTGTTGGAGGTCTGACCCCCCACCCTGACCGCCTGGGGCCTTTCACTCAGAAAGTCCAGTATCCAGGCGCTCAGAGCGGAGCTCAGACCCAGCTCGATCAGCTTGTCCACCAGTCTGGTGGGGACTATGGTGTTGAACGCTGAGCTGTAGTCAATGAACAACAGTCTCACATAGCCCCCCTTCTGACAGTCTAGGTGAGAGAGGGTGTTGTGCAGTACTTGGGAGACCGCATCATCAGTGGACCTGTTTGGCCTGTATGCAAATTGCATAGGGTCCATATCACTGGCGAGGGAGGCACAAATGTGATCCTTGACCAGCCTCTCAAAACATTTCATGGCCACAGAGGTGAGTGCCACCAATCTGTAGTCATTGAGACCTGTTGGGGAGGGTTTCTTTGGTACCGGGATAATGGTAGACATCTTGAAGCAGGCAGGGACCACTGACTCCGCCAGGGATCGATTAAATATGGTGGTAAACACAGGGGCTAGCTGGTTAGCACAGGATTTAAGTATGCGTCCTGTTATTCCATCTGGGCCAGCAGCCTTTCTGGTGTTCACCTGCATAAATGCTCTTCTCACACTGTGTACCGTCAATGAGAGAGCGTCCCCGCCCCACCGCGGATGCCCCCCCCCCTCCACAACAGCCGGCGCGCCAGTGACGTCCCTAGCCGTTGAGCTAGCGGCGCCACTGTTTGCACCAAACCGTGCGTAGAAGGTGTTGAGCTGGTCCGCGAGAGAGGCGTCGTCGCTCCCCCTTGAGGGGGCGCTGACTTTGTAGTCAGTTATCGTCCTCAGTCCCCGCCATAAGCATCTTGTGTCATTCTGTGCCATTTGTGTCTCCATCTTGTCAGCATACGTCGTTTTTGCAAGTCTTTAGTCGACGGCGAAAGATTGGACGGGTTTCGGCTGTCCTAACTGGGGTGGGTAGTTCATTCCACCATTGTGGGGCAAGGACTGAGAATAGGCAACTTCTCTTTGATGACCCTCCCGGAGCTTGGATAGGAGTAGGTCTGAGGCGGCCAGAAGATGCAGAGCGTAGGGGTCTTGGGGGTGTGTAGTTAGAGACCATTGACCGGAGGTTGGCGGGAGCGGTTCCCTTTACCGCACGGTTTGCCAGGTCGTGGGCAGCGCGGTCTCTCAGTGGCGAGGAGTAACGCGTGGGAGGCTCACGCTGCCCCCGATACTTCCTGACTCTGCTGTACAGGCGTCACCCAACCGACCTGTAGGATTCGCTGTCCACAACGTCCAATCCCCACCCATCGACTTTCCACCCGCTACCTCTGCCAATTGAGATAGTATGACGACTGGCCCAAGCCGCAGGCAATGCTGACTCCGGGAGTCGAGACCGCAGCCTCTTGCATTGGTGACGAGCGTAATCTCCGCTACGCCACCCAGCCGCTACGTTCAAGTGTTTTAGAAAGGAAGGAGAGAAGGGAGACAGGACGATAGTTGCCTATGACGGTGGGGTTCAGGGTTGGTTTTTTTATGAGAGGCGTGACTCTGGCTTGTTTTAGGGAGGTGGGGACCACCCCTGAGTTGAGTGAGGAGTTGATGGTTGCAGATAGGAATTGGAGGATGTCTGGTGCTATGGTCTGGAGGAGTGGGGAGGGTACCTGGTCCAGCTGGACGGTTCGACATTACCAGTCTCGGCTTCTGTAATGGGAGAGAAAGATGACAGAGTGAAGGATGAGGTTCTCGATTCAGTATTTGGAATGGGTGGGGGTTGGGAGAAGGAGCTGCGGATGTTCTCCACTTTTTCCTCAAAGAAGATTGCAAAGTCTTCGGCAGAGAAAGTTGAGGGAGGAGGGGGTGGGGGGGGGGGGGGAGTGAGGAGGGAGAACATGGTAGCATGCAGTTTGCGAAGGTTCTTGGCAGAGGCCTCGATCCTATGGTGAAAGAAAGAAGCGTAAAAGTGTATTTCACTTTAGTAGAACTTGTCAAGGTAATACATCTGCAAAGACACATCAAATGCCAAAACAAACACATACCGTCCTTTGACTCAGAATTGTGTTTTATTGAAATTTTTGTTTGTTTATGCTTCCGAAGTATGATATTTAGACATGGTCCCCAAAATTAATAGAAGTAAATGAGGAGCCTGACACTTGAGAGGAATGGTGGTCTTGACAGCAGAAGACAGGGACAGCAGTGGCCACTAGCTTACTTGTAGATAACTTTAGACAACAAAGGTAAGACTTTGACTTCTGATGTTTAGACAGGTTCTACTGAAGTGAAATATCCCTTTAAGAACATTAAGAGATGGTAGAGGACTGGAACAGCTTTTTTCAAATTCAAATTAAACATTTAATTTAGTCTTTGTTTCTCTATATCTTTCTCCCTCATTCTTTCTCTCTATCTGTCTTTCTGTCTCTGTTTCTTTTTCTCTATCTGTCTTTCTGTCTCTGTTTCTTTCTCTCTATCTGTCTTTCTGTCTCTGTTTCTTTCTCTCTACCTGTCTTTCTGTCTCTGTTTCTTCCTCTCTATCTGTCTGTTTCTTTCTCTCTATCTGTCTTTCTGTATCTGTTTGTTTCTCTCTATCTGTCTTTCTCTCTATCTGTCTTTCTTTCTCTCTATCTGTCTTTCTGTCTCTGTTTCTTTCTCTCTATCTGTATTTCTGTCTCCGTTTCTTTCTCTCTATCTGTCTTTCTGTATCTCTGTTTCTTTCTCTCTATCTGTATTGCTGTCTGTTTCTTTCTCTCTATCTGTATCTGTTTCTTTCTCTCTATCTGTCCTTCTGTCTCTGTTTCTTTCTCTCTATCTGTCTTTCTGTCTGTTTCTTTCTCTCTATCTGTCTTTCTGTCTCTGTTTTTTTCTCTCTATTTGTCTTTCTGTCTCTGTTTCTTCTCTCTATCTGTCTTTCTGCCTCTATCTGTCTTTCTGTCTGTTTCTTTCTCTCTATCTGTATTTCTGTCTGTTTCTTTCTCTCTATCTGTCTTTCTGTCTGTTTCTTTCTCTCTATCTGTCTTTCTGTCTCAGTTTATTTCTCTCCATCGGTCTTTCTGCCTCTGTTTCTTTCTATCTATCTGTCTTTCTGTCTCTGTTTCTTTCTCTCTATCTGTCTTTCTGTCTCTGTTTCTTTCTCTCTATCTGTCTTTCTGTCTGTTTCTTTCTCTCTATCTGTCTTTCTGTCTCTGTTTCTTTCTCTCCATCTGTCTTTCTGTCTCTGTTTCTTTCTCTCTATCTGTCTTTCGGTCTCTGTTTCTTTCTCTCTATCTGTCTGTTTATTTCTCTCTATCTGTATTTTGGTCTCTGTTTCTTTATCTGTCTTTCTGTCTCTGTTTCTTTCTCTTAATCTGTCTTTCTGTCTCTGTTTCTTTCTCTCTATCTGTCTTTATGTCTCTGTTTCTTTCTCTCTATCTGTCTTTCTGTCTCTGTTTCTTTCTCTCCATCTGTCTTTCTGTCTGTTTCTTTCTCTCTATCTGTCTTTCTGTCTGTCTTTCTTTCTATCTGTCTTTATGTCTGTGTCTTTCTCTCTATCTGTCTTTCGGTCTCTGTTTCTTTCTCTCTATCTGTCTTTCTGTCTGTTTCTTTCTCTCTATCTGTCTTTCTGTCTCTGTTTCTTTCTCTCTATCTGTCTTTCTATCTGTTTCTTTCTCTCTATCTGTCTCTGTTTCTTTCTCTCTATCCGTCTTTCTGTCTCTGTTTCATTCTATCTATCTGTCTTTCTGTCTGTTTCTTTCTCTCTATCTGTCTTTCTGTCTCTGTTTCTTTCTCTCTATCTATCTGTCTTTCTGTCTGTTTCTTTCTCTCTATCTGTCTTTTGGTCTCTGTTTCTTTATATGTCTTTCTGTCTGTTTATTTCTTTCTATCTGTCTTTCGGTCTGTCTGTTTCTTTCTCTCTATCTGTCTTTCTGTCTGTTTATTTCTCTCTATCTGTCTTTCTGTCTGTTTATTTCTCTATCTGTCTTTCGGTCTGTTTCTTTCTCTCTATCTGTCTTTCTGTCTCTGTTTCTTTCTCTTTATCTGTCTTTATGTCTGTTTATTTCTCTATATCTGTCTTTCGGCCTCTGTTTCTTTCTCTCTATCTGTCTCTGTTTCTTTCTCTCTATCTGTCTTTCTGTCTGTTTCTTTCTCTCCATCTGTCTTTCTGTCTCTGTTTCTTTCTCTCTATCTGTCTTTCTGTCTCTGTTTCTTTCTCTCTATCTGTCTTTCTGTCTGTTTCTTTTTTCTCTATCTGTCTTTCTGTTTGTCTGTTTCTTTCTCTCTATCTGTCTTTCTGTCACTGTTTCTTTCTCTTTATCGATAGGTTATGTATATAACCTAGTTATATGAGTATTGGCTGAGCGTCCCGCTCAAGCCTATTGAGATACCCCTTATCTCCTTGTACCTACTGTACACCACCACGAACACAACTTATACACCCACACCTGACCGGGTCCCGCCTCTATGGAGGCGTAGCCTGTAAGACCATGGTCCTGGTCACCAAACACCCTTCCTCGCCAAAATCCTGTTCCAGTAAAAGATCCCTCAAAAGGGAACTCAGGGCCGCTTAGAGCGGGACGCTCAGCCAATACTCATATAACTAGGTTATATACATAACCTATCGTTATATTTCATATGGCTTATCGCGTCCCGCTCAAGCCTATTGAGATATGGGTTAGAGCGGACGCGAGACCCGACAGATGTACCCCCTGAGGACCCGTAAGCCCACATCAAGGGGTGCGGGGAGCCCTGTCACCCCATCCTTCCTAACGAAGGGGGGGCGCAGTCAACTCCACCTGAGTGCGAAAAAGAGGGAACTAGAACCCCTTGAACACACAGCACAGGCGGAACCACGTGTGACCTAACACACTGTGGCCCATACCCACACACTCCTGCTACCCTACCAAAGGATGGGAAGCAGGAAAGGCCACAGACCCCAGAACCGCCTGGGAGACAGAACCCCCGGTCATGTCCATGAGGTAAAACCTTACAAAGGGGCCCGGGGAGGACCATGATCCTCCACCGAAGCCCCACCCAGGAGAGCGGCAGAGGCAGCCACCCCACGAGTGGAGTGCGCCCTGACGCCCCCAGGGGGATCCTGCCCAGCCAACGTGTAGCAGAGGGCAATGCCCTCGCACAACCAATGGGACAGGCGTTGTTCGATAGTGCCTTACCGGCATGAGAACCACCGTGACAGACAAAAAGCTGAACGGTGACCCCGAGGTCCTGAGTACGGCTGAGGTAATTCCCAAAGCACGGACCGGACATGACAGGTGAAGGCCCGCATCTAACTCACTACCGTGAGGAGGCGGATGAAACGCCTGAACCACAATATCCCTGGAGCGGAAGAACTCCGGATATTTACAGGCACGAAGGCAGGATTAGGCCGCAGAGTGGCACCGCAATCGGACGAAAGACAGGCACTCTGGACGTACCGAGAGAGCACAAAGCACACCCACGCGTCAGCGGAGGTGACGGCCAGCAAGAACGCGGTCTTGAACGACAGCTGTTCCAACGGCGCCTGCTCAAGCGGCTCAAACGGGGCCAAGGACAACCGACCGAGGACCAATTGAAGATCCCAAGTCGGAGCCAAGGAGCGTTGCACCGGCCTAACGCGTCGAGCGCCAAGCAGGAAACGCTTCACAAGAGGGTGGCTGAACAAGACATCCCCTCAAATCCCTCATGATAGGAGGATATAGCTGCTGCATATACCCTCACCGTCGAAGGCGACAGTCTATCAAGGAGAGACTGGAGGTAACTAAGGACAGCATCCAGGGGGCAGGAGACTGGGTCCCGGCCCCCCACCTTACACCACACTTGGAACATACGTCATCTGCCCGCGTAAGCGCGACAGTGGAGGGAGCATGCGCATTCCGGATGGTAACACCATCAGGATCAAGAACCTGCGCCCCTCAACGTACCCGTCCCAACAACTGACCTAACAGATGTATGGGGAAGAATCCCAGGCGGCACGGCATCGGTCCCAGACCTGCCTGGCTATGTCCGGACGTAATCCCCACCCGTCAGGATGAGGACCGCCCCGCGACAGTACACCTGTACCCACATTCTCCCTGCCGGGGATGTGGGGAGCCCTCAGGCCGCGCAGATGGAGGACACCCATAGCCAGCCGCCCGCCGCCTGGTGCAGACGGGGGGAGCGTACTCCTCCCTGTCTGTCGATACACGACACTGACGTTGTATCGTCTGTCCTGATCAACACCGTTTGAGGACCAGAAGGACCGCTTTCAACACCAACACATTGAACGTAGCGCAGACCGGGCAGCATGGTTTGCCAGCTGCCCCCTACTGCGTTGGCCCGACACGTCACCAGCGAGGGAGGCGTCGGTGAAAAACGTGACGTGAGACAGCGCCGTAACCGTCCTAGGACGGAACCTCCCGAGCGTGTTGACAACACGCTCTGAGAGGGATGCCCATAGCCCTCCAACCGTTGACTGGGAAGAGGAGTACTCTACTTCCAGTCTACAGCAACCCCAGGCTGGTAGGGACCTGCCTGGTACGAGACCTGACGATCCACCTTGACCGCGAAGGACCCGAACGTCGTCAGGGCAGAATACACTCCGTAACCCCTGACGACGCAGAGGCCCCCGTGCGGCCTCCACGCACTTGGTGAAGATGCGGGGAGCCAGAGAAAACCGAACGGCAGCCTCTGGTATTCATACGCTAACCCTGCAAAGGAAGCGTAGGTAAGCCCTAGGATGGAAGATCGGAGATGCGCATACGCATCCTACAGGTCTATGGAGGAGAACCAGACCCCCACCTGACAGTGTTCAACAGGTAGGAGACCATCCAAAAAATGCTGAACCTTCCCATGGGACAGGTCCAGCCTGGGTCTGACACCCCCCCTCCCGATTTCTCAGGCACCAGAGAACACCGGGAGGAGAACGCCATGATGAAGGCCTTCTTCGTCCACAGAGATTGGATCTCGTTGACCAGAGCTGTCACTGCTGGAGACCCTGACAATAGGGTCTGTACCAAACCCGAAAACGGGTGGGGTTGTGTAAACACAAGTCCCCGCCTCAGCGTTCTCTCCATCCACCTCGACATATGGTACTGCCGTAGTCATATGTGATGACACTCCCAACGCAACCGCCGCCATGTGGCGCAGGTCCGCCAGGAACTGTAGATAGTTGGCCCGGTCCCACCCGCTGTGCGTAGCCAACCCTGGAACCGTGCGAGCAGAGCGTTCCGTGTCGGGACATCTGACCCTGACACCACCCATGAGGCAATCGCACCCAAGGGGGGACCCTGACAGAAAGGGCCGGTTTGATACGGGGTCTTTCTAGGTGAAAAAAGCCCCCCCACTGAACACCCCTCCAGAACATGCTGAGGAGTTGTTCTGCAGCCGGACATGCAAGGTGTAAGGACCCCATGGGTTCCTACACACCGTAGCCCTGCAGTGATATTACTACCACCCAAATCACGCGTGCCTGTGAGACCACTGCCAATCTTTCAGGAGTGGGAGGCACCAACATGATACCTGGCCTGGCGAAGGCGAGGCCGGGGAAGCCCGCACTGTGTGCCTCAAAAGGTTTCGAGCCCCCCTGCTGACAACACTTATAGTTGACAGACGTAACACCAGGCTCAACCAACACAGCTTATGGTGTGGGAGCCGCTTGACAGCACAACATTCTCACGGACAGACCCAGGCTCAGCCATCAACTGGGTGTCAGCCCCTGTCCCCATGAGAAGCGAAAAGTGGGGCCGCCCGCGCTTCAACGAAGGCACGCGGCCCGCAGCCAAAGGAAACAATCAGAGCCCACTTTTTCCGCTGGTGTTGGGGAAGGGAGTGATCGGAGAGCGGGCTGCTCGCGGCAGGACGGTGACGGCTTGTTGTTCAAGCCGAATCCATCCAACATGGCCGATCCCTCGGCCGCCAAGGCTGTCGGCCTTGTGGACACCTGTCGATTCAACGCCCAGGATACCTCCGGCGGGGGAAAACATGGCCGCCTGTTGAGGGCCTCGTCATCGCCGCTGACGAGGCCGTGCTCTCTCTTCTTCTGGCTGCGCGGTGTGAGGCGGTGTGGGGCCTAGGACAATACCGCCCGCGCTCCAGCAGAAGACCAAAATCCCCTGCGGAGAGGGGAACCCTGAGCGGTTATAGCTTGCGGCTGGGTCAAAGCTAATAACGTCAACAACCTCGCGCGATGTGTCGACGTCGGCTGGCCCTCAAGGCCCCGCCACCAGACACCATTTTTTAATAGAAAAAACAGCAATTCGAACACAGTTCTAATCGCTGCCAATTCCATACCGTGGCGGTACAGGCTTTAGCAGCCCACCAGCCACTCGCCAGGCCGACCCACCCATGGCGTCGGCCGGGCGGGGCACTGTTTCAATATGTCAAAAGCAAAGGACTGATGTTAACACGGAGCACCATTGGTGGTTGCAAACAGCAACCTCCACTGTGGTGTGCACCATGAAAGGGTTAAATGAATAAAATAACTAAACCACAAAATACTGTAGAATGAGCAAACCCATATACACAACGTTAAGCGGAGGCGGACCAGAGCGAACTAGTCCCGCCTTCATTCAAAATATTCACAACAGCACACCAGCCCTAGCTTAGCCCATTTACCAAAAAAGGTAAACAAAGCCCCCCCCCGCATACTCCCCCAATAGACACCGATTGACCGTCAGCATGCATGGTTGAGAGGAGAGAAAGCTGTAGCATAGACAGACCTTCTCATAGCAGAGTGACAGAACAAAACAGTAGCCCCTACACTACTACAGCCTAGCATGAGGCGATGTGGAACCCAGATCAACAACCGCCTGCGCACAACACGCAACATGTTTACAATGTCGGCTCGACCCATAGCCCCACTACCCGACGCCAATGTGGATAGAAACTAGCCATCTGAGCCCTAACCCGCAGTTAAGTCCCATCCTGCAGTAGTATATGTAGTGGCCGACTGTCATTCCTGGGTGTGTTGACAGTCGTCCACGATGCACCCGCTATTGCCTTTTCACACTGTACCAAAGTTGTAGATGTTAAATGAGTTGAATGTCCACAGTTGCTCCTCTTACGGTGTACAGGGTTTATTGTTGTCCAAATGTAAGTGATAGTGAATTAAAGGTTACACAGAACAGTCGTCAGTTGCTCCGTGGTCGGTTCCAACAGTAAAACAGTGTTTGAAGGTAAGTCCTCCGCAGGTGCACAAGATTCCATTGATTACCTTGGCTATTTATAGGAGTGGGCTGTAATGGGTGGTGAGCCCTCTAGTGGCCAAACATAAATAAGACAGTCTACAGGTTCTAATATATATATATAATATAATATATATATAATAATAATATAATAATATATAAATCCACCAAGTCGGTTTCTGCCTCTACACACCGGCCCCTTAATTGTGCACCAAAACACAATTATAAAACTATATATGCATCAAAAGAGGCAAAGAAGCCGACAACCTACAGTCAATGCTAATGTCCTCAATAATAATAAACAATATGAAATCACAATTCTAAACACGAAGAAACTTGACTGGGTCCTGTTGTTTTCACCTGTTGTCCCTGAGCATGGGAAGAACAAATCAGTTAGTGAGTCAAATAACAGTCAATAACATTCAAAATGTTTCAAAGCATTAGGCTGTTGGTCAGGCTCCGGTCCAACAACCGGTTCCGTTATTATTATAAACATACAAAATCAATTTGAGCCAAAAAAATAATGCCCCTTTTCTTTTCCCTTTCCCCTTTCCCCTTTTTTTTTTTTTTTTTAATAACAGAGCCATATAACTCTGATAGGCTATATGCATATGTCTATTCAATGTTTATTCATTGTTCAACAGAGCCCTATAGCTCTGATAGGCATATAGCCAATGTCTACTGGTTGTGACCTTCCATCAGAGTCGTCAGGACTGTCTGCGGTAAGTCGGTCAGGAAGTCTCAGCCGGCTTTCCCAGGTTTCCCTGCTATGTCTTCTCTTATAATTCTTTCTCTTGGAAACTGGCATGATTGCAAGTGTTTGGTCATCACCGGCCCCGGTAACACCATGCCCTGCTCCATCATCATCAGCTTCCTTGTCTTCTCCATCATCTGATGCTAGGTTGCTGCTTCCGCTTGTTTGGTGTAGATCAGTGTGAGACTGAGGGGCTTGGGTATGAGAGGTTGTTGGCAGCACATGCCGGCTTCGACCAGCAGGGGCAGCACATCTTGTCTTATGGCTTGTAGCAGTATGGCTTGGCCGCTGGCTCACCTCTTCTACCTCTTCTTTATCATTGTCCTCCTCCTCGTCTTCATCACTGTCCTCCTCTCCTTCATCACTCTTGTCCTCAGTAGGTCCTTGCAGAGTAGAGCTACGTTTACATATACGAACATGAGGCACGCTCGCTTTGTCGTCCTCTTCTTCATCATCGACGTCATCGACGCCGTCCTCTTCTTCATCATCGACGTCATCGACGCCGTCCTCCTCACCACCATCATCATCATCATCGACGCCGTCCTCCTCACCACCATCATCATCATCATCGACGTCATTGACGCCGTCCTCCTCACTACCATCATCATCATCATCAACGTCATCATCGCTGCCCTCTTCTTCATCGCTGTTCTCATCTCCTTCATCACTGTCCTCTTCTCCTTCATCACTGTCTGACACAGCGACTTCCTCTGTCACTGCTTCTTCTTCTGTGGAAACAGACTTTAAACAATCATTTTCATTGAAATTGCTTTGAACAGTGTCAACTGCTTCAGCTGAGAATGCATCTGTGTTGTCCTCTGAAGACTTTAGTAGGGCATAACTGGTATGTGCAAGTTGGTAATGTCCATCACTTCTCACAGCAGAGTTCGACATAATTTCCACAAATCTTTTGTCTTCAACAGACATCTTCTTCTTTTCCTCACAACTTGATAGTGTTCTTAATGTTGCATCTGCAGCGTCAATGGCAGTTTTCATCTCAAGCTCCTCTTGTAAGGTATTTAATGCTGCTTGTCCGTTTTCCAATTCACGATTTAATGCTGCTAGTCTGTTTTCCAATTCATGCTTCAAATCCCTTTGTTGTTTTTCAAGGTCATTTTTTTTCTTTAAATTGGCAAGACGTGCCATCATGGCAGCTTTTTCAGCTTGAGTCCTTTTAAGCATAGATGAGGCTGTTGAGCTCACACTACTTCTATGACTGCTTGGCTGGCGAGGCACGTACTTTCCCATCTTGGCTTCAGACATTGTTACTGTATTTATTTTATTCTTTACATATAACAAAGTGTAACTTTAAATGTTATAATCGTATGGCGACGTGGTGTGACGTCAGAGCCTTCAAAGTGGGTTTATTTTCTTCCCGCTGATGAATGCTCTGCAGTAACATAGTATTGTCCACTGCTATATATGTCGGAATTTAAATCAGACAGTCCATTGCGTTACATTTAGTGTCCATTTTCCACACGTCCAGATAATAATAATTGTGACGGTTCCACACAACACGGCGCATAGTCCGTTCCATTATCCACAGTATCACAATTTAATTAGTCCGACACTAGAATGCTCCACAGCGTTTGCAAGGAAGCGCACACAGTAGCAATGTCCTGAGTTGGTTCCATTCATAAATACAGCAGCGTTATCCGTTATCCAGTTCTTCATCAATGGAGGTTTTATTTAAAATCTTCTTACCTCTTGCTTGTCCTTGGTGAGGGAGGTTATCCAACTTTATACTCACATGTCCTTCTATAGTGAGGGTAACTTCAAACTTTGTACTCACGTCCTTCTGTCGTGAGGACACTTTCAAACTTTCTTCTTTTCACTCACGTTCTTCTGTCGTGAGGGAAACTTCAAACTTTGTATTCCCATGTCCTTCTTTCAGGAGGAGACCTTCAAACTTTGTAGTGGCCGACTGTCATTCCTGGGTGTGTTGACAGTCGTCCACGATGCACCCGCTATTGCCTTTTCACACTGTACCAAAGTTGTAGATGTTAAATGAGTTGAATGTCCACAGTTGCTCCTCTTATGGTGTACAGGGTTTATTGTTGTCCAAATGTAAGTGATAGTGAATTAAAGGTTACACAGAACAGTCGTCAGTTGCTCCGTGGTCGGTTCCAACAGTAAAACAGTGTTTGAAGGTAAGTCCTCCGCAGGTGCACAAGATTCCATTGATTACCTTGGCTATTTATAGGAGTGGGCTGTAATGGGTGGTGAGCCCTCTAGTGGCCAAACATAAATAAGACAGTCTAAAGGTTCTAATATATATATATAATATAATATATATATTATAATAATATAATAATATATAAATCCACCAAGTCGGTTTCTGCCTCTACAGTATAGCTCTACTGCTACACCGCCGAGCTCACGCATCGGCTCCCAGATGGGGACACCGTTCAACAGACCCTGCCGGAACACAAAGGTAACGTACCTGGCTAGGCTACCTAGCCACGGCCTACCCTGTTGTCAACCCATTTACCCGTAAAAAGGTAAATAGGACTCAGCAAAACCCCCACATCAGCTACCGACTGACCTTCATTGATGAACCGGGCAAGAGGAGGGAGAAGTGACAACATCTCACGGCGGAGACATTAGAACAGCGTAGCAGTAGAGTTCAGCATGTAGCATTAGTATTAGCATGTAGCTAGCATTAGTTGTTTAACAGCACGCTTGCAGGACCGTTTGGAACCCGTTCACCGCAGTGAACGTTCACCAAACCATCCCCCCCTGGCGCCGACACACAATATGGTTGTGTAACAACAACCCAGCATTACTAACACTAATACTCGTGCCTAATGACACAGGGCTCACCGTTGTACAACCCGGCTCGATGGCCAACCTTGTACGCTGCACCTTGATCTGGCTGCCAAAATATGAGGAACATCAACATAGGCCCGTCGTGTCGCTGAAACATGCCTCGAAGATGCCAGGGGCACGCAACCTCCGGTAAGCTTTCAACATTACGCAATTCCTCCAATCTTTTTCATACTACTAGTTACATAAGGTGCATTGCATCCAATATGATGGAACGAAAATAGAGGAAGGGTGTTTGGTGACCAGGACCATGGTCTTATAGGCTACGCCTCCATAGAGGCGGGACCCGGTCAGGTGTGGGTGTATAAGTTGTGTTCGTGGTGGTGTACAGTAGGTACAAGGAGATAAGGGGTATCTCAATAGGCTTGAGCGGGACGCGATAAGCCATACGAAATATAACTGTCTTTCTGTCTGTTTATTTATCTCTATCTGTCTTTCTGTCTGTTTATTTCTCTTTATCTGTCTTTCTGTCTGTTTTTCCTCCCTCTCATGTCTTGCAACAAACTCATTTTCTGTAAGGAAAAGTAGTTATATATATTCGTACTAACATCGCGTCCTGCTCTTAAGCCATACCGAGATATACCTCATCTCATGTACCTAGTGTACTCCATCAACGAATAAACCAAATACACCCAGCACCTGCCAGGCCCCTGCCGTACTATATAGTACTGGGCATGGCCACCACTCACTCTTCCTCTATTTTCGTTTCCATCATAGCGGATGCATGACACCCTATGCAACTAGTTGTTATGAAAAGTTTAGATAATATTGAGTGCTTACGGAGATTTGCTTACCCCTGGAATCTTCGGGGTATGTTCCAACGACACGTCGGGTCTATTCTGATTGAGGGACAGCGTGCGAGGTTGGCTATCAAGCCGGCTCGCACACAGGTAGGCCCTGTGTCATCAGGCATTGATGCTAGTGTTAGTAATGCTGGTTTGTTTTGTTACACAACCGAGTTGTGTATCGGCGCCAGCGGCGGGATGGTTTGGTGAACGTTCCCCTGAAGTGGACGGTTTCCAAGCGATCCTGGAGCGTGCTGCTAAACACTAATGCTAATGCTAACACTAATGCTGAAATGCTGGGCACTTTTCTAATGTTCCCCGCCGTGGGATGTTGCCGCTTTTCCCTCCTCTTAACCGGTTCATTGATGAAGGTCAGTCGGTAGCTAATGTGGGGGGTTTTGCTGAGTCCTATTTTACCCTTTTTATGGGTTGACAACAGGGTGCAGGGCGGGTGTGCCGTGGCTAGGTAGCCAGGTAGCATCGATCCTGTGCCCCGGCGGGGTTGGACGGTGTCCCACCCGGAAGCCGATGCTTGAGAGCGAGTCGGCCCGGCGGGTGGCAGTAGAGCTATACTGCTGCAGGATGGAATTTAGCGGCGGCCAGTGTTGTGGCTCAGCTGACTGTTTTCTGTCCACATTAGCGTAGAACGCTATGCTATATTGGGCTACTGTTTCTGTTCTGTCTCTCTGCTACGGGAATGTCTGTCAATACTAGTCTTCCCTCCTCTCAACCATTCATGCTGACGGTCAATCGGTGTCTACTGGGGGAGTAGTGCGGGGGGGCTTTGTTTACCTTCATGGGTAAATGGGCTGAGGTCTAGGGCTGGTGTGCTGTTGTGAATATTATGAATGAATGCGGGACTGGTTCTCTCTGGTCCGCCTCCCCTTAACGTTGTGTGCATGGGCTTGCCCATTCTACAGTATGTTCGTGGTGTTAGTTCATTTATTCATTAACCCCTTCATGGCTCCCAGTGGTGACCTCAGGAAGCTCCAGGTGGTCCAGAACAGGGCAGCACGGTTGGTACTGGGCTGCTCACTAAGGTCTAATGTGAGCCGTATGCATGCCCGCCTTGGCTTAACGTTGAAAATAGATTGTCTTTTAATACACTTGTGCTGTTCAAGTTGGTCATGAGCAGTAAAACTCCTGTTTTTATACATAATCAGATTGTTTTTAGTAATACTGTGCACAAGCATTACACTAGAGGTTCCAGTAGTGGGCAGCTTGAATTGCCAGGTCCTAGAACCAGCGCTTTGGGGAGATCTTTTATTTTTAGATCATTAACTCTGTGGAATGGCCTGCCTCGGAACCTCTGCTGCATTTACAGTAGATTCACTTTTAAAAAGAATCTTAAATAGTTTTTAAATAGTTTTTAACACTGTAAAGTAATTTTTTGTTTTTGTTTTACACTAATGTAATTTTAGCTATATTAATTGTTACAGTAGGTTCATTATGCATTGTGTGTACTGACTTTTAATAATTTTGTTTTTTGCAATAGTGATTGTTTTTGTGTGTTTTTTTGTGTGTGGACCCCAGGAAGACTAGCTGGTTGCTATCGCACCAGCTAATGGGGATCCCTAATAAAATAAAATCAAATCAAATCAAATGGTGCACACCACAGTGGAGGTTGCTGGTTGCAACCACCACTGGTGCTCCGTGTTAGCATCAGTCCTTTGCTTTTGACATGTTGAAACAGTGCCCCGCCCGGCCGACGCCATGAGGTGGGTCGGCCCGGCGAGTGGCTGGTGGGCTGCTAAAGCCTGTACCGCCACGGTATGGAATTGGCAGCAATTAGTAACTGTGTTCGAATTGCTGTTTTTTTCTATCAAAAAATGGTGTCTGGTGGCGGGGCCTTGAGGGCCAGCCGACGTCGACTTATCGCGCAAGGTTGTTGACGTTATTAGCTTTGACCTAGCCGCAAGCTATAACCTCCCCTCTACGCAGAGGATTTTGGTCTTCCGCTGGAGCGCGGGCGGTATATTGTCCTAGGCCCCACACCGCCTCACACCGCGCAGCCAGAAAAAGAGAGAGCGCGGCCTCGTCAGCGGCGATGACGAGGCCCTCGACAGGCGGCCATGTTTTCCCCCACCAGAGGTATCCTGGGCGTTGAATCGACAAGTGTCCACAAGGCCGACAGCCTTGGCGGCCGAGGGATCGGCCATGTTGGATGGGCTCGGCTTGGAATATACAAGCCGTCGCCGTCCTGCCGCGAGCAGCCCGCTCTCCGATCACTCCCTCCCTTAACACCAGCGGAAAAAGGGGGCTCTGATTGTTTCCTTTGACTGCGGGCCGCGTGCCTTCGTTGAAGCGCGGGCGGCTCCACTTTTCGCTTCTCATGGGGACAGGGGCTGACACCCAGTTGATGGCTGAGCCTGGGTCTGTCCGTGAGAATGTTGTGCTGTCAAGCGGCTCCCACACCATAAGCTGTGTTGGTTGAGCCTGGTGTTACGTCTGTCAACTATAAGTGTTGTCAGCAGGGGGGCTCGAAACATTTTGAGGCACACAGTGCGGGCTTCCCCGGCCTCGCCTTCGCCAGGCCAGGTATCATGTTGGTGCCTCCCACTCCTGAAAGATTGGCAGTGGTCTCGCAGGCGCGCGTGATTTGGACGGTTACGGCGCTGTCCGTGATACGCCTGCTCGGTATGAGGGCATCAGCTCATTCCGTGGTCCCTCTTGGCCTCCTCTTCACCCCTGGAGGAGGTTACGGAGGTGGTTCTTTTCCAGTATGGAAATAGACCCGGTGAGAGGCAAGTCAGGACGGACAATACGACGTCAGTGTCGTATATCGACAGACGGGGAGGAGTACGCTCCCCCCGTCTGCACCGGGCGGCTGGCTATGGGCGTTCTCCATCTGCGCGGCCTGAGGGCTCTCCACATCCCCGGCAGGGTGAATGTGGGTACAGGTGTAATGTCGCGGGCGGTCCTCACTCTGACGGGTGGGGATTACGTCCGGACATAGTCAGGCAGGTCTGGGACCAATGCCGTGCCGCCTGGGATTCTTTCCCCCATACATCTGTTAGGTCAGTTGTTGGGGCGGGTACGTTGAGGAGCACAGGTCCTTGATCCTGATTGCGCCGGACCGGGGCGCAGCTGTGTGGTTCCCGGTCCTGATCCAGCTCTTGGTATTCCGTCATGGCCTGTTCCTTGGTCATCGCGGGCCCTCTCTCAAGCGCACTGGTCTCTGTGTTAGTTCCCTGTGCTGGGCCAGCTGCTGGTGGGTTGGCTGGTGAGAGGGTGAGTCTGGAGAGGATGGATCCTTCTGTGGTTGGTACTGTGGGATATTTGTAGATATCCTGAAGAAGAATGTTCTCAGTCAACCGAGGATTGGATAATAACAAAGGTTTATTAACCAAACAGATAGAATACATAGAGAGAATGGCTGAGGGCTTCCCCCCAGGTGATCAGCTGAATTTACCCAGGTAAGAAGACCTGGATAGATCTCAAGAGGAGATCTATATAGGTAACAGGGGGGGGGGGGTGGTCCCATTTGATAGGTCAGATGGGGGGGAGGGGGTACAGGTTTGGGGGACACAGGGGAGGGGGGTGTCTTATTCCACAGAGAGGGGGGGGGGCACAGGTGAGGGATATAGGGGAGGGGACTATATTTACATGAGAACATTAGATATTATACCACAATACTCACTTTTCTTTCTTATAATGTGGGTGAGATTAATGTATAATATACCAGGATTGTTTGGAACAGGTAAAAGTGAAAATAGAAAACAATTAAAATAATGAAAATTTTGGCCAATGTGATCTGGTTGTTGGCATAACAGTTTAAAATAGAATTATTTACATACATGATTCATGACATGATCGACTGGACTGCGGTCTGTGTTATTTTGATATCAGAGATGTGGGAATAGATATCACCCTTTTCTTTTATTAATCGCTCAAAATACCTATATCAATGAGTGGTCCTCAACTCTGATATCAAACAACAATTAACATAATCATTAGAAGCTATCGCTGTGCAAATATCTTGGCATACCTTCAGTCGTTCATGTCGTGACTCAGGGGAGCTAATGTCATGGTTGTACATATACAAACATAGTAATATTTACAATAGACATTACCTTAGTGGCTAATGTGTCAAAATAAAATTGAAAACCGTTAACCTAGTGGTTAATATAAAAGGTGATTATGATAATCGTTATGCATTGTTCTGTGGTGCATACTATCAATGGTCAAAACAAACTTGGTGTCTTGGAACAATCCAACTGGTTCTGCCCTGTTTAACAATACCATTTTGCAATGTGACTCTGTGATCATTTCTCATTGTCATTATAAAATTGGTTAATGCAATCTTACTGATTGTATTTCATCATATTCCTAGTCAATAATTTTCCAGATACATATGAACTCTGTGAAACAGTTCTTGTTTGTGAATCTGACAGTTGCTGTGAAGTGTTGATCATCTGTTCTCGGTCTGTCGTGTGGCAGGGCCAATACATACATAACAATGTGGACAATGTGTGTTCAGAAGTATCTTGTTCCACAGGTCTCTGATGATGTCTCTTCTTGACGATGCAGTCGGGAACATTCACTGGTCGTCATTCATTCAGAGGGGGCCTACAGGAGGTCGCCGTCCGCTCCCTGTGTACCTTGTCAAGGGTCACCGGTAGCAGTCAACTATAGTGGTCTTGCAGACTCTTTTCCTGCAGCCTATGTTGTTCTCCACCACCATCACATGTCTGCCACTGTGCTCACGCTTGGCCCCTATCAGGCCTAGAGACATGGTGGTCAGGGCGTTCTTGAACGTGCTGTGTGGTGGTTGGTCCCCCCCGTTCCTCGTCATCGCGGTACTAGAGGGGCGAGGGGGCGGGCGTTTTTGAATGTGTTGTGCTGGTTTCGCTGTCCTCTCCTCGTCATTGCGGTACCACTTGATGGAGGGCGAGGGCCCGCCGGTGTAGTGGCTAGTCAGTAGGACGCTCTCTCTCACACGGATGACAATCTTGTCATGGGAATCCACCTTGATGGTCGGGGACTTCAGTTCCCGTTTGCAGATGGTCTGCCGCGGGTCGCTGGGGTGAGGCTGCATGTCGTCCTTTCTGTCTCTGCTCCCCTTCCTTTGGGGACGTCTGTGTTGTGTGGGCTGGTGGTTCTCCCACGGTTGTTGTCGTCGCCTCTGGTTGTGTCCGCAGCTCCTTGGCGGCGTCTCTGGTGGTAGTATGCTGTCGTGGGACGCTCAGGTCGCTGGGTTGTGTTCCTCTCTGCCTGGTCCTGCCGTCGTTCGTGGTTCAGGTCACGCGTCATCTCACTCCTTCTCACTTGTCGTGTCCTCTCACCAATATGATCTGAGGATGATAAAATTGCCTTAGAAAACCTCCTCACATAAATGATTCAACGCCTTTCAACTAAAGAGGAAAATCATTTTGGGATTAATTCAATTCATTGTAAATAAAATCACTTAATTGAAAATAGGAAATGCAAGCCAATTGCATTAGCAGTGATTCCTTATGTCAAGAAGGTCACATTCACTACAATCTTATCAGATCTTGTATCTAACTAGATCTTACAGCATTAAGCTTTAAATAAAATTGTAAATGAATGGCCAAAGTCTTGAATCAGATAAAATAGCTCCTTGTCTTCATATTCTGATGGTCTTAAATTGAAGTTGATCTTACCTCAGGCTGTGTACGATGGTGTGCTTCTTCAAGATACTTACCTCGCCATGACTTCTCGGTTGTTCTTCCCATCTCAGTGTGGCTCATCATAGCATAGGAAAAAAACATAAAACCTAGACAGCCAGTTAATTTTGCATGAAAAACATTCATTAGTTTTGTCATCTAACCCTAACTAACCTTACTGTCATGCACTCGTCCTAATAAAATTAACCTACACTGTAGCACTCAACACTCTGATGAACATTGTTATTCAGCTGATAGAGTTGTGCCCTGCCTGATGTCCTGTCGCACAGAACCTGTGAGTCGCTTTGGATAAAAGTGTCAGCTAAATTACCAATATTGATGTTTCACTGGTGTTCTTGATATTTGCAGTCATAGAAATGTATTCGTTTTTTAAAAGGAAGTCATGCATGTTATTAGTTAGTGAAAAATAGAATTTCCTGACTGCATTCATCAGTTACCAGTGAATCATGGTGTTTGCTGTAGGCATTTGCATTGATAATATCTCATTCATGCCCTACCATTTGGGTTTCAAGTGCCCACGCTGAATAGCTTTGTTCCTGTAGAACAAAATTTACATGTGGGTGTTTGGATGCAGATTGGTTTTAAATGGTCAATCGATTGTCTCTCAGCTCTGCACTGTCTCTCGGTTGACATGCAAATTGTTGGATTTTCTGTCTTTTGTGATACAATTTGGGTGTAGTCATGCACTGTTTTGCATCTCGCCTCAGCGCCAGATCTGTAAATACAAACACATGTTAATTTTCCACTCTTTTCTAAGATTCTGGGTGAATCCTCTTTGACTGTCTGTGTGCTCAACAAACATTAGCTAGTCCTTCTCTATTTCATCATCTCACTCATCAATGTTACTGTGGAAAAAGAGGAGGCATGATTTTGGCCTCATTTAAACATTATCTGCATTTATTCATTATCTCTAAAGAAAGGTTGTTATTCTTTCTTTAGCTTTTAGATCAAATCTATCCAATTGATTAGAATCCTATTTAAAACTAGCTTTATGTGACTTATAACGTGTAAATTAAAGCAACATAAACACTCAAGTGATCTGAGATAGTTGTAATTTACTGTAACTGAGATGATAGTTGTGTATGTACAGTTTCTACGTCAAATGACTCCCTTTTCTTGACTCCTTTTGTATCACAAACAGTACTGAATTTGCAAATCTGGTATGTCATAAATGTACAGATGTAGCAGTACTGACTATCTGTATGTCATGTATGTCATAATATGTTCTGATAAATTGAAAATGGGGGACCCTGATGTAAACAAGACAAGGGTCTTTCTCTGGTCTGCATCCCCTTAGCAATTTGTGTGTATTGAGCTGTACTGTATTGTACCCATTCTGCAATCTGTTAATAAAGTTTTCAATCAATCAATCAAAGCATCTATAATTATGATTTTCATACTCACCGGGGAAAGCTGTTGTGTTCACGTTGGATCCTCACAGTTCAGTTCAGTTATTGAATAACCATATTAACTTACCCCCTATTTGTGGCCATGTGTATCTTTAATCGAATAGTGGTTCCTGAGGCTGTCGCACGTTACGTGTCGTCAATGCAATGTTCGGCTCGTTTCTCCGGTGGTCTGGGATAATGCAACCCGCATCTCGCCACCGCAACTCAACATTTTCCAATAGCAGCGCGCACATACAAATAAAACATATACTACAAGTGGATTTCACGCACCTTCGGCCTTGGGCACATTAAACTTTACGTTCGCCTATGGATAGTTTAATATAAATTCATAACTTCACGGCGCGCATGGCGTGACGTCATCGCTCCATGCGACGTTCGTGCGTTCTCATTCGCCTCGGAAATAACGCTTTGCAATTCATACAGTATTTTTCCCACAAGCTCTCAATAGCCTGGAATTCCTAAACCAGCGTTTTGTTACCGAATGAACGCGCCTGTGCATATGTGAAACGTAAACAAACTGAAACGATAAAACTATACTTCCCCAAATCATGCCAAATGGTCGTTCCCGTGGGCCGGTTTTGTTGATTCCGGAAATTACTATCCTAGTTTGTCGCGTGAACTGCACTTCAATGTTATTCTTTGTATAACGGTAACTAGTCTCTCAATGCTCGTCGCGCTATCCGCAGCCGGTTCTTGGCTCAATAAAGCAACGCGACGGGTCCTATAATACTTGTGCACATACAAACGAGACTTAAACAGACAAACAAACATTAATACATATAAGTTAACGTGTGTATATATCTGACTGTATTGGATCGCTTGTTCGTTTAGTCGGCCAGCACTCTGCTGCGACAAGGCATTTATACCCTTGATCTATCTATACATCGTTATTAAAGTCATAACGACCGAACCTGACTTCGAAATTTACCAGCGATATATTAGATGTGAATATACCGTTTAATCATACTCTCGGCCTCTTAACCCGCGACTAACGTCCTGTTTAATGTACTTTCCGCGACTGATGTCCCGTTTAATGTACATTCACGTACTCCCGGGACATCGCGTAATCATGTACTACTAGGACATCGCGTGATCATCTTCCCGCTATCTGTATTGATCAATTGGATGAACATTGTATCAACAAATGTGCTTTGTTTTGTATTAATTTAGGGTTGTGCCATTATTATTATGCAAAGATAATAATTGTGATTAATTCTGTAATGAGTTGTGTGTTTCTAGCATCCTTGACACCCAAGGACAACGATGGAAATAAGTCAAGAGGCTTTTACGTTACTATCCTTGACAGCAATGTATGCTGGATTAATGATCTGTATATGTTGTGGAGTCTAAATAAAAACCTGAAACCTGAAACCTTGGTTAATTTAATCCAAAATACATCGTTTTCAGGAATGGAAGAGATTGTGGGCTTAGTTTGAGGTTGAAACAATGAATATTATGACGCTACTCTGGTAATTTAATTATGATTCCATCAGCTTCTCGGTCCTAATTTCCCGCCTCTTTGCAAAGGAATCACAGAACGTTTTTAACAGAGTAGCGTTTTCAAGGATATCACATCATAATAAGCTCACGTATCTTCTTTTGTTGCCTATATTTTTAGTCTGAATTAGACTTGGGTTAGCAATCCGACAACCTTACTGTGTGCCTTAGCTTTTGGTCGGCTCTGACTCGACCAGGAATAGCACTTCAACCTTTGTGCCTAAACTTTTGGGAATAGCACATATAACCCATCCTTTCAGAACCGCCTGATAAGGACCCAGGTGCACGCGCGCCCTGGTAACGATTCTCAATACAGATCAGATATATTAATGCACATTATTCTTACTCAGCCATGATCTCAATATTTGACAACATTCTGTAATGTTCACCTGGCACAGAGAAAAGCGGGAAGGTTTTAATTCCTTGCCATACAATTTTGGTCGACCATCCTATTATACTCACTTTTCTCTGTATAGCTGAAATGATACAGCACGCCGGGAGGACGCAAAAAGGTCCGTCACAAGTTCGTAGACGCCAATAATTGTGGGATATTTGTAGATATCCTGAAGAAGAATGTTCTCAGTCAACCGAGGATTGGATAATAACAAAGGTTTATTAACCAAACAGATAGAATACATAGAGAGAATGGCTGAGGGCTTCCCCCCAGGTGATCAGCTGAATTTACCCAGGTAAGAAGACCTGGATAGATCTCAAGAGGAGATCTATATAGGTAACAGGGGGGGGGTGTGGTCCCATTTGATAGGTCAGATGGGGGGGGAGGGGGTACAGGTTTGGGGGACACAGGGGAGGGGGGTGTCTTATTCCACAGAGAGGGGGGGGGGCACAGGTGAGGGATATAGGGGAGGGGACTATATTTACATGAGAACATTAGATATTATACCACAGTACCATCCGGAACGTGCATGCTCCTTCCACTATCGCGGGTTACGCGGGTAAGTGGCGTATTTTCCAAGAGTGGTGTAAGGCCACCCTCTTGTGAAGCGTTTCCTGCTTGGTGTTGACGCCTTAAGCCGGTGAAACGCTCTTTGGCTCCGAGCTGGGATTTTCAGTTGGTCCTCGGTCGGTTGTCCTTGGCCCCGTTTGAGCCTCTTGAGCAAGCGCTGTTGGGAACGGCTGTCGTTCGAAGACTGCGTTCTTGCTGGCCATCACCTCCGCTAAAACGCGTGGGTGTGCTTTGTGCTCTCTCGGTATGGTGGTTTTTGTTTTTCTCCATTTTCGCTCCGCTGCACGACATTTCCTTTTTTCTTTGTTGACAGTATTATAGTTCAACCAGGGCGAGGCTCTAGTTTTCTTCTTTTTCGTTTTTAATGGGGCGACAGAATTTAATATCTATGACATTGCATCATTGAGATTTTCTACCATTTCATTTAGAGAGCTGTCATGATTGTGTGGTTCATGTAGTCTGATAAGATCAATGATCAAAAGCCTTGTCGTTTAGGAGCCTCTTTTGAACTATGATTTATTTTTTTGTTTTAGTAAGGGTTATTTGAGTATCAAAAAATATACAGTGATGGTCGGAGAGAGGTAATTCAGTTATTGAGATATTTGTTATGCTTAGCCCAGTTGTTGTTATAACTAAGTCTAGTGTATTCCCAAGCCTGTGAGTTGCATTTGTTATATGCTGTATTAGGTCAAAGCTATCCAGTAGATTTTTTAGTTCTATAGTTTTGGAGTCTGTTTTCTTATTGAAATGGATGTTCAAGTCTCCATTTAGGATCACCTTATCATATCCGGTAACACATAGTGAGATCAGTTCAGAGAGCTCCTGTATAAATATTGGTGAGTGTCTAGGCGGGCGGTATATTGTGACGATAATAGTTGATTCTGTTTTGAGCTCAATGGCAAGATATTCCATCGACATGAACTCACCTAGTTCTGTGATTCTAAACAAGAGTTTTGAGGAGAAGATTGCTGCAACTCCTCCGCCCCTTCTATTTTTTCTGGGTATTTGAAAAAGGTTATAGTCTGGTGGACAAGCTTCTATCATTATTGATGTAGCTGTGTCATTATTTAGCCATGTCTCTACTAGGCAGATGCAATCTAAGTTATTTTCTTTAATCAGATCATTTACTAACAATGTTTTATTATTCAGTGATCTGACATTTAGGAGGGCTAATTTTATTTGTTGGACTTCTTTAGAGGAGGTCTGCTTTGGCTTGACCTTGATGGCCCTGAGGTTAATAGCAGGTAAACGCATTGATGGCGTATATTTTTCACCATGCCATTGGCTGGTTATGATTACCGGTATGTTTTGAGAGATGGCATGGCAATTGTGCTATACTGCACCATACTGACTGTACTGTGCTTTCGGGGACATTTGATCAGACGAGATGGCCTTGTGTGATATGGGGGGGGGGGGGGGGGCGCCTTGTGCTGCTGCTGCACCTCGTGGCGAGATTGTGTCCTTCGTGATTATCTCTCGTGCTGGTATGAGTTTGATATTCTTGGAGGCCATTAAGGCATGACGCATGTTTGCTGCTAGAAGCCTCGAACCTAAGCGATTTGGGAAGAAGCCATTTCTTTGAAAACATTCTGGGTTATTCCAGAAAACATTGAAGTTGTCAATGAATTTTAGGCCGTGTATAAGACATGCAGACCCTAACCATGAATTAAAATTTAGGAGTCGACTAAAGGCTTCTTGTCCTCTGCGAAAGCATGCAATTGGTCCACTGATGGACACATCAGTGTCTATGTACACAGACTGATGTTTGTCTAGTGTGTTCATTAAACGTGTGAAATCGTCTTTCAAAGTCTCTGTGCCAGTCTTCTTTCGCAGGATGTCAAACGATCCAGAGTGAATGACAATTTTTGTTATGCCCGGTCTGATGAGTGTTGGAAGTATTTCGGCCAGCTCTTTCACAGATGTATTGTCTAGACAGATATTTTCTGTGTTTGCCATCTCCACATACCTTGTTGTGGAATCTCCAATCAGTATGCAGTCTGTTTTCTGTGTGAGGTTAGCATTTTTCTTTCCAACAGTTTTGGGGCCGTTTGTTTTTGGGCTAGGCCTAGTCTGCCGGTTCTTACCACAGTCCTGTGGCCTTGGTGAAGCCTCGCTAGCTTTCTCAATAGCCGGCATGTTAACGCTGGTCCCGTACCTTCGGCGTTGGCTACCGCGACGTTCTCCTTGGCGCATGGTAGTCTTTTCGCTGTTAGCCGTTAGCTCGGTCTGGGTCGTGTTTGCTAGCCATGTCGCTTGTGGCTCTGTTTTCCTCGTCGTCTCGTCGTTAGCGTGTGCTCCGATGTGCCGGCTGTTAGCTTTGCTAGCATTAGCGTGAGCTCCGGCATGCAAGCTGTTTGCTTTGCTAGTGTTAGCGTGAGCTCCGGTATTCCTGCTATTAGCGTCGTTAGCGTGAGCTCCGTTCCGCTCGCTGTTTGCTTCGCTAGCGTCGTTAGCCACGCTTCTATGTCTCTTTGCTTTTGGTGTTGATATGCATGTTTCCGAGAGTAGGTTGAAACTATTTCCTGGCGGTACCAGGGGCGAGGTAATAGTCGTGTTCCTGGTTAGTTTATTTCTCCTTTTATCCTTGACGGTGGTCCACTGCTTTGGTCTAGCTCCTTGCTTGTGCCAGGGACCGTCTTTTGAGTGGTGCTAGCTAGCCTAGGCCAGGTCTCAATCATGATATCGTTGGCTATATTTGTAGTAGCTTCAAAAATAGAGTCAATGAGTCACTCATCCTGTTGGATTTGGTGCAGGATAGTAACTCGAGCCTCCAGCTCTACGATCCTCTTACTCATCCTCATGCAGCTAGTACATTCTGTGGGAGAGCCGAGTCCCGGCATCTTCCCTTATTAATTGTCTTTTTAGGTTAGGCTAAACTGAAGCTAAGCTAGGTACTTAGCTGATTATGGTGGGTCTTGTTTTCTTTCAGCCGGGGTCTTTATGAAGTATTCTCGCCTTTCATAAATATCTTCGCCTTCAGCAGTGCCCGATATAGTCCTTTGTGTGTAGCTGATAAGACGGAGATTTCTTCATCTCGCTGGTCCTCCCACGGAGAGATCTCGCTACTCTCCTTTCGGCGAAGTACTGCGGTCATAAATCTAAATAAATTAATTCACAGTTCTGGAGAAGTACCATAGGAACTGGGAGTTAACATACAGAGTATTTAGAATTGAAAGGGCTATAATAAATCATTAAGGTAGCTGTAGTGAAGCTCTTGGTGGTTAGGAAATGTATTCAACAACACGGGGTGTCTAGTCAGGACACGGGAGGCAGGAACGTTCTTTGATGAGTTTTATTATCAATGGTCAGACAGATGCACAGGCAATTTCTACTTCTATTTCCCACCATTAACACGGTGGGAGTATGTGAGAGTGTGTGTGGTTCTAAATGGGGAGGAAACAAAGACATCAGCGTTACTAGTACTTATTAATCAGTCTGTTATATACTATACAATATACTGTTGCTACAAGTAACATAAACCTCACGAGTGGAACTACCAATGGGGATAAGCAGTGCTTTACCTATACTAGTTACAGGGATAAACTGTGCTAAACAGATACTAGATACTATAATCAACAACATAGATTATACCCAATAGGCTAGATTATCACTATAAACATACTGGTAAATTGCTTCCTAAACAGCTGGTAGAATTATAACATTAGTATAAGCCTTAACCATATAAATCACCAACAATAACTAAGCGTCCTCATTATGCACATATTTAACACTTGTGATCAGGGACGCACACATGAACTGAAGGAATCACTAAAGCCCACTAGTATATATAGATGCTGGCTATCGACTGACATGTCTAGACATGTTTGAGAGGCATCCAGTTGCAGAACAGCAGAACAGCACCCCACAGCCTTTATGTCTAAGAGGCGTCCAGCTGCAGAACAGCAGAACAGCAGAACAGCACCCCACAGTCTCTATGTCTGCCCAGTCCTTGGGCCTTTTGTACAGTAGCGATAGGTAGAAAAACACGGAGCAACAGTGAAAATCAGCTTGCATAGCAGAAGCACGAAGCAGAAGCAGGAAGTATTATGAACAAGATAGTCAAATGGCTTTGTCATGTTTTCATTATGACAGATTACTCTGTAAGTGTTTTCCAATGCAAAAAAGTAAGATATTGGTGACACTACCTGAAAATGCTCAAGACAGCACTATACACTATTTGCACAGCCATTCTCTGCTGTTTTATAACATTATCATTTGCTTAGGTCATGTCAGTTAAAATTAACTATACTAATGACTGCTGAATAGTCATTCCCTATAAAACTAATAGTCCTTCCGGTTTGAGAACGAGATGTAGCGGTCACGTTTGGTCAACGCTCCGCTCCCGTTAACGTTAATTTCGCTTTGTACAACACTAATGTGTTTAAACCTCATCGTATATATTAAATAAGACCTTCTACTAACTATATCAACAGAAAGAACCAGCATGGGACCAAAGAAAGAGAAAGAAATTTGAAAGAGACACGGAGTAGACAATATAACGGTCCCGGCGGTGACTCGCTCCGTGAGGGAGATAGCAGTAGACAATATAACGGTCCCGGCGGCGACTCGCTCCGTGAGGGAGATAGCAGTGGATATTGAAAAGGAAATATCCGACAATACCACCGATCCCAACGCTCCTGCAACCTCACCCGAAACAGACATGGAGAATACACCACACGATTTCGAGTCTCTGACTAATCTGATAAAGGACCTGATGGATAAAGCTGACGTCAAGGCTGACGCTTTTAATTTATATATCGAGGCTAAATTCGAAGAGATTAAAACAGCGGCTGCAAAACAAACCGAGCGTATTACTGCAGTTGAAAACACAGTGGTCGAATATACACTGAAAGTCGAGGAGAGCAAGAAGGCTCTTCATGAAGAAATCATGGAGCTAGCGGGGGAGATGCAACAGGTGGACAAAGAGCTTTGGCAGAAGATACATGACGAGAAATCAATGGAGAGGTTGCTCGAATTCGAACGTCACTCTCGTAGATTTAATATCCGTATAGTGGGATTGGATGAATCAGTCAAATGCACAGACGACTCATTTCCATCAGTGTCAGTTGAAATTCTAGGCAAAGAAATCCTCCCTACAATACCGATGGTGGATCATTGTAACAGAATCGGCACCCGAGACCCCAGCGGCAACAAAGTAAGAGTGATTATTGCTACTCTGCGTAAAACTGCACATAAGCAATGGGGAAAACTGAAATACAAAGATACACCAGTGTCGTTCTACGAAGATTTGTGCAGGGAGGCTATGAACCGACGAGCCCGTTACAAGGATGTGATGCAGAAGCTCTATAAGAAAAATCTCCAACCCAGCCTACGCTATCCAGCGTTTCTTTCCATTGTGGGGGAAAATGGAAAAAGGATCGGGATACGCTCGCCTGAAGATGCCGAAAAGTACATGAAGGAAACACTTCGTGATCCCGGCCTCTCGGGGCCGGGCGCATCACCGGCCAGTCTCGGATGACAAGCTTATTCATATTTTTTTTATTTTTTTTTTTGGATAACTTTGCCATGGCTCTGACTTCAAAAACGGCATCAAACAAGCTTGTTGACAACATTGAGGCACAAATAGTTGAATACGAAACGCTAGACACTGTATTTATAGATTTATGGTTTTTGTGCAGGCAATGATCTGATGTTGACATTTTGGAACATTCTGGAACATTCTGGATTCTTTTTTCGATCGCTCTATGTCATGTTGGAATATACTGGAATACACTGGAATGGCATGGGTCTTTGGTGGGAAGAATACTCTGGAATATAACATCAGTTTTATACAAGTCATGATCGGTGGCTAACTTTCTAGAATGCACTGGACTTTTACAATGAAGGCCTGGGCCCCGTTCCATGTACCGGGATAACCGAGTTAGCCGGATAACTTTATCTGGATAACTCGGTTAGCCTGACTTTCCGATTTCATGTACCTGGATTTCCCAAATCACCATGACAACATATCCAAAAGTTTGAGCCTGGTCGAAAGCAGAGTTCAAGTTCAAGTTAGCCTGAACTATCGCCACGCCCCCGCAAAGAAGTGACAGCCCGTTTCCTGAAACTATTCCCACAGTCTACGATCTGCATTATACCATTCTGAATTACGTTTTTGTGCTCCATTCTTCCAGAGGGGGCTTTTGAAATGTAAAATAGACCCAAAATGCTGATATTAACTTCACTTTGTCCTAAATAATGCACGTTATATATACCGTGGCGACGGTGGCGCTCGCTCGTGCGATGTACACAAAAATGTGGTTATTTTAATTGTAACTGGGATTAAGATGTCTGATGAGATGCGCTGTTTGACGGATTTGAGAAATTGAATGAGCCGTTGACGTCACATGAATGAATGAGGATGAAGAAATAAAACTTCATTCAAAATAAGGAATATTCTAAACACGGGTCTCTCGTTCATTAATGTATAAACAATGAGTTTATCCTATCTGGCACAGTGGCCCAGCGGTAGTGCTCATACCTGCCAACTTTTCGACCCGGGTTCAAATCCCGGTGTTTCCAATATGATTTTTTTGAATATAATATTAATGATTATACGCCAAAGTAGCCTGGTTTTAAGTTAAAATATTATAAATCTACATGCATTGAGGATGTCATTCTTTATATAGCTCTCAACGTGCACCAAATTGAATTATTCCTATATTGCAAAAAGAAGGACCCCGGTCTTGAACCCGGGACGTCCGTGTGGAAGTCAAAAGAACAACCCGTTGGACCACATTGGAGATAAGTTAAACATTGACTATACATCAATCAATGGGCAAGAAAGCCGTCTCGTAATTCTGTATAACAGTTAACTAGTTATTTTCGCTAGCAAGATCTCATTTGATTATTCAATCCAGCAGGCAAGTTTAAAGAAATATAATCTGATTGATTGAGGTAATGAAGGACTTAGAATTAGCCTATAGATAACGCATTTAACTTGTCGGCGAGGCGATTGAGCCTATTGCAATCTGTCAATAAAGTCTTAAATCAATTAATCAATCAATGCCGTTGAGAATCAGGGTCTCTGCCATCGATACGTGCTGGCTTTCCACCTAAAACGGGAGCGCGCATCTAGCCTGACTTGAGCCTGACTCTCAAGTCTGGCTTGAGTTAACGAGACTGAATCCTCCTTTGTGAAACAGGAAAATCCCGGCTTTGAACATCGGGTTAACTGAAGCTGGATAATGGACATGTTGATCGACTTAGTTGAACCACGTACATGGAACGGGGCCCTGGGAACAATAACATTCGGTATGTACCTGCACATGAACCAGATATGGAAGATCAATAAACCCTCATAACGGTTTAATGCCCATACTTGTCGGGGTACGAACTGCATACAAGGATTTAAAAACCTCACTTTCATCTAAAGGTGTAAGCTTGGCGAAGTTATTTAAAAATTTAAAGCAATTGCTCCCTAACTTTAGGGATTTCTATTTTTTTTCTCCTATTTTCTTTTTCTCTGTTTTCTGTAAGGTTCCAACATATACATGTTAGTAGAAGGTTCAAATGAATATGCTAATTGAGGCATATTTCTAATTTTTAATTTTATTTTTATTACATTAAAGGGAGGGTGTCTAGGCCACGAGTGACATTCTATTAAATTAGAATTAAAGTTTTAGATCCTATGGCAATTAGCATAGGAAAGTTAAGGATAAAAGGCTCACTCTGGGCTAACCGGTGGTGTAAGGGAGGGAGTTATACGCAAAGGTTGTGTCTAAGGAACACAGCCTTGTACGGCTCCCTGTGGGAGGGGGGTTTAGGGGTTTATTTGTATATGTATATGCATGTTTTTAAGCTCGGCTCTCAACGGGACCTCAATAGTTGGATGTATATCCATTGTGAATTCGTACTCCAGACGCATTACCAACAAGTACACAACAACATGTATAGATTATGGCTAGTTTGAATATAATGATCTGGAATACTGGGGGAATAAATAATCAACATAAACGCAAAAGTGTGCTCACACTGATGAAAAACAAACGGGCTGATGTGGCTTGTGGAATAATATAATGCCCTCATGTAAAGACATTCCCCTCCCCTGTGTCCCCTTACCTGTGTGCCCCTCCCCCACCCAATTGACCTATCAAATGGGACCACATCCCCCCCCCTTTTAACTATATAGGGCTCCTCCCGACCACAATCGAGGTCTTTTACCTGGGTGATTTCAGCTGACCACCTGGGGAGAGCCCCTCAGCCATTCTCTCTATGTACTATGTATATTTGTATCTGTCTGGATAATAAACCTTATTATCTTGACCTCGGTTGACTGAGTACATTCTTCAGGATATCCACAATATCCCACAATTGGCGTCTACGAACTTGTGACGGACTCTTTGCGTCCCCCCGGCGTGCTGTATTGTTTCATCTATACAGAGAAAAGTGAGTATATAGAATGGTCGACCAAAAATGTATGGCAAGGAATTAAAACCTTCTGTGATTCCTCTGCAAAGAGGCGGGAATTAGGACCGAGAAGCTGATAGAATCATAATTAGATTTACCAGAGTAACGTTGCAATATTCATAGTTTCAACCTCAAACTAAGCCCACAATCTCTTCCATTCCTGAAAACGATGTATTCGGATTAGATTAACCAATTGATCACTACAGATAGCGGGAAGGTGACTATGCGACGTCCCGGTAGTACGTGAATGTACATTAAACAGGACATTAGTCGCGGGTTGAAGGGACTAAACGGTATATTCAAATCTAATATAGCGCTGTTAAATTTCGAAGTTCAGGTTCGGTCGTTATGCTTTAATAACGGTGTATAGTGTATATCGAGGGTATAAAAGCCTTATCGCAGCATGGTGCTGGTCGATTAAACGAACAGCGATCCAATACAATCAGGTATACAAACACATTAACTTATAATGTATTATTGTTTGTTTGTCTGTTTAAGTCTCGTTTGTATGTGCACAGTATTAGAACCCACCGCGGTGCTTTATTGAGTTAAGAACCGGCTGATATCGCGCCGAGCATTGGGAGACGAGTTAACGTTATACAGGGAATAACATTGGGGTGCAACTCTCGCTACATGCTAGGAAAGTGACGTCCGGTTGGGAATTGTAGGTTTATCGTTTCTGTTTGTTTACGTTTCACATATGCACAGGCGCCTTCATTCGGTTACAAAACGCTGGTTTTAGGTGAATTCCAGGCTATTGAGAGCTCGCGGAAGAGTACTGCATGGATTGCAAAGCGTTATTTCCGAGGTGAATGGGAACGCGTGAACGTCACTTGGAGCGATGACGTCATACAAATGTGCACCATGAAGTTATGATTTTGATATGAAACTATCCATGGGCGAATGTAAGGTTTAATATGCCCGAGGCCGAGGGTATATGAAATCCACGTGTAGTATATGTTTTATTTATATGTGTAAATACACGCTGCAAGGGGGTAATATAATATGGTTATTCAATAACTGAACTGAACTGTGAGGATCCAACGTGAACACAACAGCTTTTTCCGGTGAGTATGAAACAAACCTTGATGATGCATGACACATAATTATCAGTTACTGGGAATTACAACTATCCAACAAATCATTTCTATTTTAAAACAGTGTATGTTTTAACTCCCACATTTTGATACAGGGTACCATAGAGAAGCATGCATCAAATATAACGTATTCTGCAACAGTAGATTAGACGTTATAACCTTAGATTACAAGGAGTGAGAAATTAACATGTGTTTGTGTTTACAGACAACCAAGAGATCTGGCTCTGGGTCAAGATGCAGAATGGGGTGTAAACACAAATTGTATCACAAAAGACGGAAACTCCAATGATTTGCATCTGAACACAGACATAACACAGACTGAGTGATAATCTACATTTGAACACAAAGCAGTTTGGACTAAAGGGAAATCAATTGACCGTTCAAAACAAATCTACATCATGTAAATTGTGAGACGATAGCAGGCACTATTCAGAATGGGCACTTGAAAACCGCAGGGCAGGAGACAGACAAAGCTATGCAACAGCCTGCACTCTGACCACACAAAGTATCATGATTAGATTTACCACACAAAGGGACTTGACTTAGCACCATGAGCTCTACAGAAACCAAGAACACTAAAGTATCGCTTTAGATGCAGATCTCTTTGTTTACCACCGAGACTCACCTGACAATGGATAACAACAGGGAACCACAAAATGCATTGAATGAAATGTTTTAAACCAAACATGCCCCCTTCATTTATGTAACATGAATTAAACACAGGTGATGAATTTGCAGTCATGAAAGGCTACCATATTTCCCATACTAACAGAATAACTAACCAGTTGTTTTCATCTCTCTCTTTTCAAGAAGGCACACGAATTAGAGATATGATTTCTGAATAAAATCAGACAAAGTAGAAATGCCCAAAATGAAAGATTAATGATGAAAATAACATAACTTGCATGCTATCTCCTCCTTCTATCCTCTGCTTATAAACCACTAAATCCTTCTATTTCAAGTACTTTCCATGACTGCAAATATCAAAACCACCAAATTGGAGCACAATTATCAACATGTACAAGATGTAAATTTACATTGGTCATTTAACTGACACTTTTATCCAAAGCGACTCACAGGTTCTGTGCGACAGGACATCAGGAAGGGCACAACTCTATCAGCTGAGTAACAATGTTCATCAAAGTGTTGAGTGATACAGTGTAGGGTAGTTTATTAGGACAAATGCATGACAGTAAGGTTAGTTAGGGTTAGATTTATTTGTATCAGTTGGAAGCAGGATAATCATTTACACAATGATTATCAAAATGCACAAGGTGTATTAGAGGTAATTAAATTAATGCTACTTAAGAGTAGACAAGAAAATGAATGGATGTATTTCATGCAAAATTAACTGGCTGCCTAGATTTTTATGTTTTTTCCCCATGCTAATATGATGAGCCACACTAAAGGTGAGAGGAAAGCCAGAGAAGTCGTGACGAGGTAAGTATCCTGAAGTACACCCACCGCACGCATCCTGAGGTAAGATCAACTTCAATTTAACATCACAGACTATGAAGATAAAGAGCTATTTTGTCTGATTCAAGACTTTGGCCATTCATTTACAATTGTATTTAAAGCCTAATGCTGTAAGATCTAGTTAGATACAAGATCTGATAGATTATAGTGAATATGACCTTCTTGGCATAAGGACTCACTGCTAATGCAATTGGCTTGCATTTCCTATTTTCAATTAAGTGATTTATTTACAATGAAATGAATTAACCCCAAAATGATTTTCCTCTTTAGCAGAAAGGCGTTGAATCATTTATGTGAGGAGGTTTTCTAAGACAATTTTATCATCCTCAGATCACAAATTGGTGAGAGGACAAGACGAGTGAGACGACGCGTGACCTGAACCACGAACGACGGTGGGACCAGGCAAGGAGGAACACAACCCAGAGACCAGGGCGACCCACGGCAACAGAGGGCCACGAGGGACGCCCCCAAAGAGCTACGGACACAACCTGAGAGAGCATCCTACTGACTGGCCGCTACACCAGCAAACCCTCGCCCCTCTGGTACCGCGATGACAGGGAGCGGGGGGACCAACCACCACACAGCACGTTCAAGACCACCCTACAGCCATGTCTCTAGGCCTGATAAAGGTCAAGCGTGAGCACAGTGGCAGACATGTGATGGCGGTGAAGAACAACATAGACTACAGGAAAAGAGTCTGCAAGGCCACTACCGGTGACCCTGTGACCCTTGACAAGGTACACAGGAAGTGGATGGCGACCTCCTGTAGGCCCCCTCTGAATGATGGAGGAGTGAATGTTCCTGACTGCACCGTCAAGAAGAGAAACATCATCAGAGACCTGTGGACCAAGAGGCATCTGAACACACATTGTCCACATTATTATGTATTTATTTAATTTACTGTGTTACTGTTTGGCCCTGCCACACGACACACAGAGAACAGATGGTCAACATCTGTCAGATTCATGCCTTCACAAACAAGAACTGTTTCACAAAGTTCATATGTATCTGGAAAATTATTAACTAAGAATATGATGAAATACAATCAGTAAGATTGCATTAACCAATTTTATAATAACAATAAGGAATGATCACAGAGTCACATTGCAAATTATATTGTTAAACAGGGCAGAACCAGTTGGGTTGTTCCAAGCCACCAAGTTTTGTTTTGACCATTGATAGTATGCACCACAGAACAACGATTATCATAATCACCTTTTATATCAATTTTTATACAAACCACTAGGTTAACGGTTTTTAAATGTTTTTATACATTAGCCACTAGGTTAATGCCTATTTGTAAATCCTATTCCTGATAATTATGCACACGATTTTGTGTTTTCACCCTGTGCACTCTGACCACACAGAGACAGTGTTCACATGTATTTAATTGGGTTATTACTATGTCTGTATGTACAACCATGATCTTAGCTCCCATAGATATTATCATGAAGACACATAGTTACCACTTAAATGTCTGAGTCACGACATGGGCGACTGGAGGTAAGCCAAGATAGGCACAACCAGAGCTTCTAATGATTATGTTAATTGTTGTTTGATATCAGAGTTGAGGACCAATCATTGATATAGGTATTTGAGATTATTAATAAAAGAAAGGGATGATATTCCCACATCCCACATCTCTGATATCAAAATAACAAAGACTTTAGTCCAGTCAATCATGTCATGAATCACGTATGTAAATATTTCTATTTTAAACTGTTATGCCAACCAACAGATCACATTGGCCAACATTTTCATTTATTTTAATTGTTTCTATTTCATTCATTATCTGATAACCGATGGATTACATCGGTCCCATTCTTTTACCATATCTATTCACGTTTCAATATTTTACCTGTTCCAAATAATCCTGGTATAATATATATTAATCTCACCCACATTATGAAGAGAAAAGTGAGTAACTGTGGAATAATATATTGATTCCCCAACTCTCTCATGTAAAGACATCCCCCAATACATTAATCTCACCCACATTATAATAGAGAAAAGTGAGTAACTGTGGAATAATATAATGCCCTCATGTAAAGACATTCCCCTCCCCTGTGTCCCCTTACCTGTGTGCCCCTCCCCCACCCAATTGACCTATCAAATGGGACCACATCCCCCCCCCCTTTTAACTATATAGGGCTCCTCCCGACCACAATCGAGGTCTTTTACCTGGGTGATTTCAGCTGACCACCTGGGGAGAGCCCCTCAGCCATTCTCTCTATGTACTATGTATATTTGTATCTGTCTGGATAATAAACCTTATCTTGACCTCGGTTGACTGAGTACATTCTTCAGGATATCCACAATATCCCACAGGCTCTTCTAAGCTAAACGCACCTTTTAGTGGAAGACAAAGCAACACTAGCGGACAACATATATCATAACATTAGTCACTCGTCCTTTGGAACGAGATCCCGTGGAGTTGCTATAGTCGTGAAACGGAAGTTGAATATTGAATTGCAGGAAGTATGGTCTGATACAGAGGGTCGGATAACCATAGCTAAAATTGTATACAGGAACAGGAAAATAGCATTGGTAGCGGCATATGCCCCAAATTTGTACGAGGCTAACTTCTACGCTACACTTACTAGAACAATGTTAAACTTTCCTGAATACTCATTTATAATTGGCGCGGATTTTAATGCCATTTGGGATCCCGGGATGGATAAATCTTATCCCACCTTTTCCAATGACCAGAAAAATTCATCTAATGCGTTAAAGGATTGGTCTAAGAATACAGGTGTAAATTACCTATGGCGATCACTCAACCCTACGACCCGGAAGTACTCTTGTCGATCTGCAAGACATAGCACATTTTCCAGAATAGATTATGTTTTTGCATCCCCTAGACTATTTGATAACTATGACGTGGAAATGGTACCCAATGCACTATCAGATCACTGTTATTTACTCCTAAAAGGATCATTTGGTATACTGTCATCCCGAGCCCCAAGATGGCGATTTAACTCGATATTGCTGAAAAACAAGGAATTCATTACACAATTCAAAGAAGCTCTTGTTGTATTCCTACTGGAGAATGCGAAATCGGTACAGGACCCCAGAATATTATGGATGTCGGTAAAGGGATTTATCAAGGATTTTACCGGGAACTTTTCCTCCAAAATACGCAAGAATCGTTGTTCAAAACTGGCAGAGCTGGAAACGCTTTACTCTATGTTATTTTCCTCTTTACAATACAACTACTCGGTTCGATTGGAATCTCAAATTAATGTGTTAAAAAAAGAGATTAATGCCATTTTTAAACAACAATCTGAAGTTCAAATACGTAGCATAAGACAACAGCATTACTTTCATGGTTCTAAACCAAGTCACCTACTAGCTATGCAGTTACGAGCCAACACAAAATTTGCAGATATAACTACTATTAAGGCACAGCAAGGACTTGTTACAGACCCTAAAAAAATCAACGAGACATTCAACGAGTTCTACTCCAACTTGTACAAATCAGAAATGGCCTTCGATCAAAACAAAATGGACATATATCTTAATCAAATTAACCTTCCTAAACTATCAGAGGATGACGCAAAACAGTTAGAAACACCCATCACACTTAGGGAGGCCATATCTGAAATGCAAAGTGGTAGGGCTCCTGGAAGGGACGGTATCCCACCAGAAATGTACCTCTCATGTTGGGATGTAATTGGACCCCTATTACTTAATATGATTTTATATTCAATCAAGGAGGGGAACTTCCATAAGATCGACAATATTGCACTCATAACAGTCCTCCTTAAAAAAGACAAAGACCCCACCGATTGCGGTAGTTATAGACCCTTAAGCCTCCTCGGAACCGATATCAAGCTGTACTCCAAGGTATTAGCCATCAGACTTCAAAAGCATATGACGTCTTTAGTTCATCCTGATCAGACTGGCTTCATAAGAGGCCGCTTGATCACGGATAATATAAGACGGTTACTACATGTGCTTGATGCCAGCAAGGATGACACCACACCTATAGCGATGCTGTCCCTGGATGCGATGAAAGCCTTTGATAGGTTGGAATGGTCTTATTTATGGGCAGTATTAGAAAGGATGGGGTTAGGAAAAGGATTCATTGATATGATTAAAGTATTATACAAAGACCCATCGGCCATGATTACAACAGGTATAATCACCTCCGAAATCTTTCCGGTATCGCGCTCCTCCAGACAGGGTTGCCCTCTTAGTCCCGGACTATTCGCTTTATCATTAGAGCCTTTAGTACAATATAAGACAATCCCAATCTATAGAACCAATCGCAATTAAGGGCACACAACATCATATTAGTTTATATGCGGATGACGTAATATTGTTCATACAAAACCCTAACACCTCAATACCTCATCTTCTATAGTTGATTGATGACTTTGGCAATCAATCGGGATTTAGGATAAATTGGCCAAAGTCGGCTTTCCTTCCACTTAATACCCCTGCAAAGAATACACTCCTTCCAAAAAAATACCAATGGTTAAACACTTCAGATGTTTAGGAGTTGAAGTATTCCCTACTATAAGCCAAACGGTGAAGTACAATTACATAAAATTCCAAGATAAGATCAAATACGACTTTGACAGGTGGTCCAAACTCAAAAACTCAGTACAGGCACGGGTATCAATAGTTAAGATGGATGTTTTACCTAGAATCAACTTCATTAGCTCAATGTTACCGTTACTGTTATGGTTTGTAACCGACCCCAATCGCACAACACAAGACAGGTATGAGGGTAAGCCAAGAAACGGGCATTTATTGAAACAAAGGGAAACCGGCACTGTCCCTTTAAGGGAGAAACACAAAATACTGGAAATAACAAGAGGGGAAGGAACAGGCTAAGGGAACGCTAGGGGAAGGTTAAGGGAACACTAAGGGAAGGCTAAGGGAACGCTAGGGGAAGGTTAAGGGAAACACTAAGGGAAGGCTAAGGGAACGCTAGGGGAAGGTTGGAAGAAACAGGGAGGAACTAGGAGGACCGGACGGGAGGACTAGGAGGAACTAGAGAGGGGAGAACTAGGGACAGAGGGACAGGTACTGGGGGACATAGGGAACAGGTTCTGGGGAACAGAGGGCCAGGTTCTGGTGACAGAGGGACAGAGGCCCGCGGAGGCGGGCTGGGGACGAGGAGGACTAGAAAGGGGAGAACAGGGACAGAGGCCCGCGGAGGCGGGCTGGGGACAGGGAGGACTGGGAGGACTGGTGGGAAACATCAGGGCCGCTCTGCAGAACTCTCTCGGCAGATCTCCGAGGTGGGTAACGGCGGCCGAGAGGGAGAGAGGAGAGGGTTAAAGTACAAAGGGGAAAACAGAGCAGATGCAGGAGAGGTGACTAGTCCAAATACAAAAGTTATCAAAGTAAAAACTATCTTCGTGTAAAATACACAAAGAGCAAAGTTCCAAAAACAATCCAAAAGTGAATACTATCTTCGGTGTGAACAAACACACAGTGGGAGATGTAACGTCCAAAATAATATCCCAGTGAAAACAAACAGAGGCACACGCTGGGTGAGTGACTGTCTGATTAAAAAGGTGGTTATCTTCAGTGTTAAGAAACACACGAAAACGGAGATGATCAAGACAGTCAAATAAACTCACCCAGACGTAATGCGTATAATGCGTAAAGGAGCTGGAACAGCAGCGGGGCGAGGGCGTCGCCACCGGGGAGCCGGCTGTCCGAGCCGAGGTCAGAGTGGTGCTGGAACAGGCAGCGGGGCGAGAGCGTCGCCACCGGGGAGCCGGCTGTCCGAGCCGAGGTCAGAGTGGTGCGCCACTGCTTGGAGTGCGCGCCGGAACCGAGAGACGCATCTGGGGTGCGTCTGCGTGGAGGAGTGTGCCAAGCTTGGAGGTCTGGATGATGCGCGTCTGTGCGCTGGTACGGAGGAGCGTGCCAAGCTCGAAGGTCTGGAAGATGCGCGTCTGTGCGCTGGTACGGAGGAGCGTGCCAAGCTCGAAGGTCTGGAAGATGCGCGTCTGTGCGCTGGTACGGAGGAGCGTGCCAAGCTCGAAGGTCTGGAAGATGCGCGTCTGTGCGCTGGTACGGAGGAGCGTGCCAAGCTCGAAGGTCTGGATGATGCGCGTCTGTGCGCTGGTACGGAGGAGCGTGCCAAGCTCGAAGGTCTGGAAGATGCGCGTCTGTGCGCTGGTACGGAGGAGCGTGCCAAGCTCGAAGGTCTGGAAGATGCGCGTCTGTGCGCTGGTACGGAGGAGCGTGCCAAGCTCGAAGGTCTGGATGATGCGCGTCTGTGCGCTGGTACGGAGGAGCGTGCCAAGCTCGAAGGTCTGGAAGATGCGCGTCTGTGCGCTGGTACGGAGGAGCGTGCCAAGCTCGAAGGTCTGGAAGATGCGCGTCTGCGCGCTGGTCTGGATGTGCGTCAGGTCGATAGCTGCGTGGGGGTCTGAAGTGGATCACTGGGATGCCTCCCGTGGAAGTCTAGGGAGCGCAGACCAGTCTCCCCCTCAGGCAACGGCGACAGCAGGCGAAGGCTGGAGCAACATCTCTACGCCAGAGAATCAAAACAGCATAGGCAGAACAGAGGACCTCCCGAAGGAGTCTTGATGTTTGAGAATATGATACGGCATGTTTACAACACGACCCCACGCCGAAACGAGGGGAAGAGCCCTGGTATTTAAAGCCCACAGGGGAACTAATTAGCCTGCCACCACAGGTGCGAGAGGTAATTGATAATCGAACTAAAAGTGTGAGTTCGGCACCAGACCAATCAAACACATAATGACAGGTAGTCCAGGTGTGGCCACTGAGAGTAAACGAGAGTAAAGAACGAGAGGGTGGGGGCTAGAGAGAGCGAGCGAGAAGGGAATTCCCAAACAGTAGGCTTAAAGAAAACAGAAAGTTGGTGAGCAGCGGACAAAACCTCACAGTACCCCCCCCTCAACGGGAGCCACCCGGCGACCCAAAAAAAATACAGACAGAGTGGCAGGGGGCAAAACAAGGCAAAAACAAAAGGTACTGGCCAAGCCAGCAGGGGAAGCCACCACAAGAGTGGGGCTAGCAAAAGAAACAGGGTCGCCGAGGGGTAACTAGGGTAGCAGAGGGGCAACTGGAGGAGCTGAGGGGTAACCAGAGGAGCTGAGGGGTAACTAGAGGAGCAGAGGGGTAACCAGAGGAGCCGAGGGGTAACTAGAGGAGCAGAGGGGTAACCATGGTAGCACCGGGAAAAGGACTAGCAGAGGGAAGGTTAGCTGCCAGGGCACTGATAGCTACAGGGCCTATGCTAGCTGTACTGCTACATCAACATAGAGGCTGCGCAAGCTGCCGGAGCTAGGCTAGCAGAGGGAAAGGGTAGCTGCCAGGGCACTGATAGCTACAGGGCCTATGCTAGCTGTACTGCTACATCAACATAGAGGCTGCGCTAGCTGCCGAGCTAGGCTAGCAGGGGGAAAGGGCAGCTGCCAAGGCACTGATAGCTACAGGGCCTATGCTAGCTGTACTGTTACATCAACATAGAGGCTGCGCTAGCTGCCGAGCTAGGCTAGCAGGGGGAAAGGGTAGCTGCCAAGGCACTGATAGCTACAGGGCCTATGCCAGCTGTACTGCTACATTAACATAGAGGCTGCGCTAGCTGCCGGAGCTAGGCTGGCAGACAGGGCTGGACCAGCATGAGAGAACAAGCTAGCTGGAAGGACAGTCCTAGCTGTGTGAGATAAACTGACCTTGCTAGCTGAAAGGGCAGTCCTAGCAGTGGGAATACTGACCTTGCCAGCTGAAAGGGCAGTCCTAGCAGTGGGATAAACTGACCTTGCTAGCTGAAAAGGCAGTCCTAGCAGTGGGAGCAAACTGACCATGCTAGCTGAAGGGGCAGTCCTAGCAGTGGTAGAGAAACTGACCTTGCTAGCTGAAAGGGCAGTCCTGGCAGTGGGAGATAAACTGACCTTGCTAGCTGAAAGGGCAGTCCTAGCAGTGGGGATAAACTGACCATGCTAGCTGAAAGGGCAGTCCTAGCAGTGGGGATAAAACTGACCTTGCTAGCTGAAAGGGCAGTCCTAGCAGTGGGAGATAAACTGACCTTGCTAGCTGAAAGGGCAGTCCTAGCAGTGGGGAAACTGACCTTGCTAGCTGAAAGGGCAGTCCTAGCAGTGGGAATACTGACCTTGCTAGCTGAAAGGGCAGTCCTAGCAGTGGGAATACTGACCTTGCTAGCTGAAAGGGCAGTCCTAGCAGTGGGAGAAAACTGACCCTGCTAGCTGAAGGGGCAGTCCTAGCAGTGTGAGATGCTACACAAAAAAGTGGAGGCCATGCAGAGGGACCGGGTTAGCTGCTTGGGCCTGGCTAGCTACAGGGCCTATGCCAGCTGCAAGGCTGCATTAACATAGAGGTTGTGCTAACAGCCGGGGCCAAGCTAGCAGACCGGGGCCATGCAGAGGGAATTGGGTTAGCTGCCTGGCATGGCTAGCTACAGGGCCCATGCCAGCAGCAAGGGCTGCATAAAACATAGAGGCTGTGCTAGCAGCCGGGGCTAAGCTAGCAGACTGGGGCTCTGCTGAGGGACTGGGTTAGCTGCCAGGGCAAGGCTAGCTACAGGGCCTATGCCAGCAGCAAGGGCTGCATAAACATAGAGGCTGTGCTAGCAGCCGGGGCAAGGCTAGCAGACAGGGGCCATGCTGGTAGTAGAGGCCTAACAAGCTGCAGGGGGGTCAAACAGGGCTAACAGGGAAGCCAACAGGGCTAACAGGGGAGCTAACAGGCTAACAGGGGAGCTAAACTGGGCTAACAGGGAAGCCAACAGGGCTAACAGGGGAGCTAACAGGGGAGCTAGAGGGGAACTAGAGGGAACAAGAAAAAAAAGGCAAACTCAACATACACCGTCTGTGCTGGCTGGGGTCGTCGATTTGGTGGGGTCGTACTGTTATGGTTTGTAACCGACCCCAATCGCACAACACAAGACAGGTATGAGGGTAAGCCAAGAAACGGGCATTTATTGAAACAAAGGGAAACCGGCACTGTCCCTTTAAGGGAGAAACACAAAATACTGGAAATAACAAGAGGGGAAGGAACAGGCTAAGGGAACGCTAGGGGAAGGTTAAGGGAACACTAAGGGAAGGCTAAGGGAACGCTAGGGGAAGGTTAAGGGAAACACTAAGGGAAGGCTAAGGGAACGCTAGGGGAAGGTTGGAAGAAACAGGGAGGAACTAGGAGGACCGGACGGGAGGACTAGGAGGAACTAGAGAGGGGAGAACTAGGGACAGAGGGACAGGTACTGGGGGACATAGGGAACAGGTTCTGGGGAACAGAGGGCCAGGTTCTGGTGACAGAGGGACAGAGGCCCGCGGAGGCGGGCTGGGGACGAGGAGGACTAGAAAGGGGAGAACAGGGACAGAGGCCCGCGGAGGCGGGCTGGGGACAGGGAGGACTGGGAGGACTGGTGGGAAACATCAGGGCCGCTCTGCAGAACTCTCTCGGCAGATCTCCGAGGTGGGTAACGGCGGCCGAGAGGGAGAGAGGAGAGGGTTAAAGTACAAAGGGGAAAACAGAGCAGATGCAGGAGAGGTGACTAGTCCAAATACAAAAGTTATCAAAGTAAAAACTATCTTCGTGTAAAATACACAAAGAGCAAAGTTCCAAAAACAATCCAAAAGTGAATACTATCTTCGGTGTGAACAAACACACAGTGGGAGATGTAACGTCCAAAATAATATCCCAGTGAAAACAAACAGAGGCACACGCTGGGTGAGTGACTGTCTGATTAAAAAGGTGGTTATCTTCAGTGTTAAGAAACACACGAAAACGGAGATGATCAAGACAGTCAAATAAACTCACCCAGACGTAATGCGTATAATGCGTAAAGGAGCTGGAACAGCAGCGGGGCGAGGGCGTCGCCACCGGGGAGCCGGCTGTCCGAGCCGAGGTCAGAGTGGTGCTGGAACAGGCAGCGGGGCGAGAGCGTCGCCACCGGGGAGCCGGCTGTCCGAGCCGAGGTCAGAGTGGTGCGCCACTGCTTGGAGTGCGCGCCGGAACCGAGAGACGCATCTGGGGTGCGTCTGCGTGGAGGAGTGTGCCAAGCTTGGAGGTCTGGATGATGCGCGTCTGTGCGCTGGTACGGAGGAGCGTGCCAAGCTCGAAGGTCTGGAAGATGCGCGTCTGTGCGCTGGTACGGAGGAGCGTGCCAAGCTCGAAGGTCTGGAAGATGCGCGTCTGTGCGCTGGTACGGAGGAGCGTGCCAAGCTCGAAGGTCTGGAAGATGCGCGTCTGTGCGCTGGTACGGAGGAGCGTGCCAAGCTCGAAGGTCTGGATGATGCGCGTCTGTGCGCTGGTACGGAGGAGCGTGCCAAGCTCGAAGGTCTGGAAGATGCGCGTCTGTGCGCTGGTACGGAGGAGCGTGCCAAGCTCGAAGGTCTGGAAGATGCGCGTCTGTGCGCTGGTACGGAGGAGCGTGCCAAGCTCGAAGGTCTGGATGATGCGCGTCTGTGCGCTGGTACGGAGGAGCGTGCCAAGCTCGAAGGTCTGGAAGATGCGCGTCTGTGCGCTGGTACGGAGGAGCGTGCCAAGCTCGAAGGTCTGGAAGATGCGCGTCTGCGCGCTGGTCTGGATGTGCGTCAGGTCGATAGCTGCGTGGGGGTCTGAAGTGGATCACTGGGATGCCTCCCGTGGAAGTCTAGGGAGCGCAGACCAGTCTCCCCCTCAGGCAACGGCGACAGCAGGCGAAGGCTGGAGCAACATCTCTACGCCAGAGAATCAAAACAGCATAGGCAGAACAGAGGACCTCCCGAAGGAGTCTTGATGTTTGAGAATATGATACGGCATGTTTACAACACGACCCCACGCCGAAACGAGGGGAAGAGCCCTGGTATTTAAAGCCCACAGGGGAACTAATTAGCCTGCCACCACAGGTGCGAGAGGTAATTGATAATCGAACTAAAAGTGTGAGTTCGGCACCAGACCAATCAAACACATAATGACAGGTAGTCCAGGTGTGGCCACTGAGAGTAAACGAGAGTAAAGAACGAGAGGGTGGGGGCTAGAGAGAGCGAGCGAGAAGGGAATTCCCAAACAGTAGGCTTAAAGAAAACAGAGAAAGTTGGTGAGCAGCGGACAAAACCTCACAGTTACCCCCTCCTGATGGTTACTGGAAAAAATTACACTCCACCGCATACAAATTTATTTGGAATAACAAACCTCCACGTATAAAAAGATCCACCGCACAGAGAAACAAAGCCGACGGAGGTATGGCATTTCCAGATTTTTACCACTATTTTAAAGCGTACTCTTTAAGACCACTGACAACTTGGTTTGATTCCCAAGCATCTGTATCCTGGAGAAACTTAGAAGTAAATATAGTAGCACCACATAGACTGCAGGACATAGTATACACCATATTATCAATTAAGCAATGCGAATTGAAATTTGGCCCCCTTATTACTCATGTGATCCGAATATGGCGTGAAACACAAAAAAGATATTCTAACCAACATAAATGGCATAGTCATACTCCCCTATTCAATAACAATGCACTCCTGATTGGAAAAAGACCTATAAGATACCCTAAATGGGAAAAGCAGGGCATACACACATTAGGAGATGTTTTCAACAAACAGGGTTTTTGTAGCTATAAAGACATACATAAAAAAATGTATCTCACCAGTTCCACATATTATTTTTACGCACAGTTATTGGTTTGTTTGAAGGCTCATGGAGTCCCATTAAGGATACCAATTGAGCACCACAGATACCACATATTCTTCTATGAAAGAGATACATTGAGAGGTTTCGTATCAGATTTTTATCATCACTTACTAACATCCTCGTATGGAATCCTCCCCCTAGACTTAGTCTGGAGGAGGGATATACCAGACTTGGAAATAAATTTTGATTGGCAAGAAGTCTGGGCAAACGTTCGAATTGCGTCACGTAACCCGGACCATCAACAAATTAATCTTAATTATATTCATAAGACATACTTGACTCCTATAAGATTGAACAGAATGGGACTTAAACAAGACTCCAGATGTTCCTTATGTACAAATGGGGATGAGGGTACATTTATGCACATGTATTGGGATTGCCCACCAGTTAAGATATTCTGGAAAGAAGTGGCCCAGCAATTATCAAATTTCTTATTTCTGAACATACCTGTACACTCCTCTGTATTGCTGTTGAATGATGTTTTTCAGTATGGAGCCCCTATACAGCTAAAGAGATTAGTTTTATCTGGTCTCACAGCGGCTAAAAAGCTGATAGCATCACAATGGTTTCAACCGGAAAAAATGTGTCGGAAGGTATGGGTTCTTACATATCTCGATGTGATCTATCTAGAAATATCTACAGCAAGAATTTTAGGTGTCAGTGAAGCCAAAATTGCAATCTGGTTAGAAGTGGTGGAGAGAATAAAAGCTAGCATATGAATTGTAGTGCCTGGTTAGGAACGAATGATAATGGATGGATTATCCAAGTGGGGGTCCGGGGGGGTGGGTGAGCGAGAGCATATGTATGTAGGGTATTAGATAGCAAGTATTAGGTGTATATCTCGTATACTACATTTATTCAAATGGTGATTTCATTGGATGTTTACTGTTAATGCTTGTATGTCTAATTTTATGTTATGTTTAAAAAATAATAAAAAAATAAAAAAAAATCCTCATTTCATTGCTTGAGTCATTACATACAAATATGTTGAACTAGTTGTCAAAATCTGTCAAGCAAATTTTATACATTTCTTTATAATTTTACATTTCTTTATAATTTTTCCCCTGAAAATGTCTCCCAAAATTAAACAATTTCTCTCAGGTGAACCTCAGCTTTCACTGATGAGGAAGAGTGTGTGAAGCATTAGTTGTAACCAATGATAAGCCACTTCTCCACAGTCACTCAGAGCTGAATCCCATGAACCCTCAATTGACAAGCATATATGAACAGAGCTGGACACCACGCAATTCTGGTCACACAGTGGTTTGCAGCACATGAAAAGGCAATGTAAACGTATGTTTCCCATGTCAATAAAGCCCATTTGAATTGAAGAGAGAGAGAGAGAGAGAGAGAGAGAGAGAGAGAGAGAGAGAGAGAGAGAGAGAGAGAGAGAGAGAGAGAGAGAGAGAGAGAGCTGTCATCACGTAGCCCGCTTGAATGAACTGCGAGAGATAATTCATCATAACTCGTATACACACACGCGCACTCTGTCTCTGCCATACAGTAGTTAATGTTTTAGCGCGATGTGGGTATATACACGGGCGAGGATGAAAAGCATGTTAAGTGGTCTGCACACGGCGGGCGACAGACGTCGCCTGGCGATGCGATCGCCTGTTGCTCAACGACAATCGCGTATCCCCCCACACCAGAGGCGACCGTCGCTCTGTCTAGCTGGGGGTGTGGTTACTTGTTTCCCCCCGGGAGATATAGGAGGACGGACCGCCGGGACCGGACGTCATGTTGTTGTGAAGTGAGCATATTAGCAGCTCTTCACTAGCACTAGCAGGTAGCTGTGTTGCGCGTTACGAGGGAATATTAACCTGTAAAACCCATATTGAGCTGGAATTAAACCACCATATAAGAATACAACCTCTCCTCATTCTTCCTGACATTACTGCATGCCTGATCGCTACGATACGTTCATTACCAACGATTGGACAAGTATTGTTATGCAGCTGCTGAGAGAGTGTATTTTTCACGGAAGACGCAAACTGTTTTGTTCTCAACCATAATTTTCTTTGGACAATAAACCTTACAAACTACATCAGCTGCAGCCTGGACATTAAACTCTGTCAACATCCACAACTTCTTTTGTTACCCGAGTATAAAAACACTAGTAGATGCATCGTGGCGCATTGTTCATTTATTAGTTAATGACAAGCGGCCACTACAGCTTCTCAAACTAACGTTATTTATTTAAATTGTTCCCATTAATAATAATGAACATAAGTAGCATGGTAATAATACGGAGGTTATTGATCAATGAATGTATTGAATGATACATTAATGGTGTACAAATGATACACCAGTAGAACTACTGTAGAAGTCAGTTATTTCCTCATTGTCCTGCCTGCCGTCGCCTCCAAAAATAGGATCGAGGCGATTTTGAGCGAGGCGACAGAAATAGCTGCGCGACTGTCGCTTCAGAATCTCCTGCCGTGTGGGTTCTCTCATTCATAACAATGAAGGCGATACAATTCTGTCTGTCGGCTCGCTAAAAAAAACGGTCGCCTGGCTAAAATCGCTCGCCGTGTGGGGACCCCTTTAGACTACTTTTAATTCATAACGTTCCGTCGGGTCTGCGACGTGTATTCTCGAGAATGATAATAATAATAATGCAGGACCTCTTCAGATTATATTATCAACGACAGACAGCGACAATGTGAGAAACACAATCCCTCCCCCTCTCGCTCTGAAGCATATGCATATTAGATCACTCAGTGATTTAACACCTATGCGCTGTTTGTGTGTGCGCGCGTGCATGTACATGACGCGTTGTAGTTCCGTGAATAGAGGGATAATTTAGAACTATACAATTTAGCAAGAATTAAACATATTTACAAGTCGTATTACGTTTAGCAAGTAAGGAGACATATAGATTACATGTCAAAGCACTCGAAATTGTAATTTTTCTATTTTTACAGATTTCTGAAAAGCGCGACTTCCTGAGCATTTCTGAGACATTCTAAATCATTTTGTCCTCCGCACACGGGTTCAAAAAGCCCCGTCGACCCGAGAGAGTTAAGAGTACTGCTTTGGGGAGCGAATATATCATCCATCTTACTGCCATCAGGTGTGGGAGGGCTCAGGAAGTATTGGGGGAAGTGTGGGTGTGTGGGGAGCTACTGCTGATCGCCCTGGAAGCAAGAAGGACCAGAGTACCATCCCTAGGTCAGTGAATCCTAGGCCCCATCCACTCCTGCTGCTCGACCTCCACTTCAACATTCCTGGCCTACAGTCAGGGATCCAGCTGGACTCAGCTCTGCTGCATTCTCGCTACCAGGTGGCCGTGTACAACCACTCCCATAAAGCAGGGATAATCCACCCTGCTACACCAGTATAAGAGAACATCGATGCGTTATGGTGTTATGTCTTTAATCCTTATCTTGGTAGATTGTCTTGTAGGTTGTCTTGGTGGATTGTCTTTTACTTGTTGTTAGGATTGACAGGAAAGTCAATAATCCACCCACAGTCATGTCGCAAGTTCGCAACTCAAGAGAAGGAAGGCGAAAACACGTCACCGGATACCAAGTGGACCAAGTCTCGTGAGACTAAAATAATTGCACAAACAAATAGAAATCGTGCGCCACTCTTATATCTTATATAAACCCATAGGAAATACAATGAAATACAATTGTGTGTATTATTATTAATATGCAAAAAATAAGCATATAAAATTGTAAACGAATATAACTATATTAACCAACTGTTAACCATAGCTGCAGTTACACATGCCATAACACTGTCATAAACGTGACATAACATCTGAAATAAGCATGAATTGATGTAATGTTAATGAAACGTTCATTGCAAAGTTGACGTTTTTTTCCGGATGTCTTTGTCACCTTGACATTATTAATTAACCAAGGTGTCATAAATTGTAGCAATCTCTCTCTCTCTCTCTCTCTCTCTCTCTCTCTCTCTCTCTCTCTCTCTCTCTCTCTCTATGTAAAAATATGGTGTAGCAATTAATTCCCAGAAAGTTCCCTAACAAAGCAAGAATTTGGTCCTGTGAACATCATGTAAATGTATGCTAGATTGGCTCGATTCACACATAAATACACGCACACACACACGCACACGCACACACACACACACGCGCGCAAGCTCTTTGTCGCATTACCGGAAGAGGGCTCTGATGATTCAGCTGTGATGATGAGGGACAAGTTGGCTCAAGCGCAGCGCGACGCTCTCCACACAGCAGCTTGAAAGCGTCTATTTAAACCCGCGTTATTTGAACATGAGTCAGTCAATTAACTGATTGTTGCCTATAGACCACCTTTTCATTTAGCAACCGCAACAGGTGTATATGATCCTCCTCACAAGACAAACCAGCCACCCAGCAGTCATCTCATTATACCCAATTTGATTGAATGATCATCCATGTGTAATGCCATCTGGATAGTTTACCGGAACTGAAATGGCTCTGTAACTATAGCCCACTACTTGTAGGCAGATTTGCTGCATATCCCGTAGCAATTCTTAGTCACCGAGAGATTAATTATGCGACATTCTGTCAAATGATTGTGCCGTTCCGCCCTGCGGACTATAAAAGCCTGTTGAATAGGCTATAGTTTTAGATTAGCTGAGCTCCAACAACAACAACAACAACTGGAACTGAAACAGTCAGTTCTCTTGGGAAATGAGTTCAGAACGAAAACGAGAGAGTGGTGAGTTGCTTTCTCTCTGTAAACTGCCAATGGGTTGGAATATTTAGATTATTGCTAACTATTCATTCTCTCTCTCTCATCTCTATCCACCAGCCTCTCTTTCTCTACATTTATGTCTCTTATTGCTCTCTGTTGGTTTCCCTTTTATTTCTCTTCGTCTCTTGTGTATTTCTCTCTCCTCTCAAACAGTACTGTATATCTGTATGTCATAAATGTCATTATGAATTGAAAATGGGGGACCCTGATGTAAACAAGACGAGCGTATTTCTCTGGTCTGGTCTGTGTATTGAGCCGTACTGTATTGTACCCATTCTGCAATCTGTTAATACAGTTTTCAATCAATCCTCTCTGTCCCTGACACACAGAGAGAGAGAGAGAGAGAGGGAGAGAGGCCTGCCCTTGCATTGTATTGTTTACAGTTAGTAAGTTACAATGTATGTATATGTATTGTTGTATTTTAATTATGCATACATTCAATATATAGGCCTACCTTGCCTTTGAGCTCGTCATGATAAATTGATTCAGAAGCAGATTCCATACATTTTTCCAAATGTTTACACGCCTAAAGTTATTGGTTTCAAAAAACATTTGAAGACAATTATTTCAATCGAATTATGATTGCACAATCACATGATGCAGGGAGTGCTGTGCAAAATGTTTAAACTGCCTGTCTTTGAAATGCATAAGGGCCAGCGCCATATTTACACACATTTAAATGCCATTTATCTTCGACGTCCTGGGTTTGGAATGTGGAGGGGCAAGGTTTAATTTGAATGGTTTCCGTAAACCCACCCGTGTCTCCATTCAACTGCTTTGGAGCGGGGTGGGGGATGTGAGTCTCCTGTCCGAAAGAGAAGGGTGACTGCAGACATACCCCCCCCCCCCCCGGCCCGAGGGAGAATTCTCAGTTAACTGTGGTGGTGGTCCAAAATTCTGATTGGCTACGCTCTGAATTTTTGCCCTATCATTTGGTTGGTCTGATTTTTATCAGTGAGAAGATTGCTATGAATCGCGTGGACTTGACCGAAAAGGTGTGTGCGTGTGGGTGGGTGGGGGGGGGGGGGCATGATTACTCTCTAGCTTGCCACAGGAGGGTCAAACTGTGGCAAACTAGCTTAATTAAGATGAACCATGACTTCCTGTGGAGACGTTTTGCCTTCAGAATAAAAGTGTGGAAAATGACAGTGAATTTGATCATGCGTCTGGCTCAGGATCGGGACCCTTGTTGACGGCCTATGCCCCAAACGGGGTAAAAGGTGTAAGTAAGTAAGTCTGGCAGTACAGCACAATAACAGTAATATCACAATACTCTGGGGAACTTCTACATTAAACATAGTGTAGTAAAAGCTGGAAAACAATGATTAAGTAATTATGGTGACTGCTATTTGTCATGTATAGACTAGGACCTGTTACTGTCTATGGGCTAGATCAGGCTCTGTCGAACTCAATTACCAAGGGGGCTGAAATGAAAAATACAGATGATTTTGCGGGCCGGATACATAATAATACAATACAAGCAATTGTAGATTAAATTGGTCCTGGACTATTGGAGAACAAAGTATAGAATACAGACACACAAAACATCTCTCACCTCTCTTTCACTATTATTTCCACAGAGATATAGGCGTGAAATTAATTAAAATAATAAGGAATTTGCAAGATAATATTCGGTTTCAATAAATTATTCACCCACAAGAGTTTGTATTATAACTGCGATTTGCATAAAATATCAAATAGTTGAAGTTTCTTTCTTTATTTGCATGTGTAGGTTAACACAAGGTCAACGGTACAATGAAATGTGTTTGGACGAGAGAACAGGGCAGCTCAGCATTCGATGCATTACAGCACTAGTCATATAAAGATAAACATAAAGTAGATCAAATGTTATAATTATAAGGGAAATAATTAGCACTATATACATAGGCTATATGAAAATGAGGATTTGCTGACCCTTTCAACCTCAGCCTCCCCAATGTACATGTACTGATTGATTGATTGAAAACTTTATTAACAGATTGCAGAATGGGTACAGTACAGCTCAATACATACAATTGTTAAGGGGATGCAGACCAGAGAAAGACTTTCGTCTTGTTTACATCAGGGTCCCCCACTGTAGATGGGGATGTCCCTGATGTCCCTGCTGTCTCCTGTAGTCCACGATAAATCTCTTTAATTTGACTGACATTGAGAGAGAGGTTGTTGTCCTGACACCAGCTGGTTAGTGTCTTCTCTCTGTTGGCTGTATCATTGTCCATGATGACGCCCAGGATGGTTGTGTTGTCAGCATACTTCTTTTAGCCTTTTCACTTTTTCTCCCACCCCCCAATTCTGTTGTTATGCCAATTTCCTCTTGGTTGTTGCCCTGCCCTACTGTCGGTCTGGGGAGGGGGTAGACTACCACATGCCTCCTTTGATATGCCAGCCGCTTCTTTTCACCTGACGGCTATGAGTTTCACTGGGAGAGCGTAACACGTGCAGAGGTTCACACCATAAATGGCTGAATTTATATAGCGCTTTTATCCTAAGCGATTTATAATTTGTTCCTCACATTTGACTCAATTCACACACCAACGGCGGAGGCAACCATGCAAGGTGACAACCTGCTCATCAGGAGCAATTAGGGGGTCTTGCTCAAGGACACTTCGACACGCTGCGTGAATCGAACCGGGAACCTCCAGATTGCCAGACTGCTCTACCTCCCGAGCCACCATCTCCTCCAGATCCATTAATTTGCTTTCTTTTGAACTTTGATATATTTGACACAGAAAACATTGTATAATGGAATTGTGATGGTGACTTTTATTTTGATATTTCTAGTCGATTTGAGACCGGAAGTAGAATTCTTCATTTAAACTGGCTTTACACTGGTGGAGGGTCAGGGGGCTCCGCGTATTGTGCAAGACAGAGAGATAGGGGGAACCGAGGAAAACACATTCTTGCACCAGGGAGGATTACAAAAAACGTGCACGGATGTAAAGTATGCAGTCAACACATTTTGTCTAATTTTTGCTGGAGTTGCAGGAGTCTCTGGAAACGCCAAGATATGGCAGAAGGTAGGCATTATGGGCGATGCACTCTTTGAATGGTTCAATGGGGAAAGACCTGTTTTTGAAGGGACAAACAGGAGGGGTTGGGTTTCCTTACACGTTGTCTTTCAGATTTTGGGAATTCTATTCAGAAATCCTCCCCAGAATTCTTTCAACGACTTGTTGTTAGGGAGAAAGTATGCCTTTGTTTTCCGTGTAGAACCTATGGTTTAGCCCTACTCCTCTCCTTCCAAGTGCAAGCTCTATGTGGGAAAGTGTTGCTACCCTGAAGGTGGCCAGTTGATTGGGGGGAAACGAGGACACCAACCCGTGGAATTAATTGCAACCACGGCAACTGAGCGAGATGGGCTCAGTTTCTCATCAGAAATTCCCAGGTATCTCAAGTGCTTCTGTAAACCTTGATGAGGGCTCTTTAGAAAATGTTCAAAACTGCTTTTTCACATATAGGCCTTCAACTCGTAAAACATTTACTTTTACAATTTTGAGTTTGGTATGCTTGATGAGTTCTGTTCTGGCATAAAATAGGATGGTAAATGGCAATTTCCCCCTCTTTATATTTTGGTTGGTGATTATCAAGTATTCAAATGCAACGGGGCTTCATTTAACTCGTTTTAGGCGTATTACATGCGGATTCGTGTTTAGGTTGCTGTCATTCCTCGTTTTCGGGCTATATGTAGATTTGTGAACATGTGGGTGCTGAAGCGATACATGATTGACCATTGTCTATAATGATCTATATTATATACAAATTTGAAGAAGGCTATATGGGTTATGGTTTCACCAAAGCAACTTTAGGCGACTTTAAACAATAAAATCTCGAATGTTTGGGTTATTTTTTTCGATTATTATTTGTAACGATAATAATTATGTTTTATTATTGTTAGAATTATTGTAATAATAATTGTTATGTTATTGTTACTTAACATGCACATGATAATATGATTGAACAGATTGCAGAATGGGTACAATACAGTACGGCTCAATACAAAACAAACTGCTAAGAGGATGCAGACCAGAAAAAGACTTGTTTACATCGGGGTCCCCCATTTTCAATTCATCATCATGACATTTATGACAAACTGATAACGGAACTGTGTAGTAAGAAGAGATCATCAAAAATATATTCGAAGGGGAAGAAACTGTAAATATTGTATTAGAGGTGGCCAAGTTATCTCGTTCTGATGATTAATTTCAGGACATAATAATGCCCTGCGTTGACATTGTTGACAACTGTTTATTGCTGAATATGTTCCATTACGCAACACGGATCCCCCCATGTCGCATCATGATCCTTAAGTAGGGGCTTTTGGTAATGGCTACTTGCTCGTATTATGCCGATAGTGAGTCAAGTGTGTGGTTTGATTGAAGCGTTTTAAATCCCGTGTATACTGAGTTCAATTTTATATTTTTAAAGGGGGATGTTCAAAGACCGAGGAGGAAGAGGCGACAGGGTCCGAGGAGGATGCGGGTGCGTCGCTGGGCAGCGGCGTGTGCAAGTGGTTCAACGTGCGAATGGGCTTTGGCTTTCTGTCTATGACTAATAGAGATGGAACACCCCTGGGAGAGCCCGTCGACGTGTTCGTCCACCAGGTGAGGTCTTATTGTTGTGTTTTGGTCGAAGAAGCAATATGGGCTTAGTTATTTGTTTGCTTGGCAATATTCTACTGTCAGGCGGCCTACTCTTCCATAATCTGACATTTTAATCTGAATTGAATTCTGTACAGGTGATCAAATGAACAAGTATCTGTGGTTACTAATTGGTATACAGATATAAGCGTATCCGAATGTGCTGTAAAATGAAACGGCCAAGCAGGAGAGCTGTTTTCATATTACTCTATTGTAGCAACTTTAAGATATAATCGACTTCATCCTAAATGTTGAATGGATTGTCACCGCCATGACTCATGCTCCATGTAAGTCCCATTGATGAAATGCAGAGGGAATAGGCTATGGAGTGAATTTTATTATCGGACACTTTGTTTGCTCCTGAGACCAAATGAGCACATTACTTTTCAGTCAAGAGAGATGGCTCATGCATACCGACAGGCCAGGTTACAGGGAGAAGGAGAGAGAGGGGGGGGGGGCATTGAAGTGTGTCTATTGAATATTATTTATTCTTTGTTGTTGCATTTGAAAGCAAATTCAAAAGTTCACAAATACATGCTGTTAATTTGAAATCGAACTCCAGTAGGTTGGATTGAGCACACAATTCCACGCATGTTGTTGTCATGGTATTGCGTGTGAAACGCTCTTCACATAACTATCACAACACCACACTACCCCCACGTGAGAAATTACATTGTAAACTCATGCTGGCTTGTGTGATTACATGCCATAATTTGAAAAACGCGTACATATAAAATAAAAACTGACCCTTCCAGTGGCTGGCCTGCCTTGGACTTTGTGTGTGTAAAATTACCTGAGAATTAGCACATCTCAAAGTCTCAACCATGCTGACAGGAGATGCCCCCCCCCCCCCCCCCACACACACACACATGCACACTAACCTCTTGCCTCACATATTTTCTATGGAACTTAAAAAGGTGCAAATGGACGGATGGTCTGTGTGTTTTGAGGGGGTTAGGCTCAAAGATTTCTATTTAAAAGGGGTAAGGGGGGGGGGGGGTTAGGTTAAGCAGAGATAACAAGCCTCGTTCCTGCTTCCTGTTATAAAGTCATTAAACCATCAGGGAACGCGGGGCTCTTGTGAGGAGCCCACCCAACCCCGGGCCCTCTGTCCTAACTCACATGGTGGGGGGAGTGGCAGGACACCCCATCTCAAGTTTCCCTGCTCCACGTCGCAGTAAATCATCAGATGAAAGCAAAAAAAAGGGGGAGGGGGGGGGGGGGGGGGGGTTGGTTGTAGTTATTAGAAGGATTGTTTATCCACTGGGTCGGCTCCCACCGGTTACATAGATGTTTTATTTATTATTATATATATTTTTTTAAACGCCACAGAACAACATAGGCTACATCTCATTTAGCAGCCTTTAGGCCAACATACAGGCTATGAGTCAGTACTACAGATTGGAAATAATGCAAGGAATCCCAAGTCTTCATTGCCTGACAACCCTAGCATTCCTCCTCACCCTGTCAGAAATCCCTGACCTCCTGACACTCTGCGCCACAAAGTGTTATTGTTGTTATCGCTAGCGGAACAACTTGTGTCGTCCGGTTCTGTGCTTTTGAGCTAACGCTAGTTTCCAAAGGAGAGGAGAGAAACACCGCGGCTCACATGTGCTCAGTGGTGATTTCATAAGGGGTTGTACTGTGTTTTAATGACATCACGCGCACTCCCGCGCATGCGCATAAATGTCCCCTCGGCATGCGCACAGAACAGCTCCGACCAGCATTATGATTATAATGATGATTATGTGCATATATGTAGGAAACATGTTTGTATAGGAAATTACTAGTTTTAGTTTAGTTTTTGTAAATATTGCCTTGAGATAGAGAAGCTGAAAAAGGTAGCAGGATGTAGCCTTCAATATATAAATTAATTATATTGTCAACAGATATGGTGGAAAAACAAACAATGTTTTAAATGTAATTGTAGTTACAATTTCTTTAATTGAATTAACTTAAACTAGAAAAGTAAATACAAACTAAATGAACAATGTAACTTACATTGTTAATTTAGTTTGTATTTACTTTTCTAGTTTAAGTTAATTCAATTAAAGAAATTGTTTTACACACACAAACACGAAAGCAAACTTAAAATAATCAGACAACTTGTGTTTACTTGAACTTCTTTATTTTGAGAAATTACACAACATCACTTAAATTTTTTCAATGTAATTTGTTTCACAACAGTGGTTTCAAAACAGTCAAGCAAGCCCCCACCAATGGGTACAGACCTAATCTATTGAATCAATATTGGCCTTTGTTGAAAATGTTAGCCCTCTGTACAACACCCTAATATTCCAGAGGAGGACAGTTTCCGTCTGAAGCACAACTTAAGAAATGTCTCATCCTTCCAGTCGGGACCATTTGTCACATAGTGAGAGGTTCCACAGCTCAAGCAAACCCCCACCAATTGGTACAGGAATTGTATTTTGGTTTTGCTCTTCTCGTTCTTTGTTATGCTATTGTTATGCAAAGACAAGTAGCCAGGTGGGTGCTTGGCGCACGGCACGAGTAGTCGAGTGAAAGTTGTGGAACGCATTTTTGTGTGCATGTGCGTGCACGTGCTTCTGCTCAGAAAGGAGGTGGAACGGCGTGCTACCGCGTCCCATGAGATCTGCACCACTGCACGCGCTGCTCTGGCGGCGGAGGAAGGCGAGCACAGAGACTGAAAATGCTGTGACGCTGCCACAAATGTACAAAATAAGTCTTTCAATAGCTTCAGTGTATTAGACTTCGCTCTTTTATTTTTAAACCCCTCGACCGGAAGTATTATTGTTGTTATCGCTAGCGGATCAACTTGTGTCATCCGGTTCTGTGTTTTTGAGCTAACGGGTAACGCTAATACAAATGTTGAGATTGTTGGTGAACAAGCGACTAACTGCGGCTATGTTGTATCATGTTTCTTTTTTGTTGGCTGGGTTTGCGCATGCGGATTAAGGAAGAGGTGGGCTATTGCGTCATCGGTTCAGGAAGGATGCATACTGGCTTGTAAAGACGGAAACGCAAGGCTGGCGTCTACAGATTTGTTCACTCTGGGACCCGTTTTCAGAAAATGGCGTATTCAGGCTCTCAGAACATGGTTCCGTGTGGACGAAACGTGCACTGCATACGATAAAATACTTTGGCGGATACACCCAAAATCGTCACCGTCTGGACATGGCCTAAGGCTCTAGTGAATTAGTAGCTTTCAGCAGAACTCATTACTTTGTATTTGAGTTCTGGAGCGCAGCTGTAGCTAGCATGGGCTTTAGAGGAGAATAAAAAAAAAGATAAATCAAAATGCACGACTACTGCAATGGAGGTGGAAAAGAAGGCATTTTCAGAGAGCTTAGAATCAATCTAGACTGTGTAGGTCACAAAGGCATGGATTTCACATTGTAAAAAGTGAACGACTTTAGTAAAAAATTTACTTTTAGTCCAAACGTTCCTTGTCTGATTGCTGTTTTGATCATTGCTGCCCCTAGAGGGTTTTGTATGCTACGGCAGCAAGCAAGACAACAGTCGGATGAGGAGAGGCTAGATTAAAAGTACATAATTTAACTTTAAATTATTAGGATGCTGAAACCATGTGTTTGTGACCTACACAGTTTTAATACAGAGTAATGAGAGTTTTGAAACCATGCGTTTGTGACCTACAGTCCAATACAGAGTAATGAGTTTTGAAACCATGCATTTGTGACTTACAGAATAATGAGTTTTGAAACCATGCGTTTGTGACCTACACAGACTAATGCAGAGTAATTTGAGTTTTGAAACCATGCGTTTGTGATCTACACAGACTAATGCAGAGTAATGAGAGTTTTGAAATCATGCGTTTGTGACCTACACAGTCTAATACAGTCGAATACAGAGTATGAGAGCTCTGGTCAGAGCGCTACAAAATGAGATGTGTGTTTTTTCACTGCGCTGCCCTCCTCTTTAAGTATTATCAAAGCACCTTTTTAAATTAGTAAGTTACTAGTTAATGTTTGTCTTGATTGGCTGTCGAGAGTGGAAATTGATCATGTTCAGAGCGACGTTCTTTGGTTGATGACTGAGTCAGCTGGGCCTGGTGGACAATGGACATCGTTGTCAAGCCTAATAACACAGGAAATCCTGCCAGATCCGTTCCTGAGCAAATCTGTGAATGAGAGGTGTGTGTGGTGTGTTGCACATCCTAGTTGGGGAGATCTCTCATTGAGTTGCCCATCTCGGGTGTCTTCCCTTTTTTTTTCCTCAATGTTTTTTTCTCTCCATCTTCTTTTAGGGGGTTACGCCAGAGGGTGTTTTACCTTTTGTTGGCCTGTGAAGCCCATTGAGACATGTAATGTGATTTTGGGCTATACAAATAAATCTGACTCTGGACTATTTTCTTTGTTAAAATAAGTGTTTAGTAGTTCTACATTCCGACAGCCATCACTGAGTGTTGGGTCTCCCAGTCCCTCCGCTTTGCAGTAAACGGGAAAAATCCATTTTCTGGTATCTCGTTCCAACTTTATCCAAACTCTACAAAGATGGGCACGGGGAGCAGAAAGAAAACAAAAGCTTGCTCGTAACCCTCTTTTTCCACCTAAAGCGGTTCACTAAAATAATATTTCGGACAACATTTCAGGCGAGAAATGGGATATGCAATTGCTGGAACACCTAGTTTGACAGTTTGATCTGAAGTGTCCGCGGGATAGTTCTGGGGTCCCTGACGGGTTGAAGAGGAATGCTAAAGGTTGTCAGGCATTCTGGGCTTGGATTTCTTTCCCACCACGATCACTTCAGTCACCCCCACCCTACACACCCATCAGCCCACCCATCCACCCAACAACCCCCCCCCCCCCCCCCCCCCCGACGATGACAGTTAGGCCATCTAAGGTTAAGCCTAGCGGCTTGCAAGAGGCCCAAAATTGACCAACCAACTACAGCCCTCCCACAATCAATTTGCAGTTCACAAGGTATTAGACCTTGACTTGAAATTAAAACTATGCTAACTATAACTAGGAAATGTATAATAACTATGCCATGAGGAGGAAATATAATGACTATGCCATGAGCAGGAAATATAATAATTATGCCATGAGCAGGATTGAAGAGTGTAACGGATTATGTCTAATGGGATTACAGTCATCGGATTACAAGAAAACGGTATTTGCAATCTATTAGTTACTGTTTTTGTAGTGCAATTTTGTAATGTAATTTCATAATTTTGAAAGTAACCAGATTACGCTTCTGGGTTTGAGAAGGCTATTCCAGTGGATTTAATTACTGACATTTTAAGCAGATATTCAATGATCTGTATTGGCATCAATGCACCACTGTTGCATTGTTCTTTTTCTTTTATCCAACCTAAAATGCACATTTTTCTCAGCTCTTTAATTGCTTTGACAGATACAGATCTGCTATGTTTTCTATAGATTTTAGGTCTTGTAATGTACTGCTAGTTATGCACAGTTTATTTATTTCTCTTGTTTTGTACAGTGTCCTTGGGTGACTTGAAATGAGCTCATGAATAATTTTCTTTTTTATTATTACTTTGTGTTCATTGCACAGCAACATGCACACAATTTTTTTTATACCAATGCAACAATCAACCAAAGCTTTGAAAGCATTCCGAGCTCTCGGAACAGCAGCGCTAAAAGCAATTACGACAAAAATTTTTAGAGTAAAAGTCTTGAGGTTTTTAAAAGTGATAAGAAAATGTTTTTTTCCCCCCTCAAGGTGGGACACATTCTTGCCACCTCTTCTCGTGTGCACTTTGAACAGCTATCCTAGGAATGCACACCTCCCCTCCCCCCTGCCTTTTTCCCAGCATCCTCCAGTGGTAGTGGTCAGTTTGGGACTTGACCAGATGGACTCATTTTGGAGTTTTTTTTTTGTGTTGCCGTATGGTGGTGGTGGCGGTGCTGAGGAAAGAGAGGGGGTTGGGGCTTGGAATGCTGAGGCTTGCTGGGGGAAGGGGGCAGTGCTTTATACACACACTCACACACACACACACACACACACACACACACACACAAAATACTGTGGGGGGTGTAAGAAGGCATTGATGTTTTAACAGGGCTGTCAATAGGATTGGATTTTCGGAGGGACTGAGCTATCCCTGAGAGAGTGACACATGGGAAGAGGTTTTCATTGATGCATTTAAATCTATGCAAATTGTTTTGAAGTGTCCAATTAAGCAACATCTCTTTGTAGTAACTACGGCACCGCATGGCTGGCGAGTGGCAACTGGCCGTCTTTCCAAAGCAGGAACACTTTCTTTGCAATAAATATACAGGAAGTTGTCTTTGTGAAATTACTTAAAGGTAAGAAAGTTCAGAATTCTGGGACCCCTAGCCCCATTTCCTACTTAGCAATGATGTTGTCGAGTCCTTTCTCTGCACGATCCACACCGTTCTTCTACACTAGATACCCGCAGCTCTGGCCAGTTAGCCGCAACACTAATGCAAAGGGACCATGCTCTGGTCTGTACAAGCCCTGAAATAAACGCTGAAATCTACTCGATAGTCCATAGCAATAGGTGTAGTCTGACGTCACTTTAGTTTCCCGCACGGTCCACCCGTATAGGGATTTATCGTTGGGAAAATGTATTGTCGGCTATTGTAATAATTCTGCCTCATGAACATTGGCAAGCTTTCCATTTTGCACAAAATGAGTTCCCTTCTATCACTAACATTATTGTTTAAGCATTTTTGGTTGAAATAAAGTTAGTTATAACTAAGGTTTTTAATTTGTCGTTGACCCATTCCCTGCCACCACTTTGATCATCTTATACCATTCTCTGCCAGTACTGTCAGTACTGTAAGTCTATGGAGATGTTTACCTTCTTTGCAGGGCTATAACTTTTTAAATTGTATTGCTAAATTGACATTACTATGGCCCATTCAACATCGATTATCTATCGTTCAGGATGTAGGAACGTTTAACTTTTTCATTCACACATTCATACGAAAATACCGTTGTATAAATGTTTTTATCGTTTTCTGCAGTATTTCCTAGAACGTGAGATATAGACGTTATGACTGATCATGCGCGGGTGAACGGAGGGGGGGGGGGGTCGTTTATAATTCCGTGGCCGACGTTAAATGATTTATGTAGTATGGGTGATATATTGATCAGAGCAGTTTGTATCGAAAATTATAAACAAAAACGCTGAAACTCACGTCTGTCTCCTCGTACCGTTGGGCGATGAGAGTGGAGCAAACAGATCCCAGTTATGTGATGGGGATCGAGGTGATCCATTTCCGGTTTGTATATTACTAATACACGCCCAAATCATGTAGATTATTGAGTTATGGCAAAGATCCATATCCACGGTGTGTGTATTGAGTCCCGCGACGATAAACGAGTGGCCGGACGGAATAGGGAGACGCACCGGGATCACAAGAGATCCACTTCCGGTTGCAACTCGCCGATCAGCCACCAGGTGGCAGTATTGAAGCGTTGCAGAGTTGTGCTGGCTCACACAGCATCCGACAAGGCTCCGTGAGTGAAATATGAATACCATGGCGAAAATATGAAATTATGATCAGAATCACATCGTATGCCGTTATTGGCAGAATTCGCATGAACTTGAAACCCGTCGTATGACGTTATTGGCGGAGAAAGAGTTAAAGAACTAACGTCACAGTCACCAAATGCGTCCACATTTTTATAGGATTCTATCACATTTTCATAACAATAGCGAATATTACTTACCCTGCGCCGTTTTCATTGAGGTTTCTTACAAATTAACAATGTTTTATTTGTCCTATATATGCGGATAACATTTAAAATCTTAAATTGTTCCATTTGTTTCCCTTTAGACAACAAACATAATGCTAATGATGCACTTTTGTTAAGATAATTCGTTTACTATTCGCGGTCACTGTACTGAGATCGCATTAATAGTTTACCGCTGTTCAGCTCGCGTCAAAGAATAGACGCCTCCCAGTGACCTGTGACCTGTGCTAAAGGTCTTGGGAAATGTATTCATGTAGTTTTCAACATTTTCACCTTTTAATTTTAAACCAATGCTGCCATCTACTGACAACAGAAAGTGTTGTGTATCGTCAACTTGAGAGGCACTTCCGTAAACACCGTCGCCCAAAACCCATTCTAGAGATTCCCACTTTTTACTGGGAATGGGGCGTGGCCGAATTTAGTCCGAGACAATAAGAGTGACTGAGATTGGTCTACGTTCCCGTTACACTTACCAGTGGAACGCCTGTCGCTCAGTGCTGTTGCCTAATACAGCCAGGAGTCTATGCTGTGGTTACGTTAGTCAGCAGCGCCAAAGTGAAGTGTAGTTCCTGAGTGAACAAAAACATAAACGTTGTTATTTTGCTACTTTTACGATGAACTCATTCAGCGCCAGTGGTCGCTGTTTAACTTCTGGGTAGAACGCCATCGCTGTAAGTCAATGGGGAGACTGCGAAACTTGCGAGTGCTTAAAATATATGAAATATTATAGCTATGGATCTAATAACACCATCGATTGTCAGTGAGTTGCTTCTGGTCAACATGCAAAAAACAGATTGTTTTTTCATCCGTACATTTCCGTTTTCTATTGTTTTGAATATGAGTATAGCTTGGGTGATTCTTAGTAATCCCAGGAAAAGACGCGATAATAGCCCTTTAGTGAAATCCAGTTATCGCGTTGTAATTTTTCGCCTGATTATCGAATCTTCCTGAAACCAATGCTAGATTATCGTTATTATTCTTACTCATGCACCTATGAAATGGGGCTTGGACCGGCGCGGCTCCCCCCATTCCCCCCCACCCACCAACGGTAAACAGCCACACACAGTCCACACAGACAGCTTCGATCGCGGGAGAAAAAAATATCAGATCAACGCAAGATTGGATATAGTGTCCTTACCTTGTCTCTGATGTAATGCAAAAAGATTAATCCAATTCCTGATCGCCATTCCAAATATTGATCGCGTTTATTGATCAAACGTTATATGTCCAAAAGGCATAATCCACGCTGCTCTGAGTCTCCCCAAACTCTGTTATAACGTTAGTCATGCCGGAGTAAGAACCTGGACCGGACTTCTTAGATCACTGCACAGCCCAAGGGGGAGGGATTTCAATGATGTGCAATACCGCCTGGAAGGCGTAGGCGGCGGTATTTGCCCTTTGTGAGCTCAGACCCATTCCCAACGATAACATCAGGCTGGATGGATGAAAAATCTATGGATATAGCTAATAAAAGAAATAACGATTAAAACCCGAGATTTCTCGTGATTGGTGCTCAGCGCATGGTGAGTTAACCCGACTTTTTCCGTGATTGGCGCTGAATGAGTTAATTGCGATGTTTTTCATGTTGAGCTATAGATTGTGGATGAATACACACAGAAAGGTACACCATGCTAAGAATGCTTTATTTGTTTTAAACGAGACGATTTAGAAATGGGTCCATTGGAAATACATTGCAATTTCAAGGAGGGAGGACCGCACGGGAAACACCAATGACGTAACCACTACACCTCCCTATACCGGTTTCCCACGGCTCCGGCTAGTCGCGCAAAGTCGAGGCCTCAAAGTACGAGGAGCGTCATGGATCGTGCTGAGAAATGACTGCACCGATCAACAACATCAGTGCTAAGGAGGAAATGGGGCTGTGGTTCAGCGTTTCACAGAACATTCTGACATGTACACGGCACAAGGATAGTAGTACTTCACAGGGCAAGGAATTCTGTAGAGAGGGTAGACTATATCACTCTACTCTACTTGTACATTCAATACTCTGTACATTTAACGCTTTTGCAGCATGGAATAGACTAGAATAGAAATACTTTATTCATCCAAAGGGAAATTTGGCACTACAGATCGGTCACAGTAAACGGTAAACATTTAGGTAGACAAAAACAAAAGTCACGAATAAGAATAAAATACGGTCCGGGATTAGGGCTGGGCGATATATCGAGTATACTCGATGTATCGCCACTTGTTCTACATGAGATGTAGTAAATTACTATATTGTGAACATCAAGTATGTTGTCACGTCAGTTTCTAAGCCGCCGTGGCTGAGATGAGACTTGCTTTAGCGCAGAGCTTTCCCCTCATTTCAATATAGACAGCGTGGACCTTCAATGACATGCAATTGAATTGACGCGAGCAACGGGCTAAACCTTAGCCGCTAACTCTGGAAACGCTCAAAGCGGAGTGACTCCACGACACCAGTTCCATTAGTGAGGAAAGGGGGGGGGGGGGGGGGGTATATTGATGAGGCTTGACAACAGAGGTTCTAAGATCACATTTATTGGCTATTCGTTTCTTTATATCGCTTCATGCATCGGGCTCCTCCAGGTTCCATCTCCGTGTGTTGATGTGTTGACATCCTAGTGTGACATCATCAACTACGGCAACTTAGATGCTCAAAACGCAAACTTAAAACAAAACCACGGGGGGGTGGATAGAAAACACAGAACTGTGCAAAAGCACCCAAGAGTTTTAATTAGTGTGTCAGTAGACTACTCTTAGTACATTTTCATTTAATTATTTTTGAAAGCATCTTCATGGTTTAATGCAAACATATGTTGCATGGACTATTATAATCATCATATTGGCATGACTGTATGCATCAAAGGGTTAAATCAAGCATTTTTAAGTGCTTTAGAGAGGAAATGTCAATATCTATATCGTGATATGGCGATATAAATATAGCGATATCATTTAGAGGCCATATCGTCCAGCCCTATCCGGGATATACATTTTCTATGTTATGTATATACATTGTAATGTAAAATATACAGTAAGTGTACAGTAAAGTGGTTCCAGTGAGAATGGACAAGAAAGTGTTCACTTTGTGCCACAGAAAAACAATAAATCAAGGGACCGTCTTGATAATGGTCGTCACAATGAATTTTGAAATGAGCAAGAAAAGGGTAATGTCACACTTGCATCTGGTAGGTAGAGAAGCATACACCCTCCTTTTGAACTGTTTTGAATCCGTCCCCATTCTACCCCCCCCCCCCCCCCCCCCCTCCATTCTAACAGAGCAAACTGCACATGGAGGGTTTCCGCAGCCTCAAAGAGGGCGAGGCTGTGGAGTTTACCTTCAAGAAGTCCTCCAAAGGTCTGGAGTCTCTCCGGGTGACCGGGCCGGACGGAGCCCCATGTGTGGGCAGCGAGAAGAGGCCCAAGGGGGCCCAGAAGCGACGCTCGAAGGGAGACAGGTGAGCAGGCGTTAAAATGTCCCACTCCCCTCTTTTTGTCTCTCCCTCCTGTTCTCCTATCTGGGGGAGATATAATCTAAAGCTGCAGTTATGGACTTTGTGGTGATCAGGCTCTGTAGCCTACTACTACATTATTCTATTTCTATGATTATGGACTTTAGACTACTACAGTTGTGTTGGACTTTGCTATATAAATGGACTTTTGTCTGTATATTTTCAGCACTACGTTTGTTTACAGATGTTTAAAAAAAAATCTGAAAATAAGAATTTAGCGAATTATATCCATTTTATCGTAAAATCGCAAGGAAATTACTAAATCCAGATTTAAAACTACCATTGGAAAGAAGCTTTTTCACTATCTATAGATATATGATTTGGCCATAATAAGGTAATTTATAGTTCATAATAAAATTTTGAATGTATAATTCAAATGGATTATAATTTATTACTGTATCTACAAATCCTTCTGTTTAATTATCTTCCCTTTATTCATTTGCTTATATTTTCTTTACACTTGATCTCAAGAAGGTGCTGAATGAGCTCAGTGAGCGAGGTCGGATGCAGCACAATTATAACATGGTGTTATTCACCAGCAAAGATGCAAAAAAAAAAAAGACACAATATTTCTGACACTGGGAATACATACCCCCAGGTCCCTAGATGTTCCTAGATCAGTGGCGGCCGCCACTGGGGGGCGCTAGGGCGCCGCCCCCCCTTCAGGCCCTGCCTGGTTATATGAGAGTAGAACAAGAAAAAGTATCTTTTTGTTTTTTGTTTTATAGCCCTATAAATAATATAAACATGTTTAAAATGAATAATATTTACTCATTTTAAGTGTTTGTATTTCCAATGCACAATATAACGTTATTATCGCAATTAAAAAACACTCGTTTTCCAGAGCAGGAAGTGACATCAGGTTTTTTATATTTTTTCGTATTTCTCGGCCCGGGCTATACGCGATAGCGCTCTGAGTGCGCGTCACAGTTTGATCGCTGTATCCGTCACAGCCAATCAGTGCATAACGCGTTGTGCGCTGAAATATGACTATTATGTTGGAATCCGGGCGCGATTTGAAGCGGTCTAGCCAGTAGCGTCAAGAATATCTGTAGCCGCATTTCGCGGAGACGCTCTCTGATTGGCCGACGCCAGTATTTTTTTCCGTAGCAGAATTTCACAGAGACGATCTCTGATTGGCCGAATCCAATTTCTAATGTTCCAATTCTAGGTTATTCCGACTAGGTTGGTTCCTAGGTTGGTCGGTGGAGATAGTTGTGTTGTTGTGAGAATGATGCAGGCAGCTGTTTGTCTTAGCTGACTGCAAGTTCTTTAGACTGTTAAGCTTAGGCACTCTTTCAAAGTTGGTTAAGGTTAGAGTTTGTCTTAGAGCATGGCGATAGAACGCCAGGTAGTTTGCAGTCTGTTCGAGCGGAAATGGACAAAGGAATGTACTTGTGTTGTGCTAACGAGCTAACACTTGGCTAACAAGCTATATGGCGGATGTAGTCTGGAGACAGACTACAGTGGACAGTGGTCTGGAATACATCATCAGTGGATTATACACGTTTATCAAGCTCTCCTGCCCTGGACGTTTCAACTAAACAGTGAGTCTCTCTCTCTCTCTCTCTCTCTCTCTGACTCTCTCTCTCTCTCTCTCTCTCTCTCTCTCTCTGACTCTCTGACTCTCTCTCTCTCTCTCTCTCTCTCTCTCTCTCTCTCTCTCTCTCTCTGTGGTTAACGTTTGTAAATAGTTTTTTTTAGGAGCAGTACTGTTAGGCTACTGCTGGCCATTCATGAAGCGAGACATTGCTGATTGTTTATTTATTTTATAACACAAGACTATGACTACCAACTGCCTAGCCAGCCGTGTATCAATCTTGGATGCAATAATAACGTTACGTCGTTACCACACTGACTATGTCGATGGCTCATTGATTTAACTACTGCAGCTCTCTCGGATTGAAAATACGTGGATTATAGCTTGTTCAATATCGTCTATGTTTGAATGAATGAATGAATGAGAACTTTATTAACAGATTGCAGAATGGGTACAATACAGTACGGCTCAATACACACAATTGTTAAGGGGATGCAGACCAGAGAAAGACGTTTGTCTTGTTTACATCAGGGTCCCAGATTTTCGATTCATATCGATAGTTTAATAGCTAGCCTTGGCTCGTTTAACAATATGCAAAATATGTGTACAGCCCTGTACTCATACTGAAGTTATTCTTGGTATATAATAGGTCTGATTGTGTAACGAATCGATTCCACGTCGCGCTGTGTGTGAGAGAGAGAAGGAGAGAGGGAGAGATCTGCCTGTGTTTGGAGACGGGCGAGTTTTGTTTCTAACTTTTCTATTTATATATTGTGTTTCAAGTTGTGAATTAGAGTCTAGACTATACTTTATTTGACTGGTTGTGTGTTGTTGTAGTAACAGCTGAGCGACTCGTTCATAAGAGCCAATTCATTGCCGTGAGCGTGAGTCGAATCGCTCACGTCTTGCCATGAGTCTGTTGCGTGGTACTGTACTGTACATGTTTGCAAAATGTTTGGTATAGCGCCCCTAGTGGCGAAGTACCCACCGGCCGCCACTGTCCTAGATACAGCTTAACAGGTATCAACGTAACAGTGTCTTAGGTCTAATGCCAGTGTGTTTGTATCTCACAGGCTTTGGGAATTACGGAACACAGTCGGATACCATTTGTTTTGAACTGTATTCCAATCTTGACTGCATTTTTTGTTTTTTACTGTGATTGGACTTCCCCCTTCAATTGAAACCAATAACTGCAATCAACCAATTGCAACCAATCCTTCCTTACTCCTTGTTCCAATTGTGCATCTGACAGAGAGTATACATTAGAGGGAAAGAGAGCGAGACTATGTTACCTCTTAATTCTACAGCTTGTTAAAAGCCAACATTATAGATTAATAGAGCGAGATACAGTACAGTATGTTGGACTGTGGTAATTCCATGTACGAATAAATAAATGATGATGATGAATTAAATAGATACTGCAACTATCATGTCTTTATTGGCATAGTCTTTCAAAAAATATCTCCTAGTTTACAGCTTGTTGCAAGTGCGCATCTGGGTGAGAGTATACGTTAAAGAGAGAGTGAGATGTTATAGCTTGTTCAAGTCCACACACTGGAAACATTATGGAGAGAGACGGAGATGGATACGTTACCCCTTCTATTGTAATGAGATCAAATAATTATTCCCTCTTGGCATACGTTTATAAACCTTGTAAAACCATAAGAAAATGCCCCTATCTTACACACACCCCGTCTATCACTGTTGGCTGTCATAATGCTAAAGTAAACGGTTCATGGGAGAGAGGAGCATTATTCCTTCTTTATTGACTTAATTAGAAAACAGCAAATCTAGACATTCCTCTAGTTGTTTTCATTCTGCTGAAGTTGAAAGTGCTGGCTGCAAGAGAAGAGGAGAAACGTATCCAAGGACACAGCAGTGTCCTCTCTCCACCTGGTGCAGCAGCCCACTGCATCCTGTCTCATTGAATGACAATTATATATTGTAGACCTTTTCAGAAGTATTCTGTTGCTAGGGGAACAGTTTATTTTCATCCGAAATTATATTAACAAACCTTGCAAACGGAAAATACAAAGGGAAAGGGGCCTAATTTGGTTTTGTGCACTGCAATGTAATGACTAGTGTAACAAATTACCTCTCCCAGGGCAGGGAGTAATGTGTAAAGTAATATTTGTTACTTTTGAGAGTTAACTACCCTGCTTATTAGCTCGCTCTCGCCCCCCCATCAGTCTTGGTCTCGACTCCTCAATTCTTGGTCTTAACTTGGTCTTAGTTTAGCTGGTCTTTATTACAACACTGATCATAAATGCCACTGGTATGGTCCAATGTACAGTACACCTGAAATTATCTCTCTCTCCCTCCTGTTCTTCTGCCTGGGGCAGATAGAATCTAAAGCTGCAGATTTTGTGGTGATCAGACTCTGTAGCCTACTACATTATCCCATTTCTATGGATATGGACCTTAGGCTACTACAGTTGCGGGACTTTGCTATACAAATGGGCTTTGTGCTGATTGGTCTATTGGTAGCCTAGTGTTGGTTTGGTTGAGGAACAGGGTGTTTTTGTCAATGTGGCTCCTGAGTTGTCTGAGTACCACTGCCCTAGAGTATCCATTCATTATGCTTAGCCTATACGTGTAGGTATTGGAATGCCAACATTATGGGAAATGTGTCTGACGTCTGGAGGAGACGCTAAGCACATTGGAGGAATATAATATCACAGGCCGGTTGTGGCCTTGTCTCAGTCCGTTCCCGACTCCATGTCTAATTTAAATAAACATTTGTACTGAACTAAAAGTCATGTTATTGACATTTTCTTTTCTCATAGTTGGCATTCCAAAAGTAACCAGATCAATTACTTTAACCCAATAGTTAAAATACTTAAAAAATCCCCTCTCAAATAGTTGAATTACATAAAATGTATTACATCTCTAGAACCTTTTTTGGAGGGCCAAAAATAATGTTATGGAGGGAATTTACTTTGGTCAGCCCAGGTATAGCCTCAACCATTAAGTTTATCTGCTTATTCCACATATTTGTAGGGGGTTGATTCAGGGTCTAGACTTTTTAAAATGTCATTATACAGTATATTCACAACAGATTGCGCCACACGAGTGTTCTCAAAGTACAAAAACAACAAAAAGAAAAAAACACACGCGACGCATACATCGACAGGCACCTGGAGAGATGGAGAGACACAGTGACCAGCTCGAACAAAGTGGCTCAAAAGTCGGGCAAGTTAACAGAGGAGTTACGATGTAAATTTTAAGATCATGGTGATCAACGAAGCAGTCATCAAACAACTGTCGAGTAGCCAAGACATATGCTGTTACAGTGTAATGTTAGCAGATGGAGAGCCACAAAAGACCACCTTAGAAATGCAAACAGTCAGAGAAAAGATGTTAAAAACAACAGCCTATTGTTTTATTCAATGTTTTTATTATTATTTTTTTTTTATTTTACCAAAAGATGATCAAAATAACATACATTGAATAAAACAGATGTGTTTTATTATCATTGTTCTCAAATAAAATAACTTTCTTTATAAAAACAAGATTTGGTCGTTAAGAAAACCTTTTTCCAAAGATTTGTCTTGTAATCGGGGTCGTCTTATATTCGGACCAGTACGGTACGGTGCTATGTAAGCAATCTGTCACCGCCTCGTTCCATTTGCCCCCGTGTAACATATCTGAAAAGATTACGCTGAGTCTGCTCTGACTTTCCGGATGGAAACCAAAAGAATCCTTTTTGAAAGCTTGTTTGTAGGCACAAACACCCTTTTTTGTTTTGTTTGGTAATTTTGCTCCAGTATAAACTAATTCTACTTGCAAGTACATGGTCAAGTAGAATCCAGAATTCTCTTGAGGTACTAAAACTGTGGGATGACCAAGAACCCCTGATCAGTAGACCTGATGAACTTAGTAGTATAGTAAGAAATACACCATGTAAATACCATGTGAAGCTTAGTAAACAAACAAACAAACAAACTTTTTAAATAAATAAATAAATACTAAAATAAATTAACTGGGAGACGGCCAGTACAGGAGTGATGTAGTCCCTCTTTTTAAGGAAACAGAAGCTCAACAAAGGACTATTTAGCTGACCAAATGGAAGCGTGGTTGCCTTCTTTCCCCAGCAGTGATCTGACCTGGATCAATAGATTATTTGAAATCCCCAAGCATTAGGGAGATATAGCCACACAGAGAGCCTCAGCCGTGTACCCCCCCCCCCCCTTCCTTCACCTCTACATCCTAGCTGGCCACATACAATTCTTAGCAGTTATCATAGCAGAGCCACAGGATGGATGCAGTCATGGAGGACATTTGCTAAAGCCATTTGTTGTTTCGAAGTAGATTTTATTACTTTCCTTGAAGTATGTTTTGTTGGTGGTATGCAGGTCAGTTGAAGGTACCTCTGCTGTTGTAATAGTACTGTTTTTGGTGCATACTATGTTATCAAATTATATCCTACTGCTTCCTGTCATTAAATACCAGCTATATTTGATTGTATTCAGATGTTCCTGTCCTTTTTTCTTTTACCCACCATACATAAATGTTGTATTCAGGAGAGGAAAGGATCCTATCCATTTAATTGATAACAGATGTAGGTGCCTGGGAGAGGTCAAAGGTGACCACTGCCATGGCAACAATGGGGTGTGGTGTGTAAATGGGGTGGGGGCAGCGAGAGAGAGAGCTAGGGTCAGGGTTCAGAGGTCACAGCAGGACTGAAACAAAGGGCTCCCTCTCCCACCCTCGTGGCCACACTGATCAATACCTAACCTCTCTGTAGAATGGATGGATGGAGGGGGTTGGGAGGCGCAGGGTGACGAAGAGGAAGGAAGGAAGTGACATTTAGCTTTGAGATGCTCCAGAGTTTGATCTGAGAATTCAGTTTCCACATTCATGCATCAGAGGCCTCATTCTGCCTCCATAGCTGGTGTCTTTTTATTCAAAGGCCATAGCGGCATATGTTCAGTGGATGAGGGCATTATCGCCACCACAGAAATATGAATTTCTACAGTAGATGGAATGAATGAATAAATAAATAAGGGCTCCAAATAGGTTATAAATTAAGTGCGGTTTTGTTGGGTTCAGGACTTAAGAACATTTTTGGAAAAGGTGAGTGTTCTTGAGGGTAAAAAGTTGTAAATGTTAAGGCAAATGTGACTGTTCTTGAGGGTAAAAGGTTGTAAATGTTAAGGAAAAGGTGACTGTACAGTTCTTGAGGGTAAAATGTTGCAAACGTTAAGGAAAAAGTTGGTGGTCTTGAGGGTAAAAGGTTGTAAACGTTAAGGAAAAGGTTGGTGTTCTTGAGGGTAAAGGGTTTTAAACGTTAAGGAAAATGTTGGTGGTCTTGAGGGTAAAAGGTTGTAAATGTTAAGGAAAAGGTGACTGTTCTTGAGGGTAAAAAGGTTGTAAATGTTAAGGAAAAGGTTGGTGGTCTTGAGGGTAAACGGTTGTAAACGTTAAGGAAAAGGTGACTGTTCTTGAGGGTAAAATGTTGTAAACGTTAAGGAAAAGGTTGGTGTTCTTGAGGGTAAAATGTTGTAAACGTTAAGGAAAAGGTTGGTGTTCTTTAGGGTAAAAGGTTGTAAATGTTAAGGAAAAGGTGACTGTTCTTGAGGGCAAAATGTTGTAAACGTTAAGGAAAAGGTTGGTGTTCTTGAGGGTAAAATGTTGTAAACGTTAAGTAAAAGGTTGGTGTTCTTGAGGGTAAAAGGTTGTAAACGTTAAGGAAAAGGTGACTGTTTTTGAGGGCAAAATGTTGTAAACATTAAGGAAAATGTTGGTGTTCTTGAGGGTAAAATGTTGTAAACGTTAAGGAAAAGGTGACTGTTCTTGAGGGTAAAAGGTTGTAAAAGTGACTACACTCTTAACATTTTGAGACGGTTGAGTTGGGCAACATTGCCACTAACTTGGAGAAGGTGTTGCTTGTGTCGTGTAAGAAATCTTTTCTGTTTCTTTCTGAAAGAATCCTATCCATAAATATGTAGAATAAAAGGCGACAATCTGCATATTCTACCTAGGTTTATATGAAACTTTAGTTTAAAATACATAAAACAACTTAAGATTTAAAAATAAATAATATACAAATATAACGAGGAATTATACAAAGAATATGCTGTCTTATCAAAAGCTGGAGTTGTTGGTTCTATAGTTTATTTTGCATACAGTACATCCTGTATAGCTTCATGTCATAGTGAATATATCTGGGTTTGAATAAACATTTATTCAATACAAATTGTGTCACAGTAGGTCCCTTCAAAAGGAATCCTTATCGACTCTGAAGAATACCAAGGTAAACCGACAGTCGTAAACCGACAGTCAGAAAATATACTAAGTGCTAAGTAGCAGCATGCATAGGGTGTAAAATTATCCTATATTGCAACTATAAGACACAAGCTGAAGGACCCTTGAAGATGCTAAGTAGAATTTTTATTTTGAGTGCATCTGTAAATAAAAAATAAAATAAAAACTAAACTAAATCAATACATACAAAAAGTGTATGGCAAAGGGGCTCCATGTTGGGAGATACGATTCTGAAGGTTCTGCTCACAACGTTCCTATTATTTGGAGAATGCTCTTTGCAAAACAGTAGCTTAGGCTAAATGTAAACTCGTCTGTTAGGTCATGTTATCAGAAGAAGAAAAAGGACATCTCTACAAATGTTTATACTGTAATAATTTTCCTTCATGGTGTGAATTTGCAACTATAGTCATCCAGGGGTGTGTGATTGGGCAATCGCACGTTTTGTCGAATCTCTGGAGAAATTGGCATAGTTCCAAGAATAGAAGGAGCCCTTTCTTTTTAAAACGGCCCAATAGACACGTTTGAACAGATGTGAATGGTCGGTGTGAAGCAGCCAATTGCCAAACACATGGGTGTTGTATTAATCAGAGCAACTGTGTTTCCTCTTGAGATTATTATGCAGCAGAGGTGTTCAGGGGAGATCTTTGGTTTCATGTCTGTCCTAATTTTGTCTCCAGTGCAGGTTGCAGCACTAAAAACTCTTCTTATTTAGGTAGTTAATCACAATGACTGAGTACTATTTCTTAACACTGGACCTGGATCTTTTTTGTGCTTTTTTAAAGGGGAAATTAGAATGTTTTGTTGGTATTCCATTTTGTCTAGTGGCGGGGGTAAGGTTAGAGTTCTGGTGCTGTGGTGGTGCACCATTGACGAATTAATGTAGTGGAAACACTGGGAGAGACGGAATGATTAACCTTCTAAAGTATTGTACAGTGTAGGTAGACTACACAGTACGACATGTATATGACCCATCAAACTGAATGTTCTTTTTCCTCGGATGAACCGCTTCTTTCTGAAGTATAAATGAGGCCTTGGAGAGGGTTATTGAGGATTTAAAATGTTCTTTCCCAGTCCATATTTCCAATCTCTATTTCAAAATCAGTTTTTATGTGCATTTTATTCTTTTCTAATTCTTTCAGAATGACTATGTGCTGTGTGAGCCTTGGGGACTAACCCATGAACAGAAAGCCTCTCATGAACATGAACAGGTGTTTCCTTATTAGCTCATCAACACAACAAAGTGGAAAGCCAATGTGATATTAAGTCCACCATTGATGAGTCGATGTCGATAGAATGTGGGGGATACACCAGAATTGTACTTGGTTATCTGCACAAGAACATAACGGCAGCTAACAGGTTAACACACAGGGTACATGACCATGGACGTCTCACATTGTGGAGGTGACCAGGGTGGATTGGGTCAAAGGCAATCTTGGCGCTCTGAGTGCGGAGATCTTTGATGGATCTTCTCAGCCGAGCCAATCACTCTGCAGCCTGGTCTTAGAGGAGGAGGAGGAGGAGGAGAACTCTGCAGCCTGGTCTTAGAGGAGGAGGAGGAGGAAAACTCTGCAGCCTGGTCTTAGAGGAGGAGGAGGAGGAGGAGGAGAACTCTGCAGCCTGGTCTTAGAGGAGGAGGAGGAGGAAAACTCTGCAGCCTGGTCTTGGAGGAGGAGGAGGAGGAGAACTCTGCAGCCTGGTCTTAAAGGAGGGGGAGGAGGAGGAGGAGAACTCTGCAGCCTGGTCTTAGAGGAGGAGGAGGAGGAGAACTCTGCAGCCTGGTCTTAAAGGAGGGGGAGGAGGAGGAGGATAACTCTGCAGCCTGGTCTTAAAGGAGGGGGAGGAGGAGGAGGATAACTCTGCAGCCTGGTCTTAAAGGAGGGGGAGGAGGAAAACTCTGCAGCCTGGTCTTAAAGGAGGGGGAGGAGGAGGAGGAGAACTCTGCAGCCTGGTCTTAAAGGAGGGGGAGGAGGAAAACTCTGCAGCCTGGTCTTGGAGGAGGAGGAGGAGGAGGAGGAGGAGGAGAATTCTGCAGCCTGGTCTTAGAGGATGGGGAGGAGGAGGAGTAGAACTCTGCAGCCTGGTCTTAGAGGAGGGGGAGGAGGAGGAGGAGGAGAACTCTGCAGCCTGGTCTTAGAGGATGGGGAGGAGGAGGAGAACTCTGCAGCCTGGTCTTAGAGGAGGAGGAGGAGGAGAACTCTGCAGCCTGGTCTTAGAGGAGGGGGAGGAGGAGAACTCTGCAGCCTGGTCTTAGAGGAGGAGGAGGAGGAGGAGGAGGAGAACTCTGCAGCCTGGTCTTAGAGGAGGAGGAGGAGGAGAACGAGAACTCTGCAGCCTGGTCTTAGAGGAGGAGGAGGAGGAGAACTCTGCAGCCTGGTCTTAGAGGAGGGGGAGGAGGAGAACTCTGCAGCCTGGTCTTAGAGGAGGAGGAGGAGGAGGAGGAGGAGGAGAACTCTGCAGCCTGGTCTTAGAGGAGGAGGAGAACTCTGCAGCCTGATCTTAGAGGAGGGGGAGGAGGAGAACTCTGCAGCCTGGTCTTAGAGGAGGAGGAGGAGGAGGAGGAGAACTCTGCAGCCTGGTCTTAGAGGAGGAGGAGGAGGAGAACTCTGCAGCCTGGTCTTAGAGGAGGGGGAGGAGGAGAACTCTGCAGCCTGGTCTTAGAGGAGGAGGAGGAGGAGGAGGAGGAGGAGAACTCTGCAGCCTGGTCTTAGAGGAGGAGGAGGAGGAGAACGAGAACTCTGCAGCCTGGTCTTAGAGGAGGAGGAGGAGGAGAACTCTGCAGCCTGGTCTTAGAGGAGGGGGAGGAGGAGAACTCTGCAGCCTGGTCTTAGAGGAGGAGGAGGAGGAGGAGGAGGAGAACTCTGCAGCCTGGTCTTAGAGGAGGAGGAGAACTCTGCAGCCTGATCTTAGAGGAGGGGGAGGAGGAGAACTCTGCAGCCTGGTCTTAGAGGAGGAGGAGGAGGAGGAGGAGAACTCTGCAGCCTGGTCTTAGAGGAGGAGGAGGAGGAGAACTCTGCAGCCTGGTCTTGGAGGAGGAGGAGGAGGAGGAGAACTCTGCAGCCTGGTCTTGGAGGAGGAGGAGGAGGAGGAGGAGAACTCTGCAGCCTGGTCTTAGAGGAGGAGGAGGAGGAGGAGAACTCTGCAGCCTGGTCTTAGAGGAGGGGGAGGAGGAGAACTCTGCAGCCTGGTCTTAGAGGAGGAGGAGGAGAACTCTGCAGCCTGGTCTTAGAGGAGGAGGAGGAGGAGGAGAACTCTGCAGCCTGGTCTTAGAGGAGGGGGAGGAGGAGAACTCTGCAGCCTGGTCTTAGAGGAGGAGGAGGAGGAGGAGGAGGAGGAGAACTCTGCAGCCTGGTCTTAGAGGAGGAGGAGGAGGAGGAGAACTCTGCAGCCTGGTCTTAGAGGAGGAGGAGGAGGAGGAGGAGGAGGAGGAGGAGGAGAACTCTGCAGTCTGGTCTTGGAGGAGGAGGAGGAGGAGGAGGAGGAGGAGGAGGAGGAGGAGAACTCTGCAGCCTGGTCTTGGAGGAGGAGGAGGAGGAGGAGAACTCTGCAGCCTGGTCTTAAAGGAGGGGAGGAGGAGGAGAACTCTGCAGCCTGGTCTTAAAGGAGGAGGAGAATTCTGCAGCCTGGTCTTAGAGGAGGAGGAGGAGGAGGGGGAGGAGGAAAACTCTGCAGCCTGGTCTTAGAGGAGGGGGAGGAGGAAAACTCTGCAGCCTGGTCTTAGAGCAGGAGGAGGAGGAGGAGAACTCTGCAGCCTGGTCTTAGAGCAGGAGGAGGAGGATGAGGAGGAGGAGAACTCTGCAGCCTGGTCTTAGAGCAGCAGGAGGAAGAGGAGGAGAACTCTGCAGCCTGGTCTTAGAGCAAGAGGAGGAGGAAGAGGAGGAGAACTCTGCAGCCTGGTCTTAGAGCAAGAGGAGGAGGAAGAGGAGGAGAACTATGCAGCCTGGTCTTAGAGCAGGAGGAGGAAGAGGAGGAGGAGAACTCTGCAGCCTGGTCTTAGAGCAGGAGGAGGAAGAGGAGGAGGAGGAGGAGGATAACTCTGCAGCCTGGTCTTATAGGAGGAGGAGGAGGAGGAGAACTAGACAGTAGGTAGCATCATGCATACAAGACTCCTGAAAAAAATTATATTAAGGGCTTTATGAGGACAAGTTTAAAACCCCATAAAGGTGCAATATGAACGGTTTTTATTCAGGGCTTTCAAAGAGTGGCCTTCCCCACCTACACAAAACCAGAAGAGGAAGATCTATTGTAACCATTCCTTAGCAACTGTTTACATACTTGTCTAAAACTGATGGAGTGAACAAGTGCTAGATTGAGCAATATGAAACTAAATGTGAGAGTGTGTTGCCCTCTGCTGGAGCAATATGACTATGGCACTTTGATAAAACCTGTGCTTTTTGGTGTGTGTGGGGGGCGGGGTCCAAGCTATGATGACGCTATTGGCTATTTGACCCTGAATGCAATTATGTTTTCAAAGGGAAAATGCATCTTTTATATAATTGTATCAGTTTATTTAATTATTCTACTTGGTGCTGACATGTGTATTGGTTACTGTTGGTTGCTGATCCCCTCCCCCCTCTTTCCCTGTGGTGTAGATGCTATAATTGCGGAGGACCAGACCACCACGCCAAAGAATGTCAGCTGCCGCCTCAGCCCAAAAAGTGCCATTTCTGCCAGAGTGTTTCTCACATGGTCGCCAACTGTCCAATCAAAGCACAGCAGTCCTCTCCAGGCTCTCAGGGAACAGCGACCTCGCTGAGGGACGACGAGGAGGAACAGAGCCCCGCCCCCCAGCCCACAGAGAGCTCCGATTGACCGATTCAGGGATCCAGCAAAACTCCAATCAAAAAAGGTCTCCCCCTCCCCTTCCCTCCCACTGGAATGCTGCTTACGGACCTAACTACCTCAGGTTTATATTTAACAAAAACGACAAAGAAGGAATGTTACTTTGATACTGTTGTAATGTGCTGTTTAGTTAACTCAGCATTTGATTGACTGCTGAGAGACACACCCACCCGTGAAACTCAAAAACCTCTTTTCTTTGTCTGCTATTGTTTTTCTGCCTTTAGAGAGAAGTGTCTTAGTCTTGTAATGAAACAATCAGAAATATGGGGATGTTTCCCAGGTTTCGATTCACCCTTTTAAAAATATCTTTTGCAAAACTTGTATCGTGTAGCATCCAGACAGAATTTGTAGTTTGGTTTTGGCGTAAACTGAGCCTGGGAAACTGACCTTTTTGGTATTTACACAATGCAATAAGCCTTGTCATGTTACAGCTGCGTGTGTGTGGAGCATACAGTAGTACACACACAGTAGCCTGTGCACAGCATTGTGTTTTTTCCTGAGCAGCACCATCAGAGCTGGTTCATGACTGGTTCAACTGAAGTTAAGAGGAGTAATGAGGATCATCCTTCTTTATCACCCAGTAACTACTACTTAACTTGAAAAGATTGAAATATACAATCATGCACACGAATGTACCGACACAGAACATATCCCGGGCTTTGACCCCCGACAATTACCTTGTGAAAATGCTCGAAGATGCACTTAAGATTTACTTAAGTTTACAAGTCCTCATCCGACACAGTACAGCAGTGAGGACCCTTCTTAGACTCGACCGCTAAACTACGTTCTTATTCCGCATGATTGAACGAGGTTGAATTATTTTAAATCCTCGCTTCGAATAATCAAAACTTGTTGTTGGTGCATCTTCTAGTGTGTGTCTCTGCGTGTTCTCTTTTTCAGATATTGATAAGCGATCTTTATTCATTTGTTTGGCCCAGTGAATGTGTAGCTAAATGAATGTTATTAATACCGTTGTTGCCAACTGGACTGTGCATAAGCTGACTGTGCATACGTTGACTGTAAGTGCCATATAGCCTCAACTTCCTATGGGACTGTTGAGGTCTGCTTCCAAGCTCCGGAGTCCATTTCACTGAGGGGAAAGAAGACGATTTGATAATACGACACAGATATTCTAGACATTAGCGTTGACGTTGTCAGGAAATGACTTCTGAGATACCAAATAATTATTTAATTATTGGAGGTTTTATGCAAGACCAACATTGATTGTATGGTAGACTTTTGTCTGCAAAAGAAAATAAGTTTATATCAAAATGGCTTGTCTCTCGCACATTTCTCAAACGCTGCCAAAGATGAATTATTTAAATGTTTTACTTGAAAGCTGTAAGGTGAAGCCAAAGTGATGCTAATGGCTTTCTTGGAAGGGGTTGAGATGTGATTTGTTTTTTCCTTTTGTAATTAGCCTACATATAATGATTTTTATGATCAAATTCTCAGGCCTTGTTTTCCTGGAGAGGCTGGGTTATTTTCACCACTAAAATGTATATAGATATTATCTTTTTTATATTTATTTATTCTCCCACTTTCAAACTCTCTACGTACTTTCCATGGCTTTTTGGTTCAAGGGCTGACTGACAAATTGATGGGTTATTTTTAGTTGAGCTTTCTGCATTTGTTTATGGTTGGAGGTGTGAAGTCAGAAGTGGGAAATGCATCATCTCTAACCTATGTGCGCTCGAGCTACAAAGTCGGAAAAACATGGCTGCTTACACTAAACTTTTTGGCAATTCTTTCTTACAATTTGTCCTGCATGAACTACAACTCGCAAAGACTGTTTACAATGAGATATAGCTAATGTACCTACAAAAGTACTTTTAAAACGGCTAATAACAACATTAATGTTCATATGATGTGAGTGGCCATGTTGAAATGACGTCAAATGGCGCTGAGGATTGAACTCTGAGTCGACGCATCGTTTTATTCGATTTTTCCTAGCAGGAAGTCGGAATTTCCGACCTCCAAATTATAATCAAATGCAAATGCAGCATTACTAATGTCTCTCTTCAACCATGTGTACTAGTAATACTTGTGTTGTGTATTGGTAATGCAGCAAGAACGATGTACAGCTGTATTTACAGTACCATCTTTTGTGATTTCTAATTGATCACGTGTTATATTTACATCTTGACTGCATTTTTTACTGCACAGGTAACATCACTGTGCTCTAGGGGTGGGAAGAAAATTATTCAGTATAATATTCAGATATTTTCCCCTCCCAGTATTATGTTATGTTGAGGTCGATATATTTTTCAGTATAACTATTTTCACTTTTCGCTCAAGGGCTATTATATCAGATAGCCTTTTTTTTCTTTTTTTTGCAATCTAATGAAAGTAAATGGCAATATATAACAGTATCAAATCACAATATTTCAGGTATCGCAGAACATTAACAATAATAATATATCATGGCCCAGATATCTTGAAAATATCATATTGGGAGATTCTTCTCACCCCTACTGCAAAAAGTACTGAGTGTTATTACATTGCAACTTGCATTTTCTGTGTTTTTATATAAAATTTGCCAAAAGCAATGCAATGCGACCATACTCCTCGCTATCCTGGATATGGATCGAAATGCTTTGCTCATCCCACTGACTTCAACCAGCATAAATTTAGCTGGCGTCCCTCACTTTGAAGTCTGGGAGAACTTTTCAGTTTCTTTTTTAGCAGATGTCTTGAGTGTTTTTTATTTATTTCGATGTCTTGGGTTGCCGGGAAACCCAGAGCATTGATGTTGCCAAATGAGCCATGCACTATGTTGATGTTCCTATCCGAAGGGCAGTGTTGTACAGCAAGTATTATAGCAAGTAATTATATTAACCTAGTCCCTTTATGACTTCAGTTTTTAACCAAGTGATTTAACCAAACAATTTTTTTTTTCTTTAGATAAATATTATAACCGCGTTCACTATGATCACGATCAAGTGTATGGGGTAGTTTAGTAGGTCTACGGATGATGACATTTAAAAGGGGTTTCCTCCCATTTGTAGAATTCACATGTTATTCATGTGCCGCAGGACAGTTGCGCTCTCCTAAAGCAAGAAATTACAGCAAATCTTTTAATTTATGATGTAATCTGGATGTAATGACCTGGGACTGATCCAGACACTGACTCTGTGGGCCCTTAATGCAAGCTTTAGAATATGAACCTCATATGGTTGTGAGAACCAACACCACTGCGGCTCCACAGAGTCGGTGCCACTCATTGACTACCGGTATGAACCAATACCACCAGACTTCACATCCAGGTGACATCACCAGGTGACAACATGTGAATTCTAAAGTGGGGAGCATTCCCCTGTCATTTTGACTTCTTTTTTTAGATCATTAATTGAGATGGTCAAGGGGACCTGGATCAGTAATCCTACAGAGATGTTCGGTAAATACAAGCCCCAGCCCCAGTGTCTAGAACTAGCACACGGTTAATGGCCACCATAACAGCTTAACGTTGCCCTTACCAAATCAAAGCATGGCACTAGATTAAAAAAAGAAAAAGCAAAAAAAAAGAAATGTTTTTACTGTACATATCCCACTTCTTTATCGCAGCATTAATATAATATTGTTCCTTTTTGTGTCTGCATGTTAGTCAGGTGTAGAATTATAGTAGAATAGCTTTCCCGGGATGGTAATTGCGAACAAAGTGAACAAAGCAGGTTTAAAAGCCCTCTAAACGCTGAAGAGCATTCATATTGATCATTATGCCACTATTATGTACATGTGTTCAGCATAATGCTTGTTTCGCTGTGTTACGATGGGGCCTAATGTCCCATGTGTATCGTGTCTAATCCATTCCATGTCCTGACGATTGGAATTTTGTCCCTTGTCTCTTTCATTTAGGACTGTAGTTTATTTTTTTAATGTGTGATCAAGACAGGAATTGTCTTGTTAAAAATCTATACAAGTCTACCTCAGGATGTTTTGGGATAATGGTTTTTTTAAATGGGACAGCGTTGTGTCTGTTACAAAGGGTAAACAAAGACATGTCCATAAAACCATTTTGTAAGATTGTGTTTAGCTGATATTTGTTTTGTATGTTTGAAATATTTATATATATATTTTTTTTTTTTTTTACATTTTCTTTTCAATGCAAAGTGTTCTACCTCAATGAAGTTATGTTCAATTGCTGTTATAATTGTATAGGTCTATTGTGTCTTTACTTAAAAGCTACGTTGTCATTTTTGATTTATGCGTTTTATAATGAAAGATTATGTACTGAAGACCAAAGGCAGAATTTTTTAATAACGTCTTAGCATTGTTGTTTATTTTGATGGTTGAGAGAGATAATCGCACACTCGCACAAGGCGAGACATTTTCAATTTCAAGGAAAAACCTCAACACCCCATATCTGTAGTTGCCAGAGTCACCACGCCCACCAGTTTTGCCATCCCGGGGGTGTTGCTCTGCCAAAATGCAAAAGATATTCCAGAGGAGATATTACTGTTATGACAGTACATTATATCTTTGTGATATTTTCTTGCAAATACATGGAGCTGACTTAAATACCTGATGACTCTTTGTTATATCATTATTCAATGCTCGGGGTTCCACACAACACATGCCTTATGAACAGTGATGCTTGTGTGTGTATAGCTCTTCTCTCGGCTGACTGTCTCTCCAAGGCTACAATTCCAATATTTTGTGCTGCAATGCAACGGGAAATTAAAGAAGGATGAACAAGACAAAGATAAGTGTTGTGTTTCATTGACCTGCGTGTACTTTTACAGTACATTTGATTGACTGAGACCTTTTTTGTAACTATTTTTCTCAGTGACCACAGTCATGAGACTGACCTCTTTCTGAAGGACAAGCTCTCAAATAATTGTATAGTCTTCTTTTACAGTTTTGTAAAGGGCCTTCCTTTTGTATGACCCATCATTTTGACAGCTGATTAATAAAGAACTGGTCATTACCTACTTTTAGTTTTTAATGTTTTATGAATACGCCCCACTGAGCACTCTGGCTTTTGCTTCAGGGCTCCATTTCTTTACTGACTGTGGACAGACACACAAACGGATGTAATGATGTCTAAAGATGTCAAACTATAATGCTGACCATGCATGGGGTTGGTTAAAAGAAAAAGTTCCTTTGACATTAACCTGACATTATGAGGTTACAGCCTAATCTATTCTCTATATATCCATTATTATTGGCTATGAGAGATGTTTGGGCCAAATCTGTTTCAGGAAAGTAGGACGAAGTGTAGACCTACAAGCCTATAAACGTATTTATATATTTCTACAAAAATATTATATTTTTTCATAGTTTACCCTCCACTACAGCCCCTTGTATTCATGACTGATACAATGAGCAATTATATTATGTTGCCATGTATGGTGGTGGAAAACTAGGCAACTGTTTTTTGAAGATTAAAAAAGGGACGCAGGACACAAACATAGGGAATTCAGATCTCCTTGAAAAAAAAATGTGGTTTAGCCCTGTGGCCTTGAACCAATGGAAGACTTATACAGTATCGGGACAGAGTGGGACCTGAACCAGGGTAAAGTAAAGAAGGCTATAGGCCTGAAGATTGAAAGCTATGTAGGCCTACAATGGTCTGGTCTCTCATGGTGGTCATTGGGTTCATGCAACAACTTGCAAGTTGATGAGATGCACTACCAAAGGCATCAGGCAATAATGCAACCATTATTATTTGTATTTTGTTGTATTAACTCTGTAGACCTATACATGGTTTGGTTGTTTTTAAGTAGGCTACTATTTATAATTATAACCATCAAACCTTGGTTTGAGAGCAAACAGTGACTGCAGACTTGGGAGAGGGGGCAGCATTTCACACATTCTCTGACTGTTCAGGGGAGAAGCATGCAGCTGCAGAGCCGCAGAGCCAGCGGCGCTCTCAGGGCCGCGCTCTCACGGCCGCGCTGTGAGGGCCGCTCAGCAGCGCCACCCACCCAATGGCTGAATTGGTGTATTGCACTGTGCGGGCACAGCTGTGAGATCCGCGCGAGGCCAGAGGATGTACATACTGTATGAGTAAATTAACTATACTTTTGCTCACACAATATCTTGAATGAATGCGTTTATTTATTTTGAACATAAATTGAAAATAAATAATAATAAAAAACAAGTAAACAGATTAAAAAACAAACAAGCAGGAGTGTAGGAGGATGAAGTGTAAATGTATGTATTCCTACCACCTTGATTGATTGAAAACTTTATTAACATATTGCAGAATGGGTACAGTATGGCTCAATACACACAATTGTTAAGGGGATGCAGACCAGAGAAAGACTTTCGTCTTGTTTACATCAGGGTCCCCCATTTTCAATTCATCATAACATATGACATACAGATAGACAGTATTCAGTATTCACACTCTTATCTTATGCAACTCATATTCACTCCACAAACTGAAATATACATACATTGTTGAATGAACAGCCTGTTTCTTGAAGTTAGACTCTCCTCTAAATTGTAACCCCCCTCTCTACAGAATTTTTGGATGTTACCCGGGAGTGAATTGTTTTGTGCTTTAAACATGATTTGTGCAGTCTTAAATTCAGCCAGGTCCCTGAGTTTCATGGCATGTGATTTAAAAAATAGTGTGTTTGTGTGTTCCAGATATCCTACCTTATTGATAATCAAATCAAAATCAAATTTATTTGTAAGGCCTGACAACACACGTTAATGTCTCCATGGGCCAGGAGGTAACGGTATACTTTTGCTATGCTATACACTAGTCTATGATGTGGGTATGATGGTAATTAAGGAATGGTGAATATTATGTTTAATGTAAATGTGTATACTGGATATGAACAGCAGTATTATAGGCCTACAGCAGTGTACAGCAGTATTGTACAGCCAGCAATATTATACATTATTATACATGACTATTCTATGCAAGTAGGCTATGTCTAAGCTATTTTACAATATTATACATGAACTATGTGCAATTATGCATAAGACTACATAATACACTATGTGGGTATGTCAGGTGGCCTTGTGGTCAAAGTTATGTCTGTGGAATCATATATTTATTTAAAAAAAATTGGACTTTATGGTGTTCTTGTTTTGTTCTTGACTTATTTACTTGTCATAATAGAACATTCTAGAACATTTGTGGGCACAGTAAGATGTCATAATCAAACATTCTAGAACATTTGTGATGTCACAGTATGATGTCATAATCAAACATTCTAGAACATTTGTGTATCTATTCAACAATTCTCTCAGAATATCTCATTGTGCATCTTGAAACAGTACTGAACAGTACTGAACAATTAGACTGTCACTAAACAACATAGATTGAAGCCTGCATTTCTCAACCAAGGTGCCTTTGCTGTGGAAAGAGACAATACAGACCCTCTCCCATTGGCCAGTGGTGCACAGGCATCACCCACACTTTCACAATTTCCCCACGCGGAATTGTCTAGTTTTTTTTTATTATTATTTATTTTCAATTTATGTTCGAAATAAATAAACGCATTCATTCCAAGATATCTGGCCTCGCGCGGATCTCACAGCTGTGCCCGCACAGTGCAATACTCAAATTCAGCCATTGGGTGGGTGGCGCTGCTGAGAGCGCCGCTGGCTCTGCGGCTCTGCAGCTGCATACATTGGTTCCAGCGGCAGCTGCACGCGCTCCCACACTGTGGCTGCGCGAGAGAGGAGAGCACGTACTGGTACTGGCTGCTAGTACTGCCAGGGGAAGAGAAGAGAACGGAAGACAACCAATGAATAATTGAGACAAGACTTAAAGGTAAGATGACGAGGAAAACGTATACAGTCTTTAGCTTCTTACTCACTAGAAGCGAGGTGTTTTTGTCTGGCGTTGTTTGTAGCTGTGCTGCGCCTCGGTGCGCAGGTGTCCGCCTCGCCTGGTGTGTGTGGGGGGGGGGGGGGGGGGGGGGGGGGGGGGGGAGACTTCAAACACACAGTGTGCCCAGAGGACAATCAATTCTCCTTTTACCATTATGCTGGTGTTAGCGCATTCTTCATGTATTTTGTCGAGCAGTAACTTATTTTAGCTTTGAAAGTAAAGAAACTAACTAACGTTAATATTATCAATGTCGAGTGTGCTGCTGGAGACAATTGGACTCTTTGTTAGCTAAACGTCATTAGCAGCCGAGCAACAACAGGCCAGCTTGTTAGCTGATCAGCTAAGATCGCATGTCTGTCGGTTGATGGCAGATCAGATCATACATCGGCGTGTTTTTGGAGTGCTGTTGTGTACGTTTTTGTCATCATAAGTCGTCTCAAGATTCACATTAAAAGTAGTTTATAAACCCATCCCTGACCACTCCCACTACCTATACATTAAAAACACATGGGCCGTGGCCGTGGGATCTAGCATCTACCAGGTCAGTCTGTCATGCTAACTAACCCTAACCCTAACCTTGTCTGTCTCTACTAAACACCGTTGTTTTGGTACGGTATCCGTTTGAACCATGTAAACAGTAAATGCAGCTATTGCTAAATAACGCCACATGTTTGCAAATTATTTGTTGCTTAGCTATTGAACGGTATCAGCAGCAGGGGTTCAGAAAGTGCCAGTTAACCGAGTTGCACTGTCATAAAGTTTGCTGTCAACACTTGTTGTTATGGCTGGTCAGCATGTTCAGAGCGGTGTTGTTTACTCGTTCAATGCTAACGTGTGCTGCGCCCCCTAGAGGGCAGACTGACCCCTGTCACCCCTTGTTGCTTGTGTCACTCAACTGTATTTTAATGTCTCGTCCTGTGGCCACAGCCAGGTGAAGCACATTGACAAGCGGAACATGACAGATATCAGACCATTCAATTATTGCCCTGGCCTAGAGCGTTCTGAAGGTTATGTTATCATGATAATTACTTGCTATAAACATATTATTCTAGTTTATTGTAAAAAATAGAATTTTCACTTTTAAGAAGTAGTGTGTTTTTATTGTCATACAATAACTACACGTTACCATTCTGGTATGTTACGTAAATGCCCTAGATATGTCGTTAAGAGTCACTTCTGTACACTGATCACTGATCCATGCAAAGTCACTCCCCAAATGCAAACAAGGTGTCATGGATGCCCCACCACGTCCCCATGTCTGTCAGGTGTTACAGAAGTAAGAGCATGAGAACAGAGACTCTACTTTTATTATCTCAGTGTTAACTCTTCATTCACTGTGCCCCCCCCCCCTCCAAAAAACACCATCATGGGAATTTCTAATGATAGAAGGCAATAACATACATATCATATAAGATAAGATAAGATAAGACATTCCTTTATTGATTCCCTTGGGGAAATTCAGGATATCATCATGTAAGTGTCCACACTGCAAGCCTTAGTGCTGCTCAGCTGGATTCTGTTTCTGTGTTGCTCTGATCATTTGGCTTCTTCTTGACTTGGAAAAGTTTAGGAAACCGCAGTCTAAACGTTGCAGAGCTGAGACAGGTTGTGTTGATTCATGGCACGTGGGAAGGAAAATGCACCAGGTGCATGATAAGGGATTAGTGGGAGGAGAAAGGATGACCTGATTCTCCAGAGCTGTTTGATATTATGCCAGAAGAGGAGCTTAAAACCTTGCATTGCACCACAGGCCAGGAATAGTGGTATGTTCTATAGCCGAATTCACGTTTCTATCACTTTGCTTCCGATTTAAGAGAAACGGGAGTGTCAACTAATACTTTGTTAGCTATGCAAACAATTGCAGTCACACTCACAATTGCCCTCTGCAGATATTTTGTGAGAACTGTTTTGTGTCCTTCCATTAATTGAATTTGGGTTGGGTGCAAGTGAAAACAACCCATTGTTGTGTGTTAACATTATTCTCACATACTTGTTTTAACTGTTAACCTGTAGCACCATCATCACCTCCAACTCCTCAAATCAAGAACAGAAAGGCACAATAAATCCCTAATAATCAGTGTCATCCATTGCCTCTGCAGAATTAGAATTTAAATGCCTAATAGCTCCCAACACACGATTCTAAAACACAATCTAGAGACTTAAAGTTTGGTTTGTATAACTTATAGGGATGCCCCGATCACGTTTTTTGCCACCGATACCGATCACCGATCGTCTATGAGCCATATCGGCCGATACCAATACCGATACCGATCGTTTTTGGTTTAAAAAAAAAAAAAAATATATACTTTTTTTTAATATAAAATATATATATTATAATTAATATACTTGTAGTTGTATTATCTGCGAGACATCGCCACCATGCAACAAGTCAAAATGCTCGCTATCTGCAAATAGCGCCACTGTGTGTGTCAGGGTTAGAAAAAAATAAAAAATTCAAGGGCTTTTTTTGCCCCCCTTAATTGATTTTCGGGGGCTTTTTTTTGTATTTCGGGGGCACTGAATTTTTATGATAAACGGTAGGTGTGGGACGGTTCACAAAATGGACGGTTCGGTTCGTATCACGGTTTTGGGGGTCACGGTTTTCGGTTCGGTTCGATATACGTTAATTTTTATTAAAAAAAAATAACACTCAAATCTGAACATGCTTCTCATTTTTATATATATATATATATATATAAAAAAAGGTTTACAGTGTTTACAGCCTTAAATAATGTTTGGCACACAAAGACCGAACTGACTGAAAAATATAGGCTACATTTGTCAAAGTATTAACTTAGTGCAAACAAACAATATGCTCAGCCAGCACTAGACTTTCCTTTCTATAATATAAACACAAAAAAAACTAGACTTTCCTTTCTATAATATAAACACAAAAAAACAATGTCAACCATGTTTAAATTCCCTGATTGTCAGTTTTTAATGGAAAGATTCGTTTTCTGCTTGAAATTATTATGTATCTACATTTATTTAGACTAACATTATTTAAATATTGAGTGCAACTGTGGTGGATTACGTAATTCGTTGAGTTGGAACTATCTATGGGTTGGCGCCGGGTCCCCACGGACATTTTAGCGTGTGGCACCTTCAGCTCCGGTCACGTTAGGAGTAGTTCATAACATCAACATGCAGTGGGAAAGCGGCAATAGTCCCGGTTGGAGTTAGTAAAACACAGTTGTATGTTAGCCTTCTTGGATGTTGAATAAACGCCTATCATTGTCTTTAAACACCCCGCCTCTCAGACTCTCATTCCCTCCTCTGCTAGCTTGTAGCTACGATAACATTTCATTAACTGTATTAGCTGGGGCTAGTGCTACCATAGTTAAAACGTGCGTTGTATTGTACAAACTGCTAACGCTATGGCAAGATGTGTGTATGCCTATGTAATGTTAATGGCTATGTTTTTAAAGTCGTAATGAAGATTGATTTAGATTGTGCTTGCCATTTGTACACAAACTGACTAGCACCTGGCTCAGCAGCAGCAGCCAGTGCTCACCTCCGCCAAATGAATCTTTTTTATTTGCGCGTCATCTGAATCGTACGATACACAGACGCGCCATTACCGGATAAATATATATAATTAGTAAACTGTCGGGGGCATTTTGTGCCCCCCTTAACTGATTTTCGAGGGCATTTTGTCCATTTTCAAGGGCTTTATGCCCCAAGCCCCCGTTAATTTCGAACCCTGAGTGTGTGTATACTCTGCTTTGTTCAGCATGCCCTCACGTCCCCAGTCAGAGCGATAGTTCAACAGGGTCTGAAACGTGTTATGAAGCATGATAGCTAATTAGCCAATGTTCAGCTGCAAAAACGAATAATGTCAATTATGTTATAAGACATTGATATCAGGAGCTATCTGTAGCTACTGCTAGCCGGCTAGATGACGTTAGACAATGCATCATGTATTAAAATAAAGTGAACTATTTAGTTTACTGGGTAATTTCATTAAAACTAACGTGAGCTAACGTGAGCTACCTAGCTAACGGAGGTCTCATGCTGGCACATCCCTATCATTCTTAAACTGAAATGCGCATTTGTTGATATCAGGAGCTATCAATAGCGAGCCAGTTAGACAATGCATCATGTATTAAACTAAAGTGAATAGCTGACTGTCTAGTTTTGTTTAAACAGTAACGTTAGCTCGGTAGCTAACGTTAGCTCACGAGCGATAGCTAGTTAGCCAACGCTAGGCAGCCCAGCACTTGCGAAAACGAATACCAAACTGATGATATCAGACGTTGATATCAGGAGCTATCAGTAGCTAGATAACATTAGACAACGCCTCATGTATTAAACAAAAGTGAATAGATGACTGGGCCATTTTATTTAATGCTTGTTATGTTGAAAGAGGAGCTCTGCGGTGCTCATGCAGTCGAGTCTTGCCGAAGGGTTTGTTGACATGAGATGGGTCTGGGAGGGGGAGGAGGAGGAGGAGGAGGAGGAGGAGGAGGAGGAGGGGCAATACGTGCAGCAGCAGAGTGTGGCTGTGAGAGAAGAGCGAGTGAGAACTCCGCAGAGAATTGGATCATGTTTTCCGTGTCATCGATCGGTTTTCACGATCGGCGAAAATAAAGCATTATCGGAATTCACCGATCTCATATTTATACTGAATATCGGCCGATCTATCGGGGCATCCCTAGGGGCATCCCTACTTATAAGCCTATATTGTGACAATTAGGGATGCACCGAATGGGAAATTCTTGGCCGAAACCGATACCGAAAATAGAAAACAGTTGGCCGAAAGCCGAAAGGCCGAAAATGATTCATAGAATAGATTTTTTTTTACCAATGTTGTGGAACATTATGATTATGGAAAAATATATGATTATGGCAAAACTTAACTTAAATAATAAATAATCACTATTATGGGTCCATAAAACATTTATTCAGCACTTCTGAATGCATACAGTACATTAATTCCATCTTTTCTCTGGCTGCCGCAGCGGACATCTGTGCTCTACTGAGCGCACCTTTCTAGTCCCCAGCTGAATGTGCTCGCTTGACTCTGCACAGTAGACGCGCGACAGACAGACAGCGTCAATGTGAGAAACACAACCCCCCCCCCCCCCCCTCTCGCTCTGAATAATATGCATATTAGATCACTCAGTGATTAACCGCAACGGGCATATAGTAAATGAGGATATAAAAGCATGTTAAAGACGCATTTATTGGACACGTTGCGCGCAGAGTTTAACATAGAAACAGCGCGACTCCCGACAGCGCGACATCATCACAACAACACGCAAATAATATGCATATTAGATCACTCCTACCGCGACGGGCATATAGTAAATAAGGATATAAAAGCATGTTAAAGACGCATTTATTGGACGCGTTGCGCGCAGAGTTTACATAGAAACAGCGCGACTCCCGACAGCGCGACATCATCACAACAACGCGCAAGGTTGTTAGGTTGTTTCTGTTTCGGTGATATATTTTCTGTGAAAAAACTCTTTCGGCCGAAAACCTTCGGTGCATCCCTAGTGACAATCATGCCATTCATTTTGGGTTAAAGATAACCTTGCAATAACTTTATGAAAAAGTCATAAATCACACTTACCACTTCCTCTCTCCACACAAACCATGTCCTTGGCTTGTAAACAAGGAAGTCGTTTTTTTTTATTTTTATCAACCGGCCTAAGGAGTGTGACAAAAGTTTAGTCAATCATGGATTTACAAAGTACAAACAAACTGAAGTGTGGACTACTTTTGGACTGTATTGCTGTCAATGGGAGTTGCAAGGTTAAGCACAACCACATCTAAAACTAAAAAAATAAACTGACTGTAATGGTAATTAGCAGATGTTTAGGAAAGCCAACAAGATAACGCAAATGATTTATACCCCCCCCCCCCATAACAAGTCTATAAACAAAGCTGAGCTGCACAAAATAACATGTATTATGTTATGTTGGGAGCTGCAGCAAAGTCCCATAATCTCAATAGGACTCTATCTTACCCTATCCGGGCCTATCGGATCAGTTCTTTTAACTATTTCATTGCATATTCTGTTCATCACAGTGTCTTTATAAATGCTTGTGACATTCAATCTACTTGTCGCTAGGGCTGACCTTCAAATTTCTTTTTGGAATTCGAAGCTTCGGGGCTGAGATTCGATTTTAATTCGAAGCTTCGAAATAAAAATTAAAATAATAATAATAATATATATATATTTTTTAATGTTGTGGGACTTGTACAGCACTTTGTTCAACTTTGTCAGTGCTGTAAAGTTTAAACCTTTTTAAATCTTAGACAAACGAAACGAAATATTGTAAGCCGTCATTTGAGGCTTTATAAAAGCAGCACAATGAACATAAATCTGTCAGTGCCGAGTCCGACCTCATCTTAAATAACAAACAGCATTGCTTGTTGTAGTTAACAAAGAGAGGCAGAGTTGATTTTGCAACAAAAAAAAAAGTTATTAATTTAAAATTATTATTATTATTTTTTATAATCGAATTTAATTTTCATATTCGAATCCCATGCCCATCGAACGAAGCGTCGAAGCTTCGAAGTATTTAAGACAGCCCTACTTGTCGCTACCATGTTGGGTTATAATCCTGTAGGCTAACTGAACCTTTATGTCCGCCCCCCCCCCCCTACTGAAGTGAGGAAGAGGATGGTGAGCAGCCAGCCGAAGTACGACCTGATCCAGGAGGTGGGGCGCGGCAGCTACGGTGTGGTGTACGAGGCGGTGGCGAAGTGCACGGGCGCCCGCGTGGCGGTGAAGAAGATCCGCTGTCACTCCCCGGAGAATGTGGAGCTGGCTCTGCGGGAGTTCTGGGCGCTCAGCAGCATCCAGAGCCAGCACCCAAATGTCATCCACCTGGACGAGTGCGTGCTGCAGCGCGATGACCTCGCCCAGAGGATGAGCCACGGCTCCAGCTCTCCGCTCTACCTGGAGGTGAGGGCCCAGCCAGAGATGTTTCTGCTAAGAGCTGAAACCATGTGTCAAAAATCATATTGATATGAGGCCATCAGAACACTGAACACTGATCTTTCCACACACAAGCACACATGAACACACACACACACACACACACACACACACACACACACACACACACACACACACACACACACACACACACACACACACACACACACACCACACATCCTCACTTGCACTCGCTCACACACAAATACACTACAAAGGGTGGCTGGATGGCGCAGCGGACATTGCGCTCGTCACCAACGCAAGAGACACCGGGTTCGAATCCGGCTGTCGTCGTTTGCCTCCGGCTTGGGCCGGCCGTCATATTAACTCAATTGGCAGAGTTAGCGGGTGGGAAGTCGAAGGGTGGTAGTCTGGTCGTTGTGAACAGCGACTCCTACAGGTCGGTTGGGGCGCCTGCACATCAAAGTCAGGAAAAATGTCGGGGGCAGTGTGAGCCTCCCACACGTTACACCTTGTCAAATGAGAGTCCGCGCTGGCAGGTGAAAAGTTGTGACAGGCTGCCTCCACATGTATCGGAGGGGACATGTGATGCAAGGCTTCTATCCTCCCTACAACCGGCCAGTGGGGGGCATATGCGAGCAATGATCAGGACAGGGGATGGAGAATTGGCACAAGAGGTAAATTGGGATGGCGAGAAAAATCACAGAAAAAGGGAGGAGAAAAAGTAGATACAAAAAAAACTAAAAAAATACACTACAAAAAAGGTCACTTTAAAAACATAACTGTATATTTGTATATTATTGTATATAGTACTCATTACTAGGGGTGCACCGATATATCGGTCGGGTATCGGTATCGGCCGATAAGCTCAAATGTGCCGATAGCAGTCGCCGATAAATAACCATCTTGTGTAGCGTCAAAAGGCAAAAAAAATAAAAAGTTCACTCGCGACCTACCTGCACAACGCCCGCCGTCCCCCACACACACACACACACACACAAGCTACTGCATCAGTTACTACTTATGATTAACAAGGCATTCGTTTTGTGGCATTAACGTTATATAGTTAGTGTTACACGGACAATAACATCAGCATATTATTATTACCCATAGCAGCAAGGCATTACTCCGAGTCCGTTCATAGCTCAGTTCCATTCCGTTGCAGCATGAGCTACCGGGAGGCAGAAGACTAACGTTACTGGTGAAAATGTGATTTACGTTGGAATACTCCTTTGACAACTTGCTGTACTTTGCTTGCAGGTCTGCAGCCATTATTGCTGGATTATGAATAGCCCCAACTTTAGCCAACGTAACGTTATGGCTAAACCTTTAACATTAGTTAACGCTAGCTTTCGGTTAGCTGTTCAATGCTAATAACACAACCAAGCGAACCCATCAGAGCTCCCATCAACACCGCTCTGTCGGGAGGATGGCATTTAAGAAAGTATCTGCTGTTAAAATGACACAAACATTCGTTTTGTGGCATTAACGTTATATAGTTAGTTACACGTTCAAATACATCAGCATAGTATTTACCCGAAGATAGCAAGCAAGCCGTTCATAGCTCGGTTCCATTCCGTACCCAACTACCCATTCTGCAATCTGTTAATAAAGTTTTCAACCAGACAAATGTATAGAAAGGCTTTGTTTTATTATAACATTTGTTGCAGTAAAATCATTGTGTCTCGTTTGGCCATCCTGTGGAGCGCGCTGGTCGGCGGGCACTGCCGGGCAGCTAACGTATTAGCTTGTTGTGGTTCTGAGTTTGACTCGCATTCTCGCAAGCAGATCAATGGCGGCATGCCCCCGAAGTAGAAAATGAATAAACGCTTGCCGATTGGTGGTAAGAACAGCAGGAGGTGGGTGCTAGCGGTGTGGCGTAATTGGCCGAATCGACTGTCAATCAAAATGGTTCCATTGCATTGGTTGAAAGCTCTGGTTGAGAGAATAGTATCCCGCTGCAGGCCGCCAGAATGGTTCCATTGCATTGGTTGAAAGCTCTGGTTGAGAAAATAGTATCCCTCTGCAGGCCGCCAGATGATACTGGGAGATAGTGATACCATAAACATATTTCTTGATGTTTCCTTTTTTTAAGTAAGTAGAGGCCTACAAATACAAACATACACATACAAATATACAGTAGTTTCATTAAAAAAATTTAAAAAATTAAAAAGAAAATATTAAAAAAAATATTAAAAAAAATTACAAATACTTATTTTTTGCCACAAGTATCGGTATCGGTATCGGCCGATTGTGTTAGTTGAACTATCGGTATCGGTGGCCAATTTTCATATCGGTGCACCCCTACTCATTACCTTTATTTTATTTTAAGCTTAGTATTTTATTCTTATTCTTCTTTTTATCATGTCTATTTTATTTGTATTTTTGCACATGAATGTGTGAGAGCACAATATCCATGTCATGCGATGTGGGCATTTTCAACTTTAAAACCCATTTGGCTAATGTGATCATTGCAGGTAGGCATGGCCTGAATCTCTGGAGTCGGGTCATGTTATTTGCTGATGGAATGACCGTTCCTAATTGTTGTGAAGGGCCAGATTAAACCGAATATATATATTTATTTATATATATATATTTAATTGTATTTGTATATTCTCTAATATTTCCTGATATCCCTTGTATATTCCTTGTACAATATGCATTGAATATCCATTCTAGCCTACTGAACATCCCATAATAGTTACTAATACTATTTTCATGAAATTTACGCCAACTCAAATGTGGAAAGGATCCTGGAGAAGCTGCCGCCCGCTCGTCAGGAGCGCTTTAGGCGGCAGAGGGACCACAGAGACCCGAATGGCCCCGAACCGAACCTCCTCGATCTAGCAGACTTCCTGGCGAGAGAAGTCAGCAGCCTACGGCTAGATACATTCGGACGGAGCACCCCTGGCTCCAGAGAAGGAACCAGACGACTAAATGATGGAAGAAGATCGGTGACTGTGATGCACCAATCGGAGTCAGTACCGAGCAGCAGGAGCCACAGTACCCCCTCCAGAACGGAGAAGTGGAAGATAGTGTGCCCCTACTGTGAGAAAGAACACTGGCTAGCGCAATGTGACTCCTTCCCCAAGCTGAACGCGGAGGAAGCAGGTCAATGGATAAAGTCCAACAAGCGCTGTTTTCGCTGTGCGCGCTCACACATGGCAGCCGAATGCCGCTTAAAGAAAAGGTGCACCAAGTGCGATGGAGCCCATCTGGACATACTTCACGACAGTAACAGACGGCGCCCTTCACCTGCACCATCCAGCCGCAAAGCGAGCGTCATGTACATCGATCCCGCCAGCAGCAGTGGAGCCCGAGTACTCCTAAAAGTAGTGCGTGTGACACTAAGCTACCAGAATAAAGTCCTGGACACTTACGCCGTCCTCGATGACGGGTCAGAGAAGACCCTGCTGCTCGCCTCCGCTGCGGCCCAGCTAGGGCTGCGGGGAAGCGAAACCCAAATGACAATTCGGACAATAAGACGAGATTTGAAGACGATAAAGGGCGAGAATGTCTCATTCTCTATCGCAGCAAGCGGCCAGCCTGAGCGACGGTACCAGATTACAGACGCTTTCACCAGCCAAGAAATAGGACTGTCGCGGTACACATACCCCGTCGCCAAGCTGATGGAGAAATATGCACATCTGCGCAAGTTACCGATCCCGCTCATAGACAATGCTATGCCGACCCTGTTGATAGGCTCCGACCATGCAGACCTCATTGTCCCGATAGACCGGGTTCATACCGGACCCCGAGGCTGTCCTGCAGCAGTCGAGACCCGTTTGGGATGGACTCTCCAAGGCCCGCTCGCCAAATCTCTCAACCGAAGTACAGCCACTAGATGTCTCCACTCCCGAGTCACAGAGGGAGAAACCGCACTCCTGCAACACGTAGAGCGGCTATGGACCTTGGAACAAATGCCCTTTAAGAACGGAAAGAAAGACATTCGCTCTAAAGATGACATTTACGCAATTCACCTCCTCGAGACAGGGACCAAGAGAGTCCCGGTCAACGGCGTGTTGAGATACGCCACGCCACTCCTGCGGCGAGAAGGAATGCCTACTTTCCACGCCAAGACAGACGCCACAGAACGGTACCTGCTGAACACGGAGCGGCGCTTAGCCAAGAACCCCGCCCAAGAGAGTGTATACCACGCTGAGATTGAGAAGCTCATCACAGCGGGACACGTCACAAAGATGGACATTAAAGAGGCTGACCAGACCACTGAATCGTGGTACGTGCCCCACCACAAGGTCCATCACAACGGTAAAGACCGCATAGTATTTAACTGCAGCTACCAGATCGGATCCCAAAATCTAAATAAAGAGTTACTGCCCGGTCCCACACTCGGCCCCTCCCTACTCGGCGTTCTACTCCGCTTCCGCCAGGAAAAGGTGGCCATCAGCGGGGACATTAAAGGAATGTTCCTGCAGGTGAGATTAGTAGAGGCGGACAAGCCCCTGTTACGGTTCCTATGGAGAGAGAAGCCAGGAGATGAGCACCCAGCCATCTACCAATGGGAAGTCCTCCCCTTCGGAACGACGTGCAGCCCCTGCTGTGCGACATTTGCACTACAGAAACATGTAGCAGAGGACCCAGCAGCGGACGAAGAGGTCCGACACAGCGTAAAGAACAGCTTCTACGTAGACAACTGTCTACAAAGCCTTTCAACCCAGGAAGAAGCCGAGGCTCTCCTGATTAAACTCCGCGCCTCATTGATCAAAGGCGGCTTTGATCTCAGGCAGTGGGCCAGCAGCGATCCGCAAGTACTGCGCAGCCTCTCCTCCGAGGACAAGGCAGCCAGCAGCGAGACCTGGATGGCTACAATCCCGGGAGAAGCCCAGGAGATGACCCTGGGATTGGTGTGGCGATTCAAAACAGATTCGCTTCACTACAGACACAAGCCCCTGACTACGGAGCAGGGAAGGCCGGCGGCGGCGCCGACCACCAGACGGAGTGTGTACACAACACTCGCCCGACAATATGACCCGCTAGGATGTATTCTACCGTACACCACCAGGGCAAAAATGATTGTACGAGCATTGTGGAACAAGGACCAGGGCTGGGACGACCCCATTCCCGCACACCTTGCATCCACCTGGAGAGAGTGGGAGATGGAGCTCCACTCACTCCCAGGCGTTAATATGCGCCGAAGCTACTTCCCACACACGGTGAGGCCAGAGACATGTAAAATGGATGACCTCACCCGTCGCAATGTCTACAGTGACGGCCCCGCATTCCTAAGACTCCCGGAAGGACAGTGGCCCATGCCTATCCCGAGGGAAGCAAGTCCAGAGGAGGTGGAAAATAAGAAGTCTGTGGATTGAGCACCGTAGCCTCCACCGACCCTAACATAGACGATTGCACGTCCATAGAGAGTGCACAACAAAGAACATTCCTGCGGTACCACCCGGAGTGCAAGTCCCCCGCTGATATGTCAGCAGCAAACTACGAGGAAGCAGAATTGCTTCTACTGCAGCGAGCCCAGAGAGACTCGTTCCCCGATGAATTGGCCTGTCTACAGGGAGGAAAGCCCGTCCCATCCGACAGCAGATTAATTCACCTGGCCCCCGAGAGCGACGCTCATACCCTCATCAGAGTGGGTGGTCGCCTACGCAGAGCCCCCAATCTACCGGATGACATTAAATACCCGATCGTATTGAACAGCCGACACAAGGTCACAGAGCTGATTATAAAGAAATACGATGAGGATGTACATCACGCAGGAGCAGAAAGAGTCTTCGCGGAAATCAGACGTCGTTACTGGATCCTACAAGGAAGAGAGGCGGTACGACGCTTCCAGCGAACATGTCTAGACTGCCGCAAGTGGCGCGCGCAGCCCAGCATACCAAGGATGGCTGACCTTCCTCCATGACGCCTCCGAATCGGTGACAAGCCATTCCACTCAACGGGTATGGACTGCTTTGGCCCGCTGCACATAAAGAAAGGAAGAGGAACCGAGAAGCGGTGGGGTATTGTATTCAAATGCATGACCACCAGAGCGATACACATCGAGCTTCTCCCGACCATGAGCACAGACTCATTCCTTATGGCCTTCCGAAGATTCACATCACGGAAAGGAAGACCGTCTACCCTATTGTCCGATCATGGGACAAACTTCAAAGGCGGCGAAAGAGAGCTGAGAGAGAGCTTCCAAGCTATGGGCCCAGAACTTAAGACCCACCTCGCTCCAGCACAGGTTGATTTCCAATTCAACCCCCCAAACGCACCCCACTTCGGTGGCACTTGGGAACGAGAAGTGCGCTCCATAAAGACAGCCCTGTACGCAGTACTTGGGGCCCAGACTGTGGCGGAAGAAGTCCTAATGACAGTCCTCACGGAGATTGAGGGAGTACTTAACTCGAAGCCCCTCGGATATGTCTCCAGTGATGTGGCGGATATCGACCCAGTTACCCCCAACACACTCCTGATGGGGCGGCTAGATCCTGCATTACCCCAGACAATGTACCGGCCTGAAGAAGCGAACGGCCGACGAATGTGGAGGTACAGCCAAGTATTAGCCGACAAGTTTTGGAACAGTTTCCTACTGCACTACCTACCGTCTCTACAGACCCGCCAGAAGTGGGTAAAGGAGAGAGACAATTTGACAGAAGGAACAGTCGTCATGATTATTGATCAATCACTGCCCAGAGCTATGTGGCCGGCCGGCCGCGTAAGCAAAGTGATCACCGGTGCCGACGGCAAGGTCCGAGCAGCTGAAGTGCTCGTCCAGGGTCGCACTTACACCCGTCCCGTGGCAAGGCTCATAGAACTGCCTCGACTCCCAGACACAATCGATGATGACCATGACCCTACAACCCTATGACTTTGTGAAGTTGACTGACCCCTACAGCAAACCCTTATGTGTAAATAGACAACGCGATTAATCTGTCTCTGTTTAACTGATTAGGTCTGGGACCTATTCAGGGGGTGGCTGTTGTGAAGGGCCAGATTAAACCGAATATATATATTTATTTATATATATATATTTAATTGTATTTGTATATTCTCTAATATTTCCTGATATCCCTTGTATATTCCTTGTACAATATGCATTGAATATCCATTCTAGCCTACTGAACATCCCATAATAGTCTCCATTCTACTATTGGTCGAGACCTTGGTGCCAGGCTGCCATACCCCTCAGACCCAGTTCAAACGTACCGCTCCACATGTACGAACAAGTCCTAGTTCCGCGTAGGAATCTGGCTACCGCACCACTAATGGGACTATTTGTTCATAGTGCGTATATATACTGCGCTACTAAAGTAGGACTTTCTTTTCAGTCCAGTTTCTTACCCTCCAATAGAGTCACAGACGTAAAGCCTCCCTGCGACGCCACGTGTGGGAGTAAGGCCAAGTTCGCCTACCATCGGTATTGAGACATCGTGTATATTAATATTTGAATAGTCATATTTGGCACTATATCGTCGAGTTGGACGTAGTCTATTAAGCTAATAATAGTCTGTTAATATATAGTGCTTCGTGCGGTGAGAATACTACCGTAGTCAGTACACCATCGTTTCGGGCAGAGAACTGGCTGCTTACCCAGGGTGGTTGACCCCATGTGAAGCTGCACCCGAGGAGCCCCAGAGCCGACGAGCGAGTGGACCTGTATACCGGATTATTCTACCGACGACAGCCCGCCTTCCCAGGCACGGATTATGCTTTGTATACTTTGATTATTCCATGGATAAAGACCCCCGACACTGCCGTGTGTTGGAACCCCCCCCCCTGGAGAGGACGCAAGGTGAGGAGACGCTCTGCAAGACGAGGTCGCTTCACGTCTCTCCCCCGTGGACCGGAGAGAGCCGGCCCACAAAGAGTCCACCTGCTTTCATCTGTGGTCCAAGGATCGCCGGCGCATTGAACGGCACTACAGTGGGTTCACCTGGGATACCCTTGGCCGGACGAGGCAGCCGGATTCTACCCCCCCCCCCCTCCTACTCCTGTCGGCTTACAAGCGACCGGATTAACCCCCTCTAGTGTATCTATTATATAATCATTAAAGTATCATTGCTGTTATTCCTTAACTATTCCAGGTCGTATATTTACCACCTGCGCCTTCAGAGATTGGACATTCTCTATTGATATACCGACGAATACTCTTTGCCATAAAAGTGCATACTATTTCAATTCATAAATGTAATTAAGTGATTAAGTGCTTGTTCTACACACCATCGCTGTGTAGAAATAAAGACCTGTTTCGACTTCGTACATTTGTGTTGGATCCGTTTCATCTACGTGAGAGTGTTTATGATAATATATTTATGCCGTGTACTGGGTGGCCGAATATTAAGTACAAAGGTAGTGGTAGTAAGTATCATATCTAGTAATACAGTCAGGGAATTGTACCCCTCAGTTACACTAATCATAACGATAGCAGCTACAACTACGTGAATGCGCCTTTTCCCCAACCAATGAGAGTTTTACTGGTGGCATACTGTCCAAGAATCATCACTGGAGTTATTATCTCCACACCTTCAATACCATTATATTGTAATAATAATAATGAAACAAGACTTAGAGAGTCTTAAAGCCCCACTAATGGTCCCTAGAGGCCGTGCTGCTCCTTAACACCCAACTGGGCCAAAGTGGTTTGGGCGACCGGCATCCTTAGATCCCCGCACTCTCACCCAGAGTCTTGGACTTTGAACAGAGGTCCTGCTTGACTGCAGGTTTTCTAAAAAAAAATATATGACATTGTCTCTGAAAAGATGCAGATTGTTCAAGGTATAACTTCTCTCTGGTGATCTCCTTGATGATAATTGAGGCCATATCCCAAATCAAAGAAAACAATGTAATGCATTCTTGGCCAGCAAATCGGGGGCTAGTTCCAGCCAATGGGTTTGGCAGTATTAGTTGTGGTAGTTGGGGGGTGGAAAAAGGTAACACTGGGCATAGGTTATACTATACAACAGGGTCAAGTTTGTGAGATTAAGTTTTAAATATTCTTGCAGCAGACAATCTTAAATTTGGATCATGCTACAGTTTTTGGTGATGTCCCAATCCGATCTCAAAGATTGGTATCGGGCCCGATCATGGCTTTTTTTTTTTACTGATCGGTATTGACTGTACTAAGCCCAATCAAATTCCAATCAAGAAATTCCAACCAAAAAGCTATGATGCAGGCTAGACATCTGCTTTCACTCCGTTTAGTCACTGAGGGGGGAGGTTACTGTACACTGCGCACACACACACGCACACACACACACACACACACACACATTAGGGGTGGACGGTATAAACAGTATACGGTATAAATGTTATGAATTTGCGCTACGGTATGGATTTTGACTATACCTTGTGACCAGTAGACTAGAGCAGGGGTTCCCAAACTTTTCAGGCCGGGACCCAGAAAATAAGGCGTCAGAGAGCCGCGACCCAATGCACATCGTCAGGTATTTCTTTTTTTGCCAGGCGACCGATTTCTTAAGCCAAATATCACTTCAATCCTATTAAGTTAGTTCAATTTAGTTATTCATTTATATGTGCTATTTATGAGAGGGCTAACTTGTTGCAAAATAATAATGATAATAATAATAGCCTCATTAAAATACTATTGTTGCTTCGGTTGTTTTCAGCGTTTTATGTGCATAATCTGTTATTTAGTTTGAAATGTTCGTTGAAATAAGTAGATTTTTCATTTTAGTTTATTTATTAAGTTAATATAAAACCATATACCGGTAGTCACATTTTAGAATACAATAGAATAGAATTTTAGAATACAACTAGAAACACTGTCCTGGCCTGCTTCTAAGTTCAGTGGCCTGACCAAAAAAAATTTTGGGTCGCGACCCCGACTTTGGGAACCACTGGACTAGAGCAGCTCTAAAGTAGCAATGACCTTAACGTTACTTGACGATTCACTTGACGTTTGCAGTGGTCGTTGCATGGTGTTTAATTGTACGGCGTTTTTCTCCACTTGCTCACGGAACTTGCCATATAGTTTTGGCATTTCAATATGGCTATGGAGGATGAGAGGAGACTTGCTTTAGCGCAGCAACGGGCTAACGTTAGCCGCTAAGCTAACTCACGTTAGCCGATAACTAATGTTCAAACGTGACTCCGTGGCAGTTCCATTAGTGAGGAAAAGGGGGGGGGGGGGTTATATTGACGAGGCTTGACAACAGAGGTTCAAAGATAACTTTGTTTCTTTATATCGCTTTATCCACCTTTTCCAACTCTGTGTTGACAATGACATCCTGATGTGATCATCAACTACGGCAACTTAGGATGCTCAAACCTCAAACTCAAACCTATTACATCACGCGATCTCTCTCTCTCTCTCTCTCTCTCTACGTTGTCAAACATGTACACTAAAGTTAAGTTATGTTGGAGTTTTATTGTGCTTGAGGGAAAGAAACCTCCTGTCCTGCTGTAGTTTCTATTTTCAATTTGTGCCGCTTGATTTTATTGTATTTCATGAAAAAAGTGTTTTTCAGAGATGGAAGTAACTTGAGAAAAGGTTTTGCATTTTTCTATTGCAGTTTTGCACAATAAATGTTCTTAAAATACCTCTGTACTATGTGAAATATGTCCTAGTAATACAAGAGTACAGTAAAAACCTAAAGCTGTAAAGGAATGTGAATCACTACCCACTTTCAAAACCACTCTCAAAGAACACCTACGGGAGACTGCAATTCGAAACTGGCCCCTGTAAATGTCCTAACCCAACCCCCTCCAATGTACAGTAATTTACCTAGTATGGTTTTGTCAATATTCCAATGTACAGTTTTGCTTGTTTGTACAGTGTCCCCCCCCCCCCAACCCCCTCCAATGTACAGTAAATTACCTAGTATGGTTGTCAATATTCCAATGTACAGTTTTGCTTGTACAGTTGTACAGTGTCCCCCCCCCCCCCCAACCCCTCCTACCCAACCCCCCACCCAACCCCACCCAACCTCCTCCAATGTACAGTTTTTATGTCAAATGTATATACTCCCTTTTCTGGACTCTTTTTGTATCACAAACAGTACTGTATTTGCAAATCTGGTATGTCATAAATGTATAGATGTAGCAGTACTGTCTATATGTATGTCATATATGTCCTGATGAATTGAAAATGGGGGACCCTGATGTAAACAAGACGAAAGTCTTTCTCTGGTCTGCATCCCCTTAACAATTGTGTGTATTGAGCTGTACTGTAGTGTATTCTACCCATTCTGCAATCTGTTAATAAAGTTTTCAATCAATCAGCTGCCATACCAGTGTTTACCCCTTCAGAAGCATTTATATAGACATTTTAAGATAAATACCGTGATATATACCGTTACCATCTATGCTTCAAATCATACCGTGATATACATTTTAGACCATACCGTCCAGCCCTAACACACACACACACACACACACACACACACACACACACACATACAGACACACACACAGTCGGAAAGGAGAGTCAGAGAACAGAGAAGCACTGAATCATCCGTGTTTGTGTGTGTATTAATCATGTCTGGGTGCGTGCGTTCATTCTCGCCTGTTATACGAGGGGTTTGTCCACAGTGTAATCCATGTGGTTTATGAGATTATGAAGCCAAACTGTTGACGTGATCAACAGGGGAAACATTTAAAAGCTCAAAGTTACAACAAATTACCAAGTAGGCTGTAACTCTGAGCAGTCTCTGCAAAGTTGGTAGAATTAAGTGAACATGGTGACAACAAGCTGTATGATCTAATCTGTTAGGAACAGTACGTAGCTGTAGCCACTATCTTTATGATTAGGAACAGTACGTAGCTGTACGTAGCTGTCGCTGCTATCTATATGATTAGGAACAGTACGTAGCTGCTATCTATATGATTAGGAACTAGGGGTGTAACGGTACACAAAAAACACGGTTCGGTACGCACCTCGGTTTTGAAATCACGTTTCGGTACAGTGGGGGAAAGTTTGGCTTTCCATGTTCCACTCAGGGGTGATGTAGTGTGCAGTAACTAATTGTACTTGTAAGGCTGTCAACGAATATTCTATATTGAAATTAATAATTGATTTGTTAAATAAAAAATTAAATAAAAATCATATTAGATTGTGAAAAAAACAACTTCCGGTGGGCGGTTGTTAGTGGTTAACATACCGTTGTATTCGTTCGGTACACAGCCGTACTGAACCTTAGGTCCAGTACTCAAACAGTTTGGTACGGATACGTGTACCTTTACACCCCTATTAGGAACAGTATGTAGCTGGCTGTCTTTATGATTAGGAACAGTACATAGCTGCTGTCTTTATGATTAGGAACAGTACATAGCTGCTGTCTTTATGATTAGGAACAGTACATAGCTGCTGTCTTTATGATTAGGAACAGTACATAGCTGCTGTCTTTATGATTAGGAACAGTACATAGCTGCTGTCTTTATGATTAGGAACAGTATGTAGCTGCTGTCTTTATGATTAGGAACAGTATGTAGCTGCTGTCTTTATGATTTAGGAACAGTATGTAGCTGCTGTCTTTGATTAGGAACAGTATGTAGCTGCTATCAATTCGATCAATATCATACACGTATGGGATTTCGATACCCAGCCCCACAGCTAATGCAGACTTGATATGTTGTTGGTAAATCTAATTAATCCAAGACATTTATTTTTTTACTTTTAAGAGCAATGCATTGTGACAGGTATGCACTTATTTTCTGTTCGTAGCTTAATGGACCTATCTCAAACCCCACCTTCTTTTCTTGATCCTACCAATCACGAGTCACGACTGTTGTTGGGGGGGGGCTTGAGAGGTCACTTGGGTCAGACTGGGTTAACAGTTCTACCCCTCCGTTGTTCCTGACCACCAACGTTTTTGTAATTTACTGCAGAAAACAGTCCTTTTTACCTGTTTGTCCAATATCCACCTACGCTGTCTGCCCCCTGCCTGTGCACAGATCACTGCCACGATGTTGCAGCGAAACCCACTTATAATACACCAGCTTGCATCCTAGTTTGAAAAACGAGTTTCTATTTATTTATTTATTTATTTGTATCCACCCTCTCTCCTGCCTGGTTGATGGATCGTTGTCATCTCGCTGTTGACAGTGTTTGATGACGGAGCACGTTCCTCTGCACAGATGTAGGCTACATGCACAGTAGCGCTCACATAAAATGGCTAGCGTGTTTGCCAGTACATGGGACCTGCCATCAGCAGTCAGACGGTGTCGTCTTCTCGTGTACTAGATTCTCTGTCAAAGGCTTCAGAGTGCTAGGGCTGTCACTTTTTCCAAAAGTTGGAACGAATCTATAGAATTTCTCAAATTGAACGGAACTTGTAATGTAATCAGATTCCTCTTTTTAACGCCCCAGGAGCACTGGGGAGCAGCTTGTGAAATTAATGGAAGGGCTAACTGCATCCACACACGCATCATTGCAGTTGGAATATGAAACATTTCAGAAGGTTCAAACTGTAGTCTGGTTTCGGGAACAGAAAGCCTCAGCCCCTGGCACGCGTGTATGTGGGCGTGCGTTTTGCACGTGATCAAGATCACGCTGCCTGTGGCCAACTGTAACTCTGGGATGTGAGATAACTGGCCTTTGTCTCCTCTGGACTCGCTCTGCGTTCACATGCGTGTTGTTGTTGTCAGGTGTTGGCCCTGGGCACGGAACGCCGGGCCCCTGCCCCGGTCGACCCGGCTACAGCCTGTCAGGTCCCCGCTGCCCCCCGCTGGCTGACGGAGGCCCTTGAAGGGCCTGGCTGAGCCTGATTATAGCCTCTCGGTGGCACGTGGGCTATTGTCTGACCGCTCGTTAAGCGCTCTGCTGTGTCCATGTTGGACACTTTCCCAGAACCCCCTTTTTATTCTAGTTCTTTTCTCCCTCTCTCTCTCTCTCTCTCCCCCCTTTTCTCTAATGTTCCAGTGCACGCCTGCTGGAAAACAAATGATAATAGGGAGGGAGGTTATAATCGGACCAGAGCAACTGTGGGATTTGTTTGCACCTATTCTATTATGTGAGTGGATGCCTCTGTTGGTGGCATGTCAAACAATTTGTGACCCGTTCGCTCACAGCATGGGTCCCTGAATGGTATTGGCCATGATTTATTTTCTTGTTCCTCCTTCTTCTTCTACTGTCAATATTATGACCCGCTTGTTAACAGTAATTCAAACCCAAAAGCGTTTAGGCTGTGCTTTTTTAACGTTACAGATTGAACCCAGAGAGCCTTCTATGTTAGTGTTATGTTATGTTATGTTATGTTATGTTAGCATGTTAGTTTTAGAAGGCAACTCAAAAGGGGTGTAGTTTTATTTTCGTAGCCATTCACTTTCAGATTCAGATGAATCATTCAATGGACCCCAGACCTCATTGTCATTCACAATAATTAACATGCGACAAAAAAATAAATCATCCATCAAACGAGCCATCACACACACCCCCGTCTGATCCTATATATTTATTTGGGTGGTGTGCAATATATATCTGCATCTCCTTTCATTTGATATTGATGAAGCGTCATAGGTTTTCTGGTCGGCTGTCAGAAGTAGTAGTTGTGGTGGAGGAGGGTGGATGAAAAGGAATTGAGTTCCTCCCGTCTGAAGGCTTTAAAGATGAGAGGCTTCTTCACAGATGCTTTGATTAAAAACACAGCAGCCACAGAGACGAGGCTCCACAAAGGACCGACGGCGAACATGTGGTGAATACAAAGACTCCGCTAACGCGCCGGGGCGCCGCTCTCCTCAGCGCTCTCTCTAAGTGCCGTAATGACGACAAGCCCCGCTATCATTCGTTTATCGATAATCATCACTGTGTTTTAGTTGGCATAATAAATGTTTTTCCTATCAAGCGGATGTGTCTGGTGACGGTGCTGAAAAACTAACACTTAACTTTCTGTTTGCTGCTTGCTGTTAAATGCGGGTGTGAAGCCGTTTTGCTCTTGCTCTCTCCGTCCGTGGTGATTTGTTTGTCTTCAGTTGTATCAGTTGAGCTTCTATCCGGCTGTTTGTACAGCATTGCGTCCCTGTTTTGACATGTCTTTCTCTCTTCTTGTCCCCGCCCTGCCAGCTGGTGGAGACCTCTCTGAAGGGCGAGATCACCTTCGACCCGTGCTGCACCTACTACCTGTGGTTCGTCATGGACTTCTGCGACGGCGGCGACATGAACGCCTACCTGCTGTCGCGCAAGCCCAGCCGCAAGACCAACACCAGCTTCATGCTGCAGCTGGGCAGCGCCCTGGCCTTCCTGCACCGCAACCAGATCATCCACCGCGACCTCAAGCCGGACAACATCCTCATCTCGTCGGGCCGCACGCCGGCCGGCTCGCCCGAGCCCACCCTCAAGGTGGCCGACTTCGGCCTGAGCAAGGTCTGCTCCTCGGCCTCTGGGCTCGACCCGCAGGAGCCGGCCAGCGTCAACAAGTGCTTCCTGTCCGCGGCGTGCGGCACGGACTTCTACATGGCGCCCGAGGTCTGGGAGGGCCACTACACGGCCAAGGCGGACATCTTCGCCCTCGGCGTGATCATCTGGGCCATGGTGGAGCGCATCACCTTCGTGGACGTGGAGACCCAGAAGGAGCTGTTGGGGAGCTACGTGCAGCAGGGGGAGGACATCGTCCCGCTGGGGGAGGCCCTGCTGGAGAACCCCAAGCTGGAGCTGCTGATCCCCGCCCGCAAGAAGAGCATGAACAGCCACATGAAGCAGCTCATCAGGGACATGCTGTCGGCCAACCCCCAGGAGAGGCCCGACGCCTTCGAGCTGGAGCTCCGGCTGGTGCGCATCGCCTGCAGGGAGCTGGACTGGGACACGTGATGCACAGCGGGGCCCACCTGCGTGTAGCGGTCGCAGCACATGTGCACACCGGGGCCCCTGGTGGAGCTCTTTTCTTCTTTCTTTTCTTTTCAAGGGAACAATTAGAATAGTGGGTTCTTTTGCAAGTGGGATTTAAAGCATTTTAAGCACATACTGACTATTGCCCCACCACACACACACACACACACACACACACACACACACACCTACACACACACACCTACACACACACACACACACACACACACACACACACAATAACTCTCAAAATAACCTGCGCAGACCACAACTGATGGGAAACGAGGTCAAAACCGGTTTTGGGTTTCAGCAGGTCGACACTCGTGTTCGATGTCGTCGTTGCGTCTCTCTTACAGTCAAAGGTAGTTTGTCTCAAAGACTCGGTGCTACTCCTGTTTCCAATGCAATATATGAGACACTGTGATCGTTTTGATATAGATTTATTCAAGGAGACGATATACGACACACACACACACACAAACCTCAACGCGCAGAATGTTTTTAAGTGTCGAGTGGTTTCGACAGAACTCCGTGGCCACTTCCTGCTACTTCACCACTTTGTTAGAAACAGATCTTCGTCCTCGTATGTCACCAGCAGCATCTTTGATTTCCAGCATTGGGTGTGTTTACATGGACAGTGATATTCTGGTGTGATTAGGGCTTGTTGGGATGTGTAATATAAGCAGGGATACCAAATGTCCCATTTACCGTTGGGTTTTGTGGTCTCTTCCCTGTTTCCATGGTAATACTAGCAATATTCCATTCGCTCATGTATACCGGCATATTGTAGGGATATGAAAATGTCTATAAATGCCTTATCCGGTTTAAGACCTTAACTGGGACGTTCGCTGGCATCTGGAATATTATGTTGCATGTAAACGCATTCAGTGTTTGTTGACCATTCAATAACAATGTGATTGGGCAATCGACCTATTCAGGAAACTTTGGAACCATGAATCCGCATTAGTCAGTCTATGTTGATGCATTAGTCAGTCTGCGTACGATGCATTTAAAATGGTTGCAATTGATGACACCCTGGCATACGCACATGCCACTAAATGCTCAGGTAAAAAAAGCTTGATAAAATTTGTAGACAAACCTCTACCTAAACTGCAAGAGCTTGTCTCCCACGTAGTCTGTTGGGTGGAGGTTTGGGGGGCACACACACACACCCAGACTTTTGTGTTTGCAGATAAGCTTTCTTAGGGCTGTTCTTGTGGGTGTTGTCGTCGGGCCCGGTTATCGGTTATCAACAAGTGCCAAACCAGCAGGTGCTTGTGTGACTCATGTTTTCAGTTTTGTTGTTTTTCTTTCCCGACGCCAGCATCACGCCAAGTTAATTTGCAATTAGGCCACTGTGGGATCAGGAGATGTAGTTAGTTGCAGACTCAGACGGAACCCTAACAAGTGTACCACCCTACAGACTCGGACGGAACCCTAACAGTGTACCACCCTACCGACTGAAGACGGATGTTTACCACCATGTGTAATGATTGGAATTTGAGGAATGAGTTTTTTTTTTATCGACTTTTTTCGAGGTATGTAATAAAAAATTACTAAGGCGAAAAGCTGCTTACAGTGGATGCATAAAGAAATCCCTGTGTGTGTTGCCTCAACAGAGATGTACTTAATCGAGGAGCGTGCTGCTTATATTATCATAAGAGAGCTGCTGTGAGCTGTAACTTTAACTTTTCTTTTCCACAACTAAAGGTCAGTGTAGAAAGAGAGACCTGTGTGGCTAAAAGCGGCGGGGGCTTTGAGTGACGGCCACCTGGATGCACTTTCCCCTCCCCTCGCTAATCCTTTTGTTTCCTAATTTAATGACCCCGTCGTCGCACGGAGACTCACTCAAGAGAGCCTGTGTTCTGTGCGATAACGGCAAGCGGTGTGCATTTACCAGGAGAACACACTCGTCGACCCCAGTCTACTTATGCATGCAATGCCTCTCACCTTCGGGGCAGAGGAGAGAAGACATCGACGACGACACACGCAATCCTCTGTCAGCCGGAGGATATTTGGTTTTTCTTGACACATAATACCGTTGTATTTAACTTGATCTCCTCTCAGCTCGTCAATGCTCCCCCCTTGGCTCGGGACGACGTACAGTATACCGGTAATCCCTCTCTCCATGCTTTCCGACTGGCTAATTCTAAGCCTATTAAGTTGTTGCGTCGTCAAGAGGATCGCTCTCTGGACCCCTGTTGCCTTTTTTTGGGGGGGGGGGGGGTTATAATTTGTGCACTTAACGCACATCCGGCACAAACAGAAAGGAAAAAGGTTCAACTGAAATCCTGAGCTTCGTCGCTGCCCCGGAAACACTTAGCGGACACTTTGGTGTTGTTTGTTGTCCACATTTCATCTTGGATGACGGCCTTTGAATCCCTTCATTGCCGAAATCTAGTTTTTAATTATTTCCTTGAATTAATATTTTTTACCTTATTTCCAAAATGTTACACCCCGTATTGCGCAATACTACTACTTATCTGACACATAAGAGGCAGTGGCCTCGTGAGGTCCTTGCTATCAGACGGCAGTGAGGTCATTGGTATCAGACGGCACTATTGGTATCGGATGGCAGTGAGGTTCTTGGTATCAGACGGCAGTGAGGTCCTTGGTATCAGACGGCAGTGAGGTCCTTGGTATCAGACAGCACTATTGGTATCAGACGGCAGTGAGGTCCTTGGTATCAGACGGCAGTGAGGTCCTTGGTATCAGACGGCAGTGAGGTCCTTGGTATCAGACGGCAGTGAGGTCATTGGTATCAGACGGCAGTGAGGTCATTGGTATCAGATGGCAGTGAGGTTCTTGGTATCAGACGGCAGTGAGATCCTTGGTATCAGACGGCAGTGAGGTCCTTGCTATCAGACGGCAGTGAGGTTCTTGGTATCAGACGGCAGTGAGGTCCTTGCTATCAGACGGCAGTGAGGTTCTTGCTATCAGACGGCAGTGAGGTCCTTGGTATCAGACGGCAGTGAGGTCCTTGCTATCAGACGGCAGTGAGGTCATTGGTATCAGACGGCAGTGAGGTCATTGGTATCAGACGGCAGTGAGGTTCTTGCTATCAGACGGCAGTGAGGTCCTTGCTATCAGACGGCAGTGAGGTCATTGGTATCAGACGGCAGTGAGGTCATTGGTATCAGACGGCAGTGAGGTTCTTTGTATCAGACGGCAGTGAGGTCCTTGGTATCAGACGGCAGTGAGGTCCTTGGTATCAGACGGCAGTGAGGTTCTTGGTATCAGACGGCAGTGAGGTCCTTGGTATCAGACGGCAGTGAGGTCCTTGGTATCAGACGGCAGTGAGGTCCTTGGTATCAGACGGCAGTGAGGTCCTTGGTATCAGACGGCAGTGAGGTCCTTGGTATCAGACAGCAGTGAGGTCATTGGTATCAGACGGCAGTGAGGGCCTTGGTATCAGACGGCAGTGAGGTCCTTGGTATCAGACGGCAGTGAGGTCATTGGTATCAGACGGCAGTGAGGTCATTGGTATCAGACGGCAGTGAGGTCATTGGTATCAGACGGCAGTGAGGTCCTTGGTATCAGACGGCAGTGAGGTCCTTGGTATCAGACGGCAGTGAGGTCCTTGGTATCAGACGGCAGTGAGGTCCTTGGTATCAGACGGCAGTGACGTCATTGGTATCAGATGGCAGTGAGGTCATTGGTATCAGACGGCAGTGAGGTCATTGGTATCAGAGGGCAGTGAGGTCCTTGGTATCAGATGGCAGTGAGGTCATTGGTATCAGACAGCAGTGAGGTTCTTGGTATCAGACGGCAGTGAGGTTCTTGGTATCAGACGGCAGTGAGGTCCTTGCTATCAGACGGCAGTGAGGTCATTGGTATCAGACGGCAGTGAGGTCCTTGGTATCAGACGGCACTTGTCCACACACACACCTATATTTCATATAGGACAAGCCCACTTACACTAGTGCTTTAGACAATGTTGCTTTGAGAATGTGGATAATGTATTCTGCCGGTCTCTGTACGAGCGCTGAAAGTTTGGACTCCAAAAACTAGGTCACCCATATCCATATCCTCCGAACTACAGGCAGAGAGGAGAGGATGCTGGGTAGAGCTGCCTGCGGCGGTTTGGCGGCCAGGTTCTTCATGCTCCTCCCCCTTTTTAAGACAAGAGCGAAGAGAGGACCGCTGAACCCCCCCCCCCCCCCCTCCAAAAAAAGCTTTTTAGACATTTTGCCAAACAAAACGCTCGTCCTAGATATCGAGAGATGCCACGCTCTGGTTTTGTTCTATCAAATTTCTTTGCACATTTGTAAATACTGTATAGGAATCACACAGGAACAAGGTTTATGGGACATTTTGACTGTGGATGTGCTCTGTTTTCAATAGCCTTATTTTGTTTTGACTTGTAAATTGCTGTGATGTATTTGTTCTTTATTTTATTCAGCTTCCATTTTACTTGGGTCATTGGAAAATAATACTTTGACATATTTACAGTTAATGCTGTTGGGAGTAGTAGTAGACTACAGGACTGGGGTCAACGCCATCTTTGTTCTTCTGTCAGGTAGTGGGGCTGTTTGTACAGGAAAGTTCCTTCAGGGTAAAAGTTACTTCAGATTCATGATTTGTATCATATTAAGACAAATTAGCGTCAATAAGTCCCCCCCCCCCCCCAATATTAGATGGGAACCACATGAACAGAAATACACCACATTGTGTCTGGATTTTACTACCGGCTGAACCGGGCCTTTTGTATTAACAGGTTGGTTTTCCTTTTTGCTCTTATGTCATTGTGAGATATTTTGAAGAGATTAAATTTATCAAAACGAAAGTGCTGTAAATAAACTTGTGTTCATTGTGGATGGATTTATGGATTTCTAAAAAAAAGTTGAAATGAAGTCAGTTTGCCTCCCCGAGAAATGGAACACAAACTGCTTTAATCTCTGATCTGGAATCGACTTGAATTCTAGATCAGTGCTTTTAATGGGTCTTTGAGAAGAGCATTGCACCCTAGATTTACATTTGTTGTAACAGCAACTGTCAGACAAATCCAATGTGATGAGTGAAAATTATGTTTCCAATACCTATATTAAAAATTGTGATTTAATTTTTATGTACACATTTATTATAGGACAATGTGAAATGCAGTGCAATATCTGTTTTAAACGGCCCTTTAAACATGATGGGAAATGTGTTTGTTTACAGTCTTCTCCAGAGTCAGACAACCAAATTCCTCCGTCTGCAAGCTAGCCTAGCTTAGCACAGATTAATGGAAGCGGATACGGACCACTAGCCTAGCTGTTGGCCTAGTTGGTCCATATATCCACTTCCATTCATTTGTGCTAAGCTAGGCTAGCTTGCAGCCTGATCGCTTTTTACTGAACGCACAGAGGAAATTGGAAATCTTGTCTGACTGGAGAAGACTAAGCGTATTTCCCATAATGTTGTGGTGTTCCTTTAACTTTTCTTTACTGTGCGTTTCAGGGCAGCTAATGAATGTAATTAAATTCACCTGGTGTCTGAGGCTCAGCCTGGTTGGAAAATATTTTCTGCAAATTGGAATGGTTTGTGTCCTGGCTTCTAATCGTGTCATAGAATGAGTTTATACTCATAACTTTAACCTGAGACACAAGATTACTTTAGCTGGCAAATGTGAGTGGAATGTTAAAAACCTCTCTCTTACTGCTATTGTTACCGCAGGGCCGAGGTGAGTCCTGAAGAAACCCGGAAACAAATGGCACCACACATTCTTTAAGCCTTTTCGTAAATGACTTGCACAAATGCACACCTGTACTGACCGTTCTTCCAACAGTACTCATACAGTAACCACAGCATACAGGTGCTCTCACATAACCCACTTGCTATATAGCAGCAAGGTTCAAAGTGAGTATGTAAACATTATTTTTCTTGTTTTTATCACTGTTGAGACTACACCACATTAGGGTTTTATAATGAGGAAAGGGGCTTCGATGCCCTGTCTTCTTCTTCATCGGTCCAAAGCTAACCTACTGCTTCCTACCGGTCCGGTACAGATGGGAACTCTCCAGATTCTACCCTGCACAGTGTCTCAGCTCCTCTCTGCCACCGAGGTCGACAATTCCTTCAGAATCGGCAACTGCCAGGTCATGCAGGTGCGTTCTTGGTTATAGAGCCACCTAACCTCACTAGTAGATGGTCTATTGTATGAACAGAGACTTGTGTAGGGCCTAGGGCCCATATTTGGCCTTCCACCAGATTATTGGCTCTCCAAAGGATTCCAGAGAGTGCAAACATGTTGCATATTGTAGTGCGTCTTGGGTGCTTTCTTTTGATGCATGTGCTTTCCTTTACTCCGGTGCTTTCTTTTGATGCAGGTGCTTTCTTTTGATGCAGGTGCTTTCTTATGATTCACATGCTTTCTTTTGACGCAGGTGTCTTGTGTGGGCGTTGTTAGGAGTGTTCTTCCCTCTGCAAGCTACATCTTGTACTCTGTAGATGACATGACCGGCCCACCTCTAGATGTGAAGGAATGGCTCGACACAGAGGCCAGTATCTTTCCCCAAACAACCTAAACCATTTCAGTTGATGATAATGAGCAATAATGATACCAGTCTATGTTTTAGGAACTACAAATGCATGTACAAAATGGGTAAAGCTTTAACGACATGCTTATCTTCAGATAATCAAGCAGTATCATGAGTGGGACACAATTGTATAAATTAAAGGTGCTATAGGTAACATTCAGCCACTAGATGCTGCACTAGAGCACCAGCATGTAATTTATCCAATTAGGTGCATTCCAACAACATTCACCTTTGACCCGCCAAACAATTTTAAATGATACATTTATTAATCAATCATTTTTGGAGGAGAAAAGCAATACTTTTATTCCACACATTTCTAAAAGCTCTGGATGTTATATTTTTATTAAAATGTATTAATCTAATTAATTATTACTTTACATAAATGTTTTATCTATAGCACCTTTTTAAAGGAAAATATTACTGAAATGTATTTGCTCTTTAAACAAAAGTCCTTGTTGGTGTTATTTTATTGATCACTTGGCACAACGCCAAGCCAACAATTATCCATAAATATGCATCGGACCGAGTTCAGGTTGAGTTTTTAAAACCCAAATCAGATGATGCCAACTGTCTCCCTAAAGTTGCACCCCAGATAATGACCTTTTTTGCCAACATCATTTCTTACAGGAACCTGTTGTGGGGCAAACGTTTGCTTCTGCTGGAACCTATGTGAAAGTTTCAGGACATTTACAGAACATCAGGGTAAATGTATGATGAAAGAATGTCAATGAAGTTCTCCTGGAGGTACCTGGGTTGCTTCCTTCCTTCTCCTACAGTTCAGTTAAAGTGAATTTGGTCACAGACTCTAGGAACATGGAAATTCCTTTCTTCGCTGCATTAGGGTCGAAGGTCGCTGGTGGCGCTCAACATCCGTTGCCTTGAGGACCCAAATGAGCTGACGTCTCATATGCTGGAGGTGGTACAAGCCAATATACAGCTGTTTGGGACTTTCTTTGGAAAGGTATTAAGAATTGGAATGAGACTTCACGCAGCAGAACATTCCATTCACATTTTAGTGCATATACTACAGAGTTTACAAACTATACAATTATAATCTTTAAGATATACATTTCCTAATCCCCCAATACAAACAGCAATGTGGACCGAGGTCATATTTCATTGTGTGTCATGAAGTCCTATTTTTCAAGAAGCAATTCTGCCTTTTTATTAGGGCTGTCAGTTTATCGCGTTAATTGGATTAATTAATTACACAGCAAATTATCGCGTTATGAAAATTAACTCAAAATTAATTACACTTTTTTTTTTAATATATATTTAATATTTTTTTTAATACTTTTTTTTTATCTCATTCATTCCATACGAATGTAGAATACACATTTACAGACTTTTTTTTTTAATATGGCCATTTGCATGTTCTTGGTATCTGATTCTAGGGACATCTATGAATCTCAGGGAATGTATTCCCAGTGTCAGAAATACTGTGGACTAGATCCACAAAGAATGGATTGCACGGTGCAAGTTGCACCCTTACTTACAATTCATTATGAATTTAAAATGGGGGACCCTGATGTAAACGAGACGAAAGTCTTTCTCTGGTCTGCATCCCCTTAACAATTGTGTGTATTGAGCCGTACTGTATTGTACCCATTCTGCAATCTGTTGATAACTTTTTCATTCAATCAATCAATCTGCGCGGTGATTGATTGAATGAACATTTTATTTTGAGTAAATTGTAATGAACCAAATGAGAATATCAATACATTTTTTTTTTTATCTTTGACTGTGAATAACACCATGCTCAAATTTACCAGACCTGAAAAATCTAAGCAAATGAATAGATGGAAGATGATTAAACCAAAGGTTTTGTAGATGCAGTACTAAATTCTTCCATCCGGACACATGCTATTTGAAATATGATTATAGAATATAGAATATCAGGCATAAAATGCGATTAATTAGATACATTTTTTTAATCGCCTGACGGCACTACTTTTTATGGATATTGAAAGCTGGGATAAAAAACAACAACTTGAATGCTTGTGGTGACAGCAGAGTTCTGAATTAAAGGCATGGAACACCCTTTTTAAGAAGCCTACTTGATTTGGGAACAAAAAAGGTACTTGGGTAATTCTGTCCAGCCAAGAAGCACTTATTATTTATTTTGATATTGGGAGAAAAAATTTACAGCATTTTAAAGTCCATGGGCGGTTTTCACAATGGAACAGAAAATTGTCATGTAGCACTTTCCCAACAGCTGTTTCACAATGTAGATAATTAAATATAGAAAGACTTTTTTTCTCCATTAACTGAAATGACATCCAGCTTGTGTAAAATCAGATATGCTTCTTAAAAAAATGGGTAGAGTGTCCTTTTTATTATATATTTTCTTTATATCCATTTTTAAAACGGGAAATATCATTGTTCAAAATGAAGTCTGGGGTGTTCTTGACCCACAGATGAGTGACGGGTCCAGTAATTCCCCTGCTTCCACCACTGATGACACGCTGACACGTGGTCTGTCCTCCACCTCCCGTCAGGTTAGTTTGTATGACTAGGAGGAATACCCACTACATTTCAGAATCAATACGTTATCCTTATAGTTTAAGACAAGTCGATCAATATCTGTGAATACAAAAAACTCTCTCCTTCTAAGCCACAAACCAGAGAAATGACTTGAGCCTGTAATGTCATCAAAATGTCATTTAAAAACAAATCTGAAGCTGCTCCATACATGAGGGATAGGAGACTGAACGTGTGGACCTTCAGAACGTCCAAGTTTTATACCCTCATTAGATGATCTAATGCAAACAGAAAATGTGCCTTTGTCCTCATAACCTCCTCACCTTATTTTTTTTTTGGCTTTGGGATATAGTTCATATTGTACATAAAATATATTTTTACCATATTAAAGTATTATACCTATTATGCATTTAAATGAATTGCCTTTGATTCTCATTATGTAAGGTTTTGAATGTAATCCAGCGCTGCCATATCAGTGAAGGCATTGGTTTCCAGGACCTAACTGGAATGCTGGAGGACCTGAACATGATTGTGATCAGGTAGCATTTGGGAGTCTTGATTACTGTCATTTAGTTTGAATACTGAGTCAATTGTTTTGGAATCTTTTCTCTGAATTGGAATTCGACACCTCCATAGCTGTCGATGTCTAGCAGTCTAAATGTACACAGTAAGGTTCACTGAATAGGACTTCTACTTGAGTAATACAGTATATCCCAGTCCTCTTTCCACATCTGACTATGAACTCTCAACTTTCCCCAAAACCAGAGAATGCTTGAAGTTCCTCCTCCAAGAAGGACATATCTACACCACCATCGATGTGCAGCATTTCAAGTCTGTATAGATTATAGTGGCTGAGTGAGTGAAATGACCTCAAAGACGAGTGATAAGTGTCTGCTTTGAACACTGAAAAGGAATTGGCCACTAATGTCTTGATTGTCTGAATGTATAATTGAATAAAGATACAGAATTGTAATATTTGTTTATTGGTTTTCTTTTCACAGACAATATTGGCATTGTTTGATTTATTGTGATTTCTCAAGCTAATATTATTGTACAGTAATTGTCTGTGTTCACTGTAGCCTAACTGGCCTCACTTGCTTATTTTCACATTTATTTTTGAGTATGAGTCATGTGTCTGTCATCATGATTTATATAAATTGAATGAATCGAAATGGGTCATAGGCTACCTCATTTTTCCCATAATGGACTACAGTCCCCATGTCTATACGCCGGCTGCCCGCGTATCCTCACTTTCCCACAATTCAAAGGGAAACGGGTGAAGATGGCAGCCAACCCAAGCACGAACACACCTACTTTTGAGTGCCCGTCATGGTAAGGGCTGCGAGGCATGCATGTTATCGGCATTTCTAGACGGCGGTATTCCAACATGCATGCAATAAAGTAGTCGATGGTCCATCGATGTCAGAAGCATGTTGCATTGGATACGACTTTGCTAGCTGTCGCTAACGAGTAACCTGATCTTTTTGGAGAGCTTGCTCCTACTGCCAGTAACACTGCTAGCTAAGTGCAGGGTTCGGTATATGGTGATAATAAATTAAATGGCATGATTGGCATCGTAAAGTGTCAAGTCAAGTGTATTGGTTGTTCTGCAGCGGTACCGGTGTGTAGCATGTCATGATTAAACCAGAAAGATGTAAGTTCTTGTAACTGCACGTTATGATTCTGAGTCATCCCCTCATTCCATGAACATTGAAATACTTGATTGATTGTTTGATTGATTGAAAAGTTTATTAACAGATTGCAGAATGGGTACAGTACAGTACAGCTCAATACATACAATTGTTAAGGGGATGCAGACCAGAGAAAGACTTTCGTCTTGTTTACATCAGGGTCCCCCATTTTCAATTCATCATAACATATATGACATACATGACATACAGATGGACAGTACTGCTACATCTATACATTTATGACATATCAGATTTGCAAATACAGTACTGTTTGTGATACAAAAGTGTCCAGAAAAGGAGTGTATATACATTTGGCATAGAAACTGTACATTGGAGGAGGTTGGTTGGGTGGGGTGGGGTTGGGTGGGTTGGGTGAGGGCTGTACATTGGAGGGGGGGGGGGGGTTGGGAATGGGACACACACACATTTTACACTGTACATTGGAATATTAACCAAGCCTTACTTGGTCATTTACTGTACAACTAGGTTAGGACATTTGTAGGGGCCAGTTTCGAATTGCAGTCTCACGTAGGTGTTTTTTGAGAGTGTTTTTGAAGGTGGGTAGTGATTCACATTCCTTTACAGCTTTAGGCAGGGCGTTCCACATTGATGTGGCATAATTGCGAAACGTGTTTAGTCCCTTGTTTGATCCGAATCTGGGTTTTACATGATTTGTGGAGCTCCCTCTGGTGTTGTGATCGTGGTATTCACTGACCTTTGGGAAGTATTTTGACATGTACATGGGTACCTTGGTCGCGTAGTGTATCTTGATTGGTGGAAGTGTCATCCCAGATAAAATGTCACAGCCCCAGTAAACAAGGTGCAAGTGGTCAGTGTATTTAAAAGCCTGGTCTTGATATCAGTGACCTTATGATCTCAGTGCAGCATGAGTAAGCACACAGTTTGCAACATTTTACATGTCTATTTTAATCATATAGACTAATGAAAATGGTTTTGATCTAGGTATAGGCTAGCCACTCCTGTCACCCAATTAGTCATATATTTTTGTTACAAAATGCATTTGGTATTGGTTGCCATTTTATAATACATTGAGCATGCTATGGCATTCTGCCACGCCAATGGACCATTTAGCACCACCAGAATATGTTATTTTAGAGCTATTGATGTCATTGCCCTATCAGAGAATATTGGGAGTTCCAGTGGGCATAATATTCAGCATGGGAGGTATTTAACCACATTAAAAAGTGAATTGGAGTAGGCTATGGTCCCTGACTCCCTGTCATCAAAAGTGGTGTAAGTGTTATATGCATAGTTCTGAATTCTCTCACCTCACAGTCACACCACACAGAAGCAAACGGTCTCATCCGCTATAATATAATCAGTTTTCGTGTGTTTCTTTGACTAGTTGGTTGATATTATGCAAGCTCAGCTAATGGGGTCTAATTATTGTTTATCATGTGTTCACTAAGTCTACCAGGGTTTGACTTTCTTGCTGGCATGGAAAGCATGTAAACATTATCCACATTCTGATAGAACAGGGTAGAACAGGATGCTGGATAGCAAAGTATGTCTTGTAACTCGTTAACCCTTTCACTACCAAAGGGTTAACCCTTTCACTGTGACAATACAGAAGGTTAACCCTTTCACAACCACACTACAGAAGGTTAACCCTTTCACTACCAAACTACATACGGTTAACCCTTTCACTACCACACTACAGACTGTTTGGTAGTGAAAGGTTAACCTGTAGTGTGGTAGTGAAAGGGTTAAAGGTGTACTAAATTTGTTTGATGAGCCTGCAAAAGACATTTTCTGTTGCGGGCCCTACCATTGTAAATGACAGCAGTGAAATAGTAACTTTTCAGGTAGCTCTCTAGCTTCAAACAGTGTTCCACGGATCCAGGTTTCCTCTGAGGACAGTTTGTTTATTCAGTTATGACTCCAACAAAACTACATAGTGCACCTTTAAGAAAATCAAAACCTGGCACAATGTGTGTACATGATTAGAGAAAGTACCAACAAACCCACCACAGTTAGGACAGCCGAAACCCGCCCAATCTTTCGCCGTCGACTAAAGACGCACTTCTTCAACCATTATCTAAAAAAAGTAAAAAAAAAAAAAATAATAATCTAACCCTAACTAACCTTACTGTCATGCACTTGTCCTAATATACTAACCTACACTGTAGCACTCAACACTTTGATGAACATTGTAACTCAGCTTATAGAGTTGTGCCCTTCCTGATGACTTGTCGTACAGAACTTGTAAGTCGCTTTGGATAAACGCGGCAGCTAAATGACTAAATGTAAATGTAAACCACAAGGTCACATTGTCAACGTTGGCTTAGAAGATGCCTCGCAAAAACAATGGGACATAGGACTGTGTCATTTGTGGCAATGCTTACACAGACAATAAGCATAATTGTTATATATGCATATATGAAGAAGCTGCTAAACATCAATCACCATTTACAACCGATCAAAATGTCACTGCTGGAATCCAGTGGCCCCGGATACAACCAATCATAGATGTGGTTGGTCTGCTGACCTCAAATTAGCAGTGCAGTTTGGGTCTGGTGGCTCTGGCCTCATGAGACTATTATGTCCACACGCTATTTAGTGGCTGCATATACATTTTTAGCATGGGCGTGGCCGTGGTGGGAATTGAACCCGTAACCCTGGCAGTGTTAATGCCAGGCCTCAACCCGCTGAGCTGCACAGGGGCCACTCATTAGAGCAAGGCTTGGGTTACAGTGTGTTTTGTAGTTGATTATACATACAAGTTGTGTTTGGAGGACAGAAATCTCTTGGGTTCTTCTCTGGCCAAGGAGGAGGCGCGGCATCATGTTTTGAATGCTACAAGGGGAGACAGTCTTAAACTAACTGGCTAAACGAGTTCGCTGCCACTCCACATAGTGGAAATTAAGTGTACTCCTTTTCAAATCACAAGTCAACATCACCCGCTACTGTAGCCCTGGGGTTATGGGTGTAAACATGTGACTGACACTGATTTGACACTTTTTAACCTTTGTCATACCGGCCCATCTGTCTGTCACCATACCCGAATCGGTCTGTAAAGCTCTCCGATTGGACAAGAGTGTAAGTAGGGCTATACCGAATGTAAATTATAATTTTTTTTACATTAGAAGCTTCTATTGAAGTTTTCAAATGAAGCTTCGAGTGTCTGTCGTCATATTTTATGACGTAAAAAATCCTCAATTTGAATAAAGTGTTTAATCTGATTAAATTTGTATTTTTTTTATTAAATCAACTTTCTTTAATGAATATAACTCGTCAGTTTCGTCAACATAAATAATCCAATAAGGGCACGGTTGGTACGAAGGTGATGGGGACGTCTTGATGGAGCGCCAAGCAGATGCAGATAGGCTACATCATTTATGATAAATGTTTTATTTAAATATTTATGACGAGTCATATACTATAATAGTATAATACTATAATATTAGTGTAGCCTAATCTTTTATCTGTAACTGTGAAGAAAAACCCCATTGGTTTAAACAGAATGAATAGACACATACAAAAATTTTAAATACAAAAATTCAAATTGGAATGTTGATTTAGAATCCGAATGTCAACGTTATGAATGAAGCTTCGAACTATTCGGTACAGCCCTAAGTGTAAGTGATTGTGATTTATTGATTGATTGACTATTTTATTTTGTGTCATCATGCACATAAAATGTTCAACCCTCATGGGTTTATAAGACACCAAAAATACTGTTGTGGTGTTCCATAATTTCATTACATAATTGAAGATTATAGCTTGGACTTAAATAAAGTTTTTCATATTCATCCGGCTCAAGAAAATCAACATTTAAAAAACGTTTTACATCCCTTACGTCTTCGTAGACGGGACATTAAAACGAAATAAATTAACCTCATTCTAAATTTTGCCTACAGTATCTCACACACTCTCTAGGGGCTAATGGTAATGTTCCTGAACGTGTCTGTCTTTGTCTTTTGTTTAAATTATACTGTGCTTCACATAAGGTTCTGCACTCTAGCAAGTAAGTAAGTAAGTAAATGGGATGATTAATGAATACACCTCTACCAAGACCAAACAGGAACTGCTTTGCAATGTTGCCCTTTGCATCACATGGTGTGATGGTGAGCTGAGACTGAATGACGTCAGCCAAGCGTCAACAAATGATTTATGAACACGGTTCATTGAGCGTTTATGGCAGTAAATAGCATCTGGGCTTGTATTTTACACTGCTGTCAGAATGTGCCCTGATTCTTCCCCACAATCAAGCAGTGATTAGCTTTGTCCTTGCCCTGTAGGAGATGAGCCTTGCCACAAAATCCCAAACAATAATTAAAGGAATGTCCAATGAATGTGAAACGCATCAAAATGAACTTGACTGTACTAGTAGAGTACCTCAGATGAAGAACCATAGAAGTCTGTTTTAAGATATCAGAGGAACAATATTTTCAATTGTTCCTAATTGTTCTAAAGATGGTAGGTTAAGAGTGTTGTGTTCACTCATAGTTAAAGACCATCGTGGTTGGGTAGTTTCTTGTGATGTATCAAATTCTCACACCAAGTGGTTTAGATTAACTTCACAACTGTAAATACATGGGCTTTCCAAGAAATTTCAAAACAGACATATAGTTCTTCAGTGTAAGGGTTCAGTTGTTTAGCTCCACAAGAAACACACGAGTAGAGAGCTGATAACCACACAGTTTTCTACACAGTGAAGAAGGTCACATGTCAATCACATAGGCTAACTGCTTCTGGGTAACTTTGCACTGTTGAAAGTCAGCTGGCAGCTGTTTTGTATTGTATAGTGAGAAAATGATTTTGAAGTCACCCGTTGTACTCTTTAAGTTAACTTTCAAGATTTTCAAGAGATTTATTTGTCATATACATACACAAGACATGTAGTGAAATGAAGGTGGCCATGCCATGATTGTGCAAAAATACAAATAATAAAATAGAATAGATAATAAACGCAATGTGTGTGTTGATTGTCATCCTTTTTATTGTCATCAGGGCAGGAAAGCCTCCCGCGGGCCTCCACCTGGATGTGGTGAAAGGAGACAAACTAGTGGAGGTAAGATCATTAACCAGCTGGTTACATGGTTTCACTGGATGTTAGGAAGACTAGTATAGTATTAGGGCTTGGTAATATGGAAGAAATTAATGTAGGACTAGGCCCTAATTATTTGTATTATGTAATATCAATATATACATATCACAATATCTCCCTACGTTATGCAAAATCACATATCGGATAATCCGATTGATGTTGATGGTGTTGAGGTATTTGGTAAAAAAGATTGTGATATTTGATTTTGACCATATTGCCCAGTTCTATCATACAGGCACGAACATGATACCCAAACATGCTGCTCCTTGTGGAGAAGAAATATGCCATAAATAAGTACCCCTGCAGTCTGGAATAACCTATTCTAATGTCACCTTAAAAGAACACGCCAGCATTTTGGGAAATGAGCTTATCATCTTCTCAAGAGAGAGACAAGAAGATAGATACCAGTTTCCTCTCTGTGCGTTCAGTAGAAAGCTATCTAGCTGCATGTTAGCCTAGCTTAGCACAATGAATGGAAGCTCATATGACCGGTTAGCCTTCGGGAGAGGTGTTAGTTGGACAATGCCTAGGCTAACCGGTCATGTCCGCTTGCCTTCGTTGTGCTAAGCTAGGCTAACATGCAGCCAGATAGCCTTCTACTGAACGCACAGAGAGGAAACTGATATCTTCTTGTCTCTCTCTGGAGAAGACGATAAGCTAATTTCCAAAAATGTTGGCGTGTTCCTTTAACGCCACACCAAACCGTGTGTAGCCTTTTTACAACGCATTTCCGGCGCTCTGATTGGCCAGGTCATGTGACATGTGCGCCCAATAGCGTGTTTGCCCATTTCCGCGTCGGACAGCCTGCAAACTACCTGGCGTTCTATCGCCATGCTCTAAGACAAACTCTAACCTTAACCAACTTCGAAGAGTGCCTAAGCTTAACCAGTGTAGAAACTTGCCGTCCCACGATTGGCGCTCATGTCACATGACCAGTGTTGTGCTAGTTACTGAAAAATAGTAACTCAGTTACTTTACTAGTTACTTCATTTCAAAGTAACTTCGTTACTGTACTAGTTACTTACACCCAAAAGTAATGAGTTACTGTGAAAAGTAACTATTTCGTTATTTAAAAAAAAAAAAAAAAAAAAAAAGATTGCTCCCGAGTCCCATGCCCCAGATACTCAAAATCGGTTGATCAACTTGACAGTTTCCATTCACATCACCGAACTCTGCTAAGCAATGTGGTCTAGATACAAACACAAATCTGACACAAACAAATGTTGTCCCGAGTCGATATAATAAGAAGTGCGCCGGTTGAAGGAACAGCCTTGATGTCGCCGGAGCGTTTCATTATAACCATCTTGCAAGTTGCAACGTTGTTTAAGATATCAATCAAAGCATTGCAACGTTAGAATAGTTAGGATATCAATTGTGCATGAAAGGACTATATTTATATTGTTTGATTAGTATTATGAGATTCCCTGGCAGATTTCGTACAGTCAAAATCCGTTGATCAACTTGAGTTTCAGTGAACACATTGCACTCACCAAAGTCTGCGGTGGTCGAGATGTAGTAACGTTAGTCCAGCTGACTCCAGCAGCCCCTCAAACATGTTCTTTATCTCGTTTCCATGTTGTATATTAATTATCTCTCCAAGTAGTTGCTAAATGGTTTGTTAGTTCGTTACTGCGTTCTTTTTATGTAGATTCATAGCGAGCGTCCTCCTGACTCTGTTTGATTTCGCCTGCGTTTGTTTTGTTTACAATAGAGAGGGTCTATTTCTTTCCGTAGCCGCATTTCTGGTTTCCGCATTTCTGATTGGCCAGTGGCCACTGACTGACGCTCTCTGGTCAGAGAACGTCAGAGAACGTCAGTCAGTGGCCAATCAGAAATGCGGAAACCAGAAATGCGGCTACGGAAAGAAATAGACGCTCTCTATTGTAAACAAAACAAACGCAGGCGAAATCAAACGGAGTCAGGAGGACGCTCGGTATGAATCTACATAAAAAGAACGCAGTAACGAACTAACAAACCATTTAGTAATGGTAACAACGTTACTGAATTTAAAAAGTAATGCGTTAGAGTACTAGAACGGCGAAAAGTAACTTCGTTACTGTAACTTTGTAACGCGTTAGTCCCAACACTGCACATGACCTGGCCAATCAGAGCGCAAAACGGGAACCCGGAAACGCGGATGCGTTACTTGTAAAAAGGCTTCAAGCCACCAAACCGCATAACAAACTAGATATGCTGTCGGCGGCCGCACAGGCCGCCCGAATCCTAAATGACACCTTGTGACCGTGCCTCTAATGTGATCTAAATGGTTTGGTGTACAAACTGGTTTTATATAACTTTTACTTGTATTAAATTACAGATGCCACACGAGGTCTAGTGTGAATCATGTGAGCGGCCTAGAAGGAGTATACTTTCATAACAATGCTAGGATATCACACAGTAACGTTTAAAATAAATGTTTTAAATGCAATTGTGATTGGACACAATAGGGATTGTGTAAATGTAATTGTAATTCTAATTGAGTAGTTGACATTTTCTAGTTTTCTAAATCAGATAGATAATGTGGAGACGTTGGGGGGGGGGGGGGCTGCATAGGTATATTTATCTCAATCCATATCATCCCATGTAGTTTTGGGAATATGCACTGTATTTTACATATCTAAGCACAGTAAGCAGATATCATGATATACACACTAGTAGAGCCAAAATCAGTGCTCCAGCAACATCAATGAGAGAAGGTCTGATGAAGGTCAGTCCGACTGGACTGTCATGCTCTTTTAAAAATAAACATTCATTTGTATGTGTCGCGCCTCCCCCCGCCTGATATACATATCAATATAGAAAGAATTCTGTTTTGATTATCATGACAACAAGCCGGCCTCAGATAGTATGGCTGACCCGGCTGAGGACGCTCCCCTTTTCCCCCTCTACAGAAGTTGATCATCGATGAAAAGAAATTCTACCTGTTCGGGCGTAATCCAGACGTGTGCGACTTCACGATAGATCACCAATCCTGTTCGCGGGTCCACTCAGCCTTGGTTTACCACAGGCATCTAAAGATAGTCTTCCTAATAGACCTCGACAGCAGTAAGTACATATGAAAGGAATATTTGGATATTTCACAACCTTGTTGTTGTTTTCACCAGGCACTTATCGCTACATTTGTACCCTGTACTAAACAACCTTTGTTAGCATTGCTAGCATTCCTCATGTAGACCTGTGGGTGCTGCTAGCATTCCTCACGTAGACCTGTGGGTGCTGCTAGCATTCCTCACGTAGACCTGTGGGTGCTGCTAGCATTCCTCGTGTAGACCTGTGGGTGCTGCTAGCATTCCTCACGTAGACCTGTGGGTGCTGCTAGCATTCCTCATGTAGACCTGTTACCCATTGTTTGAATGAACAAGTGATTGTCATGAAAAGTCAACCGCGGCCATTATTGGTAGAACATGTCATGTCATGTCATGAGAATACAATGAATATTCCAGCCACCCGCTCTCTATACACACCATAAGCACCATTCAAATATGTGTAATCACAAGATGTTATCCAATCATACAAAACAGTAAAAAGTGAAAATAGGAAGAAATTGGGGGTCAAATGTTTTTAGGGCTGTCAAATATATAGTTTTTTTTAAATATATATATTAATCACATGTAAGGCTGTGATTAATTGCAATTAAGGTAAATAATAAATACATAGTGAAATGCATCTGGAGCTGCTGCTGATGTAACGCACGACACACGAGTCATCAATCGCGCTGCATGGTGATCCCATAGAGTTAGGATACAGGCGATCTGTTTGTGGATTAAGGGTTAACACCACTAGCATCATTAGCAAAGATGAACTCCTCCTCGAGCGAACAGGCACGCGTCCCGGCCGGCCTCCAGACTTCGGTGGAAGTAACACACATCAGTGTTGTAGTACTTCAGGACCCGTGACTCGACTTGGACTTGAACACTGATGACTCTGACTTGGACTTGGACTCAAGCATTGACTACATGCAGACTCGGAAGGTGCAGACGAGGACTCAGACTTGTAAATTGATAAATACAGTTATTCAAAATAAATAATAATAATAAAAAAAAAAAAAAAAGTGAATATGCCCTAATCATTTGGCATAAGATATTGATGGCTAGTGCATTTGTTTGGCTATTGTGTCACAAAGTAAATAGCTGTCATTTATGTTTAATGTAGACCTTTTTTTATTTGTACGTCAGCTCTTTGACTGCCAGAGTGGAGTGGACTCAACCTTGATGACTTGGACTCGGACTCGACTCGGGCTCTTCTTTGGTGACTCAGACTCGGACTTGAACACTGGGGACTCGAGACTCGACTCGGACTCGAGATGTAGTGACTCGACTACAACACCGACACGCATACAACTTGGTCCAAAAGTCCATTCTACTGGTTTTCACGTCAGAGGGATCAGGAAGGTGACCACACTGCTCCCCACGCCAGCTTGTTCTTTTATGGGAGGTGTTTTTGGTCAAAAAGGGTAACGTGATTAAACCGCGTTAATTCTTTTATTTGCGTTTTTTTCTTCTTCAAACAACCCATCAAATTGAACGTGTTAATATCGACAGCCCTAGTCGTGTTGCTCTTCCTGCAGCACATGGCACTCACCTGGGACGCATACGACTGGAGCCGCACAAGCCCCAGCAGGTTCCCATCGACTCCACCATGTCGTTCGGGGCGTCCACGCGGGCGTACACCCTGAGGGAGAAGCCCCAGACGACGGCCAGCGCCGCGCCGGGGGAGGTGAAGGCCGGGGAGGACGAGGAGCTGAAAGGGCTGCTGGGGCTGCCGGAGGAGGAGACAGAGCTGGAGGTATGTGGAGGAGGTCTATTTTTTATTTTATAAAAGAAAAAGTTTACTACTACATGGCTCGGGAGGTAGAGCAGTCGTCTGGTAATCCGGAGGTTCCGATTCGATTCCCGCTCCTCCTTGAGCAAGACACTTAACCCCTAACTGCTCCCGATGTGATAAATGGATAAAAGCGCTAAATGCAGCCATTTACCATTTACTACATGTTCTATGTCCAATATTTGATTTAGGTGCTCACCACGAAAGCATAGTGACTCTAGGAAGGTACTGCTCCATGTCACGCTGCTCCATAAGGGAGCTATAGATAACATTCAGCCACTAGAGGGTGTTTGCTCATTTGTGTATGTTAATAACAAAATATCTAAAAGTCATAATACAAAAGATTGTTTATTTTGTATCCCAATTCAATGTGTACAGTTTCATTCAGATAAGATGAAGCCCCCCCCCCCCTATTATGTGGTAGTACCTCCCCTCCCACTTCACCAAACAATGCTGATTTATTTTGGACATAATACCAGACATCCAGACATAAGACGGAGAGGACCCTCTTTGCGCCGCCCCTGTGCCTCAAATAGATTCGCTATCAGCTCTATCTTCAATCTTTCAAAATGTTCAGTTGCTATCGCTATCAGCTCTATCTTTAATCTTTCAAAATGTTCAGTTGCTATTGCATGCACTCATCTGTGTTTCACTACACACTTGAGTGCATGCTTACCAACTGTTAGTCTGCAACATTTACATTTACATTTACATTTAGTCATTTAGCTGACGCTTTTATCCAAAGCGACTTACATGTTCTGTACGACAAGCCATCAGGAAGGGCACAACTCTATCAGCTGAGCAACAATGTTCATCAAAGTGTTGAGTGCTACAGTGTAGGTTAGTTTATTAGGACAAGTGCATGACAGTAAGGTTCGTTTTTTTTTTTTTTTTTTTTTTTTTTTGGGATAATGGTTGACGAAGTGCGTCTTTAGTCGACGGCGAAAGATTGGACGTGTTTCGGCTGTCCTAACTGGGGTGGGTAGTTCATTCCACCATTGTGGGGCAAGGACTGAGAATAGGCGACTTCTCTTTGATGACCCTCCCGGAGCTTGGATAGGAGTAGGTCTGAGGCGGCCAGAAGATGCAGAGCGTAGGGGTCTTGAGGGTGTGTAGTTAGAGACCATTGACCGGAGGTAGGCGGGAGCGGTTCCCTTTGCCGCACGGTATGCTAGGTCGAGGGCCTTGAAGCGGATTCATGCAGCAATGGGGAGCTAGTGCAGGTCCCTAAGAAGTGGGGTGACATGGGCCGACTTCGGTAGGTTTGAGATCAGGCGGGCCGCTGTGTTCTGAATGAGTTGAAGAGGCTTAGTGGCAGTGGCCGGGAGGCCAGCGAGCAGTGCGTTGCAGTAGTCGAGGCGGGAGATGACTGTTGATTGGACGAGGAGTTGGGTGGCTTCTTTTGTCAGGAAGGGGCAACACTACTATCACTGACATCTAAGAAGGGAGATCCCCCCTTGAATGGCCCTTCTAAGGTTTCTCTCCTCCACACTGCCTGTGGAGCATTTTTCCCTATTGTTAGGTTTTAGTGAGTTTTTCCTTACCTTCGCGTGGGGTATGTCTGGGAGTGCTTGCATTTTTTCATTTATTTGCATTTATTTTAAATTTGTTGGACCTTATGGTGTTCTTGTTCTGTTCTTGACTTATTGTTATGTTTTCTTCTTGACTTGTTTAAAGAAGACATGTACGGCCCATGGGGACATTAACGTGTGTTGTCAGGCCTTATAAATAAATTTGATTTGATTTGATTTGATCCAAAAACTAAACAGTTTTGCACACATTCATTTAGTTTGACAGTTATTGAAAGTAAATTAGTTTGAATGTGGCCACCATTGATGTCATTGGAGGCATTGAATCCTTATGTTAATTACATTACATTACATTTAGTCATTTAGCTGACGCTTTTATCCAAAGCGACTTACAAGTTCTGTACGACAAGTCATCAGGAAGGGTACAACTCAATGTTCATCAATTACAGCTCCATGAAATAATACCAATTATTGCAACCTTCATTGAGCTGTAATTAACACGACACAAGGTTTCAATGTCTCCGATGACATCACTGGTGGCCATATTCATATAAATTTACTCTCAATAGCTGTCAAACTAACAATTTGGATATGTGTGAGATCATGTGCAAAATAAATCTGCATTGTTTTTTGGTGTGTCCCTTTAAATGTGCTAGCACACTCATTAAGTCTCTTAGCACCTACATGTATTTGTCATGCTCGGTTTCTTTCCCAGAATAATTATATAGATTAAAAACAATAACACTTTTGGAAGAATAACACCGTCCAACTCTCTCAACTCTCGAGACAGAACTTGACGGAGTTCAACACGGCCCACAATAAGCGCATCTCCACCCTCACCATCGAGGAGGGCAACCTGGACATCCAGAGGCCCAAGAGGAAGAGGAGGAGCTCACGTGTCTCCTTCAGCGAGGAGGAGGAGGTCATTAATCCAGGTACACACACACACACAAACCACACACACACACACACAAACCACACACACACACAAACCACACACACACACACACACACACACACACACACACACACACACACACACACACACACACACAGACACACACACAAATACAACACACAGAATGGCCTAGAACAGTGGTGCCCAACCAGTCGATCGCGACACATTAGCTAGCTGGGTACCCAACTAGCTCATTCGCAAGGATCATTTTGCGAATGAGCTAGCTGCTAGCTTAGGCAAAATCTTGTGTAAAGCCTATGGGACAAAGCCGGCTAGTTAACTAGCTGAGACACGTGCTACCTAGCTAGCTGGGTACACAGCTAGCTGACACATTTGCAACCTAGGTAGTGAGCTAGCTCATTTGCAAATGTGTCTTTGCGAATGAGCTAGCTGGTAGCTAGGTCATCTTTGCGAATGAGCTAGTTGGGTACCTAGCTAGTTCATTCGCAAAATTCTTCCTGTGAATGAGCTAGCTAGGTACCCAGCTAGTTCATTCGCAAAGACACATTAGCTAGCTGGGTACCCAGCTAGCTAGGTCATCTTTGCGAATGAGCTAGTTGGGTACCCAGCAGTGCATGTGAGCGGATCGGAGCGCGAGCGGCGCGGGGAGCGGAGCGGGCGGTTTTGACGTGAGCGAGGAGTGGGTTTTAAAATGGGTCGGCGCAACGTCCGGAGCGAGAGTTCTCCTCCGCTCCAATCCGCTTCGGGCCGCTCACACAGTGGTTTAACACTGATGTAATATACATGTAGTACAATGCCAAAGCAACAGATGGCGATGTACAAACATGAAGGCCATTTTCAACCAATGAGAAGGGTGAACCTGTGATATCCTGTTCAGGCTTTGTCACTCACATCCTGTCACAAAAAGTTTTGACGCCATTGTTGTTGTCGTTAGCTTACATGCTAACGTTAATGGCAGCGACCATAGCATTGTGGCTAGGCTAGCTATCATCGCTTAATAGAGCTAGTGAATGGATAAACAACGTTATTTAACATTGCAGAATGGGTACAATTACAATGCGGCTCAATACAAACAATTGTTAAGGGGCCCAGGGGTGTAGACTGTTGTAGTTTGAGCTAATTTACACCATGCTCCAAAAAAAAATTTAAAATCTGCCGAGCGATGTGGCGCGGGGAGCGCTCGATTCAAGGTGAGCGGTGAGCGAGCGGAGAGCGACTTGGGGGCGGGGTCAACATGAGCGATTAGCGGAGCGGACCAAGCTTTAAAGAGCGAAGAGCGGATTTCTCGCCCGCGCCGATCCGCTCACGTGGCCAGTGGTGCAGTGCTGGGCAACGCGGTCAAACGGCGTTTGGGCTTCGAAGTGCGTGCATCCTATTATTATGCAAAGTCTAGGTGATAAGTGCCTAGACTTTGCATAATAATAGGATACCGTTTGGCCTCCGCCCATATTACGACTGCACCCCTGCACGTGGCCTGGTACCCAGCTAGCTCATTCACAAAATGGTCCTTGTGAATGAGCTAGCTGGTTAACGAACTAGCTCATTCACAAATGTGTCCTTGTGAATGAGCTAGCTGGGTACCCAGCTAGCTAGGTCATCTTTGCGAATGAGTGAATGAGCTAGCTAGGTACCCAGCTAGCTAGAAAACAGGAATAAATGTTAAAACGGCTTGCCATACTGCTACTACTACTACTGCTGCTATTACTACTACCATAGGCAACGGGTGAGATTAAGACTTGGGTAGGCACATTTTTTCCTTTCTTGTCAATACACACACCCACTAGGCTATGCGAGGCGAGCCCCACTCATTTAATATATAGTGCAAATTAAGTGTTCAAATGAAGGCATCCAATAATAGATTAACCATTGTCTTACCTTAATGCAGCAAAATTGGATGAACTCTGACTCTCATCATGTCCTCTTACACTTAGAGCAAGCCCTTGTATGCCAAGATAAAGCAACATATAGCCTCTGGTGATCCGTAGTTATGCCCAGGGGCAGCCCGGTGCAGCTTCTAAATTACTTTGTTTATATGCCTTGGAAAAATACCGTATATCCATTTAGCTTTTTGAAATTTGACTCAAAATAGCGCGCCGGTGTTCGCTACAAAGGATCGGCAGGCGGAGATTCGGAACGCAGATGTTTGCTTTACTCGGCCTGCGGGATCAGGATGATCATGTGAATGATGTGATTGGCTACATTATTTAACCTAAGCCTATGCGTGATTGGTTACTGCCTGTACCTGGAATGTGAAACACTGCCACCTAGCCGATTGACACCTTCGTCGTTGACACCTTGGCCATTATATATACATTTCAAGATTCCCAGCATAACGATTTGGGTAGGCCTAGCCCTGGCTACTACTACTACTGCTGCTGCTGCTACTGCTATTGCTACTACTTACTACTGCTGCTGCTGCTACTGCTATTGCTACTACTTACTACTACTACTGCTAGTACTACTTAATAATAATAATAATAATAATAATAATAATAATAATAATAATAATAATAATAATAATAATAATTCATTTTATTTATATAGCGCTTCTCAATGACCCGAAGTTGCTGACAGTAGTTATAGTAAAAACAAAGAAACAAAAAATGAACATGTGACCATGGGGGAAACAGGGGGAAAACAGGATGAGATAACACAAAAAGACAGAGCGACAGGAACAGACATCAATCGGGCTGGAGGGAGGGGGGGTTGAAGGCAAGGGAGAACAGGTGGGTTTTGAGGTGAGATTTGAAGGTGGAGAGTGTAGGGGAGTCTCTGATGGACTGAGGGAGGGAGTTCCAGAGTCGGGGTGCAGTGCGAGAGAACGCTCGATCACCAACGTTTTTGAGTTTGGATGTCGGGACAGTGAGGGAGGCAGTGGAGGAGGACCGGAGGGAACGGGTGGGGCGGTAGGGAAGAAGGAGATCAGTCAAGTAGGGGGGGGCCAGGCTATGGAGGGCTTTGAAGGTGAGGAGTAGTGTTTTGAAGTTTATGCGTTGTTTGATCGGGAGCCAGTGGAGAGAGTGGAGGACAGGAGTGATGTGTTCACGGGACCGGGTGTTAGTGAGGAGGCGGGCGGCTGAGTTTTGGACCATCTGCAGTTTATGGAGGGAGCGAGAGGTGATGCCAGTGAGGAGGGAGTTGCAATAGTCCAGGCGGGAGGAGATGAAGGCGTGTATGAGGGATTCAGCAGCAGGGGGGGAGAGGCAGTGACGGATTTTAGCAATGTTGCGGAGGTGGAAGTATGAAGTTTTTACAATGGAGCGGACGTGGGGGTCAAATGAGAGGGTGGGGTCAAGGAGGACACCAAGGTTTCGGACTAGGGGGGAAGGGGTACTTCTGCTACTACTACTACTACTACTACTACTACTACTACTACTACTACTACTACTACTACTACTACTACTACTACTACTACTACTACTACTACTACATAGTAGCATACTACAAGAACCTAGGGGTCCACAATGACGACTTCAAACAGGAAATGGTAACAACAGATGAGGTACTCAAAAAACTGAGCGCCCTCCAACCGAACAAGGCCACCGGCCATGACAACATCCCCTCCAAATTCCTCAGAGACTCAGCAGCCGCCATCACCCCAGTCATCACACACATAATAAACCTCTCCATAAAACGGACACGTCCCCAAGGACTTCAAAATTGCGAGAGTAACACCCCTGCACAAAAAGGGCAGCAAATTAGACCCAGGCAACTACCGCCCTGTTTCTATCCTTACCTCCATCTCGAAAGTCATGGAAAAAATAGTATACGAACAGGTCGAAAAGTACCTCGCGGAAAGAAATCTAATCTACGAATTCCAATCTGGCTTCAGAACATCCCACTCCACTGACACATGCCTTCTCTATTTAAACGACCACATCAAACAAGAGGCAAATACTGCGGCATGGTCATGCTGGACCTACAAAAGGCCTTCGACACTGTCAATCACCATTCTGATTGACAAGATAAAAGCAATTGGTTTTGATAGTCTATCAGTGAGCTGGATGCAATCCTACCTGGAGGGGAGAGAACAGATGGTGGAGGTAAACGTACCCTACCCCCCCCCTCCCAGTGAGCTGTGGTGTTCCACAAGGAAGCATACTAGGACCGCTACTGTTCCTAATTTATGCAAATGACATGTCGTCAGCTTGTGACTGCAACTTGTTCCTGTTTGCGGACGACTCAGCCCTGCTGGTCTCTGACAAGAACAAGTTACAGGTTGAAAAAACCCTCAGCTCGGAACTAGGCAAAATCTGCATATGGCTCGCTGATAACAAACTATCATTACACATGGGCAAAACAGAGTCCATTCTCTTCGGTTCAAATAACAAACTCAGCAAGACCGACGGCTTCTCAGTTACAGTGGGTGACAATATTGTCACAAGGAAAGATGAAATTACCTACCTGAGTTCCATCCTAGAGGCTAATCTTTCCTGTGACAAAATGGCATCCAGTGTAATAAAAAAAGTCAACCAACAAACTCGATTCTTGTACCGGATCTCCTCTCTGGTAAACAAGAATACCCTGTTAAACCCAGATTCGGCTCAAACAAGGGACTAAACACGTTTCGCAATTATGCCACATCAATGTGGAACGCCCTACCCAAAACTGTAAAGGAATGTGAATCACTACCCACTTTCAAAACCACTCTCAAAGAACACCTACGGGAGACTCCAATTCGAAACTGGCCCCTGTAAATGTCCTAACCCAACCCCCTCCAATGTACAGTAAATGACCAAGTATGGTTTTGTCAATATTCCAATGTACAGTTTTGCTTGTACAGTGTCCCCCACCCACCCCTCCTACCCAACCCCCCCCCCCCCCCCCCCACCCAACCACCTCCAATGTACAGTCCCCCCCCCCCCCACCCACCCAACCCCACCCCACCTGCCCAACCTCCTCCAATGTACAGTTTCTACGTCAAATGTATATACTCTCTTTTCTGGACTCTTTTTGTATCACAAACAGTACTGTATTTGCAAATCTGGTACATCATAAATGTATAGATGTAGCAGTACTGTCTATCTGTATGTCGTGTGTGTCATATATGTTATGATGAATTGAAAATGGGGGACCCTGATGTAAACAAGACGAAAGTCTTTCTCTGGTCTGCATCCCCTTAACAATTCTATGTATTGAGCTGTACTGTACTGTACCCATTCTGCAATCTGTTAATACAGTTTTCAATCAATCTACTACTACTACTACTACTACTACTACTACTACTACTACTACTACTACTACTACTACTACTACTACTACTACTACTACTACTACTACTGTACTACTACTGTACTACTACTACTACTACTACTACTACTACTACTACTACTACTACTACTACTACAACTACTACAACTGCTACTGCTACAGTACTAGTGCTGCTAATACTTCTACTACTATTGCTACTGCTACTACTGTTACTGTTACTACATACTGTGTGGAATGTCGTTTCCCTGCCAGGTACAAGGGTGAGGTTAGGAATGGGACCTTCATCAGACCTTCTCTCATTGATGTTGCTGGAGCACTGATTTCTGCTCTACTAGTGTGTATATCATGATATCTGCGTAGATATGTAAAATACAGTACATATTCCCAAAACTACATGAGATGTTATGGATTGAGATAAATATACTTATGCAGCCCCCCCCAAAACTTCTTCACATTATCTGATGTCTGATTTAGAAAACTAGAAAATGTCAACTACTCAATTAGAATTACAATTGCATTTACACAATCCCTATTGTGTCCAATCACAATTGCATTTAAAAGATTTATTTTAAACGTTACTGTGTGATATCCTAGCATTGTTATGAAAGTATACTCCTTCTAGGCCGCTCACATGATTCACACTCTCACTCACGCCCCTGTGTTTATTATATTGTCCCATTTCTCGTGCTGGTGCTTGGAGCGAGTAATCGCTCTCTCTCATCCTCTCTCTCTCTCTCTCTCTCTCTCTCTCTCTCTCTCTCTCTCTCTCTCTCTCTCTCTCTCTCTCTCTCTCTCTCTCTCTCACATCCTATCTCTGTCTCTGTCTCTCTCTCTCTCACATCCTGTCTCTCTCTGTCTCTCTCACACCCTCTCTCTCTGTCTCTCTGTCTCTCTCACATCCTCTCTCTCTGTCTCTCTGTCTCTCTCACATCCTCTCTCTCTCTGTCTCTCTATCTCTCTCTCTCTGTCTCCTCAGAGGATGTTGATCCCTCCGTAGGACGCTTCAGAAACATGATTCAGACGGCCGTTGTTCCCATAAAGGTAAATGTGAATTATGATGGTAGTCTGCTGTAATAGAAACATAGAGTCTGTCACCAAATTCACATGCTATTCCCTCTCCAAACCCAATTTGATCTGATTTGTCCCAAACTGGAGGTTATTTCAGTCCATCCAAAAAGCATTTTTGCGCCACAGTTTTGGCTTTTGGGCTATTGGAACTTTGGAAGTAGAGGTTGTTAGAATTGATTAGCGATGCTAGTGGGAGCCAATGGGGTTACACAGTATTTATCTGGAAACATCATTTTCATATACTGTAGTTATCTGTCTTGTGAAAGATTTACGAAGCTGCTTGAAAGGTACTACAAATACATTGTAGAAAACCCCATGCATCTAGATCAATGCGGAAATTGAACCATCCTCAAACTGTTCTCAGGATTTTATAATGCATCATAACTTTTCCTAAAGAATCTGAATAAAATCTTTTGGTAGATTGAATTACACCTCAATTTGATTTGGAATTGACATGTAGAAGAAAGAGTACATTTAGAACTTTGGAGCCCTATTTCCTACTTAACCTCTTAAGCTGGCCCGGTACCGGTAAGAGATTTATTTCACGTCATAAATAGATACAGTCTGTAATGTTGTGTTTCTTTTTCAAATGTAGCCAAGAGTAAAGACCCTAACCCTATCAAAACAGCAGTCAAAGTGTATATTTTCAGCACTACGTTTGTTTACCACTGATTTTAAGTGTTAATAGGGAAATATGAGCTTATGAGAATCTCTGCGCATTGCACCGGAAAACGGATGATTTAGACGGTAGAAGAAGAAGTACTCATGAAATCCTTGCAGTCATAAGAAAGAGGAAACTGTTGGAGAAAATTTATCCAGGGCTTTCGATGGACATCGAAATTTCATAAAATTACACTACCCAGCTCACACCAGCCGACCACCAACGGAAGTCCAACTATTTTTCACGTAATTTTTCTGACGTGATTTTTGTGTTTATATTTCACAACAAACTTCAACGTTATTGCCATAAAAAATACAATGTATAATATTGTTTCTTTACCTTTATGTGAACATCTAGGAAAAAAATGCATCACAATCACACACATTATACAAAAGTAACTGTACTTACAGTAGATTTCATTCACTGTCTTTGCTGCCCTGTGACGGGTGCTTGGTGGTAGTACTAAATCCAGATTTAACTCTGCCATTGGAAAGATTAGATTTCCATATATATATGACTTGGCCATATTAACACATTCGGCACCAAAATGTTAACTCCATGCGTTGGACGCCAGACTCGAGATATCTCGGGTTTTGGTCGTTTTTTCTTTTATTCGATATTTTTCATTATTCATCCACTGACCTCGTGTTGCCATAGGAAAGGATTTTGAGAACGCCAAAGTGCAATACCGGCCGCACCTTATATATATGAAACCTTATATCTAACCCTGTGTTACACTCAAATGTCTCCGGGCGCTATATTTAGACGGAGCCGAGTAAATTGCTTCATCCAATCACTTCTGAAACGCATCTGGCACACTCGATCCATAAGTTGTGCCAAATTATGTCCGGGACCAGATGGACACCAATACTGGAAATCGCAATCAGACAATTGGAATATTCTTTTTGGAATACCCCCGACCAAAGGTAAGGACTATCTGACATAAATTTCAGCTTGATCCAACAATGTTTTGATATCGATCCAGCTGATCAGCTTCTGTAGTGTTCAACACGAATGCCGTTACTGGCCATCAAAGCATAAAAAACCTACCCCCTTTCATACATTCATGATGAAACATAATACCTATTATATACATTTGATTTGGAAATAGTAGCGTGTCCAGGCAAGAAACGCCAACGCTTATAGTAGAATACACGTAGCGCCCTATAACTCAGCGTTTCAGGAATGATCCCGGATCACTCCTAAACTATACTTATATTCACCACGGGATAACGCACAAACGTATGCATGAAAAGATTATCTCTTTTTTGCATGTTCGACGGAAGAAAGTCACTGTCAAATGACTATAGTATAGCTACAATATAGAATATAGATATAGCTCTCCAAACATAGTGACGCACAGTGAAAATATGTAATGGAAACGTGGCACGTTAGCCACAAGGACCCGACTAATCCCTGGCGCTGAATGTGTTAAAGTAATTTATATGCCTGATATTCTATATTCATATTTCATATTGCCTGGCTCGTAAAATTCAGTACTGTATCTACAAAAAACCCTGTAAATCATCTGCTTTTCATTCATTTGCTTAGATTTTTTTTGTACACTTGATCTCAAGAAGGTGCTGAATTGTTCACGTCTGGTCAATGTTAGCATGGTGTTATTCACCGTCAAAGATGAAAAAAAAGAAATAAAAATAATAATAATTTATTCTCCTTTGGTTCATTACAATTTACTCAAGCATAGTAACATATGGGGATACATTCCCTGAGGTCCATAGATGTTCCTAGATACCAGGAACATGGACCTTGTAGAAGTGGGGCAATCTTCCATTTACTTGGGTATGTACTACGAATTTTCAGAAAATATGGCTTAAGAGGTTAATGATGTTGCCGATCAATCAGAAGCACAGCATGGATTGTGCTGAGAAAGGATTCTGACCTTCGACAACATCATCGATGTGTAGGAAATGGGTGTCCAAACTTCTGAACTTCCCCTTTAATATTCCTCAGAAAAAGAAAATGGAGGGCCACACCACGCTGGGCCTGGAGGACACAGCAGCGCGCAGGATGCAGAACTTCCCCTTCAGTGGCGGCCTTTACGGAGACCTTCCCCCCACCAGCAATGAGGCCGTTGGCCACCCTGCTGCGGCCCAGGGTGGGGCCACCATCCTGGGGGGCCTGCCCCTGGTCTTCCCCAACCCTGCCCCAGAGGTGGACCTGACCCCCGCCTCGACGCAGGCCCCCGTCACCCTTCACCCCGCCCCCACACCTGGACCTTACATGGCCGAACCTCTTAATGAACCGCGTAAGAAGAAATACGCCAAGGAGGCGTGGCCCGGGAAGAAGCCCACCCCCTCGCTCCTTATATAGCCTTTTTCCTGGACTATGCAAATGATATTCATTCAAGAGGGATACCACACCGTTTAACTATTTATATATGTTGCTGCTGTCTTGTATGACCATCCAATTAATGGTGTATGAACATGAATAACTCTCTCCCAAAGCCAGAGGCCAGAAAACAATAACATAGCTAAAGCTATGGGGGCGAAAGTGGCTCAGGAGGTAGAGCAGTTGTCTGGTAATCCGGAGATTCCCGGTTCGATTCCCACTCCCTGGCAGCGTGTTGAAGTGTCCTTAAGCAAGACACTTAACCCCTAATTGCTCCCGATGTGCAGGTTGGCACCTTGCATGGTTGCCTCTGCCATTGGTGTGTGAATGTGTGAGTGAATGGGTAAAATGTGTGGAACAAATTGTAAAGCGCTTTGGATAAAAGCTGCTATATAAATCCAGCCATTTACCATTTATCATTTAAAGCAGTGATGTCTTCAAGGTGTAAAGTCTGAAGCGGCTGACAAGGCTGTGATCAGTGATGTACCTGAACGCATTCAATGAAGTTGTTCATATTTTGGGCGAACGTGAACTGAACGTACTGTATTTCCGCTAGATGAACGTAATTGTGAACACGTTCATTCTCTGCGCTCTATCACAGTATAACTTTGTTCAAAAGTGTGCCAGATTTGGGACGGGCGCACACACACACACCGAAAGGTTTCGGTGTGTGCGTGTTGCGTACGGAGAGAGAGACTCGTTACGCGCGACGCGGGCCACCTCTTCAAGGCAATGGTAGGGGAAACAATTTAAATAATAAATAATCACAGTGTGATGGAAATGCCAGTATTCTGATTGCTGTCTGTGGTTCTATATGGGTTGTGGCAATAATTTTGACAAATAATAGCTTGTAGCAACGTATTGAAAAAATAACTATAAACTAGTTCATTTTTTAAACCATGAACTTTAGTTAAAAGAAAAATTATGATGAACTATGAACTGAACTAGTTCATTTTAAAATGTGTGAACTGTGAACTGAACTAGTTCATGTAGAAAGTGAACTTTCCCAACACTGGCTGCATTTTTTTTAAACTATTTTCTATTGTTTTCAATCGTTTTTTTGCGGCAGGCGCACGTCTCCTCCAAACTACTGTATGCACCTCACATTTTTGAAGCGACACTTTTTCAGGCACTCTCAGTTGAAAAAAGTTTCAACTTTAGTCGCAGAGCACACCAACATCTATTGTCACCTCGTTGTTGACGGACTAATCAAATCAACCGAGGGGAGGGATTACAAATCAGAGGTATCTGAAGAGAAATCGACAGCAAAACAAACCAATCGATAATGGAGGAGAAGCACATTTTTGTCAGGTTCCAACAAACCTTGTTTGTACGACCTGGTCTAACAACGAGATATGAACAGCAACTGACTGTGAGCAATCAATGCTAACGGTAGTATTGTATGTAACTTATGTAACGTTAGCTGAGGTAGCTGAGTGGTAATCAGTGGTACAGCTGTATCGCTCATTGTGCCCTGTGCACTTTCACTTCTCTATGTACGCTGCTGCGCCTCGTGTTTGAGTGTAAGAAAAAGGCGTCCAATGTGATCACAGCCTTATGAATGGAAGATTCTCTTTTTCTGGCTCTTGGAGAGTTGTTCATGTTCACATATATTGTTTGGACTTGTCCAAGACCAAAGGAATAACATATTATTTCTTCTTAAATGGAGCGGTAATTGCCCCAGCGAGGTCACAACCGGGCTGCTTTTATAGAGACCTTCTGTTATAAGCTGTGACTGACTATGGCCTTCAGTGGTGGGGAAGGAAGCACGAGGGGGGAAGATGAAGGTGATTTGTTTTGGTTTTGATGTTTTTTTTTTTTATTTAATTCTTTTGGTCTGATGTATTCATCTGCTTCCATTTCTCGCTCAGCCTTTTAAAGGGAAGGTTCCGGATTTTTAAAAGCCTATCCTGCTGATGACTAACATCTCAGGACATTCTAAACATTTTCATACCATAATCTTTGGTTCTGAGAAAATGCCACTAGCCTCCTGTTAGCATAATAGTGTTATGAAAATAGTATTATGGTATTTCAAAAACATTTTGGTTACTACCATCATGAAAATCGGTTTCATGGTTTAAATTGGATTATACTATGGTATTATTTAAGTACAAATTTGGTACTGGTGACGATCCATGTCTTTTGTCATGGCTGTACCATAGTAAATTATTTGTACAGTGGCTGGTACCATGGTAAAACTGAAAATACCACCAAACTAGCATGATACTTTTTTTGTACGAGTGGTATGAGAACCTTTTGAATGGCATAGGAAGAGGGTTTGATTAGTGATCAGTTGATGTGGCTTCTAAAAAAAAGTATACCTTCCCTTTAATGTCGAGGTTGTATCTGAGATATTATTAAATGTTTGCTTTAACATTTACAGCAGGTCAGTCTTCTGTACCATTTTACCAACCAGCTTGAGATCAAGACTGGGGTCAGACACGGTTGGCTATTATCTCCATTCTTATTTGGACTGGGAAATGAGAACAACTGAACAAAGAAAGAACAGAATCCAGGGGTAGTTAAAGGGGAACTTCACCCCGAAACCTACCCGGAGTGCTATCTATCCATCTAGCTTGTTTGGGTGTGATTTCATAATATTGAATGGGGGTGTAGTTCGTACATGAAACTGCTCACAACAAGGTCTGTGGATTATCTTGCGTAACCGGGTCATGATTTCTGGAAAGAGACATTGCTTTTGAGTTTTTCAAATGTATTGTGTTGGTGCATTGAGTGCCATTCACCTCCATTGTATTGGAGTGACAGCAGAAATCTCTACGGAAGATATCTTCAAAACTAGGCAAATCACACCAAAACGATAGATGGCAATCCAGGTAAGGGGGAAAATATGTTGTTGTTGTTTGTTGGTTTTTTTCTCTTTTCTTTAGTGTACTACTTTAACATCCATAAGATAAAGACGAAGATAGTGAGGATGAATGCAACCAGCGTTGAACCAATCACACTTGAAGGCAGCAGACTCGAGGAAGTGGTCCTTTACCGACCTGGGGAGCGTCCTTGACGAACGGGTACAGATGCAGATGTCGAAGCAAGCAGATCTTTCTGGTGTTCTAGAAGGATACAGCGACAAACACAAAATAAGAATCTTCAACTCCAATGTAAAGTCAGTGCTACTTCATGGTGCAGAGTCCTGGAGAATGACAAAGACCACAATCAATGACGTGCAAACCTTGATCAACAACTGCCTAAGAAGAATTCTATATCCACTGGCCAGATGAGGTCAGCAGTAACGGTCTGTGGACGAGGACACGACTACCAGCACCAGACCAAACTGGAGATAGAAGATGAAGATGGATCGGGCGCGCGCATTACAGCAGTGTTGTTGTAGTAGTGATTTTCAGGACTCGTGACTCAACTTGGACTTGAGCACTGATGACTCGGACTTGGACTTGGACTTGGGACTCGAGCATTGACTGCATTCGGACTCGGAAGGTGCAGACGAGGATTCGGACTTGTTAATTGATAATTACTGTATTTTTTTGTTTTGTTTTTTTGTAATATGCCCTAATCATTTGGCATAAGATATTGATGGCTATATTAATACCGTAACATTATTTAATTTCATGCAAGGGCAGACACGTGTGTTCCACTTACATGTGAATTCACGTCGATACCCTCATGTTAAATCAAATCAAATTTATTTGTAAGGCCCGACAACACACGTTAATGTCCCCATGGGCCGGACACGTCTTCTTTAAACAAGTCAAGAAGAAACAGTGTTTCAGTACTTAAGATGCCTAAAGAGATGCGTGGAGTAGACTCAATCTCAATCTCCACTCATCTGTGGAGTGGACTCAACCTCGATGACTTGGACTCGGACTAGGGTAATGGGGACTCGACTGGGGCTCGTCTTTGGTGACTCGGACTCGAACACTGGGGACTCGAGACTCGACTCGGGCTCGAGATTTAGTGACTCGACTACAACACTGCACTACAGTGTCGAGCACCACCAGGCCCGCTTTGACACGAAACCCTCGAGGGAAGAGGGAAAGAGGCCGGCTAAAGTACACCTGGTGACGGGATCTCCAGGCAGACGTGGAGAGACTGGGATGCACCTGGTACCAGATAGAGGAGAAAGCCAATGGCCGAGAACTCTGGAGGTCCGTTGTCGCCGTCCTGTACTCCAGGAGGGGTGTCGGGCATAAGTAAGTAGGTCTGTACCATTATAGGTGAAATTTAACCCTTGTTTTCACAGCTTCTGGTATTAGTTCCGCTTCTGTTACATATACGGTATATATTGTGTTATTATATATTTATTTCTTCCCTCTGACCAATCACTGTATGAATTCAACTTTGTTCATAGTTATACTTTGCTAATATAGGATTCACTCATAACAAGAAGGAAAAAGAAGAAAAGTCTCGAGCCAAACGAGGAACAGTAGACATTCTCAGTAATAATAGACGGCGACAAGGCTGTGAACCGCTGGCGGAGATTGACATGAAAGCAACTCAATAAAGAAAGTATTATTTGTGACACAGTCAAATTAACGTTTTATTTTTTTCTCCCTTTTCTTTTTCTATTTTTGTACCAGAAGAATGTGGCCGGTTCTTTAATAAAAGCAGGCGCTATTGTCAAGATATGCTTAAGAAGTGCAGGGTTTGTAGAGAGAGGGGGGGGGGTTATTATTTGCAAATGATAACGTATGATGGTGATTAGAATTCATCGATGTTTGATATTTGTATAATAAACAGTAATCCATATATACCTATCTTTCATATTCACTGTGGTGTGAGATGATACGGGAGGGGGGGGGGTGTAGCGAGGCCCCCCTGGGAATCATCTTGCTGAGCTGCGGCTCTTTTTACTTTCATGTTTCCCACTTTTGTCTCGGCGCTGCCAACGGTGGTGTCCACGGCTCACACAGGGAAAAGCTCTTGAGAGTGCTAATTAAGTGATTTTTTAGCAAACCGATTTTGATAGCGCGCTCTGAAGCGCATGGCGGATGTGTCAGCTGCCTCCTAGGGTGATGAATGGTGTCTCGGTTGATTCTGAGCAATATGGGGATGTTTGAGTTGTACTCTGGGTTTTTAGTGACAGGTATTGTTTTTCAAAACGGATCTGTCCGACTCTTCAACATCTTGCATGGATTTTACTCTAGTCTTTGTAGTACGAGAAGGTTTTCTTCTCTTGACTTTATTGTACTGTCTAACAGCCATTAACAATAGTCCCCGCTACATAATGGGAGTGTCATTGTGCTGCATACTACTGTACATAGGGCCCAAGACGCCATCAGCAGCAGTAAACTGGAATGTTTTTTTGTTTATCCACCAGAGGGCAACATGTGTACTGCAATCCACAAACACATCCTCCTGTCTCTTCCACACAGTCCTCTGGACACAAATCACACCCATCTCCTTCAACTGACCACGGGTGAGGTATTGCATATACCGCAAACATTCCTTATGATTATAGATACACTATACATGTCTAAATGATTCCATGGAGAACAATCGAGCAACACCGGATTTGATATCATATTTGATACCATGCAGGAAGGACAATGGAGGGAGAAAAAAAACAAAAACTTAAAGCAGTTCTTTGTTCAAACCTAGATTATGTTTGGAATATAGTAATGGATTAAGCTATGCTGCTGCATTTTTTCTTTTGCTTCTTTATATAGCGAAAGCCCAAGATACCGCATTCCATGTACATATTTTTGGCCAGGCATTCCATTCTAATTTACTGCCACACTAAAGCTGCCTTGTAGTTGCTCGCTGAAGGCTGTTCCGGGGGATTGTGAATGAAAGGTGCAGTACATGCCCTCCGCCTTCAGGGGTCTCTCAAGCTCTTTCGCAGGCTTCTGCGTCTAGCCCGTGCAGATAAATGGCACCTCGTTAATCAAATCTGCATGAGTGCGCTCAGGTTGCCATGGCAATAATTATCAGAGCTGCCTAATTAACTTCCTCAATTGCTTAATGATATACGACCCTCTGAACTCCCCCGTTTTTCCCCTCCCGCTCTAATCCAAGTTGTTGTGTGTTTTTTTCTTCTATTCTTCCATTTTCATTCCCTGGCATTAACCCATGACCACCGGGATAATAGAAAACTGTAGAGAAATTAAATGCAGCGCCGCAGTATTTCCTCCCTTCAGCTCACGCCACGCGCTCCGTTTGTTCAAACCAGAGGTGGAAATGGACGACGTCGAAGCTCGAAGCCCAACTTCACATGGAAGCTTTTAACACGGAGGCTCTTTTTCATGTCGAGGACCCCTGGATTGTTAGACTCCGAAACCTGCATTTCATCAGATTTCACAAGAAGTCGCAGGGACCCCAATCGGGTAGAATCAGATAGGATTATGTCCAGAATTCTATAGCTGGAGAAAGTGAATCATGATCAGCACAGTCGCTTGTCTATTTTCTCATCAGCCTCTAGTGAAATGAAATAATGGAATTAAACTATTCTCTTCTAGAACGCCCTCACTCAAGGACCCCCTGGGGGTCCCCAGACCTCTCGTTGAGCACCACTGGCCCAAACAAACCTGTCTAGTAGGGATGCAGGACAATTTCAGGAAGTGCTCTCCGCTTCCCCTCAGGTTGTCACTTGTCACAGGTTGACTTCCCCATGAAAAGGGGGCGCGGCAGGTGACCCCACGCAACAGTTTGACTGAAGGTTGGGAGCAGAGAGACGTCGTCCCTGACGCCCCCGGCTACAGAGGGAGAGGCAGCCAGGCGGGACTCTGCAGGACGACACCAGTCTCCCACTCTGCCAGTCCGTCTGAGCCGTCTCCTGCTGCGGCTCCCTGTCAACCTGAGGTCCACTCACTAACTAAACACCAGTCAACCTGAGGTCCACTCACTAACTAAACACCAGTCAACCTGAGGTCAACTCACTAACTAAACACCAGTCAACCTGAGGTCCACTCACTAACTAAACACCAGTCAACCTGAGGTCCACTCACTAACTAAACACCAGTCAACCTGAAGTCCACTCACTAACTTAACACCAGTCAACCTGAGGTCCACTCACTAACTAAACACCAGTCAACCTGAGGTCCACTCACTAACTAAACACCAGTCAACCTGAGGGCCACTCACTAACTAAACACCAGTCAACCTGAGGTCCACTCACTAACTAAACACCAGTCAACCTGAGGGCCATTCACTAACTAAACACCAGTCAACCTGAGGTCCACTCACTAACTAAACACCAGTCAACCTGAGGTCCACTCACTAACTAAACACCAGTCAACCTGAGGTCCACTCACTAACTAAACACCAGTCAACCTGAGGTCCACTCACTAACTAAACACCAGTCAACCTGAGGTCCACTCACTAACTAAACACCAGTCAACCTGAGGTCCACTCACTAACTAAACACCAGTCCTCCCAACGACCAAGAAGTTTGTGCTTTTAAATCAAATCAAATCAAATTGACAACACACGTTAATGTCCCCATGGGCCAGACACGTCTTCTTTAACACATTGGTCGCCAAGGACGACTTACGCCGTGTGTGCCCGCCATGCGTTGAACGCCAACAACGGCGTAAATAGTTTTTGGGATCAATATTTAATTTTTTCGCCATGGCATTCATAATTCATCCAGCCAACCTCCGGACTGCAGCGGGACCCTGTATGAGATTGCAACGCCTCAATACCGCCGCCTGGTGGATGGTCGGGCGAGTTACACTCGTCAAAACCGGAAGTGGTGATCGGTGCGTCGAGGAAATCCCTCCGGCAGTCATATCTTGTTACGTGGCTCCAGACAAACACTATAGTGCATTTGGATCGCTTTCTAAACTTAATAATCGATATGATTTCGGCGTTTATTGCGCCATACAAACCGGAAATGGATCTAGGAGATCGGCGTCAAATAATTGGGATCTTTTTCCTCCAGTCTCATCGGCGAACGGTAAGAGGAAATTAAGGTTATTTTCAGCCTGATTGTTTATTCATTTCACTGCAAACCATCTGATCAATATATCAACCCATACTAAATAAAGCCGTTACTGACGATCAAGGAATTATAAACGACCACCCCCCCCCTTTCCTTCACGCATGATGAAGCATAATGTATACCGGTCATATACATTTGAATTGTTTAATATAGTGTGTATAGGAAAGAAACACCAATCGATAATCTATCATATGCGTCAGGGCCTATAACTCATTTTTGGAATTACAGCAGAAAACCTTAAAAACATACTTAATATTCTAGACGGTATTAACACAACAATGTATGAATGAAAAAATATAACGTTCCCACATCCTGAACGATAGATAATCGATGTTGAATGGGCCATAGTAATGTCAATATAGCAATACAATTTTAAAAGTTATAGCCCTGCAAAGAAGGTAAACATCTCCATAGGCTTTCAACGGTGGCAGACTGGGTATAATGATAGGCACAACCCCCGGCGCCCAATGTGTTAAACAAGTCAAGAAGAAACATAACAATAAGTCAAGAACAAAACAAGAACAGCATAAGGTCCAACAAATTTAAAATAAATGCAAAATAAATGAATGAATGCATAACACTCCCAGACATACCCCACGCGAAGGTAAGGAAAAAACTCACTAAAACCTAGCAATAGAAAAAATGCACCACAGGCAGTGTGGAGGATGAGAAACCTTAGAAGGGGCCATTCAAGGAGGGATCTCCCTTCTTAGATGTCGGTGATAGTAGTGTTGCAGACGGGACAGTTCGTAAGCATGCACTCATGTGTGTAGTGAAACACAGATGAGTGCATGCAATAGCAACTGAACATTTTGAAAGATTAAGATAGAGCTGATAGCGGATCTATTTGAGGCAACAGGGGCGGCGCAAAGAGGGTCGCGTCCTTAATCACGGGATGGTCATCGCTCCGAGACAGCCGGAGACAGGGGGACAGGGGGCGGCGCAGAGAGGGTCGCAACCTCCCCGTCATCATCGCGGGACGTCCAGCACTCCGGTCATCACTACGAGACAGCCGGAGACAGGAGGGCACGCAGAGAGGGTCGCATCCTCCCGGTCTTCATCACGGGACGTCCGACACTCCGGTCATCACTCCGGGACAGCAACTCACAGGGAGACGGGACAGGCGTTAGACAGCTTGCATGATTGTAATGGCGGACATAGCAATAGATACAAGTGGTAAGCATATATGCAAATAGAATAGATATATGAAGTAAGCATATTATGTGAATAAGATAGAAGTACTTAACCCAGCAATGAACCATGTTGACAGACCACGGACAGAAGACGGTAAGAAGCTGATCCATGGCCTCGGTGGTGCACGTAGAGCAGTCACTGCAATCTTGGCCAAGACCCCGAGACATCCACCACCTTGGTCAGCACTACGAGACAAGCACTCAGAGAGATGGGGGGGGGGGGTGGTGTGGGGGGGGGGTTAGAGAGTTCCCATGTTTGTAGTGGGCGGAGATGGAGCAACAGATACATGCAGGAGCACATGCACACATGGCGACAGCAGAACCACAGTATACAAGAAAATTGTGAAATAGAGCAATAGATAGAACCACTGCAGCGGCATGGACACAGGGTGAGATACGAGACACAAACCCAGGGCCGCATGCCCCGTGGGGCAGAGGAGCCACTCAGAAGGTTCAGCACTGCAGGCCAGACAGAAGGCGACACGAAGCCGTTCCACGGGACCGGCAGAGACAGAGGCCCAAAAGGCATAGACATCTAATTAAACTAGACAGAATAATCTAAAGGTCAGTCCCCGACCAGGTGAGATCAGGGTAGGTTGAAGGATGAGAGCAAAAAGATGGGTCTTAAGCAGGGATTTAAAAGCTTCGACAGAGCAGGCGCCCCTGACGACGGCAGGTAATTTGTTCCACAGGTAGGGAGTGCGGTAGACAAAGGCTCTGTGGCCGGCGGATTTCTTTTTAACCCTAGGAATCGATAGAAGCCCCGCATTTTGTGAGCGCAGAGCACGACGCGGGCGAGTATCGGGAGATGCGATCGGATAGATAGCATGGGTGCAAGCCCATTAAAAAATTTTAGGTGAGGAGTAGCACTTTAAAGTCAGATCGGGCTTGAATAGGAAGCCAGTGTAGGCCGGACAAAACTGGTGTGATGTGATCAAATTTTCTAGTTCTAACCCCCCCCCCCCCACACACACACACACACACACACATTACATTACCTTTTAACCCCCCCCCCCCACACACACACACACACACATGACATTACCTTTTAACCCCCAACCCCCACACACACACATGACATTACCCTTTTAACCCCCCCCCCCCCATACACACACACCATGACATTACCTTTTGACCCCCCACCCCCCCCCCCCACACACATCACATTACCTTTTACCCACACACACACACGCATGACATTACCTTTTAACCCCCCCCCCCCCCACACACACACACACACACACACACATTACCTTTTAACCCCCCCCACACACACACACACACATGACATTACCTTTTAACCCCCCCCCCTCCACACACACACACACACACTACATTGTCTTTTAACCCCCCCCCCCCCACATCACATTACCTTCCATTGCTTTTAACCCCCCCCCCCCACATCACATTACCTTCCATGCTTTCAACCCCCCCCCCCCACACATCACATTACCTTCCATGCTTTTAACCCCCCCCCCCACATCACATTACCTTCCATGCTTTCAACGCACCCCCACACATCACATTACCTTCCATGCCTTTAACACCCCCCCCCCCCCCCCCCCCCACCCCCCCACACACACACACATCACATTACCTTCCATGCTTTTAACACCCCCCCCCCCCCCATTACATTACCTTCCATGCTTTTTTTCAAAATCACTTTCCTTCGGGTCCCCTTTGGAAACTCTTCCGACTGACCGGCTGAACTCGGTCGTGGTGAGCGGTCATGGGAAGGCCACGTCACGCAAGAGACTCCGAGGTCCGACGGATGAATAATGGGATCACAGCTCGAGTCCCGGCGAGCCACAGAAGGGCCGCGAGAGATCACAGGTCGTCGTGACTTCCTGTGACCGTACGCCAGGGCAGCGCCGTGTGACCGGGTCAGACACAAACTGTGACAAACTATCCCAGTGTGTGCAGCGCTTGGTGTTGCCCCGGTAGCACAGTGGGAAACGGTCCCCAACTGTACCTTTTCTAACCCGAAGTAACTGCATCCATCCAAGTGCTTTAGTTGTATCCTACTTTTTCTTTTTTGGGGGAGGAGGGGGGGCTTTTGTTCACTTTAAAGCTAGCGGGAGGGGAAAGTGACAGGGGGAAGATTATATTTGTAGCACCTCTTCACCGCATCACTGTGTATTCTCTCTCTCTCTCCCTCTCGTGAGTGGATTTCATGGTTGAGAGTGCAATTTGAAATAGGATTAGCGGGTAGGTGTCGGGGTAGCGTTTGCTAAACCTCTTTATGTCAGGTATGGCAGAGAGAAGTCTGTCATTGTGTCTGGCTCTTTAACCCTTTAACTGTTCACCACTCGCTGGGGGGGGGGGGGGGGGGGGGGGGGGCGGAATTATTTTACATATTACTAATACTATGTGTTTTGTATTCATCAAAGCCCTGGAAGTCAGGCCTGGTGTGCTATTGTGGTTTCCACCTATAAAAAAAGAGTCGGGAGGGAAGAATCCACTCGAGGCATTCAAACAACCTCAACATGTACTGCCAGCACTGCGAGTAAAAAGCAGCCTTTTGTTTTTTGATAAATCTAGAACCGGGGAGAACGGAGTCCCCCCCCACCCACCACTCTCATCTCTCTCTCTCTCTCTCTCTCTCTCTCTCTCTCTCTCTCTCTCTCTCTCTCCCTCTCTCTCCCCCCCCCCCCCCCCCCCCCTCTGTGCCTGTGTGACATTGGGAGGCCACATGGTTGGCTGCGGCCCAGACCCATGGAAAGGACGCATTCTTGGGATGGCCATCGGCTGTGTGCGGGTTGTGATGCCCAACCCTCCACTCCCACAGTTTCCACACACGCGCGCGCACACACACACACACACACACACACACACACACACACGCACTAGAGTCCCACTAGAAAACAACACTTATGGCGGATCTTATGTAAGTGGAGTTGGTTGTTAAGAAAGGGAGGGCCAGAGGGAGGGATGATGGATAGATAGGAGGCGATGGGAGGGAGTGTTAACATCAATGTCGGGGTCTAAATCTTCAATCAGAGATGGACCTCACAGATTATTTTTCTCCGACTTGACCAGCGAGCAGACTGACCAGAGAGCAGACTGACCAGAGAGCAGACTGACTAGAGAGCAGACTGACCAGAGAGCAGACTGATTAGAGAGCAGACTGACTAGAGAGAGCAGACGGACCAGCGAGCAGACTGACCAGAGAGCAGACTGACCAGAGAGCAGACTGACTAGAGAGCAGACTGACCAGAGAGCAGACTGATTAGAGAGCAGACTGACTAGAGAGAGCAGACTGACTAGAGAGCAGACTGACTAGAGAGAGCAGACTGACTAGAGAGCAGACTGACCAGAGAGAGCAGACTGAGTGACTAGAGAGCAGACTGAGCAGACTGACTAGAGAGCAGACTGACTAGAGAGCAGACTGACTAGAGAGCAGACTGACTAGAGAGCAGACTGACCAGAGAGCAGACTGACTAGAGAGAGCAGACTGAGTGACTAGAGAGCAGACTGACTAGAGCGAGCAGACTGAGTAACTAGAGAGCAGACTGACAATAGAGAGCAGGATCCTAGAATGACCAGATTCCACACGAGGCAGTTGAAATGTGTCTTTCCTACGGTACACACTGTACACATAGCCCCCCTGCCTTTCATGAGAAAGATCAGAAGTGCAGGGTCCCCCCACAAGACTTTGGGGTTTTGGTGCCTTGCTCGAGGACACTTTGGCAGAGATAGTTGGCACCGAAGATGTAATATTACAACCACAGTTGCATCGCCCCCAGTATGCACAGAACATCACACAGAGTGACTTGAACAAATCCGTTTGGTTTGAGGGTTAATGGGTTTGTGTTTTGTGTTTTCCTCCAGCAGGGCCACCGGAGGACACTGGATCCTGTGTGTTAGATACCGTTTGATTAAAATTATATTGATGAAAAAATAATATGGGACAAAGATTCACTGGGGGATACAGTTGGGACAATGGGTCTCATTCCCGAAAATCTTCCAAAGATATATTCTGGAAGACTTATCTTGGAACCACTGAGACATAATCTATGACAAGTACACTCTGAGTCCTGAACGTGCTGGAGATATGTCTTAAGTGGCTGAAACGGTCGCAGAAATGATATGATCTGATATCTGCTTGGAGAATGGCATTCTGTCGTAAACTCCAAAGCGCGTTCCCGTTCAGCTCATTTGCATACAAAACACCGCCTCCATAGTTCCTTATAAGGCAACTGGTGACGCAGCTGTGTGAAATGGAATGGCGGAAGTGCTTTGCGAGCCGCGTGATTACGAAACCTAGCGTCAGTCAGTGCCAATCAGAGAGCGTCTCCGAGAAATGCGGCTAGGTTTCCTAATCACGTTTGCGCCCATCAAAACTAGATTAGATTAATGTATTGGCATCATATACAGCTCGCGGTACACACCTGCCGCAGCGCGCGCGCACACACAGACACACACGCGCGCGCGCGCGCAGTACTGTATATGAATGAATGAATGACATAATATATATAGCCTACGGCGGGCGTAATGAATGAACGCAGTATGGCTTATTATTCCATAAGTCTATAGGCTACTGTTCATTCGTAGGTGGGTGGTTGACGTGACGTGGCCTTTTTGGAGTCCTTAGTGTCAAAGATAAATAAATAGTGAAAAAATATATGAGAACATTTTGTTATATTGCACAGAACATTTAGTATTATATGAATGCACAGAGCATTTTTGCTAATATTGTTCCAGTTATTCAAAAATGTCAGCCAAATGAGTAAAAGCTCATAATGGTGTGACTGTCCCACGGACATTTTGCAAAGTTTGATTTTGAATAAAAACAAGAACATTTTTGCATTTGTTATTTATTTAACTACATATTGACAACTCAGATGTCTACTTGTTAGTGTGATCTTCTAAAAGTCCAGGCATAATATTTTGAATGCTCCAGAAACAAAAAGGTTTTGTCCCAAAATTGGATATCATATGGTGTGACACCATTTTCATATTTTTCAACAGGCAATTGTTTGGAAACCTTTGGGGTGGAGGGGTCCTTCATCTTTTCAGGAAGTAGGACAACATCTATGAAAAGTCATTACAAGGTTAGAAGGTGAGTTACCCCTCTTAGTTTTCTCAATATATAAGGTATATTTTGGCACTTCCACTTTTAGACCTTTCACACTGTCTTTTGGTGTGATGCATTTTACGTAAAAATGCCAAAAATAAGATACTTTTTAGTCAATACTAAACTTAAATCTATATTGCCATGTGCCAATGAGCATGTTGTTAGCATGCTAGCATATAGCCCCAATGCACAATGGTGTGCTAAGTTCATGAAACATCATATGGTGTGACACTTCATCATATGGTGTGACAGGGTTTTCTCGTCACACCATATGATTCATGTGTCACACTATATGATATGAACTGCATTTAACTACATATATAATGCTATTTCATACATATTTTATAACTAATACCTACATATATAATGCTATTTCATACATATTTTATAACTAATACTTAAGTTTAATGAATATTTTGTCCTTTTAACACTTTGTCACTGTATTATAAACACGTTTTCTAAGGTATACCTACTTGTATCCCTACTTCCCTACTATTCCATTTCTCAAACTAAATCCATGTCTATCTACAAGATGTTGTAGTTGAAATATTTCCCTTTCACTTGTTTTTCAGTTTGAGACAGATTTCATAGAGGAATGGCAAGTACAGGCAGAACAAGAGAATATAGGGAGAGGCTAAATGGAGATCCTGTAAGGAGAGAGGATGTCCTGAGAAGAAGACGAGAAAAGTTCATTTAACCATTAAACGTATAAAATATATTACTGTAGTTGTACAACATGTGCTGTACACAGGTAGAAAAGCCCAGTATATCTAGAAATCTCATAGTGTAAACACGCGTGCGCGCGCACACACTTGGATGAAAAAGGTGAAGATTTGACATGGGGTCTGAGAAAACAGATTGCTACCAGCCAACTCAACTTGAGTTTGACCACAACACATCGGATGTGCCCCGTGCAGAGTCAAGTAGCTCTCCTGCTGATGTGCCACCTGACCCATCAAGCAAAGGTCCCATCATCATTCAAGTTCAGTCAGATCTCATTGATGAAGATGGTGATGATGATGAAAAGTCGAGGGGCTATTTGTAATAGTGAAGTATGGAGAAAGGCCATATGTGGGGCAGATAATGGAAATAGATGAGGATGAGCTGAAGGTGAATTGTCTGGAGCAGCTTGGGAGGCAGAATGCTTTTGTGTGGCCAAGGAGGCCCGACTGCATTTTCTACCACCAAAAATAAATACTGAGTAAAATCACACAACCCCAGCATTGCAGTCGGTTTGCCATGCTTGCCAACTACGACTGGCTTCTGTTCAATCAGTACTGAGCCGGCAATACATAATTGAGGCTTGTTGTTCAGTCACTGTTCAACTAAATTGCCTTGACTTACAAAATAAATAAATGTTCAATGATTATTAGAATTGATAAGACAATATTCAAATGAGACAGCACCTTGGAATTAATACAGTTGGACGATGTTTCTTCAGGTTCTTCAGTTGTTCAGAACCCAAGTGCTATTAATGTCTTTTGTGAGACACTATTTTAAAACAGTTTTTCAAAATGATTCTACTGTTATGTTTGACTACATTTAATGTATGTAGTGAATAATTTATTTTATTAAAAATAGATTTCAATGATTATTACAATTGATTGTAACGGTTGGACGATTAATTCATATGTTTCTTCAGGTTATTCAGTTGTTCAGAACCCAAGTGCTATACGATGTATTTTGTGACACTGTTTATAACATTTTATAACAGTTTTTCTTAATTTGAACCCATGATATAATTCATATGTTTTTGGTTGTTTGTTAAATTTATTAAATACATGTTTTTGCATTACGGGTTGTTGTGTGGTGTGATTCATCATATGGCGTGACGGCATATCATTTGGTGTGACTTTCAGAATTATGAAATTATGAAGGCTTTTTGGTAAGACATGTTAAAATCATCAATGGGACAGATAAATAACAGCGTCACAAAATATTTCTAGCATTTTGGTGTTTTTATAAGAAGGTTTGCCAAAATGAATTAGAAATACATAGTCAAATTTAGTGCAATCGTCTTACCATGAGTTTTGATTAAGAAAAATTATGCAAAATGTAACTAATTTGCACAAGGAAGAGCTAGAAATGTGTAGAGTAGTGATGAGGAATGCTGATAAATAAACATACTGTACATAATAAAAAATACACCCCTTTTCAATTTTGTACAGAATAACCTTCATGTCACACCATATGACAATTTTACTCACTAGCACATTATACTAATGGAAAAATATAGATTTCAATGATTATTACAATTGATTGTAACGGTTGGACGATTAATTCATATGTTTCTTCAGGTTATTCAGTTGTTCAGAACCCAAGTGCTATACGATGTATTTTGTGACACTGTTTATAACATTTTATAACAGTTTTTCTTAATTTGAACCCATGATATAATTCATATGTTTTTGGTTGTTTGTTAAATTTATTAAATACATGTTTTTGCATTACGGGTTGTTGTGTGGTGTGATTCATCATATGGCGTGACGGCATATCATTTGGTGTGACTTTCAGAATTATGAAATTATGAAGGCTTTTTGGTAAGACATGTTAAAATCATCAATGGGACAGATAAATAACAGCGTCACAAAATATTTCTAGCATTTTGGTGTTTTTATAAGAAGGTTTGCCAAAATGAATTAGAAATACATAGTCAAATTTAGTGCAATCGTCTTACCATGAGTTTTGATTAAGAAAAATTATGCAAAATGTAACTAATTTGCACAAGGAAGAGCTAGAAATGTGTAGAGTAGTGATGAGGAATGCTGATAAATAAACATACTGTACATAATAAAAAATACACCCCTTTTCAATTTTGTACAGAATAACCTTCATGTCACACCATATGACAATTTTACTCACTAGCACATTATACTAATGGAAAAAAATATATTACACGAAAAAATCTACAATACCACAAATATTTTTAGAAAGATAAGAGTCCGTAAAACAGAACTGAATGATTTCCATTACTCATATGCGATATATTTAAAAAAAACTTTTTTTCAGCCTAAAACGTCAACCACCCACCTGTGCACACAAGACTTGTTATGGAATATTAATGCAGTCTATTTCCACCGATTAGCTTTAGTTCTTATTTATTTATCCACTGTCATTTCAGTGTTGGTGTATAGGCTATATAGTGTATTTCAATATAAGTTTAATTGATTAATGATATATTCGAAGGAATGCAGGTTTATAGCTATATCAACCCCCTCTAATGTACAGTAAATGACCAAGTATGGTTTTGTCAATATTCCAATGTACAGTTTTGCTTGTACAGTGTAAGTCTATCCCCCACCCATCCCTACCCAACCTCCTCCAACAGTTTCTACGTCAAATGTACTCTCTTTTCTGGACTCTTTTTGTATCACAAACAGTACTGTATTTGCAAATCTGGTATGTCATAAATGTATAGATGTAGCAGTACTGTCTATCTGTGTCATGTGTGTCATATATGTTATGATGAATTGAAAATGGGGGACCCTGATGTAAACAAGACGAAATTCTTTCTCTGGTCTGCATCCCCTTATGTAATTGAGCTGTACTGTACTGTACCCATTCTGCAATCTGTTAATAAAGTTTTCAATCAATCAATCAAACAAAGGTCTGTCCCATTGTATACCAATCAATGGGATACATTGCATGTTGACCTGCATTCTTTCAAATGTATATAATTAATCATTAAAACAGATGTGTAACAAATAAGAAATACAAATTCCACAGAAGGCATTACATTATTATTATTTTCAATCATTTCACAATAATTGCATAATTGTGTTTGAATATCTGAGTAATTATTTGTCCAAAATAGCTGGTTCAGATATGGTTAATCCAGCTGCCCTGTGATCAGATGAATCCATATTATTTATTTTTCCGACATCAAATTCGTAATTTCTTATCGTACAAATATTGTCATATTTATTTTAATTATGTAAGGGATAATGTATAGCTACAAGGTCATTGTCGCAAAATAATTGACCTACACAGAGTTTAAAATACCGAGGTGCAGCGCCGAGGTGTTTTAAACGTCAGTGAAGGTCAATTATTTTGCGACAATGATCGAGTATAGCAAAGTGTTTGTTAAAAGCTTGGATCTCATTTTGTTCAGAAATTAGATAAACATTACATTTAACATATGTGTGTAAGGAGGTAGAAGCCTTACTTGTATTAAAGCTTACCGCTTTCCAAAACGTTGACACATCTGAATAAGAGCGAGTGACCAGGTCTACATAATAGCCGATTTGGGCATTATTCACCACGGATGTTTCTGATTTGTCTAAATGAAGCCCAGTGGGAGGGATCTCCAGAGTGTCGGGTAAGTGACCAGGCTCTGTGTATTTGTAGCAGATGTTACTGTGATAAATGAAATATTTTAAATGTCTTTATGATAATGTGCAATTGTGTTTTCTTTAAACAAGTGTTCCTTATACTTATAGGGTAATGATAGCTGATTCCTAGGTCAAAGACACACTTATTTGAAAAGATGAAACAAATGTATGTGGACCTGGAATTGTTTTTCAGGTTAGGCCTAGTGGGTTCAGTAATCAGCTGATGTAGGTTAAGGTTACCACTAATCTCTTTAACTAGCTTAAAACCACCTAATACAATCATTTCTACACCCAGATAGGAAGTGCTATATTGTCTATAGAGCTAGAGTCAGCAGATGGGGGTCTATAAATCCCAGTCACATCAAATGAGTTATTAGGTCCTAAATCAATCTTCAATGTAAAAGAAAAGTGTAGTGATAGCATTCAAGACAGTGACAGAAAAACTACATTTTACATAGACCACCCCCCCCCCCCCCTTCCAATTATATCTACTCTAAATACATTGTATTGTTGTATTGGTCCAAAGCTATGGATGGATCGCTATCAGTCTTTTTCAATCAGGATTAAGACACTATAAGATATCTGAATTTGCCTGAGAGACCAGCATTTTTTTTATTATCCAGTTTGTGATGCTGAAGCTGACTTCTTACAAATTCAAGTGTATCAGACCCAGACCCTTTCTTTCTTTAAAGGTATATGGGTTATTTAAGTGGATTGGGGTGGGTTTTAACTCAGATGGCATGGAGGTTGTAAGTAGGGTTGGGTTCCGAATTACATCGGTACTACCGAATCACGCTAGATCAATCGGTACCAAATTTCGGTACCTTTACATGTTTAGTATAAGAGTGTAATATTAGACAAGAGGGAGCCTTTTCCACAAATATATAAATTACTGTCCCATCTCTTGGGTCTTTGGAAAGAGGAGTTTGATAATATTGACTGAGGATTGGCCAGATAATGTTGATATTTAAACATTTAAATACATGATCATGAGATTTATTTTGTGTGGTGTGTTAACAATAAGCAACAAAATGTTCGAAATAATTAACAATGTTGAAATTGAGAAGTTTGGACTTATTCTTTACAACTGAAATAAATGTTTTTGAGTCTGATCAACTGGAAGGCTTGGACTTAGATGACATCAATTTGTGGGCATAGAGAGGTTTGTCTCCCACAGGAGAGATTGTAGTGTACACTGCATGTTTGGAGAGAGCAGCTTGGCTCCATCCCTATTCAGGGGAATCCCATTTCTATTGAACGGATCATATCTCTTACAAAATAGAGTAAAAATATCTACACAGGAATGCTCCAGTACCAACAAAGCCCCCTTAACCAAAGATGTAGCTGGTGGATACATTTCACGTCCCCTCGAATGAGACAAGGTAGAGGACCAGAGATAGTAATGTTTTACCAGTCTCTCAAATAGTGTCAATAAGTTTGATATAGGCCTATAGTAGTTACTACTGCCCATCTCTCAAGAATATAAGCATATAGTTACTACTGCTCATATATCTAGGAATTGGGTCTATAGCAGTTACTACTGCTCATATATCTAGGATATAGGCCCATAGTAGTAACTACTGCTCATCTCTCTAGGATATAGGCCCATAGTAGTTACTACTGCTCATATATCTAGGAATTAGGACTATAGTAGTAACTACTGCTCATCTCTCTAGGATATAGGCCTATAGTAGTTACGACTGCTCATCTCTAGGATATAGGTCTATAGTCATACTGCTCATCTATCTAGGATATAGCTATATAGTAGTTACTACTGCTCATCTCTAGGATATAGGCCTATAGTAGTTACTACTCATATATCTAGGAATTAGGTCTATAGTTACTACTGCTCATCTCTCTAGGACAGGGGTTCCCAAACTTTTTCAGCTCGAGACCCAAAAGAGAAATTTGGTGTTTCCCCGGCACCCAAACTTACAAAAATACATCATGAATTGCCATAACATACATTTATAAACGACTGATAAAGAACACAACAAACCATGAATTTCAAATGTATATGAAATGTATTTATTTAATTATAAAAGTACATCACAGCAATAATCAGAGTGTAATGTTAAATTGCTCACCACCTCATAACATATGTAAATACAATTTTGTAACACTTTTAAATGAACAAACATGTTCTACTCTCCTTTCTATTTCTCACCCCTTTTTCAACTCTCCATTTCTTACCCCCTTCCTCCGTCCCTCAACCTTAAACCCCAACATTGAGCAACATTCTGATTAATTTGTACTGACTTATTTGAACATTCTACTGACCTGACATCATGCTAGAAGGGGTATAATAATTAATCTATGGCAGGGCGGCTACGTGGCGTAGTGGGCAAGGCGCTCGCCACGAAATGCTGGAGACGCTGGGCTCGTCAGTTCGAGCCCAGCGCTCCACATTTGCTTTCAGTTTAGCTGGTCGTCCGTACTAATACACATTGGCCGTATTAGGGGGTGGGAAACTGATGGGTGGGGATCGGGCGTTGTGGACAGCGACTCCTACAGGTCGGTTGGTGCGCCTGCGCAGTAGAATCAGGAAGTGTCGGGGGCAGCGTGAGCCTCCCACGCGTTACTCCTCGCCACTGAGAGATCGAGCTGCGCAGGTGAAAAGATGCGACTGCTGTTACCTCGAGTACCGGAGGGGACTCGTGCTATGTATGACTTAGTCCACATTGCAGCCGGCTTGTGGGAGGCAAGAAACAGCGTCCTTGACAGGGGAGGGTTGAATTGGATGATACGAAATTGGGATGGGAGAAAATATAGAAAATGGGAGAAAAAGTGGATCAAAAAAAATAATTAATCTATGGCACACTGAAATCTAATGAGCGGTATGTGGCTGGTTGAAGTTTTCAACCAGCAGATCTATTCTGGGCTTGGTTTTTTAAAGTGCTATGAGGTCATGCTGAGCATTTAGACTGTTTCTGTATTTGTTTTTCAGGTATGCTAGAGTAGATAACCCAGATTCACATAAGTATGTGGTGCCAAACTGAATCAACACATCTACAGCTTAAAAAAAAAAAAAAAAAATTTTAAATATATATTTTTTATTATTATTATTGGCGACCCAATAAAAACGGGTCTGCAATCCAAGTTTGGGAAACGCTGCTCTAGGTCCTAGGATATAGGCCTATAGTCATACTGCTCATCTCTAGGAATTAGGCCTATAGTAGTTACTACTGCTCATCTCTCTAGGATATAGCCGCCTCTAGTAGTTACTACTACACGTGTGTGTGTGCATGCTCAGTTTAGCTTGCCAATTAAAAGCCTGTGGTGGATGAAGATTACCACATTTAGTCCAGGCATTTTATGCAAAAATGTGGGTCAACCTCACACAAATTGCAACAAAAACAAACTGATTTTGAATATTCAGTATGTTCTGAATGAAAGAAAAAATATTGTAAGGAATTATATGAAGGGAAAGTTTTGAAGATTGCCTAAATATAACCTAAAACCTTGTTGGCCCTTTCTGCTAAACAAACCTCTCGTCAGGCTTCTGCCATCCACCCTCTGTAGGACAAGGTCCATCTGCAGATCCCTTCCATTCTGGTACTTGCAAGTACACACGCAGGCTGTGATACTTTGCTGTTCCTGATGTTAATGGTAAGACATGTGAATGTAGAGCTAGATGCCACCTTCTCACAGAACCAATGATATCGGAGGGAGTCCAGGTTGTTAGTTGATTTTCCATTGTAAAGAATGACCATCACTTTCTGCTGAAGCTGAAGCTGAATGTGCATAGAACACATTGGCTTGCTCTCAGAATATGTTGCTTTCTCTGAATGTCTTGAGGGAAGCTCCCTTCCCGGTGCCAGTGAGGCAAGGTGTAGTGTTGCATCCAAGAACTGCAGGTAAGAAGAAGATGTGCTTACATGTGCGTACATATGTCTGGGCAGAGTAGTTGTTTTGGAGCTTTGATCTTCCAAATGCTAGGCTTCTTTGTGTTATTCCTCGACTCAGAACAAAAGAACAGGTCATGGGAGTCCAGGCTAGCAGAGAAGGACTAAGAGGTCTGTCATTCTCCATTAAGTACTCCATACTCCATTAACAGTAAGAAGCATTTTGTACAAAAGTATTCTGTACTTCTGTATGACAACTATTAAAGAAACTTGAAACTAGCACAGTATTGTACACGGCACAGCTTTCTGCACAATCAGCAGGTCAGTATCTCCTGAGGCATGCTACTGTATGTCTCACAGTTTGCCTTATGCAGCTCTTCACTTAGCATGGGCAGAAATTGCTGTTTGATCTGCCTGTTAGCCAGGCACTGTTACTTCTACATTGTGACAATCATGTCGACTGTACATATCACAATGGCGCCAATCTTCCCTTTTGACCGCCTGTGGTGTGTCCGTTGTGTTGTTACTTTCATACCCTTCAAACAGCACTACAGCTATGCCATACTTCTTCCTTACATACTCCATAAACTGGTGGCATGTGTCTGCATTGAAGCAGTGCTCTACCATCCAAGACATACTGTCTCAACTACATTATCTGCTGGAACATAAGGCCCAATAAGACCCCAGATGGCATTGGTGAGGGCTGGCTTCTTTGCTTCTCAACACAGTAAAGACGAATCATGGGGGATAGCTACATACTGTAGCTCATATTTGAGGGCTAACTTGAGTTCACTGCATCATTTCTGACCATGCAGGTCTGGGAGACCCAAAGAGGACAGATGCCTTCCATAGGACATCAATATTTTCAGTTGTTCTGGACCTAGAGGTTGACAAGCTTCTGGTAGGACAATGGTCCTCATTCTCAAACATGTTCGTAAGTACCTTTGTAAATATCTTGGAAGGAAAAAAAAACAGAGTGCAAATGTAACATAGTTGCACGCACAACCCAAACTGAAGTGGTGATATACTGTAGTTGCACGAATGCGCGCACAACCCAAACTGAAGTGGTGATATACTGTAGTTGCACGAATGCGCGCACAACCCAAACTGAAGTGGTGATATACTGTAGTTGCGTGCACAACCCAAACTGAAGTGGTGATATATACTGTAGTTGCGCGCACAATCCAAACTGAGGTGGTGATATACTGTAGTTGCGTGCACAACCCAAACTGAAGTGGTGATATATACTGTAGTTGCGCGCACAACCCAAACTGAAGTGGTGATATACTGTAGTTGCGTGCACAACCCAAACTGAAGTGGCACTAACAGGACTGGTCTAGTTGGCTGCAGCATTGCTTGTCCAATTGCTGTCACTTTGGCTTGAATTTTTACCCTGGCAAATAGTTCTTCCAGGAGCAATGCAGAGAGTATCTGGAAGAAATCTGATGCCAGCCTCTAGCAATTCTATGTCATCAATGGGTAAGATTCATAGGATAACCTGATGTTTTTGACATCTTGTTTGATGAGCATTGTGGCTGCCTGCACAAGCTTGATTTTCTCTTCACCTGTGTTTGTTTGTTTGTTTATTTGTTTGTTTGTTTGTTTCTACTGTGTCTCATAGTAGTCGTGCAGCACCAGGGTGTTGTCCTGTTGGTGGGATCATCCCTATGTTCCCCGGGTCCTATGTTCCCCGGGTCCTATGTTCCCCGGGTCCTATGTTCCCCGCTTGATTGATTAATAGATTGAACATTTTATAAATTTTTATGATTTTATTAATTATTAATGTCCGCCTTGTTTCGAACTGGTTAAGCTTAGGCCCTCTTTCGAACTGGTTAAGCTTAGGCCCTCTTTCGAACTGGTTAAGGTTAGAGTTTGGAATCAGGGCTGGTGGTCTAAAATTTTCAATCAATCAATCAAAGCGGGGAACATAGAGCCCGGGGAACATAGACATGCTCCCCTGTTGGTAACCATGTTTGGTTTCCCATTAATCTCTGTGTATATTATGGTCTGCAGCACACTGAAGTGCTCTTGCAGCCTCATATTCCTGTGGGTGTAACCTGTCCTTCATGTTCACTGAGTGCAGCTTCTGCTGCATTAGGTCAATTGTGTGAGACTATGCACATGCAGAATCCGTGCCTTCACAGTTTTTGACCAATCATCACCTCGTTTGTGACATGTTGCCAAAAGCATGTCCTTGAATTGAATTGTCTTGACTTGGAGAACATCTGACTTCTTTCTTTTATTTCCAATCCTAACTAAGCTGGTGTGCCACAAAAGAGGCAATCCGTACTGTAAGAGAGCCTCCCTGTAGTCGACGCTCACTGCTTTTACTTGGCTTTGACTCTTGTTGCTTGTTTTCCTTGGCTATCTGTTGTGGGTGAATGTATGTCCAACAACATCTATATTGGCTCCCCTCATATTACTGGCCTGGTTGATACACTGTGACTAGATTAACTTCCCTTTTCTCCAAGTGTTGATACTAATGACCCTCAGTCATTGGAGCTGACGCTGCGCGTGCACTCCAGAGTTTGCAGACTGAGAGCAAGCGCCGTGCTGAAGCACGAGAACAGAAGATACAATAAAAGACTATTGTTTAAATACTGAGTCGTTCTTAAATGAAGGGATACTAAATATCTAACAATGGCGACGAGGATAAACTCCGAAGAGTAGAGTTATCACGGCGTTGAGAAGAGAACATGGACAACGTGCCGAAGTTTGAATGCTACAACGAGCCTGCTACACTGGGACCGAGGTGGACCAGGTGGCTAATGGCGTTTGAGCTGTACGCTGACGGAAAAGGGATGATTCTATCTGTCGGTGTGGACGCCACAGTGAGACAGAGAAGAAGGGCCATGCTCTTACATCATGCAGGTACAGACGTACAAGATATATTCGCTACATTGCCCGACGGGGGAGGACCGACGGACTATGCTAAGGCTGTTAAGGCGCTAAATGACTACTTTGTGCTGCAGGTAAATACTGCGTTTGCGCGCCAGGCTTTCTACCAAGTATCACAGAAACCAGGTGAAACTGTACAGCAGTTTGTGACGAGGCTTCGTCAGGCTGCTAGAGACTGTGCATTTGCTGCGGACATTAGCAACCAAATAAGGGATGCGGTGCTGGCAAGGGGCACGTCGGACTATGTACGGAGAAAGTTACTGGAGGAACCACAACTTTTGCTTCCACGTGCGTTAGAAATAGCGTCGCAGTGTGAAAGAGTGGAGCTGCAAATGGCGGCGATGAAGATGAGTGACGGCGCTGAGGGGAGAGAGACGGTGAACCGTGTCTTCAAGAAAGAGGGCCAAGTCCAAAAGTGGAGACCATCGCCTCGTGGAGATCGTGGAGATCGTGGAGAAGGAAAAGAGAAATCCAAATCGGATAAAGTGTGCTACAGATGTGGACACGGGGATCATCTGGCCAACGATTCTGCATGCCCTGCAAGAGGACAGACATGCAGAAAGTGTAATGGAAAAGGACATTATGCCAAAGTCTGTAAATCCAAAGGTAAAGAAAGACAGACTGTGAGATGTGTTGAAACTGAGGATCAGAACACTGGGAACAGAGACTATGCATTTGTGGTTGAAGATGATTCAAATACTGAAAGGGTCACATTTGACGTTGGGGGAGTAGATTTACTTATGTTAATTGATTCAGGTGCATCAAGTAACATTGTAGATGAGAACACATGGAAAATGCTTAAGAGTAAAAATATTAAGTGTGTTTCTACCAAGGCAGCTAACAAACCGCTGTACACATACTCTTCCAAGGTGCCTCTTCCAGTATTGGGTATATTCAAATGTCATGTTAAGGTGGGAAAGTGTGACACTGAAGCAGAGTTCACTGTAATACAGGGACGGGGGGAGCCGCTGCTAGGCAGGAAGACTGCTATTGAGTTAGGTGTACTGAGGGTGGGCACATACATAGCAGCAGTGACAGAAGCTAAGTCTGAAATACAGAGGCAATACCCCAAACTGTTTAAAGGTGTTGGTAAACTGAACACAAAGCAAATCAGTTTGCATATTGATGAGAGTGTAACACCAGTGGTACAACCCCTGAGGAGGGTGCCATTTCACCTGAGGGAAGCAGTAGAGAAGAAAGTAAATCAGCTGCTAGACATGGACATTATTGAGAAGGTTGAGGGACCTACACCGTGGGTTAACCCTGTTGTAATTGCACCAAAAGCTAATGAGGACGACATCAGGATGTGTCTAGACATGAGAAGAGCTAATGCAGCTATCATCAGAGGGAGATATCCAATACCCACAGTGGATGAGCTATTACAGGGAATGAACGGGTCTGTCATTTTCAGTAAACTGGATTTGAAATGGGGATACCACCAATTAGAGCTCACACCAGAGTCCAGGGGTATCACTACGTTTGCAGTACACACAGGTACCTACAGGTACAAGAGACTCATATTTGGAGTGTCATCAGCTAGTGAACAGTATCAACATGAGATAGCCACTGCTACAGCGGGCATTGAGGGGGTAGAAAATATATCCGATGACATAATTGTTCATGCCCCAGATCAGGAGACTCATGAAAAACGACTCCATGCAGTTCTGAAGAGACTAGAGGACTGTGGGCTGACTCTAAACAAAGAAAAGTGTCAGTTTAACATGGACAAGTTGATTTTCATGGGCATGTTACTCTCACAGAAGGGCATAGGCCCCACCACAGAGAGGGTGAGAGCAATAGCAGAGGCACGAGAGCCTGAGAACGCCTCTGAGACCCGTAGTTTTCTGGGCCTAGCAGGGTATAGTAGCCGTTTTTTTACCACAGTTTGCTAGCATATCAGAGCCACTGCGGAGGCTTACCAAGAAAGACACAGCTTTCATATTCGGGCCAGAGCAAAAACAGGCATTTAGAACGCTGAAAGAAAAGCTAGCTGAGGCCGGCACTCTAGCATATTTTGACAAAGATGCGCCTACTAGAGTCATAGCAGACGCAGGACCAGTAGGAATAGGAGCAGTCTTAGTACAGCAACAGCAACAGGAAATGGTGCCAATATGTTATGTGAGTAGGAGCCTGACTGATTGTGAAACAAGATATTCACAAACTGAAAAAGAAGCTCTCGCCTTAGTTTGGGCGTGCGAGAGGCTGCACCCATACATATATGGTAAAAAGTTTGACCTAGTAACAGACCACAAGGCGCTGGAGGCCATATACAGTCCGACCTCTAAGCCATGTGCCCGTATTGAGAGGTGGGTGCTGCGGCTCCAACCATATGAGTTCAGAGTAATCCACATACCTGGAAAGGACAACATTGCAGATCCACTGTCGCGACTACTGGGAGAAAGCACGACAGACGGAAACCACAAGCACGGAGCAGAGGAATACGTTCGGTTCGTAGCCACACACGCTACGCCACGAGCACTGACTACCAGGGAGGTAGAGGAAGCCTCTGCAACCGATGAGGAACTCAGTGACCTGAGAAGTGCAATACAAAGTGGATGTTTTGACAAATGCCAAGTGTATGCACGCATTGCATATGAATTGTGTATAATTGGACAGTTGGTGTTGAGAGGGACACGCATTGTACTGCCACACACACTCAGAGACAGAGCCCTGGAGTTGGCTCATGAGGGACACTTGGGGATTGTTGGTACGAAGCAGCACCTCAGGAGTAAAGTGTGGTGGCCAGGTATAGATAAGGCAGCTGAGAAGTATGTGAGGTCATGTCACGGATGCCAAATAGTGTCGAGGCCTGATGTGCCTGAACCCTTGAGACCTACAACACTTCCAGATGGGCCGTGGCAGGACTTAGCCACTGACCTACTTGGTCCATTACCGACAGGACACTCGATATTAGTTGTGATAGACTACTACAGCCGGTACTACGAGTATGATATCCTGCAGTCGACCACTGCTGAAAAGGTCATTAACAGCCTGGAGAATATCTTCAGCAGACATGGACTACCGATTTCCATACGGTCAGACTGTGGACCACAGTATATGTCTGCCCAGTTTCAAGCATTCTGCCAGGAGAATGGAATTGAGCATGTGAAAACCACACCCAAGTGGGCACAAGCCAATGGGGAGGTGGAGAGACAAAACGCTTCACTGATGAAGAGGATTCGCATCGCACAGTCTGAGGGGCTGGACTGGAAGAAGGAGCTACGCAAGTATGTGACCATCTACCGGTCTATTGATCACTCCACAACAGGGAAAAGTCCTGCAGAGCTCCTGTTCAAGAGAAAGATCAGAGGAAAGCTCCCGGACATCATGACACCACAAAGAGACCTGGAGGTCAGAGACACTGACGCCGAGAGAAAAGGAAAGTCAAAACTGTACACTGACAACAAGAACAGAGCAAAATACTCTGATGTATCAGTGGGAGACCAAGTCTTACTCAAACAAGACAAAACAGACAAGTTTACAACAGCCTTTGACAAGACACCACACAAGGTCATCAGTAGAGATGGGAACAATGTGGTTGTCCAATCACCAAGTGGAGCGACTTATTCCAGGAACACTACGTTCGTCAAGAGGTACTACACAGAGGATCCTGCTCCACAATCGTCCAGCAAGACTCGATTAACATGGACTGAGGGTGAGGAGAAGGAAAACACACCAGACACAGAGTCCGAAGCAGAGACTCACACTAGGGTGTCCACACCCAAAGCCACACCGCCTATGGCTAGGTATGAGAGACCCCACAGACAGACCAAAATGCCTCAGAGATTGATGGATTTTGTCATTAAGTGAAATGAGCCTGTCTGGCACACAAAAAAAAAAAAAAAAAAAAAAAAAGAGTGGGTGCCAGATATTGTTATGTATTATGTATTATTATTCATGCTCAATGATATTTACATGCATTCACTAATTGAAAGGTGGAGTTTTGTTCATGGTGAACATTTGTTTATTTTTGATAACAGGTAACAGAATTGAAGGGTATCCTGTAAGTGAAAAAAAGAAAGTAATTGAATTCACACACATTTCTGTATGGGACCTTGGAGTTTATGTCCTAGTAAGGAGGGGATGTTGTGTATGGACGTACCACGCTGTTACGTGGTGACGTCATTGGAGCTGACGCTGCGCGTGCACTCCAGAGTTTGCAGACTGAGAGCAAGCAGCGTGCTGAAGCACGAGAACAGAAGATACAATAAAAGACTATTGTTTAAATACTGAGTCGTTCTTAAATGAAGGGATACTAAATATCTAACAGAGATGACGGCAGCTCATCTGCAAAAAAAGTTAGGACCTACAGCAATCGCGAAAATTACATCACCATGGGCTTCACTGAGGGACCAGACAAACGACCTGAGTGTGTGATTTGTGGAGAAAAGTTGGCAAACTCGAGCCTGAAGCCCAGCAAGCTGAAGAGACATCAGGCGTCTAAGCACCCAGAAACCATTGGGAAGGATCCGGACTTTTTTCGGAGGAAAGAACAGTCTCTCAAGGCGAACAAGCCTGTTGATGTTAGAGTAGCGTGGAGCAGGGGTGGCAGTGATTTACAGAAGGCTACCGAAGCCTCCTTTGAGTGTTCGCTTTTAATTGCAAAAGCAAAGAAACCGCACAATATTGGCGAGCAGCTCATCAAACCAGCCTGCATCAAAATGGTTTAGAAACTGTGCGGCCCACAGGTGGCGGATAAACTAAAATCAGTACCACTCTCGAACAATGTAGTGAAAGACCGAATTGATAAGATGTCAAGTGATTGCGAGCAGCAGCTGTCAGAAAAGCTTAGAAAGGGTCCATTTGCCATACAACTTGATGAAACTACAACTGTCGCAGACGAGGCTGTGCTCATCGTTTATGTGCAATATATCGAAAATGAGGATCTGAAGCAGGACATTCTCATGTCAGCCAACCTTACTACCACCACTCGAGGTGAGGATATTTTTACTGCAGTGGATTCTTACTTCATTCAACATAAATGCAAACCGTTCACCATTAGGGCCTGATTTGAGAGGATGAATGCAGGATTTGAATATTGGCCAACATTTTTAAATACATATGGTGCAAGATTAGATTTGTTGATTGAAGGCACAAGTCAAAGAAGCATAGTGGGTCTAATTATGATGCATATGCCGGTGTATAAGCAGTTTGTTATTAAAATGACAAAAAAAAGTATTAAACCCAGCTAGGACAGATTCTCTCTGCTACTGATTGGAATTTCCTGTCTCATATTTAGTTTAATTTGTTGCATTGATTTGTTCCATAAATGCAAACCGTTCACCATTAGGGACTGATTTGAGAGGATGAATACAGGATTTGAATATTGGCCAAACATTTTGAAATGCATATGGTGCAAGATGAGATTTGTTGATTGAAGGCACAAGTTAAAGAAGCATAGTGGGTCTAATTGTGATGCATATGCCTGTGTATAAGCAGTTTGTTATTAAAATGACAAAAAAAAGGTATTAAACCCAGCTAGGACAGATTCTCTCTGCTACTGATTGGAATTTCCTGTCTCATATTTAGTTTAATTTGTTGCATTGATTTGTTCCATAAATGCAAACCGTTCACCATTAGGGCCTGATTTGAGAGGATGAATACAGCATTTGAATATTGGCCAAACATTTTGAAATGCATATGGTGCAAGATGAGATTTGTTGATTGAAGGCACAAGTCAAAGAAGCATAGTGGGTCTAATTGTGATGCATATGCCTGTGTATAAGCAGTTTGTTATTAAAATGAAAAAAAATAAAATGTATTTTATGGTATCTTATTAGGAGGGGGTCCCTGGGGGGAAAAAGGTTGGGAACCACTGTCCTAAACCATAGGTCAGATTGCTACCAAATTGTATGTGTATCATTACTGGATCAATTGTATCAACAGTTGAATAAGGCTAGTTAATATCTAATAGCGTTTTGAAGATATTGACCAATGATCTTCAAAAGGGCGTGGCTCTGTACATAAATAGACCAAAGTCAACAACCGTTGGACCAAATGTCACAAAACTTGCTGGGTATCTCCACATTAGTACAGAAAACATACCCTCAAAATGACCACTGTGACTAGGGGCACTACAAATGAAAAACTAAATCAGCATGGTATAACACAAATCACACACAAATGTTTTGTCCAATCATTATAAAACGTGCAGGATATGTTTCATAAAAATGTTGAACAACGTGTGTAAAACAATTTGGAAATCTCCCAATAGGGGGTGCCACCAGTTCCAATCTAAACACATGCATGGGCCTGTGTCAGAATGCAGGTAGGTGAATTCCAATGGTTGAAGGCAATCACAGAGACAGAGAGTGTTTACTCTTGAACAGGTTCGACTTTAATAGTAAGAACACAGAGTAAATTCTAAGAGAGAACAAGTGCTAAAAGCACAAGTGTAAGATAAGGTAAATGGGAGCTTATTGGAGGTCCACAGTAGAACCGTCCGCGTTATCCCCGAACGCAATTAGTGAAGACCTGACAATGGACAAGCAGAAGAGAGGTATGTTAAATAGAGACCAAATACCAACATTCCACACACACCCCTGTGACAGCCAATCAGGAACCACCCCTAAGTGACAGCACTAATTGACAGGGAAATGACAGGTGACAAGCCCAGTGACATATGCCAGGAATGTGGGTTACGTCCAGAACGTAACAGTACCCTCCCCCGACGAACGGCACCAGACGTTCACCTAGGAGCCTCGGGATTCAGCCGCCGGAAATCAACGATCAGGCTGGGATCTAAAATATCCCTTTGAGGCACCCAAGAACGCTCTTCTATCCCGTACCCCTCCCAATCCACCAAGAACTGAAACCCCCTACCCCTCCGCCTACAACCCAGTATCCTCCGCACCGTGTAAATGGGTTGACCGCCAATAAACCGGGGCGGAGGAACCACAGGCAGTGGCGGGGCCAAGGGCGATGAGAGGAATGGCTTCAACAGGGACACATGAAACGTCGGATGAACCCTCATAGAGCTCGGAAGTCGTAACTTGTAAGCCACTGGATTAACCCGATGAATCACTTTAAATGGTCCTATAAAGCGAGGAGCCAGCTTCTTGGATTCCACCCGGAGAGGGAGATCCCGGGTGGAAAGCCAAACCCGCTGCCCTGGACGGTAAACTGGAGCCGGACGACGCTTACGGTTAGCCTGCCGTTGGGTACTAACCGAAACCTTCTGTAGCGCCTTCCGAACCTGTTTCCACGTCCTGCGACAGCGAGCCACATGTGCCTGGGCCGAGGGCACCTCCGCCTCCTGCTCCTGCTCGGGAAACAGAGGAGGTTGAAAACCATACTGGCACTGAAAGGGAGACATACCGGTAGAAGAGGAGAGAAGGGTATTATGCGCGTACTCAGCCCAAGCCAACCTCCTACTCCACGTTGCCGGACTACCGGCAACGTAACACCTCAAGACCCCCTCCAAATCCTGGTTGACCCTCTCCGTCTGTCCGTTCGACTGTGGATGGAACCCAGACGACAGACTGACAGAGGCGCAGAGGCCGGCGGCAAACGCCTTCCAGAACCTGGAGGCGAACTGAGGACCCCGGTCCGACACGATATCTACTGGCAGCCCGTGGACCCGAAAGACATGCTGTATAATTAAATCAGCAGTCTCCCGGGCCGAAGGAAGCTTGGGGAGAGGGACAAAGTGAGCCGCCTTAAAGAACCGATCCACCACCACCAAAATGGTGGTGAACCCGTCCGAAAGGGGAAGACCAGAAATAAAGTCCAGAGATATGTGTGACCAGGGTCGTTTAGGAATAGGAAGTGGTCGGAGGAGACCCGCCGGTGCCCGTCGAGAGGTCTTACTACGTGCGCACACCGGACAGGCCGCCACAAAGGAACGCGTATCCCCCTCCACTGTCGGCCACCAGAACCTCCTACGGATAAATTCCAGGGTCCTGGTTGCCCCTGGGTGGCTGGTGAGGGATGACGCATGTGCCCACTGTAGCAAGCGTGAGCGCGCCACCTTGGGAACATACGACCGTCCCGGAGGACCCCCACCAGGATCGGGCTCCCGCGTTAGCGCCGACCTTACCACCTTCTCTATGCCCCAAGACACGGGTGCCAAAATCAAGGCCGGTGGAATAATGGGATGGGGCTGCTCCTCCCGCCCAGGAAGATCAAACTGGTGCGACAACGCGTCAGGTTTGATATTCTTGGAGCCGGGTCTATAGGAGATGGTATATCGAAATCGTGTGAAGAACAACGTCCACCTGGCCTGGCGAGCGTTAAGGCGTTTAGCCCCTTGGATGTAAGCCAAGTTCTTATGGTCAGTCCAAATAATGAAAGGATGTGCCGCCCCCTCCAACCAATGTCTCCACTCCTCCAGTGCCAATTTGATCGCCAATAACTCCCGATTACCCACGTCGTAATTACGCTCGGCTGGTGACAGACGGCGAGAAAAAAAAGCACACGGGTGCACTTTCCCATCCTTTAAGCATCTCTGAGAGAGCACCCCCCCCACCGCGACGTCAGAGGCATCCACCTCCACAATGAACGGAACCTCCGCGTCATGGCGGATCAATACAGGAGCGGATGTAAAACGACGTTTAAGATCGCAGAAGGCCGACTCAGCCCTAGGCGACCATTCAAAGCCAGGGAGAGAGGCCTTAGTGAGAGCTGTTAAGGGATTGGCTAAGGCGCTAAAATTGCGAATAAAGCGCCTGTAAAAATTTGCAAAGCCCAAAAAACGTTGTAACCCCTTGAGCGACGAAGGCCGTGGCCAGTCCAAAACTGCACTCACCTTGGCTGGATCCATGCGCAGATCGCCCTTCGTCAACACAAAGCCCAGGAAGGACACGGTGTCCGTGTGAAACACACACTTCTCAGCCTTAACGAATAGTTGATGCTTGAGGAGACGGTCTAGCACCTCCCGAACGTGCATTTGGTGTTGCACCATATTGCGAGAAAAAATCAGGATATCATCTAAGTAGACAAACACCGACACCCCAATCAAGTCTCGCAGCACGTCGTTAACCAGGGCTTGGAAGACTGCCGGAGCATTAGCCAAACCAAAGGGCATGACCAAATACTCATAGTGCCCATTGGGTGTGTTAAATGCAGTCTTCCACTCGTCTCCCTCTCTAATCCTGACCAGGTTGTATGCATTACGTAAGTCAAGTTTAGAAAAGACCTGTGCCCCCTGTAAGCACTCAAAGGCCGTGTCCATGAGGGGTAAAGGATATCGGTTCTTGATGGAAACGTCATTCAATCCCCTATAATCAATGCATGGGCGCTGATCCCCATCCTTTTTATCAACAAAAAAGAAGCCAGCGCCGGCAGGGGAAGTGGAAGGGCGTATGTGCCCCGCAAGCAATGCCTCCTCTATGTAGGTGTTTATGGCCAAGGTTTCGGGGCGTGAGAGAGAGAACATTCGCCCGCGAGGCGGGGAGGTACCGGGTAGAAGATTAATGGGACAGTCGTATGATCTATGAGGCGGAAGTGCTTTAGCACGCGTTTTGCAAAAAACGTCCGCCGGGTCCCAATAGATCTCAGGCACCCCTATTAAATCGGGATTAGAGGGTAGATCAGAATCTGCCACGCTCCCCACCATCCTGGAGAAAGAGGGAGGAGACAAAAGAGAAGAGGGGGGGGGAGACAAGGGTTTGGGCAAACTCCCGCTGACGATCGACTTGACGTCGGCCGCCGTTGAGAGTTCGCCCGTGCTCCAATTAATGACACGAACACATGACGACAACCAGGGATGACCCAACACCATGACAGAATAGGGGGAAAAGATGACAAAAAAAGTAACCCATTCCCACTCCCCACCCTCCACCCGGATGTGTAAGGGAACTGTGCGCTGGGTGACGCTCCCACTGCCCAGGGGCCAACCGTCCAGGGCATAGACTGGTAAGGGAACCCCTAAGTCCTCCACCGGGGTTCCCCACTCCTTCACCAATCCTACGTGAATAAAATTGCCCGCCGCCCCTGAGTCAATGAGAGCCTTAGTTCCCCTAATGTCACCCCCACAGTTGATCGCCACCTCAAAAAATGTGCGAGAATCCGTGGTCTTGGCAGGAATGAGCCCACCTGCTGGCGCCCTCTCGAGGCCCGACGGCGCACCTTCCATCCCCGATTGGCGCCGAGCCGATACAGCCTGGACCCGACAGCTGCCGAAGCGGTGACCGGTGCGGCCGCGCCGGAAGCAGCGTCGCTCTTTGATGAAGCGCTGCCTCTCGTCGTCCGAGAGCGACAGCGCTCCAAGCTGCATGGATTCATCACCCAGTGGCCCACTCGTGTAATGCATGGAATTATCAACACCAGGAGAAGAAGGAAAACATACCTGGGGCTGGGTGTTGTTGACATGCTCCTTCTCCCTCTCCCGGTGCCGATTATCCATCTTGATGGTGGTATTGATCAGCACTTCCAGCTGCTCGGGGATCTCACGCGCGGAGAGAGCATCTCGCATCCGCGCTGAGAGTCCCCTGACGAACAGAACCACGCAGACGTTCTCCGCCCAAGCTGTCTCCCGAGCCAAGATCCTAAATTTGATAGCATAAGCTGCGACAGTGCGGAGGCCCTGCCGGCAGTCGAGAAGACGACCACCAGCCTCGAAGATCGAGAGTACCCGGGAAGTATCGAATACTCTTCTCAATTCCCGGGTAAAGGCGTCCAGACTGTCGCAGATTATCGCCCCTGCCTCTAATTCCGCCGTAGCCCAGGAGAGAGCTTCGCCGGTGAGCAGTGTGATAATATACGCTACCTGCGCTGTCTCCGATGGAAATGATCGTGGTTGCAGCCGGAAAATGAGTAGACACTGGGTGATGAATTCCCGACAACCATCCGGTGATCCGTCATAGCGAGCGGGCGCCTGCAGATGTGGTTCGCGGGACCGCTCCTGGACCCCGAACCCTCCCCGACTTTCCTCTGCGTGGAGCGCTGCTTCCCCCGCCGCCGACTGTACACCAGCCACTCCTTCTTGGGCTTGTCGAGCTGTGGCCAACGCCGACTGCGCCACCGCTTGGGATGATCCGACGACCCCATTGAGTCGGATTAACTCGGCGCTGACCAGCTGCTGATGTTCCTCCATCCGTGTCTGGGCTGCTCCCTGCGTCCGGAGCATCTCCATGATGGCCTCCATGGAATTCTGATGGTCAGGTCTTCTGTCAGAATGCAGGTAGGTGAATTCCAATGGTTGAAGGCAATCACAGAGACAGAGAGTGTTTACTCTTGAACAGGTTCGACTTTAATAGTAAGAACACAGAGTAAATTCTAAGAGAGAACAAGTGCTAAAAGCACAAGTGTAAGATAAGGTAAATGGGAGCTTATTGGAGGTCCACAGTAGAACCGTCCGCGTTATCCCCGAACGCAATTAGTGAAGACCTGACAATGGACAAGCAGAAAAGAGGTATGTTAAATAGAGACCAAATACCAACATTCCACACACACCCCCGTGACAGCCAATCAGGAACCACCCCTAAGTGACAGCACTAATTGACAGGGAAATGACAGGTGACAAGCCCAGTGACATATGCCAGGAATGTGGGTGGTCACCGACCGAGGTCGGTGTCCAGAACGTAACAGGCCTGGTGCAAATTTGGCCATGAATTAGTGACACTAAACATCACCAAAGTTGGTGGATATTTTTTATTAAGTTGTTGAAACATGTCCCCAAAATGTTTTCGAAATTGACCAATATGCCAATATTTAACAAATATAAAAAAAAGAATTGGTGCTTTCATTGGTCTACACTCCCACCTAGTGGAGATTTGCGTTCTTCAAAACACACCTTTCTAGTTATTACTGCATTTACTTCTCATATATAGCATAATAGTTATTACTACTGCTCATGCCTATAGTAGGTACTACTGCTCATCTCTCTAGGATATAGGCCTATAGTAGGTACTACTGCTCATCTCTCTAGGATATAGGCCTATAGTAGGTACTACTGCTCATCTCTCTAGGATATAGGCCTATAGTAGGTACTACTGTTCATCTCTCTAGGATATTTTCTGAATTTCCCCAAGGGGATCAATAAAGGAACATCTTATCTTATCTTATCTTATACGCCTATAGTAGTTACTACTACATCTGTTGCTCATCTATCTAGGGCAGTGGTTCCCAACCTTTTTCCCCCCAGGGACCCCCAAACATCTCTGATGAAATTCGCGGACCCCCTCCTAATAAGATACCATAAAATATTTTTTTTTTTTCATTTTAATAACAAACTGCTTATACACAGGCATATGCATCACAATTAGACCCACTATGCTTCTTTGACTTGTGCCTTCAATCAACAAATCTCATCTTGCACCATATGCATTTCAAAATGTTTGGCCAATATTCAAATGCTGTATTCATCCTCTCAAATCAGGCCCTAATGGTGAACGGTTTGCATTTATGGAACAAATCAATGCAACAAATTAAACTAAATATGAGACAGGAAATTCCAATCAGTAGCAGAGAGAATCTGTCCTAGCTGGGTTTAATACTTTTTTTTGTCATTTTAATAACAAACTGCTTATACACAGGCATATGCATCACAATTAGACCCACTATGCTTCTTTAACTTGTGCCTTCAATCAACAAATCTCATCTTGCACCATATGCATTTCAAAATGTTTGGCCAATATTCAAATCCTGTATTCATCCTCTCAAATCAGTCCCTAATGGTGAACGGTTTGCATTTATGGAACAAATCAATGCAACAAATTAAACTAAATATGAGACAGGAAATTCCAATCAGTAGCAGAGAGAATCTGTCCTAGCTGGGTTTAATACTTTTTTTTGTCATTTTAATAACAAACTGCTTATACACAGGCATATGCATCATAATTAGACCCACTATGCTTCTTTGACTTGTGCCTTCAATCAACAAATCTAATCTTGCACCATATGTATTTAAAAATGTTGGCCAATATTCAAATCCTGTATTCATCCTCTCAAATCAGGCCCTAATGGTGAACGGTTTGCATTTATGTTGAATGAAGTAAGAATCCACTGCAGTAAAAATATCCTCACCTCGAGTGGTGGTAGTAAGGTTGACTGACATGAGAATGTCCTGCTTCAGATCCTCATTTTCGATATATTGCACATAAACGATGAGCACAGCCTCGTCATCAAGTTGTATGGCAAATGGACCCTTTCTAAGCTTTTCTGACAGCTGCTGCTCGCAATCACTTGACATCTTATCAATTCGGTCTTTCACTACATTGTTCGAGAGTGGTACTGATTTTAGTTTATCCGCCACCTGTGGGCCGCACAGTTTCTAAACCATTTTGATGCAGGCTGGTTTGATGAGCTGCTCGCCAATATTGTGCGGTTTCTTTGCTTTTGCAATTAAAAGCAAACACTCAAAGGAGGCTTCGGTAGCCTTCTGTAAATCACTGCCACCCCTGCTCCACGCTACTCTAACATCAACAGGCTTGTTCGCCTTGAGAGACTGTTCTTTCCTCCGAAAAAAGTCCGGATCCTTCCCAACGGTTTCTGGGTGCTTAGACGCCTGATGTCTCTTCAGCTTGCTGGGCTTCAGGCTCGAGTTTGCCAACTTTTCTCCACAAATCACACACTCAGGTAGTTTGTCTGGTCCCTCAGTGAAGCCCATGGTGATGTAATTTTCGCGATTGCTGTAGGTCCTAACTTTTTTTGCAGATGAGCTGCCGTCATCTCCTTTTCGTTTGTCACACATTTTCGCCTCTGGCGGCTGACTGCAGACGAGCCGAGAAAGTTAACTAGCGTGCTAGGCTAGCTACAGAAAGTGATACAGTCAACTGATTCGCGTTTTAGCGGCTACCCGGTAGCCTACTGTTAACGTTCAAAAATCATGTCTAGATGTTTATTTATTTATCTTTATTTTTTATTGTAGTGGAGAGACTATTCATGCTTCTGATGATAAAAATATGCTAATTAAATATTTCTCTAAAAAAAAAAAGAAAAAAAAGAAACTCAAATCATCTGTGGTCTGGCGGACCCCCTGCGCCCCCTGGCGGACCCCTAGGGGGTCCGCGGACCCCAGGTTGGGAATCACTGATCTAGGCTATAGGACTATAGTAGTTACTACTGTTCATCCCTCTCTAGGATATAGGCCTATAGTACAGTAGTTACTACTGCATCTGTTGCTCATCTCTCTAGGATATAGGCCTCTAGTAGTTACTACCACTGTACATCTGTTGCTCATCTCTAGGATATAGGCCTCTAGTAGTTACTACTGCATTTGCTGCTCATCTCGCCCACCCTCTTAGTCATCAATAGGAAGGAATGGAAGATGGAGGCTTTTGCTTCAGTGTGTATAGGCTACGTCACCAGATGGATGATGAGGAAAAAAGAGGAATTGAAAAGTAGAAGGGACTGCCAGAGCCAGGCACTGGTTTGATATTATTGTTGAATCGATTTCAATGGGATCATATTGTGGTGAAGTTATAACATCATGGTACAGAATTTGTTTGTCTGAATTACTGCTGACGAGCACACATTCACTAAGATTTCTCACAAATTGAGTTCTGAAATAACGGAGGGAACATCACTTGAAATTGAACTCCTTTCATATCACACTCTACATTACCATGCAGTGCAATAGGATCAAATTGATTAGTCGACATATGATTTTATATATATTGTGCGAATAAGAATCCTTACAACTATCATGATACTTTCCTCCATATTGCAGAGCCCTCAAGCCCACACATGTTTAACCTGGCAAAGAGCCTTTTTGGCCCCAAAACTCAGATGACAATAAAAGTGTGCTGGATTGGATGAGCGAGTGTTCACTCTATTTAATTAAAATTTGGAAGGAAATCTACCCAGTTCGACTTAGGTCTGTCTGCGGTCTCTGGCACATTCCCCTCAAATCCCTCTATTGGGAGAAACCAGTGCATCATTTCTCTCTCTCTCTCTCTCTCTCTCTCTCTCTCTCTCTCTCTCTCTCTCTCTCTCTCTCTCTCTCTCTCTCTCTCTCTCTCTCTCTCTCTCTCTCTCTCTCTATCTCTCTGGCCAGCGGTGTGTGTGTGAGTCAGCTTTGTGTCGGTGTGGCAGTCAGGCAGTCGTCTACCCTCACCCGGGGATGACGGTGTGTCGGTGGTGGTGGTGGTACGCTAGCATACATCCACCCTGCTGGCAACAGCCTAAGTGTTTTCATTCCATGCGATAGGAGTCACACCACATTCCTGTTACAACTTCTCTGCGGTATATAAAAAAAATCTCCTCTTCGAAACCGCACCACCATGTGTTTTGAATTTTCTTCCTCTGTTTGTTCTCATTTACAGCATCTCGCCACTTTTCCCTGCTCTGCTCTCTCTCTCTACTCTCTCTTTCTCTCTATCTCCCCCCCCCCCCACACACACACACACACGCACTCACTTACACACTTATCGCTCAATCGCTCCATGTTGTGATAGACCCATTTAGTCCTCATGAAAGCATTCCATTTAGGTGCATTTGAGGTTACGGTTGTCATTGACAACCGGCTGTCATTGAGTGGCAGGCAGCCTAGAGGCGGCAGTGGTGATGGGGGGGGGGGGGGGGGGGGGTTCATTTGCATAACGAGTGTAGCTCACAATAATGCTGCATCCAGCCACAGATAGAAGCTAGTTTATGGACCCAGAGACTGTCATACGGGACCAAAGCAGGTTAATAGTTGGATTTAGATTCTTTCACCGTGGCAACCTACATGAGTGATGTGCTGCAAATTGTTGAAGGTGAAACCCCCCCGCCCCCCCTCTCTGAATTTATAGCGGGGGGGGCAGCCTACTCCACGGATGCCCAACTAACAGACATTTACAACTACTCTATCTACACAACTGCGACTAGAAAACAATTGAACCCTTGCAATTACAGGAGAACCGTAGAAATCAGTTTTTTTTTATTCTGTATTTGCAGTTGTAAAATCAATTTTACTTGGTAGTGTGAATGTGATATATCACCAGAAAGTACTCAGCCTATAACACAATACTTAACTTACCATCTTTAGATAATAAAGTTTGAAAACATTGTTCCTCTGAAAACGTCAAGTGGAGTTATATGGTTGTTCATTTGAGGTGATCGTTATTGGGCAATGTGTATGTCAGGAAACAGAAAGTCAATTATTGTAATTATTGTAATATGTCATTTATTGCTGAATTGTCTCAGACCATAGTTGTAAGCCAAATAAGGCTCAAGGCTGTCGAGAATTATGAGTCATATTATTAAATCAGTAAGCCTGCACCCCACAAGCCTAGGCCTAATTAGCCTATAGATCATGTTAGCAAATCCAGGAAGTGGACCCAGGGACAATCCCAGTTGAGTGGTGTTTTTCCATAGATGTACTTTCACGTTTTCCTTTTTACTTGAAATGCATTGCTTGAAAAGTATGATTCAAAATGTTAAAGATCCCCTCCACACGTGTTTACTGTATAACACTTTGGAAATGTTCCATTTTGAATAACAATTAGTTTGGTATGGTTCTTCCACCAAACATGTTCAATAAACTACTGCAAATGTCTTGGCCACCCTTCCCCCCTCATGCCTTGAGCCGGTTAACTTTCTCTTTTTCCACCTAAGCGGTTTGCCAAATAAATGTTTAATCCAAACACAACTCTTCTTAGCTTACGCATTCTTGTTATAACTGAGAAATTTGCTGAAAAAATGCACTTGTTTTTGTGCATAGATAACTAGATCACATAGCGGTCACAGAGGCACTTCACTTAGCAAAAGCGAAAGGCCTCTCCTCTGTTCTGATTCTCCTACCTAGACCTATCTGCAGCCTTCGACACAGTCAACCATCAGATCCTCCTCGCATCCCTCGCAGGAATGGGAGTGGCTGGCTCTGTGCTGACATGGCTGACATCATACCTCAATGACCGCTCCTACCAAGTGTCATGGAGAGGGACCCTGTCGGCCACCCGCCCCCCTGCGGACGGGTGTCCCTCAGGGCTCAGTCCTAGGACCCCTCCTCTTCTCCCTCTACACTAAATCTCTGGGTAACATTATCACGTCTCATGCCTTCTCGTTGCTATGCCGATGATACTCAACTCTTCCTCTCCTTCCCTCCCTCGGATATCGACGTCTCTGAGCGGATCTCGGCCTGTCTGTCCAACATCTCCGCCTGGATGACGACCAACGACCTCAAACTGAACCTAAGCAAAACAGAATTGCTCCACCTGCCGGCCAAATCCTCCCCCCTGACCGACCTTTCCATCAAAGTCAAGAATACAGCTGTGACCACGTCCCGACCGCCAAGAACCTTGGTGTAGCTGAGGGGCTACACAACCCGGACTGTATTAAAGATTGTTTAGATTAAACCACTACTAAATATTATTACTTGCCAGACAGTACAGTTAGATAAATATGGCAGACACTCAATTGACGGCACGGGGACAAGGATATCAAGTTTACAGTATTTTAATAGTCATATCACTATACAACTGAATTATTACGTTGCTCTTTTAATAGTAGAATGTCAGAGTATCAAAGTCAGGGGGAATGAATATTTCCTAGGTTAAGAATACTCAACCGGTGCTCTGCAGGGAGTGAGAGAAGGCGATACAGGGCAAAGCATGGTGGGTAGCTGGAGACGATGATTTCCCCTGTGGAGTTGTAAGCTCCAGAGGAATTGAAGAATAGTCGGATAATCCTGTGATCACTGAAGAAAAGGGGGTCTCGTACGGATCCAGTCCTTGTAATCCAAGTGCCCGATGGCAGGGTTAATAGCTCTTAATCCAAAGCCCGATGGCAGAGATGGTAGCTAGCTAGCTTCGTTTGTACTGGAAGCTAGCCCGATGACGGTCTTCAGGGAGTAGTTAGATCCAAACGCAGATGGTCTTAACTATACGCTTCTCTATGTTACTTCGCTTACACAAGTCACTAATGTTATGGTTTGTAACCGACCCCAAACGCAACGGCACAAAGAGAGTTGTTTTCAGAGTTAGCCAAAAACAAGGGCGTGTTTATTCTCAGAGTCACAAGATTGAATTAGGTGGAAAACAGAACAAACGGGGAATCTGGCATGTGAAGAATGTCTTGCGGCTCTGCAGATTCTCCCAGACGGTGTTGGTGAGGAATTTGCTTGTGACGTCTGAGCCGCTCTGCAGATCCCCCCAGCATACACTCCAGATGGAACACGGAGGGAGAGAGAGAATCCCAGTTAGCTCAGCGCACAACAGATAACAGAGAGGTGACTGATCCAAATTAATATCCAAGTGACTTGATCTTCGGTATGATACACACAGTTAGCAGAGTCCAGAGAAAAAACAATACGGTAATCCAAAGAGTAAATCCAACAACAAAAAATAGGTGAGAACAGTATAACAAACACGGGATCTCTTCGGTGTTTCACAAACACACAAAAAACTGGTGATCCAAAAAGACTTTCAAAAACTCACCAAAGCGCAACGCGTAAAGCGGGCAGATAAACGAGGCGTAGCTTCGTACGGGGAATCAGGTTCTCCAAGGGATACTTCACGAGAGTCCTGGAGAGCAACAGACAGCGAACGGGAAAGAAAGGCAGATGCAGGGAATATTCAAAACGATCCAACATCGATATTAGGGGGGAAAGAGTATATAAAGCCCTCTGGGGCGCTGATTAGAACACACATCAGGTGCGTGATGGTAATTGATACTTGACTTAGAAGTGTGCGTTCGGCCACGGACCAATCATCACAGAATCCTCACAGAAACCTTAAAGGAACGGAGCGTGGCGGGGAATGCAATTAATCAACAAAGCACCTTAACGGAACGGAGCGTGTGGCCGGGAACGGACCAATCATCACAGTACTTTAGGAAGCCTGTGGTGGGGAAAGAACCAATCCTCACAACTATACTGCGCCAATAATGGCTCTACAATATTATGGTCATATCTAAGTAGCTACTAGCTATCCGTAACGATACACCGCGGGTAGGTCTGTGTACAACGGTACCGAACGTATTACAATCTCGCTCGGCTGCTTCTCCCGTTCTGCTACTGCCGACTCATTACTTCCACTGCTCACATGTTCACTCGTTCTGCACACTCGTTACTGTGTTCTCGTTTCTCTGCTGTTAGGTTACTGCTCACACGGCTGCTTACGCCATCTACAATATATATACTCAGACTGATTTCTAGAGCGCAGCCGAATTACCTGTCTGGAATCAATGCGCCTGCTAAGGGCATGTCTGAACTTGCCCGGACACGTCTTTGAACTTGTCTGAGGGGCGCGTCTGCTGGCGCCTCCAATGTCAAGGGCGGTGCCCAGTGAGGCGAGCGAATAATACTATGATGCAAACGGAAGCTTAAAGGTATATAGCTTATATATATAAACAATATACAAGTTATACAAAATAATAAACGCAGATTCTCAGTGTTAATCTGGCCCTTCAGAACAGCCGCCTCCTAATTAGTCCGCACCTAATTAGTAAATAAATGGGGGCACAGATTAATATTAAAGTCAAGTCAACTTCTCCATACTGTGCTATGGGGAGTTGGAAACAATCTACAAAGTCAGTGGGTCATCGTCGTCGTCAGGGGATTTTGGGATCTCCGGCAGCTCTATCAACTTGGCTACAGGTCTGGTGTAGGTCCGCCCTTGGACGATGACTTCTGCCGCTCTGACCTTCCCATCGGAACCAGTAATCACTATGCTCACCCGGCCGGCCGACCACGTAGCTCGGGGTAGTGACTGGTCTATTATCATCACGACGGTATTCACTATCAGGTTGTCCCTGTCTTTAACCCACTTCTGACGGGCTGGAAGGGAGGGTAGGTAGCGTAGGAGGAAGCAGGCCCAAGACTGGTCGGCCAGTACTTGGCTGTGTCTCCACATCCTCCGTCCGTTCATCTCGTCCTGTCTGTACACAGTCTGAGGAAGGGCCGGGTCCGGCCGCCCCATCAAGAGGTGGTTTGGGGTGATGAGTTCGATGTCAGCTACGTCGCTTGGAGCGTAGCTGAGGGGTTTGGAGTTCAGAACTCCCTCTTCTTGAGCCCTCAGGTAGGCCACTGGTCCGTACGCCACTCCTGGGGCGTCGCTGAAGACGTGCAGGTCTGTCTGACACTTCTCCAGTCGCACGGTAGGGGGGAAGTGACTCCGCGGGATGGCCACCTCGCGGAGTGAGACAAGTTCACCCTCCCACTCTCTCCATGGGGTAGCTAGGTACTCGGGTATGGGGTCTTCCCAGCCCTGCTCCTTGGCCCACGGTTCTCTCACCGGCATCTTCGCCCGCTTCAAGAGTGGGGTTGCGTATCTGAACACTCCGTCGACCTCGACTCTCGTAGTCTTCTGATCTAGTAGAGCGATGGCATACTTGTCCTCTTTGGGCCGAACCATCTTGCGTTCGGTCTTGAATGGCAGCGCGTCTAGTGTCCATAGCCTCTCAACGGGCTGTAATAGAGTGTTGTCTGTGTCGCTCACCTTGGTGTAAAGGCAGCGTGTGGACGTTGGTTGGCTGGCAGGTCCGTAGAGGGGGCCCTGGAGCGTCCACCCCAGTCGGGTCTTAACCGCGGCTGGGCATCCTTTGGGTCCGATGTGGGCCGCCTTGGTTGGGACAATGAGGTCCGCGTGGTCGGAGCCAATGAGTAGGGTCGGTGTAGCTCCGCTGATGAGCGGTATGGGCAGTTGGCGTAGGTGGTCGTACTTCTCCATCAGCTGTGGGATGGGGTAATCGTAGCGTGACAAACCTATGTCGTAGCTCATGAACGCCTTGTTGATGCTGTACCGCTTCTCGGGCTGATCGATCGCTGCTATGGTGAACGAGACGTTTTCACCCTTTATTGTCTTTAAGTCTCGACTAATGGTACGGAGGGTCATCGTCTCCTCTGGGCCCCGCAGGTTCAACTGGGTCGCGGCGGAGGCGAGGAGGAGTGTCTTCTCTGACCCGTCGTCGAGGACGGCGTAAGTGTCGAGTACCTTGTCTCCGTGGCTGAGGAGTACTCGTACTACCTTGATGAGCACTCTGGGGCTCCCACTATTCGCTGGGTCGATGTGGAACACTTCTGTTCCCTGGTCGCTTTGTAGAGCTAATCTTCGCTTGGGGGCCTCGCACAGTGATTCGCGGTAAGTGGCGTCTGGGGGGTCAGCCTGGATCCACTGATCCATTTCGCCGATGGTCAGTCTCTTGAATGCGTCGCACTGTGCCAGCCAGTGTCCTCTGTCGTAGTAATAACATGTGATCTTCCATCCCTCTTTGGCGGGGGGGTTGTGACTCTTCTGTTGTGGCGCCGATTCGGCCTGGTACGCGTAGCACCGTGACTGCCAGTGTCCGCTGCGGCAGTAAGTACACCAGGGGGGGGGGGTCAAGACTCTTCTGTGGTGACACCGACTCGGCCTGGTACATCACTGTGATGGGCCTGCTTTGGTCTCCTGGTGGGCGCTTGTTGCTCTCGTGCAGTGCTTCGAGGTGAGCGCCGTCACACTTGCCACACTTCTTCTTAAGGCGGCATTCTGCTGCCATGTGGCCGCGCGCGCAGCGGAAGCAGCGGCGGTTATCTTTAATCCACTGACTCACTTCGGCTGTGGTCAGTCTCTTGAAAGCGTCGCACTGTGACAGCCAGTGTTCACTGTCGCAGTATTGACAGGCAATCTTCCATTTCTCCTTGGCGTGGGGGTTGTGACTCTTCTGTCGTGACACAGACTCGGCCTGGTGCATCACGGTGATGGGCCTGCTTTGGTCTTTAAACCTTCTCGGTCCCTCTTTAATGTTCGAGCCACCCCATGCGAAGGTGTCTATTCTTAGGCTGCTAACCTCCCTGGCTAGGAAGTCAGCAAGGTCCAGGAGTGACTGTTCTGGGCCATTCGGGTCACGATAGTTTCTTTGCCGCCGAAAACGTTCCTGGCGGAATGGGGGAGCTTCTCCAATATGCGCTCCACGTTGGAGTTGGCGTACAACTCGTACATCCCCTTCTCTCGTTGGGACCCGAGCATCCCTACCAGGGATTGTACTTTGACGGATAGGTCGTCCAGGGCTCGGTTGTCTCTAGCCGGGGGGAGACGTTCAATCTCACGTATCTCCTGAATGACATAGTCCCATGTACGTCCGTAACGTGCATCGAGGGCCACCAGGGCATCAGAATAGGGAGTCTGTGAATTGGAGTATGCCAGCGCTATGTTGTGCGCTCTAGTTACCTTAAGGTGCTTAAGGAGAATGGCATACTTGTATGACTCGTCCTGTACTCCGGACATAATTGTCTCTAGGCACATTCGCAGCTCGGTATACTGCGCTCGGTCTTCTCTTGTGAAATCTGGGAATGTGGGTGTCCCAATGTAGGATGCCATGGATGGCTGTGACACTGACGCACATGGGGGGAGAGGCAGAGGCCTCCTTGGCGAGTCTCCCTGTGCGTGGGGTCGTTGGTTCGTGCTGGGTGGGAACCAGAGGCTGGGTTCCCAGGCACTATTCCTCTGTGCTGTCTGTTGCTCGAACTCCCCACTGGGACGTGTTGGGGGTTCATAACGCAGCATGTCGGGACTGAGACCGGGGCTGCACTGTTCCTCCTGGTCTGAGATGGGTGCGTGCGGGTGGGCTTTCTGTCCTCCCTCGTCCTCCGCTAGGCTTTGTAGTCGCTCGGTTAGCTGCTCTGCAACGTAAGCAGGTTCTTCCCGTAGGCTGGGTCCCGTGTAGATTGGTCGGGGAGGGGAAGGTGCCCTCGACCCGTGTCGTGATGATCTCCGGGAGCTCCGGGTGGAGGAGTGGGGTGTCACCCTCTGGAGCGCTTGCTCCATCATTTGTGCTTGTAGACGGTCTCGTTCCGCCTCGCGCTGTGCATTGGCGCGGTCTCGCTCCATAGTTTCTTGAGCCTGGAGGCGCCTCTCTTCTCAATCAATCAATCAATCAAATGTATTTGTATAGCACGTTTAAACATGACGCTTGTCAACCAAAGTGCTTCACATGGCTAAGCTAAGTACAAAGAAAAGTATAAAATAAACAGAGAAATAAAATAAAATCAACGGATAGACAAAGGAAAAACAGAACAACACGTCAACAAGTACGGCAAGAGTCAAAGTGAGTCAGGGAAGGCCAGGCGATATAGGTGGGTTTTGAGTTTTGATTTAAAAGACTCGATGGAGGGGGCAGATTTGATGGACATGGGGATGCTGTTCCAGAGGTCAGGGGCTGCGACCGCAAAAGCACGTCCCCCCCTAGACTTGAAGTTGGACCTACGAGTGGTTAGGAGACCCTTATCAGCCGATCTGAGGGCCCTGGCGTTGGTATAGGGGGTGAGGAGGTCTGCTAGGTAAGCAGGGGCTTTACCATTTAGGGCTTTGTACACCATTAAGAGGACCTTGAAGTCTATTCTAAAGCGCACCGGGAGCCAGTGGAGGGAGGCAAGTACAGGGGTGATGTGAGCTCTCTTCCGGGTACCTGTGAGCAGTCTAGCGGCAGCGTCTTCTAGTCTGAGATGTTCGCGTTCACTCTCTTGTTGCGCTTGGAGACGTCTCTCTTCCGCTCTGGAGTGTTCACGTTCACTTTCTTGTTGCGCTTGGAGGCGGTCTCTTTGGCTTGAAGCTGCCAGCGTGGCGATCAGGACTTGCGCTAGCCTCTGGTCGGCCTCGCTTGGGGATGACGCTGATGATGGTGATCTTGAGTTGGCAGGGCTTGGCGGTGACCTTGTCTCCTTACGCGCTCCGAGGTCCATCTCGGGGGCGCTGTACTTTGTCTTCTCCCGCGCTCCGAGGTCCATCTCGGGGGCGCGGTGCTCTTTTCTTTGGTGCGCGCCGAGGTCCATCTCGGGGGCGCATTCTTTATCCTCTTGCGCTCCGCGGTCCATCTCGGCGGCGCGGTCTTTATCTTCTTGCGCTCCGAGGTCCATCTCGGGGGCGCGGTGGTCTATGGGCATAGTCAAGTCATGTCCCGCTTGTCCCCCCCCGTGAGCTAAGTCAGTTTCACTTAAACCAGCTTGGGTCTCTACCGGTGGGGCTGACAGGTCGATAAGGTTGGGCATACTTAAGCTACTAATTTTATCCTTGCTTAACGTCCTTTTAGATAAGCTAGGAGGTAGATCTACAGCGTAGCTCTCCAAGTGGGGAGGGGGCTGACGCTGGCGCCTAGGGCGCACTAGTGGGGGAGAGCCGATTGGAGAGTGTCCGCCGCTGGCCATATTATTATTAATATGATTATTATTACTGATACCCTCTGGCTCGAAGGACCAATTGTAGCTGAGGGGCTACACAACCCGGACTGTATTAAAGATTGTTTAGATTAAACCACTACTAAATATTATTACTTGCCAGACAGTACAGTTAGATAAATATGGCAGACACTCAATTGACGGCACGGGGACAAGGATATCAAGTTTACAGTATTTTAATAGTCATATCACTATACAACTGAATTATTACGTTGCTCTTTTAATAGTAGAATGTCAGAGTATCAAAGTCAGGGGGAATGAATATTTCCTAGGTTAAGAATACTCGACCGGAGCTCTGCAGGGAGTGAGAGAAGGCGATACAGGGCAAAGCATGGTGGGTAGCTGGAGACGATGATTTCCCCTGTGGAGTTGTAAGCTCCAGAGGAATTGAAGAATAGTCGGATAATCCTGTGATCACTGAAGAAAAGGGGGTCTCGTACGGATCCAGTCCTTGTAATCCAAGTGCCCGATGGCAGGGTTAATAGCTCTTAATCCAAAGCCCGATGGCAGAGATGGTAGCTAGCTAGCTTCGTTTGTACTGGAAGCTAGCCCGATGACGGTCTTCAGGGAGTAGTTAGATCCAAACGCGATGGTCTTAACTATACGCTTCTCTATGTTACTTCGCTTACACAAGTCACTATACTGCGCCAATAATGGCTCTACAATATTATGGTCGTATCTAAGTAGCTACTAGCTATCCGTAACGATACACCGCGGGTAGGTCTGTGTACAACGGTACCGAACGTATTACAATCTCGCTCGGCTGCTTCTCCCTTTCTGCTACTGCCGACTCATTACTTCCACTGCTCACATGTTCACTCGTTCTGCACACTCGTTACTGTGTTCTCGTTTCTCTGCTGTTAGGTTACTGCTCACACGGCTGCTTACGCCATCTACAATATATATACTCAGACTGATTTCTAGAGCGCAGCCGAATTACCTGTCCGGAATCAATGCGCCTGCTAAGGGCATGTCTGAACTTGCCCGGACACGTCTTTGAACTTGTCTGAGGGGCGCGTCTGCTGGCGCCTCCAATGTCAAGGGCGGTACCCAGTGAGGCGAGCGAATAATACTATGATGCAAACGGAAGCTTAAAGGTATATAGCTTATATATATAAACAATATACAAGTTATACAAAATAATAAACGCAGATTCTCAGTGTTAATCTGGCCCTTCAGAACACTTGGTGTTGTCCTCGATGACCAGTTGAACTTCTCCGCTCACATCGCAGCGACAACCAGAACCTGCAGATTCCTCCTAAGCAACGTCAGAAGGATCCGCCCCTTCCTGACAAAAGAAGCCACCCAACTCCTCATCCAATCAACAGTCATCTCCTGCCTCGACTACTGAAATGCACATGCTTGCTGGCCTCCCGGCCACTGCCACCAAGCTTCAGCTCATTCAGAATGCAGCGGCCCGCCTGATCTCAAACCTACCGAAGTCAGCCCATGTCACCCCACTTCTTAGGGATCTGCACTGGCTCCCCATTGACGTACGAATCCACTTCAAGGCCCTCGACCTGGCATACCGTGCGGCAAAGGGAACTGCTCCCGCCTACCTCCGGTCAATGGTCTCTAACTACACACCCTCAAGACCCCTACGCTCTGCATCTTCTGGCCGTCTCAGACCCACTCCTATCCGAACTCCGGGAGGGTCATCAAGGAGAAGCCCCTTATTCTCGGCCTTGCCCCACAATGGTGGAACGAACTGCCCACCACAGTTAGGACAGCCGAAACCCGTCCAATCTTTCGCCGTCGACTAAAGACGCACTTCTTCAACCATTATCTGAAATGAAAAAAAAATTAAATGTCTAACCCTAACTAACCTTACTGTCATGCACTTGTCTTAATATACTAACCTACACTGTAGCACTCAACACTTTGATGAACATTGTTACTCAGCTGATAGAGTTGTGCCCTTCCTGATGACTTGTCGTACAGGACTTGTAAGTCGCTTTGGATAAAAGCGTCAGCTAAATGACTAAATGTAAATGTAATGTAATGTAGATGTATCAACTTATAATAGGAGTTTCACATTAGCTGTTATTATTTCCTGGGTGACACGTGTGGCCAGCTGGGCAATAGTGACCCTGATACTGTAGGTTCACCGGATTAATTGCGTCACACAGGTGGCTCTTTTGAGAAAGTACAGAGAAGCCCCCCTCCCCCCCTTTTCAGTAGAATAATGTGAAAAGGGCGCTCTGGTAAGTTCTGCACAAATAACAATCTGTATAGTCTAAGTCACATTATGACAATATATAGTAAAAGTCACAAATAGTGATATTTTTTTTGTATCCACTTTTTCTCCCATTTTCTATATTTTCTCCCATCCCAATTTCGTATCATCCAATTCAACCCTCCCCTGTCACGAACGCTGTTTCTTGCCTCCCACAAGCCGGCTGCAATGTGGACTAAGTCATACATAGCACAAGTCCCCTCCGGAACTTGAGGTAACAGCAGGCGAGCCCAGCGTCTCCGCATTCGTGGCGAGCGCCTTGCCCACTACGCCACGTAGCCGCCCACAAATAGTGATCTTTATAGTCAACGTCACAAATAACTCTGTATAGTCAAAGTCACAAGTAACAATCTGTATAGTCAAGGGCACAAGTAACAAACTGTATAGTCAAAGTCACAAATAACTATCTGTATAGTCAAAGTCACAAATACAGTAGCAATCTGTATAGTCAACGTCACAAATAACTATATCTGTATAGTCAAAGTCACAAGTAACAAACTGTATATAGTCAAAGTCACAAATAACAATCTGTATAGTCAAAGTCACATACAACAATCTGTATAGTCAAAGTCACAAATAACAATCTGTATAGTCAAAGTCACAAATAACAATCTGTATAGTCAAAGTCACAAATAACTCTGTATAGTCAAAGTCACAAATACAGTAGCAATCTGTATAGTAAACGTCACAAATAACTATCTGTATAGTCAAAGTCACAAGTAACAATCTGTATAGTCAAGGGCACAAGTAACAAACTGTATATAGTCAAAGTCACAAATAAAAATCTGTATAGTCAAAGTCACATACAACAATCTGTATAGTCAAAGTCACAAATAACAATCTGTATAGTCAAAGTCACAAATAACAAACTGTATAGTCAAAGTCACAAATAACAATCTGTATAGTCAAAGTCACATATAACAATCTGTATAGTCAAAGTCACAAATAACAATCTGTATACTCAAAGTCACAAATAACAATCTGTATAGTCAAAGTCACAAATAACAATCTGTATAGTCAAAGTCACAAATAACAATCTGTAGGCTATAGTCAAAGTCACAAATAACAATCTGTAGGCTATAGTCAAAGTCACAAATAACAATCTGTAGGCTATAGTCAAAGTCACAAATAACAATCTGTATAGTCAAAGTTATGCCTCCAAGACAAAAGAACATGTTTTTGAGTGGATGGGATCTTCAAAGAATCTGTAATGTGGTCAAAGTCTGTAGAGATTGGAAATGTCTCCACAAGTGTTGTCTGTGAAATAAAACAGGCAAAAACTACTTTTTCATCTTTTTATGAAGTTTATTGTGAGCAGGAATTCTTGCATTGATTATATAGTACATCCATCAGGCTAATCAGGAGAATAGATCTATAGCAGGTACTGATACAAGTAGGCTCCAACATTACCCATCTCAGTACAGCGTGAAAGCTCCGACTGACCAAAGTTCAGAGCCAGACTTCATGTTGTTTATATGGAAAGACCAGAAATACGTCCACTTAAAGTGACTTATAATCAGTAGCAAATAGACACTAACAGGTGTCTGAGCATTACAAGTGACCCGTTTAGGCAAAAGTGCCCTTTGTTTAAATTTATAAATGTATTATACTGTGAATGTATCCCGATCTCTCTTGGCAGTGGCTGAGGTGTGGACAGCAATAGCAACCCCTCCCCCTATCCCCACTCAACTCCAACCCACTCATCAGACCAAAAACAAAAAATGAAAACAAAGTGCAATACCAAGTGGGGCTCTTTTGCCTATAGAGGTCACTGTTTGATGACGCCATTATTAACATTTGGAACCACTCCGCAAAATACAACCTTTGTGATTTTCAATAACTGACAGCCTGCTAGATGAGTATAGTACAATCACCTTGGGATTTAAATTGTTTGCATTTCAAGCTAACATTTAAAAATGTTTTTGTTGATAATACATTTTATGTCAAAACCCAAATCAACTGAGACTGTTCCTGGGTTCACTTCCTGGGTTTCCTAACACACTTTATAGTGTTCCACCTACAAGTCATGACTCATGTTGGAAATAATTGGAAATACTTCTGTAAAATAGTGGTGACCTGATCTGCAATGCTGAGCTAGTTTTGGCTAGTGATTTGAACTGCTGCTTTGACATTCTAAATCCTCTGCCTTATCAGAGAGAGAAATGTATTTTAGAAGGCCTTGTTCACAGGACCATAGCCTGCGTGAACCACAGACAAAGCTTGGAGCGATATGCAGTAAAGAATGGAAAGACGGGAGCAGCCAGAAATACTTCCCCTGTGAAATGGTGGAATATGGGGAAATGATGGAAGGTTGTCACTATTTTTATAATCGAAAATCTCGATGATCACAATTTTTTCATCCTTATTTGGGGTAAGGGTGGAGGTCTCCACTGACATCAAGTTAGTTAAGGTAGTTTATTAACAACTTTTCAGGTGAAAATGATGACCAGTTCCGGTTACCATTATGGATCCTTTCAACATATGTTTTTATTTTTTATTAAATTTTTTTACTCCCTATAACATTTCTGCTTGGCTATATTCAAAAAGAAAATAATAATTTCAATGCCTTTGGATTTGTAAATGTGTTAAATGAGAGGAAAGGATTTCTTTGGTGGCATCCATTTTGTTGTGCTTTCTGACCAAAAGCACTTGAATGCAGTAACATGTCATATTTGACTTTTGAACTGGGAACAAGGAGCTTGAGTTTGCCAGGAGGACGTGGCAATCGTTTAGGCTACATAGAAATTTGGCATTAGCTTCAGGCACGTGGGAACTATAAAACGGCAGGGGGTGCTGGGGGGTCGCCAGATGAAAAAACTAAACAAAAATTATAATTTTTTTTTTGCGGTCAGGCCACTGAACTTAGAAGCAGGCCAGGCCAGTGTTTCTATTTGCACCAGCGCAATAGTTAGATAACCTAGGTGGGGAACAACCAGGAGATCACTGCAACTCACACAAGTTGGAGAACTATCTCTCTCTCTCTCTCTCTCTCTCTCTTGCTCTCACACACACACAAAGGGAGCCGCATGTGATTGGTGGAGGCGGGATCCTTACGAAAAACTGCTAATCATTGACACATGCTAGCCTGTAATAATCCCCCCCAGAAAAATGTACTTTGCATTTGATATATTGCAAATATATGCCATCACACACACTGGCATTTAAAGGGTTAGAATTATAAAATTAATATGTGGTGTTATGATCAGGGCTGAAGTTGAATAAAATATTGTATTTATCAATTACAAAAAACTGAAAATCCATAAAAATCTGTGTTGTTGCTAATCATACATATGCTAGCCTGTTTTTTAACAATAAGTTGTGATGCCATCACAAACACTGGCATTTAAAGGGTACAAATAAAAAAAATGCCTGCACCAGAATGCAGGAAATTAAGTCTTTGTAACAAAAAAATTCCTGGTGGGGGACCCCCAGACCCCCTGCTTAAAAAGTGGCCTGACTGGGGCTATATTTCCTGGCCTGAATGATTTCCCCAGTCCGGCCCTGGTTAAAAGCCTCCAATGCTTATTAGTGTGTGTACGTTTGAACGTTTGCATGTTTCAACCATACATTTCCATTTAAAATATTTTTTTTACCTCCTATAATAGTGGGGGTCGCGGCTCTCTGACACCGTTTTTTTTGGGTCGCGGCCTGAAAAGTTTGGGAACCTCTGGTCTAGCCTGTACCCCCCAGACATGTTGCTGGCCCCGTCAAAACAGTATCCTATCAGCCTCTCCATGGGCAGGTCGAGGCGTAAAAGTATTTTATACACAAAAACAGCGTCTCGGCTGTTGTGTCTGGGCCGGGCATTGTAAAAACCTCAAAAGAAGTTCTGAGCTTCCAAGTTGTCATCGGCGAACTGTATATTACACGAGAATCATTCTTTTCCAGTGAGTGACATCAGTGGTTCCGTCAGCGCTCAAGCCAAAGATTGGGCTTTTGGATGCTTTGCCTCTAATTTGTCGCTGAATATCATGGGCAAGCAGCTGTAAGATTTCGTTTTGGATGTTGTTGGACATCCAGTTGTCTCTCTTTTGGAGCCAATTCTTCAACTCGGGATCAGACTCAGTGCGCACTCTTTCCATCATGAGCTGCCATAACACCCCATCCCTATTTGCATCACCCCTCAGTGGAAGCCCCTGGCGCCCGAGGGGGGGTATAGGGGAACAGACTCAGTTAACTCTTCAATACCTGATGCTGAGGCTGAACCTGTCGTCTCTGTCTCTCTCTGACGTTTATCAGATTTAGTGGGACTGTCACTGGGACCGGCGGGACGCTTCGAAAATAAATCTGATATTTTTCTTTTCTGCGAGTGAGACATTCTGTGCTAGCAAAATCTGACTACTAGCTCAAATCGACTGACTGCGCAAGCACTGTATCACAGTAGCTCAGTGGTTCGTGGGAAGGGCGGGAGACGGGAGGTGAATACAATTAGTTGTTTCACCTGTCATTCAATCAGTCTGTGACAGTCTGTCATCACTCGAAAATCTACTCGGTTTTACACGTATGATTGTGTACATACAGTAGTGTAATGAATGAATGAAAACTTTATTTAACAGATTGGAGAATGGCTACAATACAGTACGGCTCAATACACACAATATTAAAATGGTGACGTGCTTTGAGCAGGATAAACTTATAATATACAGTGTTACAGTTATACAGTTACAGTATATACAAATATATAAATACTGTCATAAAAAAAAATATATATATATATATATATATATATATATATATATATATATATATATATATATATATATATATATTTTTTTTTTTTTTGCAATAATTGAGAGGGGGTGCTGCAGCCCCCCCCCCCCCCCCCCGCACCCCCCGTCCTGCGTCCCTGATTAGCTTTTCCTTTTATTGTAATTGTCTGATGTTTCAGAAAATCCTACATTTGCAGTAGGACCTCTGGACCTGGCTATGTTGTGAAACAGTTTGTAAGCAACAGGTTTAGGTGGAAAGGGTTTATTAATCAATAGTCATTTGATGAGTATTCTAATAGCCTAATTATTGGTCGTTTATTAGGCTACTATAACAAATTATAACACCAATTGTCCCGAAGCTAATTTGAAACAACTGTTAAATAAGGCTATCATATATAATTACAATGATGAATTAAAATGCATGAAATTAAATTCGCCTCCGAATCCGCCATACATGTCTGCCTTTTGAGGTTGCAGTGTGAAGGAGGATGCTGTTGGTAAACCTGTTTCTCTGGAGGGAGTGACTTGATCCAAGCAACGTCCAATTATGTGCGAGCAGCACTTATTCCACGCTACAGTTTAGTGGCTTGAGTTGATGCTGAGAGCGAGACAGGGGTTGTAGGCTACAAATGTGTTGGAAGAGATGGCATTCTGACATTTGAACGAAATTTAAAAATAAAAAATAAAAAAAAAGGTTGGGGGTAAAAAAAAAGAATTCACATGACAGGCGTCTTCGGCGTGCAGGCAGGGGAGGCAGAGGAGGATGCAACAAAGCCATGAGGCTTTTTCGTCTGGAATTCTGCGGGTTTATTATAAATGATTCATGAGACCCTATTTTAAGGGGAGTAATTGCGCTCGCAGTGGAGTTTCAGTTATGAGTGTGTTCGGTTGCGTGTGAAGAAGCCGGTCACAAATCTGCAGAGAGAAGACTGTGTAGCAGACGGCGGAAACTGTGAACAGACCTAAGAGAGAGAGAGAGAGAGAGAGAGACGGAGACGAGGGGGAAAGTCTATTAATTTGGGAGTTGATGAGCGCGTCTCGCTGCACTGGACCGTCTTCTGTCAGAGAGAATCAACTGTTGCTGCAGCGACGGACCGAGCATACAGAGACATTCACAAGTGTGCGGGCAGCAGGAGTGCAGCATGGTTTGATCATTGCTTTTTGGCCAACACTTTATCCTCCTTCTTCGCCCTCTGTGTGCGCCCCAACAACGTGTGCTATAGCTGTTGTGCAATTAACATGGAAGAGAGACTGATCTGGTCGTTGATGCCTCGGATACACCTTCATCTGTCCTGATGTGCTGCTGCGTGATGCTGGCAGAGGAGAATGACAGGATTCCACGCCGCTCCCGGCTTTTTGATATTGGTTTATAATCATTTGGTGTCAGACAATAGCGTTTGCTTGTAGAGACAAGGTAGTTTGGTAATTTCAACTCCCAGGCAGTATACGGTTTATTGTGGGTTTTCTTTAGTGACCTTGCCGCTCCGGCATTATTCAAGGGATCATGCTGATGATGGAGAACAACGGGATGGATGCGCATCAGGTTGATATCGATTCGGGATTTGAACCCCTGCACGGTCGGCCGCGGTCATCGTGCACCTGGCCGCCACTGCCGTGTCCAGATGATTTTCCTGGCGGAGAGGAGGCAGATCGAGGAGGTCTACCTCTGGCATATGTCAAAGTGGAGCAGTACAACGTGCCTGCGTGCAGGGCCGAGAGAAAAGGTGGCGCGCCGCCGGCAGAGATGAAGCACCCGGCCGGCGCGCCTCAGGCCCCGGCCCCTGTCGCCGCTCCGACCTGCATCATGTCTGGGGCCGCTGCACATCTGGATGTGGCCGGACAGCTGCGCAAAGCCAAGTCCTCCCGGCGGAACGCGTGGGGGAACCAGTCCTACGCGGACCTCATCACGCGTGCCATTGACAGTGCCCCGGAGAAGAGACTCACTTTGTCACAGATTTACGATTGGATGGTTCGCTTTGTTCCCTATTTCAAGGATAAAGGCGACAGCAATAGTTCGGCAGGATGGAAGGTACGATGGGATTTCTAATAACACATTATAAGCATGTTTTTACTTAAAAGCTACACTAAAGCACAGGCTGTGTCTACACACATACCTCATTATGCGTCTTAAAGGCAAATGTTCTACCTTTTGACTTCAACAGTATTCTGCTACTGGCATGTCCCCATATCACTCCAAGGCATGCTCGTGTGTATAAAGGGGCGGTGAACATGGGTGGTGGATGGGGGTTCACTGGGTTCATCGTATTTGGGGTTTCAGTCTGTGCAACACACAACCCAAAACGCCCCCTTTATAGCTCATTTTGGATAGGCTAGTATTACGCGCTATGACGCATTCATAAAGAGGGTGATTTTAATCCTTTATTTTTCTTTTATCAAGTTTGCGCCCGCAGGAGGAGGCGATAGCAGGTCACACGGGGGACACGAGTCACACGACTGTGTGTCCCGGTCAGATTTGCAATTCCTTGGCTAAAGCGTCACACATGCCGCTCGGTTGCTCTGGATTAACCATCTCGAGCCACCCCGCCCCCTGCTATCCATTGTGCGCGCGTTGAATTACGCACATGCACAGACTGTGCAATTGGATGCTACAAGGCATCGGCCTTTAAAAAGGGACAATAATAAGAGATGATGACATAAAGTGTCACACTGAACAGACGAAACTACAGATTATCCCTTAAACTCAAATTAATATGAGGTTAATCTAATAGATTGGTTGCTGTAATCTCTTTAAATTGACTACACATTCAGAGTTAGGATTAAGGATCTTTTGTTTCAGTGTTTTTATAGCCTCTCATACAAATCCTTATCACTATCACAACAAGCTATACTGTACATTCTTACAATCTGGACACATAGGCCTAGAATACATGCATGTTTGCATTTATATGTCTACAAAACAGGCCAACTGTGTCTACAAAACAGGTCCAGTCAGTGGCTTCACTGTCTGGCAAGTCTCCAGTTGCATAGCACCATTTACTCCTGGCATCAACATCCCAATGTAAATACAGCATACTGTACGTTTATGTATCCTGATTACGTCTCCAAGCCACACTGTAACTCCAGTGTCAATACACTGAAGAAAGATGGGAATCAGTTTTTTCCATCATAGGTGGCTTATAGGGAAATCACTCTCAATTCCTGTGGGTTTACTTACCGGCGATTAAATGTGACTTGATGCCCAGTGCGTCCTTTGTCTGAGCAGGTCTTAATGGAAGGGGGTATATGGGGTACTTTGAGCGCATGCATTTTGAGGGGAATCTTTTAAACACAAACATCTCCATCCATGAGTTCATGCAGTGGATACAAACACGGAAAGGCTTCTGATGGTCTGCTCAAGCAAAACAACGGGCCCCCTACCAATCCCGTATACTCTGGACGTTTGATGGTGTATTTTTAATATTCACTCATGGACGGCCATTCAGTGGCCGAGGATCAAACTTACTCTTCTCCCTTCTTACCCCCACAGGGGGGCTGATAGACAGCTAGAAAGAGCATTTAAGGTACTTAAGAGTTTAACCGCCCGATGTGGATCTTGGTGCGGATGCAGATGTTTTTGTTCTGTGTCTGTAAGATACAGTATATTCCTAACCTCTCAAGACAAGAGACCTGGAAAAAACGCAATGCTCAGTGTTACCATGATGGGATAAAAAGGAATTTATACCTAACACACTATATAGGCAGCTATTACCTGTGGCGAGAGGCCATAACAAGCTACATCAGGCTTTCCCCGTCCCATGAAAAGAGGGTCTTTTGAAAAAGTACTAATCCAACTGAAATGAGTGTAATAATATTTGGTTATTTATTCATTTGGAAAAACGTCTTCTACTGTTCAGAAGTCACTCTGAAAAGCCTTGCAGCTTGCCCATACATTTATTTAAAAAGGAAAGTAAACATCAATAGCCTGAAATGTGAAAGATGTGTGTTATTATTTTTAAACGCTCCAGGTCACATGGGATTCTTGAACCTCAATTGGGGTCATCTGTGGAAAAATAGGATTGAGAAAACCTGGCTTACTGTATGTGTTGGCAGACACGATACAACAGTCCTATAGTCAATGCCTAGTTTCTTTATCGAGGCGGTACCCTTATATACTGGAAAACATGAATTTCACCTGAATTATCCCCATGTCTTTTCTCGAAGACTTCACTTTGTGCGATTGAGATGACTCCATGCATGCTTTCCGTCAGGAGTGGGGCGATAATTCAATATTATCGTTCATCATATCGCGTCGATATCGTGTCGCGATGAAATTAAGATATCGTTGCGCACAATTTTGTCATCTAAATGAACCCTAGCAATCACATTAAAAATCAAGAACTCAAAAAAAGAAGATATTCACTATTTGAAAGTAACAGAGTTTTGGTTTGATACCAGACTTTACATGGTAGCGCAGTTCAACAGGATGGACATTCGTCAGATTTTTTTTTATCCACTTTTTCTCCCCATCTTTCTATTTTTCTCCCATCCCAATTTCGTATTATCCAATTCTTCCCTCCCCTGTCTTGAACATTGCTAGACTATGCCTCCCACTGGTTGGTTGTAGTGAGGACAGAAGCCTTGCATCACGTGTCCCCTCCGGTACACGAGGAGGCAGCCTGTCTCATCTTTTCACTGCAGCAGCTCGAACTCTCAGTGGCGAGCAGTAACGCGTGGGAGGCTCACGCTGCCCCCGCTACTTCCTGCTTCTGCCACACCGGCGTCACCAAACCGACCTGTAGGAGTCGCTGTCCACAACGTCCAATCCCCACCCACCGGCTTTCCCACCCTCTAACACTTGCCAATTGTATTAGTATGAACGACCGGCCAGCCGGTAGCAACGCCGAGAGCTGGGCTCGAACCCAGCGTCTCCTGCGTTAGAGGGGAGCGCCTTGCCCACTGCGCCTATCAGCCGCCCATCCGTCAGATTATTTATGTTGTGATTTTACATACATATAATTTTTTTTTATCTACTTTTTTCTCCCATTTTATTTTTTTCTCCCACCCCAATTTCGTATCGTCCAATTCTACCCTCCCCTGTCTCGAACGCTGTTTGGCCATGCCTCCCACAAGCTGGCTGTAATGTGGACGAAGCCATACATTGCACGTGTCCCCTCCGGTACTCGAGGTAGCAGCCGTCGCATCTTTTCACCTGCACAGCGCAATCTTTCAGCGTCGGGGGTCTGCGCTTTGGAGGGACGCCGCCCCCGTCGCTTCCTGATTCTACTGCGCAGGCGCACCAACCGACCTGTAGGAGTCGCTGTCCACAACGTCCGATCCCCACCCATCAGCTTCCCACCCCCTAATACTGCCAAATGTATTAGTATGAACGACCAGCAAAGCTGAATGCAATGCGGAGAGCTGGGCTCGAACCCAGCGTCTCCTGCATTGGTGGTGAGCGCCTTGCCCACTGCACCACCTAGCCGCCCTCTGTTTACATATCATGATATAAATATCCATATCGGAAGAACATTCCAGATGATTATGGTGAGATGAATTTCTTTCATATCACCTGGCACTATGCTTGCATTGTTTCACATGTGATAACTGTCCATGGTATCACCTCATGTGATCACATGTAATTACTTTGAAGGGGGGGTTTCAGGAAAGTAGTCTCTAGCTGGATTGTTCCATGTCAAGTGAAGTCAGCGTGTGTCGTTTTCATTTGTGGAGTTTTTTTTACATCATCTTCAGACCCCATATAGTCTGAGCGAGGTTTGATGCAATCTTTATCTTTCTCACTGACCTTTATGTCATTTACATTTACATTTACATTTAGTAATTTAGCTGACGCTTTTATCCAAATTGACTTACAAGTTCTGTACGACAAGTCATCAGGAAGGGCACAACTCTATCAGCTGAGTAACAATGTTCATCAAAGTGTTGAGTGCTACAGTGTAGGTTAGTATATTAGGACAAGTGCATGACAGTAAGGTTAGTTAGGTTTAGAGTTTTTTTCTTTCATTTCAGATAATGGTTGCTAATGATAATGGTAAGAAGTGCGTCTTTAGTCGACGGCGAAAGATTGGACGAGTTTCGGCTGTCCTAACTGTGGTGGGCAGTTCGTTCCACCATTGTGGGGCAAGGACTGATCTTCTCCAACTCCTTCTCCGGAGTTCGGATAGGAGTTGGTCTGAGACGGCCAGAAGATGCAGAGCGTATCTGTTATGGCAATTTGTGTAAAGAATCACTCACACACACACTTACACACACAAAATCAGACACACAAAATCAGACACACACACACACACACACACACACACACACACACACACACACACACACACACACACACACACACACACACACACACACACACACACACACACACACACACACACACACACACACAGAAACAAACATACAGAGAAGCAGACGCACACACACACACACACGTACAGTACACACCGCGGTACACATCTGTTTTGATCAATGCTTTTCTCTTTCTTGACATCTCCACTCCATTCCAATGCCATAACATTGGTAGAAGGGAGCAGCATTATGAGAAAGATTAATCTCAATAAAATCACCATTTCATTTGGCTCTAAGTACATGGAATAGCAATAGTCCAATCTTTATGGTAGGGTTTAAAATTGGATTTAAAGGAGAGAGATGGGGGAGAGAGAGGGGGTGGAGGGGGCTTAATTCCCAAGGCCTTGTTTGTGCTACCCAGGGAAGCCCAGCTGGACGTCAGGACAGATTCCAGCACAGGGCTTTGTGTATGCAGACCACTTTGATTGGCTGGTTTGGCAGAAATCTGATTGGTCTAGGGGCACAGAGCGAGGCAAAAACAACTTGATTCAATCATAATAACACTCTTAAAAAACAGACACACATGTTGAGCTGTAACAGTTGGCAACGCTTTTAATAAGATTTTCGAACGCGGAGGCACAGGATCGCACACGGACAACACACAAACACATACGTGTGCGTGCTGCGCAAGTGTGTTTGTGTGTGCGCATGCGCAAGGCACGCACGCACACACAAACACACTTGCGCACACAAACACACACACGTACACACATACACATACAGAGCACATACTGTACATTTGAGTACATTGTGTTCATAACCACACAGGCTGCACATGACATAACGTTTGTGATTAGATTGAAATGGGTGTGCGGGTGGATGGATGGAGGAGATGAAATAAGACCTAGTCAGACTCGGAGAACTTTGCTATTAAAAGCAATCTTTAATAGCTCTTGTGTAATCCGCTCTGAGTGGCTGGTGGTAAATTCAGCCTCTGGACTCCTTTGTCTTTTGGCTGTGAATCCCCGTTGGTCTCAGTCCGCCACTATTAATACAAGGCATGCTTTCTAGGGAGAGGTCTGCTATAGCAGCTCCTGACCACAGCATGCTACTAATGGCCAACCAATGTCCACTCACTCACACACTAACACAAATACACACTTGCGCACAGCTTGTTTAACCTCTTATGCATCGGGCAAGAATGGGGCTAGTTTTGCATAAAACGCCTGACGATTACATACCCATAAGTAATCTGCTATTTATTCTTTAACCACGTATAGCACATGCATGAGTCTGGTCTCCTTTGAAAGGGAACATTCTGAACTTTCTTCCACAACAGGAAGAATCACTCTGAGTACTAATGTAATAGGGTTACAGAGGTTTGAACACACTTAAATAAAAGTTTAGTTTACTCATGTTTTTGTTTACTTGCAAACAGATGCCTGTTTTTGAGTTCCAGCTGAGAGGTAGGAGCTGAAAAACACAACGGTTCCATAGCCTGAATTCTTATCTAGTACAGGTCCAAAGTTGATAACAATCCCACGGAAAATGAGTGTTTTACACATGGTTTTGTAATGTTTGTATCTAATATTTCCGTACGCTTATGCAAAATGGCCGACCACTGCAATTCATTTCGACGGGCGAGCGTGAAATTCTCAAAACAAACAACTTCTCTGCCTTCTTCTCTCCCTTTATGATCGGTCAGTAATTTTCACCATCAGAGGTGACTGGTCCGTTCAGGGCTAGACGAAACCGGACATGGTCACTTGTCCGAAACTGACGCTTGTTGGTTGTTTGTAACTGCTTGTAACCCGAGATTAGAAGCACATAATAGGTTGAGTATAGGGTGTCAATCAAACATTTTATCCATTTTATCTTTCCAACAACGTGTCGGTTGATCGGCAAAAATCCAGCCGAAGCCGACAGACGAGGGCGAAGTGTTGCGACGTGCGCGCGCCTGCGTGACGGCCCATGGTGTTTAGAGTCCAGTAGTGAGTGATTATATATGGAGTTTCCTCAGGCTCTAGTATGGTAGTCGCAGTCAGGCGATTGCTGCAGCAAGGAGCCGGCTCTGTTTTGTCACATTAAGTGACGCCTACTGTGGGTGGTCATGCCATGTTCCCGCTGTCACGTGGGTGGATCTGGCGAAGGACTCTGCCACTGTACATTTCACAAGTGGCTGTGTGTGTGACTGGATACGGTGTGTGTGTGTGTGTGTGTGTGTGTGTGTGTGTGTGTGTGTGTGTGTGTGTGTGTGTGTGTGTGTGTGTGTGTGTGTGTGTGTGCGTGCGTGCAGATAGTTGTTTTAGACACAGGAAGGTGCAAGTAGACAGAACCTCCTTGTCAGGAGGTAAATTACTTGGTTTGTATTGATCCTGGTCTGAGGCGGGGGGGGGGGGGGGGGGGGGCATGAGGATAGAGAGAGGGGGGGGGTCTCAACAGGTCACATTAACTGTCATCCAACTTGTCAGGTGAACAGAACAGAACAGAGAGAGAGAGAGAGAGAGAGAGAGAGAGAGAGAGAGAGAGAGAGGAGAGGCGGGTAGAGAAAGACAGTGGGAGACAGAGAGAGAGAGATAGAGGGAGAGAGAGAAAAGGGCAGAGAGAGAGAGAGAGGTGGTGACTCCAGCTGCTGAACACATTGATAGCAGCGTTAATGCTCGTGGTGCCCCGGTGCCAGCAGGCGAGGCAGAGAGGGGAATTGGTTTTGGAGACGGTGGAGCAGGCTTCCAGGTTCCCTGTGCCAGCCGGAGGCCTGGCGCGGCCTCAACAGAAAGCCCTCTGCCTCCGCGAGGCCATCATTGTTATGATCACAAAAGGCACAGCAGAAGGAGAGAGAGCTCTCGAGTTGGCGGGCGCTTGGCACCGGGTTTTCGGGGGTTGGGAGGATTCTTGTTGCTGTAAAAAAAATAAAACAGAAAAACACTCATCTGATCATCCCTCTGAATGGAGTGGGTGGGGGGGGGGGGTGAGGTAGGGTGGAACGAGGAGGGAGGAATGAGGAGGGAAGTGTGGGGGGGGGGTTGAATGGAAAAGGAGGCCATGTGTAGACAGTGGGGATTTTGATCCAGAAGATCAGTGGCTCCTCATCAGTTGACATTGGGGAGTCACAACAGGCACAGCGACAGTTGAATAGCAGGAGAATCAGGGCACACAATTGCGTCTGACTGAGTCCTTTTTTTATTTTTATTTTTTTAATAAGAGGCCGCGGGTAAACAAGGAATGCACTGATGGCGGTAGAGGCGCGCACGCCGCTGGGAGGGAGGGAGGGAGGGAGGGAGGGTGGGAGGGAGGGAGGGAGGGAGGGAGGGAGGGGCGTTCCCATACTTAAATGAGTCATAGTCTGAATAGAACACAATATTCTTCAATCAGTGGGAAATAAATCTTTTGGGTGCAGCGCGGAGGATGTTGAGCAAGCCCCGAGACGGAAATTCCAAAGAGAGAGAGAGAGAGAGAGAGAGAGAGAGAGAGAGAGAGAGAGAGAGAGAGCTGGGTCCAGACACTGGGTCCAGACACACACACACACACACACACACACACACACACACACACACACACACACACACACACACACACACACACACACACACACACACACACACACACACACACACACACACACCTACACACACACACACACACACACACGCGCACACACACACACACGCGTAGCCAAGCAGGCTGATCTGGGGGATTTTAGCTCAGTGGTGTGTCGTAAAATGTCAGCCCGGCAGGAGACAAGCCTCTCTCCGCGTTGTGTTACACACCTCGGGGCTACAAGTGTTCTGGTGTCTGGTCTGACTGGGTCTGTTGATGAGTAGAGCCGGAGCGCCAGTCAAACCTTGGTTCTCCCTCGCAGCTTTGCCGTGCAGTGACTCTGGGAAACAGTCAGAGGCTGGCGCGGTGAGCGTCAACACTTTCTTTGAAGCCTGACTTTATTTGATGCTCAAAAGACTTTACGAGTATAACATAGCGCATTATGAGTGCATTATAGTCATTATAATCAAACTATTATATCATATGCTATATAGACACAATGTGCAATGACTTTAGAGTCCCACACAACACTGCTTCATAATGTATTATAATGCATCTCACAGACTAGTGCATTATACACTTATGCCATTTTCTGTTTGAGTTTATGATGCAGGTATTATCACACTGATTCAGAGCAACTAAAGTAATAATAATACTTACATAGCAAAACTTTTATTTCAAACATACATTTCTGACAAGAAACATACTGCATGTGATGGTAATGTAATATATGATGATAATATTGATAAGCAGATAGTTTAAAATAATGATAAAAATAGATTCCAGTCTTTCCAACATCACAGCAGAAAATAGTTCACCAGTGTTAGAATTAGTTTAAAAAAAAAAATGCATGAGATTAATTTATATATGTGAATGTGTGTGTGTGTGTGTGTGTGTGTGTGTGTGTGTGTGTGTGTGTGTGTGTGTGTGTGTGTGTGTGTGTGTGTGTGTGTGTGTGTGTGTGTGTGCACGCACATGTGTGCATCTGTGCTTGTTGTGTTGCAGGGCCTGATGAGAGAACAGGTCCAGGGGGGTACAACTCTAGTTAATAATTCAGATGAGGCTCATTATCAAGGCAGCCCAGATCTCTCTGATTCCACCTTTAATTGCAGTCAGGATGTGCCTCTCAGAGTCACTCCCCTTTCTGTCGGCAGCTGCAACTGACTATCATTCACACACACACACACACACACACACACAGTCACACACACACACACACACACACACACACACACACACACACACACACACACACACACACACACACACACACACACACACACACACACATACACACACACACACACGCATGCACGCACGCACAAACACACACACACACACGCACGCACACACACTTCCATGTGTTGTGGGGAACTTATATTCATTCCATAACTCTTTACCCTAACCTTAACTATAATGACTACATACCTAACCCTAACCTTAACCTAACCCCAATGTTAACCTAAACCCTAACCATAACCCCTAACCCTAACCCTTAATAGGGTTAAAACAAAATCAAATCTTGTTTTCATCTCTTGTGGAGACATTTGGTCCTCACAATGGTAGGAAAACAAGGCCACACACAACCACACAACCACACACACCTCCATCGCTCTCCCAGACCTCACCTCAGCTCAGCAGGCCCCCTCACTGAGATGAGGTGTCTCGGTGTCAGGCAGGTGAACAGACTGCTCAAGACGAGTAGATAAATTCCACTCCCCGAGTATTGTAGGATATCGACTGAGAGGCCAGCCATGTGCTTACATTACGAGGCACTTACATTTTTAATCAGATCCGCATAAAGGGCTTTCTCCAGTCGGAGGCCCTGGCAGACTAAGATTGATGGGATGAGGACAGCCTCTCTGTGATTAATGCAGCCGGAGGATGTTCGGGGCCTCGCAGGGAGGTGCTGGACCGGCCAGAGTGAAGGCTCTTTACCACCTCCTGGCCGGGGGTGCTGCACTCACCGCTGACCACTGACCACCAACCACTGGGCCTGGGCAGCGTATTGTAGCAGAGGGCTTGACCACCAGACCTTGAGATGATGGTCTGGTTGTCTCCGTGAATGAACCGTGACTGTAGACCTTAACCACACAGAATTCCATGGCATAAGCATGTAGTTCAGTGGTTGAGTCGACATGGACTCTTCCAGGCCGTCACTGAGGACCATGTGGACTTAATGCTTACATGAAGTGCTTATTCTGTGTGTTGTAGGCGGTTGAGTCTGCACAGTCCTTATTCCAATCCAAATTATCAAATAAATGTGCACCTTTATAGGCCACTTTGTCTACAGGTGCTTATTCAGGTCAGACGATGGTCCTCCTTGAGGTTTGTTCGGGGTTGTTTTTTTACCTGAGAGAGAACACTTCTTTTCTTTTTCAGATTTGAATTTCAGAACTCTGTGATGTCATCCTTTGGAACAAACAATCGAGCGTGCGTTCGTTCGTACGGTATGCGCAATCCGACACACGGATTAAAATAAAGAGCATTACAATTCCATTGGAACAGAGCGTAAAATACCAGAGGGATTTACCAACGGGTGTTCAGATCACAGACGTGATGCAGGAAAGATGAAAAATGTCAATACTTTTGTCAGTTACATGTTTAAACTCCTAATCCTTCCTGCAATCATGTAAATAACAAAGCTGTGATCTGACAGACTCATTTCCACTGTTGCTGAGTGTCAGCTAGCATGCTAGCAAGTATAGCCAGTTAGCTTGATACCATTGACTGCATTTGGACTCGGAAGGTGCAGATGAGGGCTCTGACTTGTTAATTGATAAATACAGTTATTTATTTTAAAAGATTTTTTGTAATAGGTAGGGATGCCCTGATCGATCGGCCACCGATCGTTATCGGCCAATAATCAGTATAAATATGCGATCGGTGATCGGTGATAATGCTTTATTTTCGCCGATCGTCAAAACTGATCGAAAAACATGATCCAATTCTTAGCATAGATCTCACTCGCGACAGTTCTGTCTCAGACGCGCCGTCTCCTCCTCCTCCCTTCCCTGTGTAAACAAGCTCGGGCAATAGTCTGCTCTAACCTAGTGCATGCGAGCTCCGTGAGCTAACGTTAGCTACCGTTACTGTTTAAACAGAATGACCCAGTCAATTATTCACTTTAGGTTTAATACATGAGGCATTGTTAACGGTATCTAGCCGGCTAGCTACTGATAGCTCCTGATATCAACAAATGCTCCAGCAATAGTCTAGTAGACGTGCATGATAGCTCACGTTAGCTCACGTTAGCTCACGTTAGCTGACGTTAGCTCACTGTTCAAAACGAAACGTCCCATTAAACTAAATAGTTCATTTGGCATAAGATATTGATGGCTAGTGCATTTGTTTGGCTATTGTGTCACAAAGTTAATAAACTCCCTTTGAAATGGTGACCGCTGTGTCATTTATGTTTAACCTCTTAACACAATGGCGGCCATTCACGTATACGTGATTGGGAGCCAGCGCTTGACGGCCAATCACGTATATGTTTAACTCGTTATTTCTTTAATTCGCTATTGCCATTCATAATTCATTGAGGCACCTTGTGCATACTGTTCTGAGTGTGTCTGAGATTTCAGACGGTCAATACCGCCCCCTCCCGCCTTGTGGCAGCTATTGCACTCCATTAGAAATGATGTGGTTTGTTATCTGGGCCGAGCTGAGCCGTGTGGGCGGGGTTTAAATACTCCGGCGAGGTAACCGGTCACCACCATACATTTACGAGGCTGCCCCCCCCCCCCCCCCTCCATATGCAATGCTGGAGAACGTGGCATGGACCTCCGCACCCAGTACTTCAAATGGCGATCAGATAATTGGATTATTATTATCAGAGACAAGGTAAGAACACTATATATCAAATCTTGCATTGATCTGATATTATTTTCTCCCGCGATTGAAGCTGTGTGTGTGTGTGTGTGTGTACCGTTGGTGGCGGTGGCGGGGGGGGGGGCACACCGGTCTAGACCACATTTAATTCTTGCATGAGGAAGGATAATAACGATAATCTAGCGTTGATTTCAGGATGATTAGATAATCAGGCAGATAAAAAAGGCAACGTGATCTTAAAACATGTAAAAAGGTAAGAACTAATAGCTAGATGTGTTTCAATTTTGGGAGTTAAATTGTGGAATAGTCTTAGTGACGGGTTGAAGTTGTGTACTTCTCAGGGGAGATTTAAAAAGGCCCTAAAGGATAAAATAATTCAGGAGTACAGTTTTGAGTAAAACATCAAACATTTGTTTTTCTTTCTTAAAAAAATATTTAAGAAAAAGGAATGTATATCTTGCAGCATATTTTAAGTTTTTCTTTCTTATATTAAAGTATATTTAGTTTTTAAGAATTGTAAAGGATAGGCAAAAATAAGCATGTGCTTCAGCCTATTTTTTTTCTGTCATTGAGTTTGGATTTTGTGTGTGAGCTTTGAATATGTACATTTGTGATTATTTATTATTAGTATATATATATTTTTTGAAAGTCCACACAACTGTGTTTTTGATTGATGTGTAAACAAAGACCGAAAATAAACTATTCATCATCATCATCATCATGATAAGTGGATTTCACTAAAACGCTATTATCGCGTCTTTTCCTGGGATTACTAAGAAGCACCCAAACTATACTCATATTCAAAACGCTATAAAACGGAAATGTACGGATGAAAAAACAATCTGTTTTGTGCATGTTGACTGGAAGCAACTCACTGACAATCGACGGGTGTATTAGATCCATAGCTAATATTTCATATATTTTAAGCACTCGCAAGTGAACAAAGCGCTGGCGTTCTAGCCAGAAGGTAAACAGCGACCCCTGGCCGTGAATGTGTTAACAATCGCCCCAAAAAGTGGTCATTTTACAAGATTTATTAAAGAAGATTAACTTTTAGTGCTAATGAAATAGAGTAACATAGGTCTGAACTTGAGTTGTAGAAAAACTTGTTATCCGCGTTTTTCTGTAGTAGTTAGTAGTCCAGAAGTAGTATTTCCCCAAAAAATTGTATGGCTGAAAAGACACCCTGGTTCCATAGCCTGAAGTCTTGTGTAGTACATGTCCAAATTTCATAAATATCCGTTCAGAAATGTGTAATTAGGAGTGACTTTGGTAAACTGTAGCGTTCCTGGTTTCGTTTTCCTCATAGACTTCAATTAATTCAGCGTTTTTTCTCTTCCTGTTTTGGCTCGTGACTTGTCACCTAGATCCCTTTTCGAGATCGGCAAATGATTGACGGAGCTAGAGCCCCGGGAGTCGGGAGTGGTATTTGCACAATACCGTGTACTTCGGTGCACACCTATCGCCCGAGAATCGCTGAACGGATTTTGTCACCTGAAAGGGCTATCAACAGGCAACAAATAGGGTTTTAATTCTATATATTGTAGGGCTGTCCCCGACTAAGGATTTGGATAGTCGACTATGATTGGCCGAAATTAGCCGATAGTCGACTATTAGTAAAAAAAAATGTGAAAAAGAAAAGTATAATTTCTTTAAAATCTTTTTTTTCTTTTTTGTATCATTCCATTTGGGCTGTGGGGGTGCTTAATGTCTGACGGAAGGCTTCTTGTCCTCTGCAAAAACATGCAATTGGTCCACTGTTGGATACATCTTGATATTTGTCTAGTCTAGTGTGTTCATTAGATGGGTGAAATCCTCTTTCAGTGCCTCTGTGCCTGTTTTCTTAGGCAGTTAGCCTCTGGTATGCGTGCCATTACCGTTAGCCACGCTTCTAGGCCTCTTTTCTTTTCGAAAGAATTATAAAAAAAAATGTAAAATTAAAAATAAATAAATAAAAAAGATTATTATAATATTTTTATTTTGGCGGCTAGGTGGTGTAGTGGGCAAGGCGCTCGCCACCAATGCAGGAGACGCTGGGTTCAAGCAACAATAGCTTGGCTGGTCGTTCATACTAACACAATTGGCAGTGTTAGGGGTGGGAAAGCTGATGGGTGGGGATCGGACGTTGTGGACAGCGACTCCTACAGGTCGGTTGGTGCGCCTGCGCAGCAGAATCAGGAAGCGACGGGGGCGGCGTGTCCCTCCCACGCAGACCCCCGCCGCTGAGAGATCGCGCTGTGCAGGTGAAAATATGCGACGGCTGCTTCCTCGAGTACCGGAGGGGACACGTGATGTAAGGCTTCGTCCACATTGCAGCCAGCTTGTGGGAGGCATGGCCTAACAGCGTTCGAGACAGGGGAGGGTAGAATTGGATGAAACGAAATTGGGATGGGAGAAAAAATTGAAAATGGGAGAAAAAGGTAGACACAAAAAAATAAAAATAAATTATTTTTTTTACATTCGACTAAGAGGTTGGCAGTTGACTCCGGCTCCTTTCGATCGATTAGTCGACTATTCGACTAATAGGGGTCAGCTCTAATATATTGTATTAACACTTTCTCTGCCAAGGACGCCTAAACTCGTCATTCCCCGCCATGCTAATTCTGCCAATGACGCCGTAACACGTCATTGAGATCAATATTTCAAAAATCTGTGATCGCAATCATATTTCTCCCCCGGAGACTTGAGATCTACTGTTGATCCCCTCTCAACTCTCCAACGGTTCAAGAGCGCCATCTGGTGGCCGATCGGCGGATCGCCCAAACCGGAAACCGGAAACGGAAGCTGGTGCTCATTCCAATTCGGTCCGATCACTCGCTAATAGTCCCGGGACTCGAGCTAGACACAATGGATAGCAATCCGGTACCAATAACTCGATAAACAACATGATTTGGACGTATATACTATTATACAACCTGGAGATGGATCGCATATTTCAACATCCCATAATAGGAATATTTTTGTTCCACGCTCATCGCCCAACGCTACGAGGAAGCTACGGTGAGTTTCAGCGTTTTTTTTTAACGTGTTCGATACAAACTGCTCTAATGATCATATCACCCACACTTGATTTGATTTGATTTTATTAGGGATCCCCATTAGCTGGTGCGATAGCAACCAGCTAGTCTTCCTGGGGTCCACACACAAAAAAACACACAAAAACAATCACTATTGCAAAAAACAAAATTATTAAAATTATTAAAAGTCAGTACACACAATGCATAATGAACCTACTGTAACAATTAATATAGCTAAAATTACATTAGTGTAAAACAAAAACAAAAAATTACTTTACAGTGTTAAAAACAATTTAAAAACAATTTAAGATTCTTTTTAAAAGTGAATCTACTGTAAATGCAGCAGAGGTTCCGAGGCAGGCCATTCCACAGAGTTAATGCTCTAAAAATAAAAGATCTCCCCAGAGCGCTGGTTCTAGGACCTGGCAATTCAAGCTGCCCACTACTGGAACCTCTAGTGCAGGGGTGGCCAACCCGCGGCTCGCGAGCCGCATGCGGCTCTTTGCCCGTCAATGTGCGGCTCTTCCATCCATAAAAAAAATAAAAATAAAAAAAAAAAAAAAAAAAAAAATTTAATTTTTTTTTTTTTTTTTACTTTATTTTTTTATGTCACTCATTCCATAAGGACGTAGAATAAATTTTTTTTATGGTCCATTTGCATGTTCTTGGTATCTGAATCTACATGTAGGGACATATATGGATCAGTGTCAGAAATAGTGTGTCTGTTACTAGGCTTGAGTAAATTGTAATGAACCAAAGGAGAATATCAATTCTATTTAAAAAAAAAATTATCTTTGACTGTAAATAACACCATGCTAAAATTGACCAGACCTGACAAATCTAAGCAAATGAATAAAGGGAAGATGATTAAACAGAAGGTTTTGTAGATACAGTACTGAATTCTGCCATCTTTTTTATAATGTAAATTTCTCCACCATTCTTCATCATATTGCAACACCGTTTTTTGCAAGACGTTCACAGAAAGGTAGAGAAACTAACTGCGTTCTGTTTTATGGCAATAACGTTCAGGTTTGTGGGAGATAATCCCAAAAAATAAGAGAAATTAAAAAGTAAATCCAGAAGTCAGATGATTGACAGGGGCTGGTGTGAGCTGGGTAGGGTAGTTTTTCGAAATTTGAAAGCCCTGAGTCTCTTCCTTCAAAAGACTACACTCACTTTTGGCTGTGCCACTTCCTCCTGTCAATATGCGCCGGTTTCCGACTCAATGCCCTGAGATTTCTATAATCTTATATTTCACTAATAACAGTTAAAATAATTGGTAAACAAACATAATGCTGAAAATATACACTTTTACTGTATATCTCGGGCTTAAGAGGTTAACCCTGTGAGGCCCAAATTAAAAAGAAATTAGCAACTTCAGAGGCCAGAGGGTGGGACATATAAACACATTTACTATCAAATAGCATTGTGAGGCTGAACAACAGGACCAATTGACTATATGTGCTTAAAGGGGAACTATCTTATAAATGGCTTTTTTCAGTGTTTACCATTGTTTCTTAGCTATGTGGACTTATATTAATAGGATATATGTCTCTAATTCTCATATTGGCGAATTCTTCCAATTCTCCTCTCACAATATTCACCCTCACTGAACTGAGTCATCTGAAAATGTGCATATCTGTGATGTCAGAGATTTCTCAGCTGCATAATAATGTGGCAGTTGATGTGGCAGTTGGCACCAGGCCACACAGTGGTTGGAGCCCAGCCTCAAAACGGCTTAAGATCTTGAGGTAGAAAAATGCGGTTTTTAGTACTTGATTAGAAATACAAAACAATGCATTTTTTTGAAAAAAAACCTAGGTGTTCCATAGACTCACAGGAATTGTGTAAAAGTGCCCAAATAGTGAAAGAAATAGTAAAATAGTTCCCCTTTAACATTTTTTAAATAAACATTATTTTTTTAAATGGCTAAAAGTGATTTTGTAATTTTGCAACCGTGGGTCTCACAGGGTACTTTTAACCCTGTGAGGCCCAAATAAAAAAGACGTTAGCAACTTCAGAGGCCAGAGGGTGAGACCTATAAACACATGAAGGGTGTCGTGACTGAAAAAAAAGGTTGAGAAACGCTGGTATATGGTGTGGCTCTTTGTGGTACCACAGTAATTTTTTTGTGGCTCTTAGTCTCTGACTGGTTGGCCACCCCTGCTCTAGTGTAATGCTCGTGCACAGTATTACTAAAAACAATCTGATTATGTATAAAAACAGGAGTCTTACTGCTCATGACCAACTTGAACAGCACAAGTATATTAAAAGACAATCTATTTTCAACGTTAAGCCAAGAGAGGCGGGCATGCATACGGCTCACATTAGACCTTAGTGAGCAGACCAGTACCAACCGTGCTGCCCTGTTCTGGACCACCTGGAGCTTCCTGAGGTCACCACTGGCAGCAGATGACCACATCGCAGAGCAATAGTCAAGATGACATAAAACTAAACTTTAGAATTGAAGTTTAGAATTCATCAATCAAGATGAATCATCTAACGTTGGCCATGGAATTATAAACGACCCCCCCCCCCCCATCCGGTCAACATCAGATGATAAGTAGTAACTTCTAGAAGCACGTCCATTTGAAATTTTTTATCTTGCGCCGATCGCTATCAAACTGTATACAATCATCAATATAATGCATTTAGGGCTATAAATCACGTTCTGCAGAAAGCTGCAGAAAACGATAAAAACATACTTATACTTTAGACCGTATTTTAGTATGAATATGTGAATGAAAAAGTATAATGTTGCTACACCCTGAACAATAGATACTTGATGTTGAATGGGCCATAGTAATGTCAATTTAGCAATACAATTTAAAAAGTTATAGCCCTGCAAAGAAGGGGAACTTCTCCATAGACAAATAGAGCTGGCAGAGGATGGTATAATGATGTACATAAGCCTGGCGAAGAAAGTGTTAAAAAATATGCACACTTTGACGAGAGTCGCCAAAGTGCCGGTGGGAAAATCGTTTTCAAGAGGGCCCACATGTGGGCCGTTGCATGTTAAGAGGTTTTTAATGTAGAGCTTTTTTTTTAAATTATTTGTATGTCAGCTCTTTGACTGCCAGAGTGGAATGGACTCAACCCTGATGAATTGGACTCTGACTCGACTCGGGCTCTTCTTTGGTGACTCGGACCCGAACACTGGGGACTCGAGACTCGACTCGGACTTGAGATTTAGTGACTCGACTACAACACTGGCTGTAAACATTAGAGCGCTCCACTGCTCCTGCTGCTTGGCCAGAGTGGCTGGAGTGATGCTCAGAATGAACAAATGGGAATTCTGATGGCGCTCTAAATTCACGAATAGCCCAGTTTGTGGCAGAGTGTGCTCTGGCCCTTGGAGTGACAATATACAAACGCACCCCAATCCTTTTTGGAGCCAGAAACACTAATGCCCATTTTGTAAAGTTTGTTTACTTTTGGCTGTGGGGCAGCAGAAGGGGATAATGAACTTGAGATTCGGTGTGGGCCCCTTGAAAACAAAAGAAGAAAGAGGCTTGGGGAGGGAAAAAAAACAATAATGTTCTACAGACTCAAGGGAATTATATACTAGACCCGGCATTGTTGGGAAACATAGTTGCGTCTTTTTTCAGCGTCGCAGGTTCATGTTAACAAACTCTGTAGTTAAAGAGGAGTGCCACCCATTTCACAAATTAATATATGTTCTTCCTGTACCCTAGAACAGTTCTGTCACTATGTTCTTCCTGTACCCTAGGACAGTTCTGTCAGTATGTTCTTCCTGTACCCTAGAACAGTTAAGTCAGTATGTTATTCCTGTACCCTAGAACAGTTCTGTCAGTATGTTCTTCCTGTACCCTAGAACAGTTCTGTCAGTATGTTCTTCCTGAACCCCAAGCCAGTTCTGTCAGTATGTTCTTCCTGTACCCTAGGACAGTTCTGTCAGTATGTTCTTCCTGTACCCTAGGACAGTTCTGTCAGTATGTTCTTCCTGTACCCTAGGACAGTTCTGTCAGTATGTTCTTCCTGTACCCTAGGACAGTTCAGTCAGTATGTTCTTCCTGTACCCTAGGACAGTTCTGTCAGTATATTCTTCCTGTACCCTAGGAGAGTTCAGCCAGTATGTTCTCCCTGTGCCCCACCAGTTCTGTCAGTATGTTCTTCCTGTACCCTAGGACAGTTCAGTCAGGATTTATGAACACACACCACCATTCTAAAGCTACAAGTCAGAGAGAGAACCATCCAGTCACTGATATAACTGAGATCCAAAATCCCGGCCTGCTCCATAGATGGCTCTGTGACTTTGGAGATAGTGTTTTGACATTTGAACGTACGCTATTCCAATCATTGAGATGACTCTCCGATGAAGCAAATTCAAACCATTGATTATGGCCTCCATAGGGATTGCTCAGAGGTTCAACCTTGCTGTGAAATTACAACTACCTTTGTGTTGTTGTGGCAGTTGTAATTTCATGATATGTGTTTAGTTTTTCCACAATATTAACTTGAAACTTTTATCTTTCAACAGTATCTCAGAAAGCTTCAGTTTGGTTAGAGGTGTACATCGACAGAACCTCCAATGCATTTTCAATGGACAATAACGGCTTTTGTGACAAAACATTTAGGGTTTAGAATGGGCTTAAAGGAAATTAGACGATAAGCTAATTTGGGAAATTAGCTTATCGTCTTCTCCAGAGAGAGACACGGATATAGATACCAGTTTCCTCTCTGTGCGTTCAGTAGAAAGCTATCTGGCTGCATGTTAGCCTAGCTTAGCACAATGAATGGAAGCGGACATGACCGGTTAGCCTTCAGGGGAGGTGTTAGTTGGACAATGCCTAGGCTAACCGGTCATGTCCTACAACATTCTACAACAGTTGATACTGGTAAGTACAAATGTTGTGTGTTGTCAATATGTACATATTTACATTACGATAGGTGTTTCAGATGCAGTATTTGGAATAACGACTGTGGTAGTCCAGAAAGAATAATGGAAGACATTAGCAAAACAATGTATTCTTTTCTATTCTGCTGTATTATCACTCACCATTAAGGCTTATTGTTCTGTGTAGTTTACTCGTGTTCAAGTGACGTTCGGCATCAATCAGGCTGCATTCATTCACTTGCTATTGCGTTCATTGTCCCTTGGAGGCTTCTATAATGACACCTTAATTATTAGCAGATAAGAGTATTGTGACTTTCTATTATCAGGAACAGGAAACAATTAAGTGAAAACCAGGGCTGTTTCATGTCTTAGACTTAGAGGGTTGTCCACTGTGCTTTGGCTGGAGGCGTTTAAGTTCTTTATCATTTAAGTATGCTAGCAAATTGCCACAATGTTGTGATGTCAAGTTGCTAACGAAAAAAAAATATTCTATTGTTGCTTTAACCTGTTAACACTTTGATTGCCTAAGGCTAAATTCATGATATACCATCCGTTGCCATCTCTATTTGTCTATGGAGAAGTTCCCCTTCTTTGCAGGGCTATAACTTTTTAAATTCTATTGCTAGATTGCCATTATTAGGGCCCATTCAAGGTCCTATATGTATTGTTCATTGTGTAGCAACGTTAAACTTTTTCATTCACATATTCATAGTAAAATATGGTCTAAAGTATAAGTATGTTTTCATCTCTTTCTGCAGCTTTCTCCAGAACGTGATTTATAGCCCCAAATGCATTATATTGATGATGAAATACAGTTTGGTAGGAATCTGTGCGAGATCAAAAATTTCAATTGGACGTACTTCTAGAAGTTTCTACGTATCATCTGATGATGACCGGATGGGCGGGGGATCGTTTATAATTCCGTGGGCAGCGTTATATCATTCATCTAGTGTGGGTGATATGATCATCAGAGCAGTTTATATCGAACACGTTCAAAAATAACGCTGAATCTTACCGTATCTTCCTCGCGCCGTTGGACGATGAGCGTGGAACTGAAATATTCCTATTATGGGATGTGGAAATACGCGATCTATTTCCAGGTTGTATAATAGTATATACGTCCAAATCATGTTGTTTATCGAGTTATTGGCAACGGATCGCTATGTATTGTGTCGAGATCGAGTCCCGGGACCTATAGAGAGTGCCCGGAAGTAATATGGACGATCAGCACTTCATCCACATGACTTCCTGTTTGGCGCTTCTGCCGATCGGCCACCAGATGGCGCTCTTGAACCGCTAGAGGGTTGAGAGGAGGCCAGCACTGTGTCTCAGGGCTGCGGAGGAAAAATATGATTTCGATCACAGATTTTTGAAATATTGATATTAAAGACGAGTTACGGCGTCCTCTGCAACTTGAGCATGGCGGGGAAGGACGCCTAAACACGTTTTCGGCACTTAAAGTGTTAAGCTGTAGCCCTATTTTCAGAAATCTTGCCTAAATGTACATGCCTAAGTAAATGGAAGATTGCTCCACTTCTACAAGGCCAATTTGCATGTTCTTGATATCTAGGAACATCTAGGGACCTGGGGGTATGAATTTCCAGTGTCCGAAATATTGTGTTACTACTCGAGTAAATTATAATGAAAAAAGGGAGAATATAAATTATGAATGTTTTTTGCATCTGTGCCGGTGAATAACACCATGTTACAATTGTGAGCAAACCGAGCTCGCTCACTGAGCTCATTCAGCACCTTCTTGAGATCAAGTGTAAAAAAAATCTAAGCAAATGAATAAAGGAAAGATGATTAAATTTGTAGATACAGTAATAAATGATAATCGATTTTAATTATAAATTCATATTTGACCTTGAACTTGACCTTGACCTTATTATGGCCAAATCATACATCTATGGATAGGGAAAAGGCTCCTCTTTCCAATGGCAGGGTTGTATCTGGATTTAGTCATTTCCTTGCGGTTTTACGATAAAAGAGATACAATTAGCATTTTTCCGATAAATTCGTATTTTTCTGTAAATCGTATAAAACATCGGTAAAAATGAAAATATACACTTTGACTACTGGTTTGATAGGGTTATGGTCTTTACTCTTGGCTACAATTTTTTTTATAAAAAAAAACATTAAACCTCTTAACATCCTCATGAGGACGATTCGCGATGCCACTTTGCCGACCTCTAGCGGCTCGGGTGTGTATTTATTTTAATACAATATATAAATAGAATTAAAGCCCTATTTGTTCCCTGTCGATTGCCCTTTCAGGTGACAAGATCCGTTCAGCGGTTCTCGAGTTACATGCCGATATGTGAGGCGTGCGCCAAAGTACACATTACCACCCCCGACCTCCGGGGGCTCTGGCTCCGTCAATCATTTGGCGATCTCGAAAATCTTTTGACAGGGTTGTAGCCAATGAGTGTGGCTTTCCAATGATACCCCATGATATGATAATTGGCGATCTAATATGGTCTCTATTAATCGATTTATGATAAAGAAAAGCAGGGTCCCCCAATTGGGGGACCTACAGGCTTAACAGGTTGCTTTAAAGAAGCCTCAGTATTATTATATTATTATACTAATTCATTATTCATCAGCCTAACTGCATTATTACAATAATAGCATTTGAAATAAGAAATAATTTACAATCTTGTAATTAATAAAAGATTATTAATCCCATGTCAAAAAAGTTCTTTAAATCACAACTAAGCAGATTTTAAATGAGCTTGTGCGTGTGTGTATGTGTGTGTGTGTGTGTGTGTGTGTGTGTGTGTGTGTGTGTGTGTGTGTGTGTGTGTGTGTGTGTGTGTCTGCTGACTGAGGACAGTCCTGGTGGCAGGCGGAGGTTAGCAGTCTAAAGATGCACAGAGTGGATTTGTGTGTCAGTTTGATGAAAATAGGTCAGGATTCAAAGCTTGGCGTTTAGCATTCTGTCCATGTGATGGCTGACGCTGAGAGACGACAGTTAGCCTTGAATGAACCTAGACCCCCCCTCTTTCTCTCTCTTTCTCCCCCTTTCTCTCTCTCTCCCACTCTCTCCCTCCCCCTCTCTCTCTCTCTCTCTCTCTCTCTCTCTCTCTCTCTCTCTCTCTCTCTCTCTCTCTCTCTCTCTCTCTCTCTCTCTATCTATCTATCTATCTATCTATCTATCTATCTATCTATCTATCTATCTATCTATCTATCTATCTATCTATCTATCTATCTATCTATCTATCTATCTATCTATCTATCTATCTATCTATCTATCTATCTATCCCTCTCTCTCTCTCTCTCTCTCTCTCTCTCTCTCTCTCTCTCTCTCTCTCTCTCTCTCTCTCTCTCTCTCTCTCTCTCTCTCTCTCTCTCTCTCTCTCTCTCTCTCTCTCTCCCTCTGTTTCAGGGGACTGCCCTTTCTGCTCAGCTTCTCACGGTACTCTGCCTGAAGCTCAGAAAAATAAATTAAAAGTCGCTGTCATAGACGATTAAGCCTTTTCCTCCTCTGTGTCAAAATTGTACCTTAAATCCACAATACCCAGAATTCGGTTGAATTGTATACAACTTCTATACACAACCAGTATGTGTGGCTACCAGTATATCTGCTGCAGCGTTTTGTATGAGGTCTATAAATCAGTCTACACCAGGGATACTGAACTAGATTTGCAGGGGGGCCACTTTGAAAAGTCTATTGTATGTCGGGGGGCCGGAGCATAGTGACGGGGGGAGGACGGGGGGGGGGTTGTGTTATGTGCTTGTTTCTATGCTGCATATTTTCTAGACCAGAGTTGTGCTTTATGGTAATTCTGTTGTTCCGTTTATAAACCAGGGTATTTAAATTGCAGTCTCAGCTTTACAGGTGGGCTATATTACCCAATCTATGCAACTCTTAAGGGAAAAAAGAAAGAAATTAAAGTTCAAATCAATCACATCTTTGTACAAATCTGCATGGTTTTGACCATAAACAATATGGAACTAGCATACATTGATATGGTTGTAAGCTGAGACTATTATGGTTCAATTAACCCAATAACATTCACATATTAAAGGACCATATAGTCTTATCTTGACTTCTCACCAGTTACCAGAGATGGTCCCTGTCTTTAACAAATGTTGTCTACATAAAGTGTATGTTTTGGTAGATCTCAGACTACCTTTCACACTGCCACTGGGTTGAAAATATCCTCCATGGAACTTGAAAGTCACTAGGTATAGGGTAATTTACCCTTGTGAACATCACTGTATTGTTTAATTTAGCTAATGTTACTGTATTCCTCTGCTACAAGCCTATTCAAATTCGCACAGCAACCGGGAGCACCCGGGAGTTAATAACAAGCGCACCCAATTGGATGAGGACGTTTGACGTGCAGGGCTTCTTGTAGAGTGTTAGCAAAAGTGGAAACAACTCAGTGGTTTCCAGAAAGCGGAGTTACAAACAACTTTCAAGTGACACAGAGTATTTTCCACCCCTTTTCAACACGAATGGCAGTATGAAAGGTGTTCAGTAAGGCAGGCTGAGATCAGTTAAAACGCACTGTGTAAACACCTACAAAACAACAGAATTAGTTAAAGACGTGGGTGGTCTCACAAAATGTTAGTTTCATATGATTTCACTCTTTCAGCTTTAAACAATGCTTATTATATTATATTATAAGCATACGTCCATGGCTTGCGGGCCACTGAAAAAGCAAGTCGAGTTTCACTCATCTACATGTGTGTCGACTGCATTGGTTGATTTATTACACGCTGTAGGCCTTCACCTGCTTGACTCCTTTAAACGCAAATTTACTTAAAGATTAATTGCATTATGACATGACCCTCTACAGATTCATCCAGCCCTACACACAGGTGATTCCCCACGCAGTAAAATATCTACAGTTCGTCTTTGCAGTCACCCGCTTACCTCCTCTGTTTTACCTTTAATACCGGTATATCTCTTCTTTTCCTTCTTTGTCTGCTCGGTGTCCTAGCAGAGTGCTGGAACGCACATCTCCCCCCCCCCCCCCCCCCCCCCCCCCCCCCTCTCTCTCTCTCTCTCTCTCTCCTCTCTCTCTCTCTCTCTCTCTCTCTCTCTCTCTCTCTCTCTCTCTCTCTCTCTCTCTCTCTCTCTCTCTCTATCTATCTCTCTCTATCTATCTCTCTCTTTCCCTCTCTCCTCTCCCTCTCTCTCTCTCTCTCTCGACGGATTTATGAGCCCACCTAAAGTCTGACTTCATCAAATCCCCGATACCGATAGCTCCGTATACACCAGCCTTTTGATGACTGCCACCAGCATCCATGTGTGGATTTAATAGTAGCATTAATCTGCCCGTTTAATGCTGTTGTTGAGTGGAAGTGGGTCGCCATAAGACGGCGCACTAAAAGATGAGTTATGGGCCCGGAGCGACGAGCGACGGAAAGGGCAAAATGCAAAGGAGGGGTGTGTGTGGGGGGAGGGGGGGGGGGGGGGGGGTGCGGTGGATGAATGTGACATTATGCGAGAGGTGGCTGGGAGGGGGGGTACAGGGGGTACAAGGTGTCCCTAAATATAGAGGGGGGACGAGAAGAGAGAGGGAGGGAGGAGTAGGGCGAGTGGGCGGGTGTTGAGGAGGGGGAGGTGGGGTGTGGAGGTGGAGTAGTAGGAGGAGGCTAACTCGATAATGTGTGTGATAAAAAAAAGAAAAAAAATGTATGCACTTTATAGAAAGCTGTGAGCCACTTGGCAAAGTCGTTGTCACCAATTTGGAGGTGTTGATAAATATTTGAAAAGTGACATGATTGCACGATTTAAATTGTTGTTGCTGCATTTAAAGTCCGCTAATTTGATGATAATTTATGAGATAATACATTATCTCATAAACAAATCA